>NC_091475.1:6339033-7077035 GCF_036971445.1 Narcine bancroftii | reverse complement strand
TGGGGGAGGGGGGGAGAGAGGGCGGGGGGAGGGGGGAGAGAGGGCGGGGGGAGGGGGGGAGAGAGGGCGGGGGGAGGGGGGGAGAGAGGGCGGGGGGAGGGGGGGAGAGAGGGCGGGGGGAGGGTAACTGCAGATGCTGAAAATCAGTGTTAAAGGAATACTAGCTGGAAATGTCCAGCAGGTCAGTCAGCGCAGGAGAGAAGCAGACTCACCAGCAGGGATCAATGATCTTTCAGCAGATGGAGGGGATTCTGATGAAAGTTCAAACTTTAATTCTCTGTTTGTCCACTCTGGCCTGTTAAATGTTATCAGTAATTTCTGTTTTGTATCTGAAGTTGGGGATTTGAGTTCTACAGCACAGAACTAGGCCTAACTTCTCCACCTTTACCATTTGCCTGTGTTGGTTCATATACCTCTTAACCTTCCCTTGTGATGGGCCTGCATTAATGTATTTTGAATGTTACAATTGTTCTCTTCTCCCCCCGCCCCCTCCCCTAAACTCAAGGCAGCACGTTCCATTGCTTCCCTTCCCCTCACCATCTGCATGAAGAGGGTCTCTTAAATCTTTCCTCTCCCTCATTAAATCTATCCCTCTAGTTTTAAGACCCTTTCACACCGCTGATTACATCCGAGTTAACCTGACGATATCGCGTGATGTGAAACTGGGCAGGGTGAGTAGATTTCAACCAGGCTTTAATACGTGGGAGAGAGCAAGTGTCATAGTCCAGCCAAGTTAACTCACCAATCACCTTCTGGTGGTGTGAAAGCACAACCTGATCTTAAATTGTCATCGCTGGAGGCAGGACCCCCTTAAAATGCCGAGTTGCAGAATTACCTGCAAATATGGTGCAATGTGAAAAGCTCCCAGGATCAACTTGCCCTGCAAATTAACCAGTTTCCTAGAAGGTTTGGCAGTGATAAAGCGGCTTTAGATTCATCTACCGTGGGAAAATGCATGCCTATTTATTCTTATTTCTGTCCCTCATAACTTAATAAACCTCAGATACTCCAGGTAGCAAAGTCCCACCAGGAAGGCTTATGATAAGGTGCTGGTGTGGATAGAGAAGGCAGAGAACTTGGGATCAATAGGCTGTTTCTCTGATTGGCAATCAAAGATTAGTGAGGTGCCACAGAGACTGGTGCTGGGCCCACAATCATTCACAACATGCATCATAATTTGGAGGAGGCCATATAGAGTAAGTTTGCCAAGGACACAATTTCTTGGAGATCTCAGATGTAGGTTAAGCATTCCTAGGGATGGTGGTAGAGTAAGTCATATAATACGAATTGAAGGAATTGTCTCTTTTGAGTCAGCTAAACTATTCGAGTTAAGTTTATTGTCATCTGATTGTACAAGTACAACCCGACGAAACCGCATTTTCTGGTCCTCGGTGCCAAACGTGCAGACCACAACCAGACATGACACACCTACAGACAAAGAATACATTTGAATGGCAAGTATTTTATCTATGTAAATAAATAGATATTGTTTTGTGCATGTGAGAGTCTCGGATGGTTCATGTGAGCAGTTCCTTTGGCCATTCAGCACTCTCGTTGTCCGTGGGGACAACAACTACTGTGGATCCCTTTTAGCTCAGTGGTGGGCAACCTTTTTTAAAACTTTCAGTCCACTTTAAGCAATCCCTGTATCATAGGTGTTCTGTGATTAGTAAGGGATTGCTTAAGGTGATATGTGGATAGAAAGAAAAAGGTTTGAAAACCACTGTTTTAATCGTCCCTCATTGACTCGTTATGTGCATGGATTCATAACTCCAAAGGAAATGGGCCAATGACCATTTTTCTCAAGCAAAATATTTCCATAACAATTGGGTCTAGAGCAGTGATTCTCAACCTTTCCTTCCCACCCTAGTGCCACCTTAAGCCATCCCTTACTAATCACAGAGCACTGAAGGGATAGGGATTACTTAAAGTGGGATGTGAGTGGAAAGAAAAGGTTGAGAACCACTGGTCTAACAGATCACAAACAGTGAAGATGGGTAACAATATTCCCTCCACTGTCACAGTCGTCACCAGCACTTATGGCATAGGGATTACTTAAGGTGGAATATGAGGTTTTTTTTAGAAGGTTGCCCTCCCCTGGTTTAGCTTTTCTTCCTGCCCCTGTAGTTATCTTGCACTATTCATTTTCATAAGTTTAACTTCATTATAATCAAATATTATGTTCCAATTATCCAAGAATCGGATCATAGTACTGTTCAACCTTGTATAGTCATGTGATGAATTGTTGATATATGCTCTGAATGACAATATAAAGAAATTCTTCCCTTTCCCCATGCCCTTAACAACAGAGCCTAAAATCTTCTTGGATCGAAGACTGACTACTCTCTGGGTGAAGAAATGTATTGTTATCTGTCCTGAATTTCTGACGTTTTATTTTGGTTTATTGGCTTCTTGTTCGATACACTCTGGCCAGGTGAAACAGCAACTCTGCAGCCACTCTGTCAATCTTCATGGTTGCTTTTCTCTGAATTATTTGATAATGTCATGGTGATGTACACTTGAAAGAATTAATAACTCAGCTAAAATATTTTATCAGGAATTTATTAAGTACTACATTACCAATGGAAGATGCATCGCTGAATTCTTTTGGTGACCAAGTAAAATAATATTAAAATCAGTTAACAATGGCTTCCTATGTTAGGCAATCATGTGGCGAGCATCCAGAACAGAAAGAAATGAATCAGAACTTCACTTTCTTTTACACTATGTTTCCCAGGGCCTGTACTGAGCTGTAATGCTTGTTGGCCCACCACGTGCCAACCATATATACGGGTACATGATCCTTTATCCGGAACCCTTGGGGGACAGTGTGTTCCGTATCCACCCCCACCCCTTTCCAGAAACCCGGCCGTCTCCCCCGACTGCTGGTCCCTCACCACCTGGCCGTCTTGCCCGGCCGCTGGTCCCCACTTGCTGGATTTTGGAGCTTTCTGGATTTTAGATGTTCGGATAAAGGATCGTGTACCTGTACCAAAAAAATGTAAAACCTAATCCCTCCCTAGCTCATAACCCTCTTTCTTTCATTCATGTGCCGATCTAAGTCTTTTAAATGCCCCTTTTCCAGCCTCCACCACCAACCCTGGCAATGCATTCCAGGCGCCCACAACTCTGCGTGCGCGCGCGTGCGTATATATTATATATATTATATATATATTTTATATAAATATTATATATATATATATATATATTATCTTCTTTGGCTTGGCTTCGCGGACAAAGATTTAAGGAGGGGGTAAATGTCCACGTCAGCTGCAAGCTCGTTTGTGGCTGACAAGTCCGATGCGGGACAGGCAGACACGGTTGCAGCGGTTGCAAGGGAAAATTGGTGGGTTGGGGTTGGGTGTTGGGTTTTTCCTCCTTTGTCTTTTGTCAGTGAGGTGGGCTCTGCGGTCTTCTTCAAAGGAGGTTGCTGCCCGCCAAACTGTGAGGCGCCAAGATGCACGGTTTGAGGCGAGATCAGCCCACTGGCGGTGGTCAATGTGGCAGGCACCAAGAGATTTCTTTAGGCAATCCTTGTACCTTTTCTTTGGTGCACCTCTGTCACGGTGGCCAGTGGAGAGCTCGCCATATAACACGATCTTGGGAAGGCGATGGTCCTCCATTCTGGAGACGTGACCCACCCAGCGCAGCTGGATCTTCAGCAGCGTGGACTCGATGCTGTCGACCTCTGCCATCTCGAGTACTATATATATATATATATGTGTGTGTTATTTATATATATATATATATATATATATAAAGAAATCTGCTGTCTTCCCTAAACTTTCCACCCTTCACTTTGTACAGATGTCCTCTGGTGTTTGCTACTCCTGTCCTGGAAATAAGGTGCTGACTGTCTACCTTAACCAATCCTTTTTTTAATACAGATCCATTCTGATTTGAGTGTTACTTCTGAGTAGGAAAATTATTGAAAACTTTTACATTTGCACTCTTCTTCCATAGTTGACTGTGCATAAATCTTGTTTATGTAATATTTTGTCAAAAGTAGTTTAGCAGCAAAATTCAGTAACTGGAATGCTTTTGTCATCTTTATTCCATGGTATTTCCAGTGACTGAATACCCAAAATGTTAGTCCAATAATACTGGACAACATTTTTTTTCAATAACCAAACCTTTTTTTGTGGGGGGGGGAAATGGGGATTATGAAAGACATCTTCAAGCTGAATGCAAAGATGATTTCAGATTTTCTCTATCATATAGGAAGTTGGATAAACATTAAATTAACTTTATTGCATTTAGCAGGTTTAATCGCATAATGATGCTGGCGCTTTGTGTTTGTTCAACAAATGTAAAAACTTTTGCTGCTGATATTTGTTTGTACTCCGCATCTGATGCCTCTCATGTCAGTGTCTCAACAATAGTCGGTCAGCATTGATGGATTCCAGTTGCCCTGATGCTGCTTTTCCACGGTCGCAATGTCCCGGTGAAACCTTTCGCCATGTTCATCACTGACGGCACCAAGATCAGCCGGGAACACGTCCGAGTGCGAATGCAGAGAATGAATTTTCAATGACATGCTGCACTTCTTGCTTGAAGTAGACTGAAAATATGACAGGAAATGACAAAAATAGGGTTATAGCTTAAAAAAATTACATGATAAGGAAAATTGTACGGTAATTTTCAGAATCAGCAATGCAAAATTCATAAAATACACCCAAAAGTGTTCGGGAAGCAAAATCTTTATTGTCCACTGTAACTTCTCTTTCAATTTGCAATGTTTTCTAAGCAGCTGGAAAAGTGACCACAGGGAAACGGCACTCAGAGCTATGAAGTTAACAGAATCCATTTTCTCTTGGCACAAAAGAAGGGATGTAAAGCAACAGGCAGTAGTCACTTTCAGGAATAAAGATGAAGCAGAAATTATTGACGGTGGTTTATTTAAAAAAAAAACTCTCACGATTGCAAACCCAAGTTTGGTTCCATCCCAATCTATAAATTTGCTGATAATTCCACTGTGGTTAGAATAAAGGATGAAGACCAAGAACAATCTTGCTTTCAATATCAGCAAGACCAAGGATGGGGGAGGCCAAGGGACTGTGCATCTATCTTCATTGGCGAATGGTAGTGGAGAGAAAATAAGAAATAGGAGCAAGGGTCGGCCCCCCGACCTGTCGAGCCTGCTTTGCCATTCAGTGAGATCATGGGTAATCTGATGATGGGCTCCTCTCCACCTACCTGCCTTTTCCCCCACCCCATATCTCTTCGTTCCCCTTACTTTGTAAAAATCTATCCAACCTTGTCTTAAATACATCCACTGAGGTCGCCTCTACTGCTTCAATGGGCAGTGAATTCAACAGATTTGCCACCTTCTGTGAAAAGCAGTTCCTCCTCCTCCTCTCTGACCTAAATCTACCCTGGATCCTGAAGCTATGTTCCCTAGTTCAAGTCTCCCCCACCAATGGGAACAATGTGTCTACCTCTATCTTATCTATGCCTTACATAATTTTTAAACATTTCTGTAAGATTCCCTCTCATTCTAAATTCAAGCGAGTACAGTCCCAGACGACTCAATCTCTCTACCTCAAGTGCCTTCTAGTTTCTGAGAATACACATATCAGAGGTCCTCTGATAAGGTAGACCAGTGCCTGAACTTTGAGAGATATGGCATGTTGTTGAATACTCCTGTTAAAAATTATTTTTATTGAGTTTTATCATAGAACCGTGCAATGCAAGTCCATATAAATTAATTGCCATGTACATTTGGGTTGGTGTCATATTTAGAAATAATAATACATGGACTCGTATTCCAAGTAGAAAAGAAAAAAAAAAGTTAATTATGAAGATCTAACCCTATCCACCAACCGAGGTTAAAATTAGTATTAAAGCAGACTTGAAATCGAGCAATGGCCTCTGGAGATCTGACGAAAAATGCCTATTTACTGCTCCTCCGCACCATGATCATTTGTTGAATTCTCTTTCGAACTTCTACAGGTGTACTGATTTGGAAATCCAAATGCCCAGGAATGCAGAAGGCTGTAGAAAGTGGCAAAGCAAGCCAAGTCCATCACAACACTGATCTCCTTTTCATCTCT
Organism: Narcine bancroftii; assembly: GCF_036971445.1. Lineage (NCBI taxonomy): Eukaryota > Metazoa > Chordata > Chondrichthyes > Torpediniformes > Narcinidae > Narcine > Narcine bancroftii. Next base: position 7,070,982 of record NC_091475.1, on the reverse strand, counting down.
GTAAGATAAAAACAGTCAATGTAATAAAGAACCTGTCAGTCTGTTCCTCCCCCACCCCAATCACCCTGGTCACAGACTCTTCTCGTTGTTCCCATCAGGCCGAATCTCTCACTAAATTTTTATTAAACAGCTCTCAGACTGAACCTCCTCATGCTACCTCAACACAAAATAAAACTGGCTCCAGTACCACCAAAATCACTGACTGCACGATTGAAAGTTTTTTTTGCACTAAATACAACTGTGAATGTTTATTTGTTTATCCTTTCATGTGTATCATCTCTTTTTCCATCTTGGCTTATAGAGGTTCTCTATACTATAGCAGTTAGTGCATGTTGCGACATGTACTTTGATCCATAAGTACTTGTGTTTATGACAATGAACTCATTTCAAGGGAACAAGCAGGAGGATGTGACTTCATTCATCATTTGAAACTTTCTGTCTGAGTTGGTAAATTGAAATTTTAATGTTTAAAGAGCTTTACTATGTATTTAATTTTTTTTAAAAATGCCATAAAGCCAGAAGACTGGCAGATAATGATACCATTAGTTTAGTATGGGGGGGAGGGGTAGGGTGTTTTGTTGTAGGGGCAGGATAATATATATCCAGGGAAGTCAGTTTATCATTGGTAAGAAAAATAATGAAATTCTCATGAAAGGAGAGAATAGAAGAACATCAGAGGCAGATAATAACATTTACATTTTTAGATTTAGACATACAGCGTGATAACAGGCCCTCTCAGCACATGAACCCATGTAACCCAATTGACCTACAACCCCCAGTATGTTTTTGAATGGTGAGAGGACACCAGAGCATCTGGAGGAAACCCACACAGATGAGGGGAAGAACGTATAAACTTGCAAAGGGCACCGGATTCAAACCCAGGTCCCGATTGCTGGCACTGTAACAGCGTTGCGCTAACCGCTACGTGAAACATGCCACTCCAATAATATTTGACTAGTCAGCATGGATTTGTAAAAGAAACATACTCAACCTTAGTAAACTTTATAAAAAGGCAGCAGGGAATAGATAATGCTTGTGCAATAATGTATTTTTATCTAGAAAGCCTTGATAGTGTTTCTTTTAACAAACTGATGATTAAGGTCAAAAAGTCCAGAGTCAGGGATAAGTAGCGGAATAGATTGTCAGCTTGCCTCAGGACAGAAAGCAAGACAATGTTGAAAGAAGTGATTAGAGGCTGCAGATGTACTCAAGTGGGCAGGTGGTAGAAGAAATGCAAAAGTACAGATATCAGAAGGATGAACAGACTGATTTGGCTCTTGAGAAGTAAAGGCTAAGGTGTGACATAAGTATTTAAAATTGTAAGCTTTTCACAGTTTTTAATATTTTTCTAATTTTTGACACTGTGAACCATATCAACCAAAATATGTTCAAACGTTTCTCATTAAATATACACAGTGGCATTTTCTCCCTTTCCCTCATCCCACCCCCCTCCAAAACCCATAAATATTTAACCTGTACAATAAAACCATAAAACAATATCTTCACACAAAGAAAAATAAACAAGAAAAATGCATCATCTATTTGTTACACACTGAATCTAGTCGTTTTGTCTTCTTATCATTCTAGGGGATGGAGGTCCGAGGCGAGCTCTCTCTGTTATGGTCCATGTATGGTTCCCAAATTTGTTCAAACAATGTGACTTTATTTTTTTAATTATATGTTATTTTTTCCAATGGAATACATTTATTCATTTCCATGTACCATTCCTGTATACTCATGCTCGCTTCCATTTTCCAAGTTGACATACATTTTTTTGCTATCGCTAAGACTATCATAATGAATCTTTTTTGCACTTTATCCAATTTGAGGCCTAATTCTTTACCACTTATGTTACTTAAAAGAAATATCTCTGGTTTTTTGTTATGTTATTTTTTGTGATTTTATTTAATATCTGATTTCGTTCTTCCCAAAACGTATTCACTTTCGTACATGCCCAAGTTGCATGTAATGTTGTTCCCATTTCCTTCTTACAGCGAAAACATCTATCTGATAATGTTGGATCCCATTTTTTTAATTATTGAGGAGTGATGTATACCCTGTGTAACCAATTATACTGTATCATGCGTGACCTTGTGTTTATTGTATTCTTCATAGTTCCAGAACATAACTTTTCCCATGTTTCATTTTTTATCTTTATGTTTAGATCCTTTTCCCACTTCTGTTTAGGTTTATAGTTTATTTCATCATTTTCCTTATCTTGCATCTTAATGTACATGTTGGTTATAAATCTTTTGATTATCATTGTGTCTGTAATCACATATTCAAAGCTGCTTCCTTCAGGTAATCTCAAGCTGTTACCCAATTTATCCTTTAAATAAGCTTTCAATTGATGATATACAAACATTGTACCATGAGTTATTCCATATTTGTATTTCAACTGTTCAAATGTTAATAAATTATTTCCCAAAAAAACAATTTTATATTCTTCTGATTCCTTTTCTCTCCCATTCTCGAAAGGAAAAGTTATCTATGGTAAAAGGGATTAGCGGATTTTGCACCAATAATAATTTTGGTATTTAGTAATTTTTTTTTCCTTTCTAAGTGGATCTTCTTCCATGTATTAAGTAAATGATGCAATACTGGTGAGCTTTTATATTGCACCAACTTTTCATTCCACTAATAAAGTGTATGCTCTGGTACCTTCTCCCGTATTTTATCTAGTTCTATCTTAGTCCAGTCTGGTTTTTCCCTTGTCTGGTAAAATTCTGGTAAATACCTTATTGTGCGGCTCTACAATAATTTCTAAAGTTTGGGAACTGCAAACCACCTTGGTTATACCTCTCTGTTAATTTATCTAACGCTACCCTTGGTTTCCTCCCTTTCCACAAGAATTTCTTTATTATTTTCTTTAGTTCATTAAAGAATTTTTCTGTTAAGGGAATTGGTAACGTTTGAAATAAGTACTGTATCCTTGGGAGCACGTTCATTTTAATGCAGTTTACCGTCCCTATCAACGTTAGCGATAATTCTTTCCAATGTTCTAAGTCTTCCTGTAATTTTTTTATTAGTGGTTGATAATTTAATTTGTACAAGTGGCTTAAGTTATTATCTAACCTGATCCCTAGGTATCGGATTACTTGTGTTGCCATTTAAATGGTGATTCTTTTTTAAATTCTGTATAATCTGCATTACTCATTGGCATCACTTCACTTTTATTTATGTTGATCTTGTACCCCGATATTTCTCCATATTCCTTCAATTTCTTATGTAATTCTTTTATTGATATCTCTGGTTCTGTTAGGTATACTATGATGTCATCTACAAATAAGCTGATTTTATACTCCTTTATTTTTATCCCTTTTATTTTATTTTATTTTCTATTCTTATCAGTTCTGCCAAAGGTTCTAATGCCAAGGTGAACAATGAGGGAAGCTTTTCATAGTTGATATAAAGAGAATTGTTTCAATTTGCAATGAGCATATCCAGAGTTGACCAATGTAACTGTAACAGAGAAATTGCACATATAGAGAATTCCAGTAGAAATATTTTTGCCTAAGAATGCTGAGAATGTAGAATTCACAACAACATGAAATGGTTGAAGTGAATAGTCAGGGACAATCATATGAACAAGAAAACAAAAGACTGGTTGTTTTAGAGGAGGACATACAGAGGGGGCTCAAACGGACTGTCAATGCTGGCTGGGATCGATTGAGCCAAATTACCTATTTTTATTCCTTATTAATTTTTGCTGGCAAAGTTTCTGTGCCATATTTAATGTATAATTTTATTTCCTCAGAGCATCTTAGACAGGGCGCAAGCTGCAAAGAATAAAGGGAACAAGTTTTTTAAAGCTGGAAAATATGAACAAGCTATTCAATGTTACACTGAGGCAATAGGCCTATGTCCTTTGGACCAGAAGCAAGATCTTTCAACGTTTTTCCAGAATCGGGCTGCAGCATTTGAACAGCAGGTATGGAACACTTCATTCTAATTAAAACTAGGAACCAAAATTTAGGTAAGCTCAAAGGATGATGATCTCGTCTAATATTGGAATGTTAGATGGTTAAATTGCCAGGATAACAAAAGCAACGGCATCCAAAATAATTAATAATTAGTAGAGTAATTTATCAAAGACAATGTGGTTGATGTATTCTCCAATTCTACAAGCTGGACACCAGCATTTATTCTGAACGTAATTGGATGTAAAAAGTATTTCTTAAATCAGAGGTCTTCAATGTAACCAAAATTCTTGTCTTTTTAATCTTTAAAATCCAGACAGCTGAGTCTCATTTTCCCTTTTATTCCTCATTTGGAGACATAAGACTGCAAATTCACTAATCTAGTGCAACAAAAAAAAAACTAAACCAAGGGAGGAATTCTGTGTCAGGCAGCATCCATGGAAGGCAAAGAGATCATTTGGGTCTCACAATAATTTTGCAGATGACATTAAAATCAATAGTATAGTCGACAGTGAGGATGCTTATCTAAGATTACAATGGGATCTTACAATTGAGCTTGTGGTCCATGGAAAGGCAGATAGAGTTGTGGTAGCTGCAAGGTTTGTTTGATACATTGAACAGGGCAGGACTTGCACAGTACATGGAAGGACACTGGGGAATGTTGCAGAACAGGGAGATCTAGGGGTACAGGTACATGAAAGTAATAACATGGATAGCTAGGGTAGTGAAGAAGGCATTGGCATACTTTACTTCGGTTAGGGAATTGGGGCGTTGAGTTACAGTTGTTATTAGATGTTGATATGGCCACATTTGGAATACTGTATGCAATTCTGGTCACCTTGCTATAGAAAGGATGTCATTAAACTGGAAAAGGTGCAAAAAAGGATTCTTAAAGATGGTATCAGGACAGGAGGACTTGAGTTAGTAGGTGAGGCTAAATAGGCTGGGCCTTTTCTTCCAGGATGTTGAGGGCTGACTTGATAGAAGTTTACAAAATAATGTGGGAGGAAATGGATGAGATTAATTCCCACAGTCCTTTCTCCAGAGTAAGTGAGTCTAAAACTAGAAGTGGGGGTTTAAGGTTTGGAGTAGGGACTTCAGGAGCAATGTTTCACACAGAGAGTGGTGTATATATGGATCAATCTGCAAGAGGGAGTGGAGAGGTGGGTACAATTACAACATTTGAAAGACGTGGGCTAAGAACAGGCAAGCGGGGCTACCTTAGACGGGCAATATGAGCAAATTGATTGGCATGAAGGAGTTGGGTCAAAGGACCTGATTCTGTGCTGTGTAACTACAAAGCATTGCCTCTGAAGATGCTACGCAGCCGAGTTCCCAAAATCTCCCACTCCCATCCCATTTCATGCATTAACAATGGTTAATGTTCTTTTTGCTAGTCTTTTGTCCAGTTTTATCCACCTTTGGGTCCAAATTAAGGTTAAAATCCGCTCCTATCGATATATTCCCCTGCGTATCTACAATCTTCAAAAAAAAATATCTTGCATAAACTTTGGATCCTCTTCATTAGGTACAAATATATTGACCAAATTCCAGAGTTCTGAATATATCTGACACTTTATCATTACATACCTGCCTGCTGGATCTATTATTTTCTCCTCTATTTTGATTGGTACATTTTTATTGATTAATATAGCTACTCCTCTGGATTTTGAATTATATGATGCTGCCGTTACGTGTCCTACCCAGTCTCTCTTTAATTAGTTATGTTCCACTTCAGTTAGATGTGTTTCCTGCACGAATGCAATATCTGTTTTTTCTTTTTTCCGTAAATTTAATAGCCTCTTCCTTTTGATTTGGTTTTGAATTCCATTAATATTTAGAGTCGTATAGTTCCACATGGCCATTTCATACTCTATTTACATCTCATTTCTGCTTCCTCACCACTACCTTTTCCTCATTTTCATTTCTCAGTTTTCCTTTTTTGAACTCAATGTATGACAACACTTCTAAAACATAAAATACTTCAACCACTCCCACATCTAAAATTCCCTTAACCCCAAATGTCCCCCCCCCCCCCCCCCCTCTCTGAGTCGCCCCTTGTCCCTTGCCGGGCAACCACAACTCCCCTCTCCATTCGGACTGCGAACCAGTTCGCAAGTGTCAACTGATTTCGCAGTGACTGTTATTCTCTCCCAACCAACCCCCTCCAGAAAAGACTTTTATCTTCACATTAAAACAAAGCTCCCCCTCTTTTTTTTTACCCCTTCCTCTTTTTCCCCTTCTCCCTTACTTCCCTTTTCTTCCCTCCTTTAGTTCTTACTTATACATTATTTTTACATCTTTATATGTAGTTTGTTGTCGTTCTTCGTTCTTGTTACATCTCTTCACCTCTCTTTCTGTCCTACAGGCGTTCTGCAAATTCTCGTGCTTTCTCTGGATCCGAGAACAGTCTGTTTTGCTCCCCCGGGATAACTATTTTAAGCACTGCTGGATATCTTATCATAAATTTATAGCCTTTTTTCCATAGGATTGATTTTGCTGTGTTAAACTCCTTCCTCTTTAGGAGCTAAAAACTTGTGTCTGGGTAGAAAAAAATTTTTTGACCTTTGTACTCCAGTGGTTTTTTGTCTTCTCTAATTTTATTCATTGCCTTCTCCAATATATTTTCTCTTGTCGTGTATCTCAGAAATTTTACTCAAACGGATCTTGGTTTTTGTTGTGACTGTGGTTTCGGGGCTAATGTTCTGTGTGCCCTTTCTATTTCCATTCCTTCCTGCATTTCTGGCATTCCCAGGACTTTTGGGATCCATTCTTTTATAAATTCTTTCATATCTTTGCCTTCTTCATCTTCCTTTAAGCCCACCATCTTTATATTGTTTCGCTTACTATAGTTTTCCATTATATCCCTCTTCTGAGCTAACAAGTCCTGTGTTTCTTCAACTTTTTTGTCACTTTCTTCCAATTTTATTTTTAAGTCGTTCACTTCCATTTCTACCGCCATTACATGTTCTTCCACATTTTCTAATCCTTTCCCTACATCTGTTATGACCAGTTCTATTCTACTCACTTTTTCTTCTGTACTTTTCATTTTTCTTTTCATTTCACTAAATTCTAGTGTCAACCATTCTTTTAATGCTTTTATTTGTTCTTGAAATTTTTTTTTATCTATGTACTGTCCATTCATTTTACCTCCTATTCCTCTGTGCAGAGCTTGGTGTTCTTCTGTGTCTGCTCTTGGGTTTGTGTCTTCTATTTCACTTCCTTGTATCTGTGTCTCTTCTGACTTTCTTGTTGAGCTGCTTGCCTCAGTTTGTTGGGTTTTTTTCATGGCTTTTTGATGTTGGTCCTCTTCTTCTGGGCTGGTTATCTCTTGGGCCTCCTGCTTCTGTTTTTTTCTTTCTCATCCCTCCCCTTCCCGTTGCTTTCCTTTTCTTCCAGCTGGGAGCCCTGCTGTCGGGCATCAATCACTCAGCTGTTCATACTGTGTAGGTTCACTCCACAGCTGGTCCCCCCCTCCCGTCGGTGTTCTCCTTTTCCTTGTTGTGTGCATTGCGCACCTCTGTTTTTGCAGTTCCGCGGTCGGGAGGTTGCGACCTCGGGGAGCGGGCTCCTCTGTCCACGGTGGGTCCCTGCTTTTTCATGCAGGTAAGGCCTTCTCCTTTTTCTTCCAGCGTCTTTCCTTCTTTTTTTTCCCCGTTGTTTTTGGTTTTTCTTTCTTAGGTGCCATTTTCATTCTTTTCTCCACACCTTTATCTTTTATTTGTTGTGTTATGTGTATCTGGGGCTTTCTTTCCTTCACTTTTTTTCTACTTTTCTGGAGAGGGCTGGTATTCTCCTACCGGCCACTACTCCATCATGTGACTCCTCTACAATGGTTAATATGAGATTCTGGAACATGTGGTCCATTTCTTATGCCTTGATGTCTGTTTTCACTTTGGAGTCATACCCATTAATAAACTTCACCATCTATAAAGCACCAGTACATCATTGGTAAACTGGCTAATGAAGACCTCTGATCCCTGCTTCTGTAGCTTGAACTGCTTGTGGCTGGTACCTCATGATAATAAGAAAGTACCCCAATAAACACAGCAAAATTAGTACCCTCTTCCCAGACTGATATTCCCAGTAGTGAAGCTCTGTCGTTTACACGTCCAACTTGAGACACAAACACTTAACTGAGCTTTGTCATGAGAAGAAATTATCAAGTGGATAGAGGAAGACAAGGAGAAATCTTCACACTCACTGAGGAGGGGATGATTCAACTAATTCTCAGTACTTGATCATAATTTCCTTTTTTTTTCAATTTTGCAAAAACAAAGAGCTGATTTCCCCCCCCCCCCCAGTATCCAGCTGCCTGCTTTCCATTGCATCCCTCGATCTTTGGTTCCAATTCTTAAAAAATGTTGAGGCCTGTGACCTGGTTTGCATAAGAAACCACCATTCATGATTGACTCTATTGACTCTCAAAATATGTACTCAACATTTGAGGGCTTTCCAGATGGAACACATTTTGAAGCAAAAAGATCTTTGGTTATGATGTGGGGAATTTGATAATACTTTACCAGCATACTTGTTAAAAATGCTGTTTTAATCCAGATAACATTTGTAGAGTTAAATATGCACGTTAAGCTTTGCATTGTTTATAAGTTGATTTAAATAAGATTTCAAAATGTCCTGCTTTGTGTCTTGATCCTCCTAATTAATTGCCATATGACCGATCAAAAAGTAACAATGTATTGGAGTTATTCTGATTTTAACAGAACTTTCAAACTCCCTCTTCCTGCTTTCAGAAAATGGCATTGTGGAATGCTGAGGGTAATTACTTGGCTGTTTCCACAGCTTGTATGCAATTTAAATTTGGAAATTCAGCGCAGTAACAGGCCGTTCCAGCTACCCATATACGTCCATGTGACCAATCCTTCTAACCCCAAATAATGGAAAGCTGCATCTTGAGGGCAACGGAATTTGTTCTCCTATATGCAGGGGGACAAAAGAATTTATTTAAGTTTGTAATTCCTCACATTTCTTTTATGGAGTTTTTCCATGGCATCTTTATATATTAAAACCTCTATACAGTTAAACAAAATGATGGTTATCACATTAGTTTAAGTATCACCCTGCACTCTGGTCAGTAGTCCTGATACAAAATCAACCATTTTCTTTAACATTTGTATTGCAGCAAAAATGGAAAGAAGTTGTACAGGACTGCTCCAAGGCTGTAGAACTCAATCCCAAGTATATAAAGGCGCTATACCGCCGAGCAAAGGCTTATGAAAAACTGGACAATAAGAAGGAGTGCTTGGAAGGTTTGTATTTTTTTTGCCTTAAACTTTTTTTTCTATTTCATTAGTTTCCTCAACATGTTCTGTGATTCTGTCTTCCAATAACTATCATTTTCCTCAAAGAAAGCTCAATAGTACAAATAAAACTTGAGTATGTGGCGGCGCACATCTCTCTGAGCAAACCGGCCCTATTTGTACCGCCGTGCTGGCGGGGCAGCTGCAGAAGATGGCACTGTCAGGGCTTGTTCACTGCCTCGTGGCTTAGGCCACAGCTTGCACCCCAGGCCACGTGATGATGTCACTGCTGCGCGGGGCGGAACTCCCGTGGGTCTTAAAGGGGCGTGTGCAAAATTCAAATAAACAGTTCTACTGGAAACCCCACAGAGTCCAGTAGTGTTTTCTGTGTGTAGCAGCCGCTACATTGGTGACCCCGATGAGCCCAGACGATATCTGGTCTCCAAACACGGACTCATCAGCAATCAGCGCCGTCTCAGTGAAGCTCCCTCCCTTCTGGACCCACCAGCCCCGCACGTGGTTTGGGCAGGCGGAGGCAAAGTTTCGACTCCACCATATTCTACCACACGGTGAGTGTCCTCGATGAAGAAACGGTGGCCAGAGTGGACAACCTGTTCCTCAACCCTCCCAAGGAGGGCAAGTACATCACCCTCAAAACCCTCCTCCTCAGCACTTTCAGACTCTCCCGTTGGCAGCGCGCGGCCAGGCTGAGGCACCTCAATGGTGCTTTGATGGATGAGATGCTCGCACTGGCAGAAGGTCACAAATCCTGCCTGATGTTTGAACAAGCCTTCCTCAAATAAATGTCGGAGGACATCTAGCTCCTGCTAGCGGACGAGGACTTCTCAGACCCCAGGAAGGTCGCAGCCCACGCCGATGTACTGTGGAGGACAAAGAGAGAGAACAAGGCCACCGTGAACCAGGTCGCCCGCCCTGCACCCACCCGACCACAGCCTTCCTCCAGACAGAAGAATGAAGAACAACAGTTGACCTGGTGCTTCTATCACCAACGCTGGGGAGCACAAGCCCGCAAATGCCGCCAACCCCGCTCATACCAGGGAAACGACCAGGCCAGCCGCCGCTGATGGCTGCGATAGCTGGCCACTCGAACAGCCTCTTACACATGGTGGACAAGACCAGCGGTCGGTGTTTCCTGGTAAACACCGGAGCAGAGTTGAGTGTGCTGCCCCTGACTGCCCTTCAGACCTGCACGAGGCCCGATCCTGCTTGGCATTTGAACGGCCCTGAAGGAAGACCTCCAAGTATCGTCCTCAGAGCATGTCTACGCTGCACCGCTGTCTCTGCCAGGGGAGTTTCTCTTAGCAGATGCCGAGCCAGAATGTGAGACCCCGACACTACTCGCGGACCTCCGCAGCAAGCTTGCCTCGTTAACGCTCTCACTGCCAACCCACCACGGCAAACACCCGACGGACGTCCCTAGAGAGCTGGACTCGGCGGAGTTTTTGTTCATCCGACGCGGCCTGCACCCTGCCCCCCTGCAGAGCCCGTATGAGGGCCCATACAAAGTCCTCCAGCAGTCGGGAAAAGCCTTCACTCTGGACATTTGGGGGCAGGGAGGAACTTTTTACATAAAGTCGGCACATTTGGATTTAAACCAGCCCATGCAGAGGGCACAACCCAAACAGAGGGGCCAGCCGCCCAAGCGGTGGGACGCGTAAGCTGGTTCTTGCGGGGGGGGTGGGGGGTGGTGTTGTGTGGCGGCTCACATCTCTGTGAGCGAACTGGCCCCATTTGTACAGCTGTGCTGGTGGTACAGCTGCAGAAGATGGCGCCGTCAGGGCTTGCTCACCGCCTCGTGGCTTATGCCACAGCTCATGCGCCGGGCCTCGTGATGACGTCACTGCTGTGCGGGGCGGAACTCCCGTGGGTCTTAAAAGGGCGTGTGCAAAATTCAAATAAACAGTTCTACTGGAAACCCCACAGAGTCTAGTGGTGTTTTCTGTGTGTAGCAGCCGCTACAAGTACCTGTATACTTGCATTCATATATTCTATGTTATTTTCTGGCCTTGCCATCATTATTTTTCCAGGACGAAAGAATGAACTTCTAATTTGCATGGATGAAAGACCTGAAAGGTTTATTTTTCCTCGTTCAGTATGCACTTGATATAGGAGTGGGGAAATACCACTGTAGAATTATGATGAAAAATATCTTGATTCATTGATTTACTTTTGATTCTGGAGTGTGTTCAGGATAATTTGTTATTCTCCAGATTGGTAGCAGAAAAATGGAATGCTGCCATCAACAATGCCTTGCAGCAGTTTAACTTTTTACCCATTAATTACTTCCTGCTTATTGAGATGAAGAATGTGTTTTGAACCAAATCATCATTTAAACAAGATGTGTGGGAAAGGTCCAGCTTTTGCCCTTGACGTTCCCTCCCCACAGACCTGACATGGCAGCTTCTTCCAGCTCCATTGTAGATTTCCTCATTCAAGCTACCATTATTTCACCAGTTTGATGGTTTTATGCTATAGTTTCCTGTCTAGAGTTGGTGCTAATTATATAAAATTTAAAATGATTTGATGGATATATGTCATCACTAAACTTTTTGTGTCTATTAAAACAGTCACAAAATCTATTTCTGCTCCAATTTATTATGAATATTCCATCCTCAAAGTGATCCCTGTATGGTAATATTTTTACCTTGCCAACTGGGCTGCTCTCACATCTGGCATTTATTGGGACTTGAGATCTTGAAAAGCCACATTGGACATTCGATGCAACTTGTTGGTGCTTTTTCCCTCATTCACTTTAAACTTACTGTTGTCAAACATGCTACGTTCTTTAAAGACAAGTCCTCTTCAGCAAGGAACATGCATCGAACTGGGACCCACACACCAGTGCCGAACATGATGTCCAAATCAAACTAAAACACTGCCATTTGTCCTTGATAGATATCCCTCCATCTTGCCACTGTATCTACTTCCACCATGACTCCCAACAGCCATTCCAGGCATTTGTGTAAAATATTTGGACCACACATCTCTCTTCAACTTCCTTCCTTTTCAAGTGTTAATGGATGAATTCATAACATGATGTCTTCTTTGGCTTGGCTTCGCGGACGAAGATTTATGGAGGGGGTAAAAAGTCCACGTCAGCTGCAGGCTCGTTTGTGGCTGACAAGTCCGATGCGGGACAGGCAGACACGATTGCAGCGGTTGCAAGGGAAAATTGGTTGGTTGGGGTTGGGTGTTGGGTTTTTCCTCCTTTGCCTTTTGTCAGTGAGGTGGGCTCTGCGGTCTTCTTCAAAGGAGGTTGCTGCCCGCCAAACTGTGAGGCGCCAAGATGCACGGTTTGAGGCGTTATCAGCCCACTGGCGGTGGTCAATGTGGCAGGCACCAAGTGATTTCTTTAGGCAGTCCTTGTACCTTTTCTTTGGTGCACCTCTGTCACGGTGGCCAGTGGAGAGCTCGCCATATAACACGATCTTGGGAAGGCGATGGTCCTCCATTCTGGAGACGTGACCCATCCAGCGCAGCTGGATCTTCAGCAGCGTGGACTCGATGCTGTCGACCTCTGCCATCTCGAGTACTTCGACGTTAGGGGTGTAAGCGCTCCAATGGATGTTGAGGATGGAGCGGAGACAACGCTGGTGGAAGCGTTCTAGGAGCCGTAGGTGATGCCGGTAGAGGACCCATGATTCGGAGCCGAACAGGAGTGTGGGTATGACAACAGCTCTGTATACGCTTATCTTTAGCCATGAAAGACCCCAACAATGAAGACGCTGTTTACATCCGGTACCGCATGGATGGCAGTCTCTTCAATCTGAGGCGCCTGCAAGCTCACACCAAGACACAAGAGAAACTTGTCCGTGAACTACTCTTTGCAGATGATGCCGCTTTAGTTGCCCATTCAGAGCCAGCTCTTCAGCGCTTGACGTCCTGCTTTGCGGAAACTGCCAAAATGTTTGGCCTGGAAGTCAGCCTGAAGAAAACTGAGGTCCTCCTAACATGATGTAGTTCAAGTAGAAAGATCATCTTTTTAATCCCTGATCTTTGTTTTTTTTTAAACTATTAAATACTTGCAATTTTTATCTTGTGTATCAGTTCACAACATATTTGTGTTTATCTCTCCATACTAAAATAAAAAGATGATTCTGATTGCAAACAGTTAAGAGCAATGTCAAGAAAAGTACTGCATTATTTGAAAAAAATTAGGACTTGTTCATTGCAGGGGGTGGGAGGGGGATACTTCAAAGACGTCTTTAAACTATAACTAGTACCTTTACATTTTTCAGATGTTACTGCAGTTTGTATCCTGGAAGGATTCCAAAATCAACAAAGCATGCTGCTTGCTGACAAAGTCCTCAAACAACTTGGAAAGGAGAAAGCTAAAGAAAAATATAAGGTTGTGGTGAGAAATGTTGTCTGGAATTTATTTCTAACAATCTGCATTTCTAATCTGCCAGAATGAGAATACCAGTACACAATGGTACTGTTTTGCTTTAAGTAAATTCCTTTATTGTCATGAACTTTGAAACATGTATAAGGCTTTAGCTGGGTTAATCATGGCTACCAAGTAGGTGGATGAGATGGGAACCTCAAAAAAGCACAAGGATTTTGAAAGAACAACGGTATATGGTATTGCAGGGATACTGGAGGGGATTCAGGGAGGGGGAGGAGATATGTAAAGGTGTGGAGCTTTAAGGTGCATTCCATAACTGGGCACAAAGGGGAAACTATTTAAAGCTCTGTGGTAGTCACAAGTCGGTGTCTAATATTGGAATCCTGAGATTGTGGTCCTGTATGTGCTATTACAGGACAGATGTGGAGAGTTTGGAAAGGTACAGAAGAGGTTAATCCGATTCTTGCCTGGTTTTTACCTCATGAATTATGTGGTGAGATTGGATAAGCTTGGGTTGTTTTTTCAAGTGTTGAATAAGGCTTATAAAATCACGAGAGGTATTGAAAGGGTAGACAGACAGAATCTTTTTCCCAGGGCAAAACATCACACACCAGAAAACATGCAATTAAGGTAAGAAGGAGGAAGTTGAAGAGAGATGTGTGGCCCAAATATTTTACACAAATGCCTGGAATGGGTGTTGGGAGTCATGGTGGAAGTAGATACAGTGGCAGGATGGAGGGATATCTATCAAGGACAAATGGCAGTGTTTTAGTTTGATTTGGACATCATGTTCGGCACTGGTGTGTGGGTCCCAGTTCGATGCATGTTCCTTGCTGAAGAGGACTCGTCTTTAAAGAACGTAGCATGTTTGACAACAGTAAGTTTAAAGTGAATGAGGGAAAAAGCACCAACAAGTTGCATCGAATGTCCAATGTGGCTTTTCAAGATCTCAAGTCCCAATAAATGCCAGATGTGAGAGCATCCCAGTTGGCAAGGTAAAAATATTACTATACAGGGATCACTTTGAGGATGGAATATTCATAATAAATTGGAGCAGAAATAGATTTTGTGACTGTTTTAATAGACACAAAAAGTTTAGTGATGACATATATCCAAACCTGATTTTTTTTAAAAAAACCTGCATTGGGGTGGTTAAAATCAAGACGAATATAGAGATGGAGAAGCCAGATGAAGAAACAGCATGGATGTTCTTGGTTTTTAATATATAGAAGTATGTTAATCCACTATTGTCTTGACTGTTGCGAGTTGTATAACTGGCTCTAGCAGAGAGCACATCGAAAATCATGGTTAATGCTGTTTTCTGGGTGAATGATAATACAAGTAGTGGTTAGCACATCAGATAACACAATAGAGGAACATAATTAAGTACTTTGGCAAGTATGGGTATAATTGTTACATTTGGCAGTGTTTTAAGAAGGAAAAAATAAAAGGCGAATATGAATTAAATGAAGGAAAAAATGATAGAGAACGTAAGATATAACAAAGAAAGAATCCTTTATCAAGTTACCCAAAATTACAGGGCTTTATGGTTGAGAGAAATAAAACATTGCCTAGAGGTACAGTATTTCCATTTCCTGTCCCCATGCAAATTGTGCTGCCAGCAGGTTTTTAAAACAAGTACGAAGGCTAGAATATTTGTAGGATCTTATCAATGACTACCTTGAAAAGAGAATATTAAAATTTCATTATGTTAGGACAGAAAGCAGGTCATTTATCTAACATTTGAGTTTGAAAGAATGATGTTAAATGACTTTATTTGGTTCACATTTACCATCATTCAATTATGCAAGTACAACCTGGCAAAACTGCGTTCTCGGGTCCAGAGGCAAACACAAACACGCAAAACAACAATTTGAAATAAAATAATAAATTTAAATAATAAAATTCTTTAATAGCTGCTATATTTGTGTCTTTTACACTGGTTTAGAATCTTGTGAGTTGCTTCTAGTTGAAGTATTTTATCAGAACAGGAAATTTCTCATTCATTTTTTTCCCATTATAGAATAGAGAGCCCCTGATGCCCTCTCCACAGTTCATCAAATCATACTTTAACTCATTTACTGATGATATCATCTCACAGCCTTTGCTCAAAGGTGAAAAGCCTGATGAAGACAAAGACAAGGAGGGTGAAACTGCTGATGTCAGGAGGACAGGAAGGTGATTGCATAGTCATGTCATTTTTCAAGTGTTAATGGATGAATTCACAACATGATGTGGTTCAAGTAGAAAGATTATCTTTTTAATCCCTGATCTGTGTTAAATTAATTTGCCACTCCTGTGGAAGCAGAAATTTGTCTTCCGGTGTCTTTTGGTTTGGAGGATGAGAATGTTCGGATTCCTGTCACTGGCAATTTATTGATGCAGCTTGAAAACATTTTAGTGACAAATAAATTGACCTGACCTTTGAAGTCCTCTTTAATTAATAGTTGAATCACCCAAAACTCATGGATATTGATTGGAATATGGAGAATGATTGGTACCAAGGACTCTATTGGGCTGCCGTACCTATGCTGTTTTACCACTGTACAAATCCTTAAAGCCCTGAAGCAGACAATTCATTCCAAGCCAGTCTTTATGAGAAACATATCCTGTCTCAGTCTTGATACATTTTTATTTTCCTGTATTCATCAACATTGTAGTTTCATTATAAAAGGAAGTACATTTTGAGGGGGGAAAAAATCTTGCAGAATCTTTCATTCCATTTGCCATCTGAGTAAAATAATATTACACCAGATGTTAATGGACATTTCTTTGATACTGGCTTTATTGCTCATGGTTGTAAATGAAATCCTTCCATTCCCAGTCATGTGTTTTTGCAGCTAAGAATTGGGGTGTATAAAACAGTAGAGTTGTACAATACTGTTTTAAATGATCACTTGGTCCTTTTGCCCAGCAATGAAATTTAAGGTCAGTTTAACAGTACTTTTAGCTTTGCCAGAGCTACTATTTCCATTTTCACAAATCCCCTGTGGGTAAATTTGCTTTGGAAATTTGGGAAAAGTATGGAAAAGAAGAAAAGAGCCAGGTAAATGCTTTGGCCTCCTGAAAACTTGTAGCAGTTCTGCTGGTTGACAAATGCTCTTCTAAAAGTGCTATGTTTGTCATGGCTACCTGTTTGGGTTTTTCAGATCTGGCTACCAAAAGGCAAAACAGTACATGGAGGAAGAAAATTATGACAAAATTATTAGCGAGTGCACAAAAGAAATCGAGACAAAGGGAAAATATGTGGCAGAAGCCTTGTTGCTTCGAGCTACCTTCTACCTGCTAATAGGCAATGCAGCAGCTGCCCAACCTGACCTCGATCTGGTTATTAGTATGGAAGATGCAAATGTAAAGGTGGGTGCTTTCATGTCATCGGTATAGAAATAAGATTTCTTTTGCTTATAAAAGATGGGGTCAATTTTTATTTTTAAAAATGTTCTTCGATTATTAAGAAAATCCCAGTAGAATTTTTAACAATATAATGTTGCCCTAATTACTGTATTTTCACTCGTAGAGTGCGCACGTGCATATAATGCATGAAAAATCTTAAACTTCGTAAAAATATTCTCGTACAGCTTGCCCGTACATATACTTTGTAGGTGTAGTATTCCACATTCCAACTTGCAAGAGCAATTTGCATTTACTTGAGACTGAAGATGATACACATTCTATAGTCCCAATATCTGCTGCAGTTAATCTCCCGTGATTTACAACCCATTCAACTCCCCCCCCCC
The DNA here is from genome assembly GCF_036971445.1 of Narcine bancroftii. NCBI lineage: Eukaryota > Metazoa > Chordata > Chondrichthyes > Torpediniformes > Narcinidae > Narcine > Narcine bancroftii. The sequence continues at coordinate 7,053,701 of NC_091475.1, read as the reverse complement.
CCGCTCCCCCCAGAGGTGTCAATTGCCCATTATATAGATGATATCCTCCTGCAAGGTCCATCTTGAGACCGTTGTCTCAGAAGCACTTGATATGTTAATCTCCTCCCTCAGGGGACAGGTCTGGGCAATTAACATTGCCCAAGCCAAAATATCCTGCTTCTTGGTATACCATGGTCTTTGGCTTGGCTTCGCGGACGAAGATTTATGGAGGGGGTAAAAAGTCCACGTCAGCTGCAGGCTCGTTTGTGGCTGACAAGTCCGATGCGGGACAGGCAGACACGGTTGCAGCGGTTGCAGGGGAAAATTGGTGGGTTGGGGTTGGGTGTAGGGGTACTAAGGCCAAAAAGAGATTCCTGAGACTGCCAAGATCAAAATTTTGCCATTTTGTGCACCCAATTCCCACGTTCATCTGTAAATTGTATGCCTGTGTTTTATTGCTGCTATTACTTTCCTACGTCCACTATAAATTGTGCGTGTTTATGTGCGTAAAAATAAGGTAATGTCATCTGTAGTTCTTTAAGGTTATTATTGACCACTCCAGCATCTGGGGCAGTGAAAGAATATTTCAACTTGCTTAATCTTCAAGACGATACGGGGTTGGGGGGGGAGGCTTACTTTTTTTTTGCTTCACGGTCATTGCAGTGGTTTTAAATTGTAATGCAGCCATTAATTTCCTTCAGTGATATGTGACCTGAGTCATTGATAGAAGGTGGTCAGTTGATGTGTTTGCGAGATTGATGAATAGGAGCTAGAACACAGGGAGAGGACTGACCTGAGAACTCTACATCCTACACTGGTTGCACTGCAGGACTGTTCTACTTGAGAGAATGTGGCGTGAGCGTGAAGTCCAAATTGGGTGCATATGTTGCCATTAAAAGCAAGCTGGAGTTATTAATGATATTTGAAGAAACAATTAGGATGAATAAAATGGTATTTGCATAGTCGTCTTGAGATGATGAGTTTCATGAACTTGGGTCACATGTTGCAGTAGAATGGTCTATTAAACATTCAGCATCGTCAAATCTGAGTGGCGAAGCATGCAATTGAAATGCAAGCAAAGGAATCTTTAAATAATGTTCTACTATTTATCCTTAAGCTGCGTGCTAATGCATTAATCAAGCGTGGAAGCTTATACATGCAGCAGCAACGATCACAGCTGGCAAAACAAGATTTTAACACGGGTGCTGATATTGATCCTCAAAACGCTGATGTTTACCACCATCGAGGACAGGTAAGGAGCTCTGTCTGTCGAAATCACACGAGCAATTGCCGTCTACTCATTAGATTTAAAATAACGACATCTAGTTTATTTCCTACACATCCCACACTGAATTTCTTATTTGCTGCAGCCAAACAGGTACTTTTTTTTAAAAAAAAAGTATACGTAATTGAATTTAAAAGGAGACGAAAGAGAATAAATAATTCAGTTATGCAAAAAAAATGGACTTAGCAGAAGTGCAGACAGTTTTCTTGTGATGTAGGAGCAGTTCCATGATTAGTTTAACAAGGGGAGATTTAAGAGCCTGATAACCATTGGAAAGAAACCGGTGGAGTAGCGGTTAGCGCAATGCCTTTACAGTGCCAGCGATCGGGGCTGGGGTTCGAATCCCGCGCTGTCTGTAAGGAGTTTGCATGTTCTCCCCGTGTCTGCGTGGGTTTCCCCTGGTTTTGTCCCACAGTTCGAAATTGGGCGGCACAGACTCGCGAGCCGAATAGCCCGTTACTGCGTTGTATATCTAAATTTAAAACAGGTGCTAGTTTCTTCTACTCAAAACCAGCAGTGGGAAGTGGTTGTAATCAGGGTTATGTGGGACTTTTTTGAGGTTGGCTGCTCCATTGAGGCATGCATAGGGAAGTTGAAGACCTGGCAATGTTTGCTACTTCTGGAGTCTGCATTTCTGGGCATTTAATTCCCAAACCAGGCGGTGATGCAACTAGTCAGTATGCCTTCAACAGTTCACCTTAGAATAGTGTTCGGCAACATGCCAAATCTTTTCAGACTCGATAAAATAGAAGAGTTGGTGTACCTTTTTGGATGCCTCAATGTCCTGGCTCCAGCAGAGGTCTTCTGGCATTTGGACTCCCAGGAACATGAAGGTTCCAACCCCCTCCCACCTCTGTCCCATTCATGCAGACAGGTGCAAGGACTCCTGTTTTCTCCTTACTAAAACACAAAGCTCCTTTGTCTCAGTGACATTGAGAGTAAGTTTGATATTCCTGCACCACCCAACCAAATTCTGACTCGTCATATCCAGATCCAACCAACAAAGATGGTGTAATCAGCAAATTTGTAGATTAATTGGGGAAAATGAACTTTTTGTTTAGCTTTAACGAAGTAAAATATATTTTCATTTGTTAGTGATAGGGCTGCATTTATTACCCATCTCTTATAATTGTGATAAAGTGGACTGAACTCTCAAACTAAATTGGTGTTAATCCTATTTTCCATTTGCTGTTTTTTTTGTGTCTGAAGAATGAATGGGAGAAGCTGTTCATGGAAAAAGTATTTTATTCCTTTTCCTTCCCTCTTCCCACTCTTCTCATCTCTCCTCCACCCCAGCCAGCCATACATCTTGCAAAATTGCATCTTCCAGGAATTTTTGTTCTATATTTAGTATGTTGGAATAATGGCATGTGGATGACACCATGGCCTTCACTAATTTTAATGTCAAATCAGATTGTTTAACTTTGCTATGTGGTCATTTTGATTGTAGTTGAAGATTTTACTTGACCACGTGGAAGAGGCTGTTGACGATTTTGATGAGTGTATTAGACTGCGACCAGACTCTGCTCTAGCACAGGCCCAGAAGTGCTTTGCATTGGTAAGCAGGCTATTTCTAATTTACAGTAAATTCCATTATTGAATGACTCTCTGGACATGACAGTTGTCTTTGGATACAAACTGACCCAAGATCAATACTAATAAACCCTGAATAATACTTGATTAACTGGTATTTTATTTGGTGCAGCCTTCAGTCAGTTTTGGTTTGCTTTTCAACTTTTGGGCCCTCTTGTGCTACCGAAAGGGTTAGTTCTGGTGAAGCCCAGATCTGCCTCACCACTTCATCCGTACATCCTCAGCTATAGTCCCCATATTCAGGTGCTGGCTCAGAAAGACTAAGATGAGCCATGTTTTTGTTCTCTCAAACCCAAAATTGTGCAAGTCTCATTCCTTGATAACCACCTGTGACTTGGTTCATTAGTGTGCCACCGAGTAACATTTCACATCGCAGATGTCTGTCTTGTCAGTCTAAGCACTTGAGAACACTGATGCACCAGTGGCTGTGACGCTATTATCTGTATACTTCCCAATCTCCTCTAACAACCTATGACCTATAGAATTAACCTTCAGGACTTTCACCCCCTTAAATTTGCTTCTAGGCAACTAACTGGCTTTACGTCCTTGCATTTCTCCCAGCTCATCCTTGCCCATGGTCTTGCCTTCCATCTGTTTTCCTTTCTCAGGGCTGGCATTTCTGATAACCATTTGCCCTTTCTCCCATACTTTGGTATTCTTACTGCCTTTTTCCACATAAACCAAATGCAAATACAGTATTTCTTTCTGTAATGCACAAGCTTCTGCAAAAGAGAAGCTTTGGTTTTCAATGCAATTCAAAGCAGAAGTAAAAGCTAAATGATGTGGAGATGATCATGTAAAATGATCACAATGCCAAAAGGGATTTATCTTAGGAATGGTATTCATTCCACCTCCTGATAAACTGGATAATAATCGACTCACTAATCCCTAACCTCAGTCCGTTAATGTGGCTTTCCTGAAAACACTGAAATGTATCCTATTGAGCAATCAAAATGATAGTGGTTTAATATCAGTCCTTGATTGACCTTCACTTGCACTTGTAGCAAAAAAATGTTCACAATTCCGTATCTGTTACATCTGTCATCGTTCTTTTCCAGTATCGTCAGGCCTACACTGGAAACAATCCTTTGCAGATCCAAGTAGCTGTAAGAGGTTTTGAAGACATTATTAAAAATTTTCCCATGTGTGCAGAAGGTTATGCATTATATGCACAGGTAAGCCTTCCGCATAGAATGTGTATTTCTTTTTGGTACAGTGAAGCACAAGGCTGAAAGGTGGGCTATTTTAATATTCAAAGATCATTTCAGTACTATTTGTATATAGTAGCATTGGTTTATCATTTAAATGTCTGACTTTCAATTTATTACTCTTAGTGTAGGATTTTTTTTAAAAATTGAGAAATACAGAACTGTAACAGCCTCTTGTGGTCCCCAAATACACCAATTAACTTACAAACCACGTACATTTATCTGGCATAGTCCCAGTCGTGACCATTTCAGATAATCGGAGATGTACTCTATATCTTAAATTTAAGTCTTTTTAAAATCCCACTATACTACAGGAAAGATGAGAGATATCTTTGATATTCTCACTAATAAATGAATCCAGAATATGATTTTTGTTCATTTATCTCATATTGCCAAAAAAATTTAACAGGATGTGAAGTCATTTGCGACGTCTTAAAGATATGAAACCTGTTATGGTCATTAAAGTTCTATTTCTGGTTCAACGACATACGGAAAGTTAATCTTTGTAGTCTTGTACATGGATAGTTCATTAAATAAAAATGTAACATCTGATTTATTAAAAAAACAATTTGTTCCAGGCTTTAACTGACCAACAACATTTTAGTAAGGCTGATGAAATGTACGATAAATGCATTGAACTGGAACCAGACAATGCAGCAACATACGTTCACAAAGGGTAAGTCGTCTGTAGATTCAAGTAAGAATTTGAATGATAAAGTTATTTCAGCTCTTTCATGTCAAAAATCAAGAGATGAACGTTTTAATCTTGTTGTGGTCAATGTATAAATGCAAAGATCATTCCATTAAAATTACAGATTCCCAACAAAATCGGTATTTCACAACCAAATCCCTTTTGGTTTACCTAATGACTGGATGTAGGGGTGGTGGGGGGGGAGTGGTGTTCTAAACAATCCACATTCAGTATAAATTAGAGTTTCTAAACCTGAATTTATTTATTTATTTTTAATCACCTTGAAGCTGTTTGCCGTGGACTTGCAGGGGTTTGGCTTCATCCATGATTCTGCTCAGCTTTGCATGCAGTATTACATTTAAATTTTATTTACAGCATGGTAGAAGTTGATTCCAGCCATTTAAATCCATGTGCCCAATTACCCCCAAAATAACCCATAGCCCTGTATGTTTTGGATGGTGGAGAGGAAGCCAGCGCACCCGGGGAGAAGGGGAAAACTCTTGACAGACAGCACTGGATTCTAAGCCAGGTCACTGGCACTGTAGCATTGCACAAACCACTACGCTAATCGTCCTGCCCGGTTGTCCAATCTTCTATTGTTGCAGATGATTTTGGTGACTTGTGAATTTCCAAACAGTTTTCATTATTTAATTTGTATCTCGACTTCTTCATTTTGCATATTCAGATCTGTTTTTCCATGCAAGTCAGCACCTGATGGTAACAATTAGTGTTTGAAGCTTAGTTGGGCCAGAAGAACATTATCTCTTTGCCCAAATGGAATTTCAGCTGAAGATAACATTCAGGATGAAAAGCTAGCCTTTCCTATAAAGCTTTCCTTTACTTTATTTCATTTTTTTTTCACCAAAAATAAAATGCTTAGAAGATGCAGCTAGCTGTAATGTTCACCCACTGCTGTCTATGTGAATTTGGCCTATTTGACATCTTCTCGATTTTTGTTTTTGGTCATAGACTCCTCAGGAGCTACAACCAATCTAAAGCGTGTGTGCTGTTTTAGGAATGCTGTGGCCTACAACTGAGTCTTTGCGTGGCTCAGTTCAGAAAGCACAGAACTGCAGACCTCCCTGGTTGGCATAGCTTACACTACATGGAAAGTTTTGATCCTCTGTGGTTCTTCCATACTTTTTTTTAAAATTCGATCCGATGTTGTCTTGCATTGGGAAAAGTTGGTGTCTTTTTGTTCCAAAAATGTTCATTGTAAATTGCCAGCGTACAAGTCAACTGTATAAAACAACCCCCTGAATTTCCATCTAAAATGTAGGTTTTGACCTTGACTCATTGTATAAGGTTATCCCGTCTAATTGCCCCAATAGTCCTTTACCAACCAACCCACTGACCAGTGGAGTGATGCTATCACAATATTTTAAAAGCAAATTGCCAAGTAAAGGTTTAAATTTTATGAGCATACTTTAAATTAAACCACCATCAAGTCCTTTAACAAAGCGTTTAAAGCCTGTACAGAGTTGACAGCAGTTGGACTGGGCGGATGGACCCCACGGGGGAGTCCTGAGCCTTCGCTGTTAAGGTTCGGATTTTATATGGTGTGGGGGAGTGGTGAGACTTCACTGTTAAGGTTTGGATTTTATACTTGATGTGTAAGACGAGCCCTGGTTTTGGAGTGACATTTTTATAGTTCAAGACCTGTCTTATACACCAGCATATACAGTGCTTTAAAATTACTGAAATGTGTGTACTTCATTTTAGCTTGCTTCAGCTTCAATGGAAGCAGGATTTGGATGTAGGATTGGAGCTCATCAGCAAAGCCATAGAGATCGATAATAAATGTGATTTTGCATATGAGACCATGGGTACTATTGAAGTCCAGAGGTAATTTATTTATTTTACTAGCTTGAAACCTGGTTTCTAAAAGGATTGATGCTAAGAAATCTTGCATTTTGGATGGTGTTAATTAAAGTTCTAGTTGCCACCAAACAAGTTTTCAAACCTGCCTTGGTTCTAACAGATAAAAGCATAGTGAAAATACAAAAGATTCCAGATGTTAAAAGAATAATGTCCTTGAAATATAGATGACATTAATTGACCATCTCTTGATGGTCTAAGCTGTTGTGCATTGCCATAAAGCTGCAGCATTTTTTCTGTTAATAACATTCCCATGGCACGAATGAAGAATTCCTAAACTTTGGTCAAATGTTGAATAAATATTGTATCTGCATCCTATCCCTTGTGTATTCAAGTACCAGTCTAAATCTCTTAAATACTGTGATTCTATCACCTCTACTGGTAATGTGTTCCAGATAGCATCCGCCTCCTTTAATGCATATACCTGGGAAAATGGATTCTATCTACCCTATCTGTGTTCCTCCATCAGGTCACCCCTTAGCCTTCGTTACTCCACAGAAACAAGCCGATAAGTAGCCAATTCACCCTCACTTCCACCTAAAATTTGGGGAACTTAAGATCAATTTTGCAACTTTTTATTGTAGTTTAAAATTTCCTTATTCAGTCTAATCCCACTGCATATTGAATCTGTGGGTTGGTGCAACTTCAGCGGTTATAGAGTGTGGATTGAAACAGAGCTCTCGGTACACCAAATCTTTGCCAGCCATAGTACCTATTTTGCACCAACTTAATGCATGTGTTAATGGTAAAAATTTTGCATACTGTTGGAAGCAATATATATAAAGCTTGATTTAAAGTCCCACTTGAGGCTTTGTAATTTTAAATTTGTATTCCCTCAAGATGAACTTTGTGCCTCTTGCATCTGACTCGTAAATAATTCACAAAAAACCCTTTGTCCTCAATCAAAGGGTTTTTTTTTTGACATGGAACATTAGGGACTTTTAAGCTGCAGCACCCCTGGGTAGCCCTCCTGGGACCCGGGTGTGATTACTGGGCCAAAGGTACTTCCAGCACCTCTTAAGCTGCAGGGGGATCAACCTATTAAATCGCCAACCTGGTGATTTAAGAGGGATTCCAGCCCCGTGATGATGCAGGAAGTGACGCGTCATGCACTCGGGAACTATCGGTATTACCCACCCACCCCCACTGGCTGTCAGTCACCCCCTGACCACTGTCCTCTCCTTTTCCCCACCCTTCCCCCCTTCACGGCAGTGACCCCTCTCCTCTCCCGCCCTCTGTGACAACAGTGATCCCTCTCCTCTCTCCCATCTCCCTTTCCCCCACCCTGCAGCAGTCACCCCCCCCCCACCCAAACCTCTGCTTCTCTTTTCACAGATACTGCCTGACCTGGTGAATATTTTAAGTATTCCCTGTTTTTCTTTTAAATTTCCGGCATCTGCACTTTTTAAATTTGAGTGTCATTTCTAAATTTCCCAAATTGTACTCTTGTTTCATCCAAGTTTTACTTTGCATTTCTTTCTAAAAATCTGTTTACAGGGGAAATCTGGCGAAGGCTATCGAAATGTTTAGCAAAGCCATCAACCTGGCTAAGTCAGAAATGGAGATGGCCCATCTATATTCACTTTGTGATGCTGCGTATGCTCAGACTGAAGTTGCTAAGAAGTATGGGTTGAAGCCCCCAACACTGTGATTTTAAAACACTACTAACAGCACGATTCTTTCTCATTGTCCTTCTGTTAAGCCTCTGAGCCCTTTTCTAAACTGTTGAATTCCGCAGTGATGTTTGTGATATTTGGTAATGTCATCTGTATATGTTCATCAGTGGTTGATGAAGAAGAATGTGTGCAAAATGAATTGCACTCAAGGAGGTTCATAAAGTGGCACCCTGCAAAACATTTGTTTTATACAATCAGGCCACATAAACATCTTGTACTTAATTCTCATTTTAAGATTTTTTTAAAAGACTGTTGTACAGCACAAGTTTGGAGCTCCCCTTTAAAAGTATGTGGTGATATACAAATAAATATAAGCAAAATCAACAAAAATTTGACTGATCATATTTTCTGCCATATGAGTAAGTTTGTAATTTTGTTCACATTGCTAAACTTTGCCTGTTGAGACGACACAGTGATGTGTTGGATATTTAAGACTGATTCTAGTGGTTAAAAGATTTATCGTATCCAACTTGAGTTTGTAGTTTTGACGCTCCCTATGTTCATCAATACTAATTGAGTTATGCTGAGAAAAATTTTTTACAAAAGATCTTTTTAAATATATGTCCATATGCTGTACAACAAGCCACATCAAATTTCTGTGTCTAGGTGGAAGTTCCTGAGTAAATTTGTAGGCTTTGGGGTGTGTTTTTTTTTTAAGTGGGTAATTGGAAGAATTTGATCTTGCAATTTGTTTTTCTGTTGACACATGACTATGTATTGTTGGCCTTGCCAGTTTGGCCTTGGAACAGAAGCTTTTAAATTTCCATTGTAATGTATATATCCCCATTCAGATGTGACTGCAGTGAATTAGAATTTAATCCTGCTGAAGGTTCTTTGTCTGGTCTAAACCATTTTTTGGGAAAGGGCCCCAGATAGAAGCATGTGCTATTCTTTAAAGGCATTCCATATTACCAAGAATTGAATGGCTGTTGAGTAAGTTGGAAACTGCACTGGAAAAGTTATTGAACTAAGTTTTTTTTGTAAATGATATACAGTGTAAAATTACCCAATAAATATTACATTCGGAATGAAAATTGTTAGTGTGAACAATATTCAAACAAAAAAAAGTAAAGAATGCAATGGACAAGTAATAACAAAGTGTATGATCCTTTGATTTGGCATTGTCTCTAGAACCACGAAATAATCATTTCAGAGTATGTAATTCTTCAGAAGCAGAAAAGCAAAGATGTCGATCTTTCACATCCTCCATGTTCTGAAGAAGATTGCAGCCAATTAATTATTTGAAGTTGTCACTATAATAATTGGGAAATGCAAGAGTCAATTTGTGCACATTAAGGTTCCGATAGTGATCAGTTTAATACTGGGGTAATGAAATCTGTTAATTTAAAAAAAAATAAATGCTGGCCAATGACTTTCGCCAACTGTCAAGGGTAGATGGAATCTGGTTTAGCATCTTGTCAATAGATCAGTGTTATTGAAGGAGTGCTGCGCCATCATCCAAGCCTCTGGATGGGTGGGAGCTCACGGTCTTTTAATTTTGATGAAATTGCGGTCGTCATCGTCATTGCTAAGATGTGCCAAGCAGGTGATGTCTTGCAGATGTTCAATGCTAGTTCATAAAACAGACAGCAATTTGAACAGAAACCTATATCCAACACTGGATTTCACCAGGAACCTTCTGTCAGCAGACAAACAGGTCAATGGAGCATTCCAGCTGGAGAGCATGGAGAACACTGCTCCAGAACGATTGTGCACTTGTTGAAATATGAGCTGATGCTACTCATTTGGAGGACCATTTGTGGTGTATTGCAACATTTACCATCTTGTACTGCACAAACTGACCTCCAGCAGTTTTTAGGACCAAAGATCCATCTTGTCTTGCTCACAACTCGACTCATTCTTGGCCAGGATGAATGAATACTGTTTTTGTTTTCCTTGAAGTCCACTTTGTAACTTGATATTCAACATGGGGCTTACTTAATTAATTATCCTCATATTCTCTCACTCTTCTGACCCCAAGGTGAATTTGCCCTTGACGGGACATGGTAGACCAAGGATACTTCATTAGCCAGATCTGAAGGAGCATTAGAGTTCAGAGGATTGTTGGGCTGGAGGTTCGAGACTGGGTGGAGCTGTCTGAGGATCATAATGATGGGACTTCTAATGATCAGATAGTTTATTAAGTTGAACATTGAATGGAGAAAAATCAGAGTTATGGTGAACAGATTTTTAAAGTGGATGAAACTAATGCAACAATATTATTACATGAACATAGCATAAGATGTAATGGTGTAACTAAAAATGCACTTGTTGCAATACTGTGTACTGTTATAGAGTAGATACAAAGGATTTCATGAACATTCAATTGGGGAAAATTATCTTGCTAAAATGGCATCATATTGATCAAGTAGCACACATATCCTCCGACTATAGACCTCAAAGGGGGCATGAGAAAGCCTTGGGATGTAGGATTAAGGATAACCCCAATGTGTATGTGAAGAACAGAAGGATGACGAGAATGAAGGTGGGGCAGTTCTGAATGAATACTTTGCGTCAGTATTCACCAGAGATAAGGTCCTTGATCACGGTGATGTCAAAATTGAACAGGCCTGTGTGCTGGACAATGGAGATTAAGGAAGCAGAAATGTTGGATCTTAAAAACATCAAGATCAATAAGTCTGGAGCCAAATGTGATATACCCCAGGCTGTTGTGGGAAGTGAGAGAAGAGATAACTAGGGTAGTCGCTATGGTCTTTGATTCCGCTTTGGCCACAGGGGAAGTGCTGAGGATTGGAGAATGGCAAATGTGGTCCCTTGTTTTTTAAAAAGAGAGAATCCTGGGATTGATAGACTGGTGAGTTTTACGCCAGTGGTGTGTAAACTAATAGAGGTTTCTTAAGGATAGGATCAATGAGCATTTGGATAGTGTGGCTTTGTTAAGGGAAGGTCGTGCCTCACGAGTCTTGAGTTTTTTGAGGAGGTAACAAAAGTTAGAGGGTAGGCGGTAAATGTGGTCTATGTCAATTTTAGCAAGACATTTGACAAGGTCCCCCATGAGAGACTCATCCAGAAAGGCACGAGTCATGGAATCAGTGGAAAATTAGCTGTATGGATAAAAAATTGGCTTGGAGGAAGAAAGCAGAGAGTAGTAGTTGATGGAAAGTATTCTGCCTGGAGGGCGTGACTAGTGGAGGGGCCGCAAGGATCTGTTCTGGGATTCTCAACCTTCCCTTCCCATTCACATCCCACCTTAAGCCATCCCTTACTCATCACAGAGCGCCAGGGATGACTTAAAGTGGGATGTGAGTGGATAGAAAAAGGTTGAGGACCATTGTACTAGTTCGTTGGAAAATACATAAGATTTTATTTGGAGGGTGGGATTCTTGGATAGTAGGTTAAACTGAGTGCTCATATTTAGGCTCCTGTACCTTTTTCCCCGATGGTAGCAGAGTGAAGAGGAAATGGCCTGGGTGGTGGTGGGGGTCTTTGAGGATAGAGGCTGCTTTTTTTTTATCAGACACTGCCTCCTGTAGATGTTCTCAATGGAGTGAAGTCTGAGGTCTGTGATTTCGCAGGCTAAGTTAACAATCCTCTGGAGTTTATTCTTGTCCTGAGAGATGGCACCTCCATACCAGGCAGTGATGCAATCAGCCAGAATGCTCTGTACGGTACACCTGTAGAAATTTACAAGTCTTCGGTGATGTACTGAATCTCCTCAGACACCTCACAAAGTATAGCTGCTGGAGAGCCTTCTTCGTGATTGCACCAACATGGAGGCTCCAGGAGGAGTCACGTGATGGAGTAGTGGCCAGTCGGGGAACTCCAGCCCTCTCCGGAAAAGTAAAAAAAAGACAGTGAAAACACAAAGGCACAAACACAAAAACCAAAATAAAGTGAAAGTGAAGGTGTGGAGAAAATGGCAGCGAAAAAAGAAAAGCCAAAAGCAACAGGAAGAAGAGAAGAAGAAAAGACGTCGGAAGAAGAAAGTGAAGGCCTTACCTGTCCGAGGAAGCCCGCCGTGGAGAGAGAACCCCGCTCCCTAAGGTCAGTTGAAGCCCCGAACTCGGGACTACAAAAATGGCTCACGGAGCCAAACAAAAGTGCGCAACCACGACTCCCCGCGATGCGCAAGACAAAAATAACACTGACGGGAGGGGGGACCAGCTGAGGAGTCGATCTCCACAGCTGAAATTGACAACCACAAGAAAGCAGCAAGAGGAAAATATAGAAAATAACGAAAACAAGAAAGAAGAGAGTAAAAAGAAATTAAAGAAACAACAGATGACCAACCCAGAGGAAGAAGACCAGCAGCAAGACACTTCTAATAAAAATAAGAAGACCAAAAATACCCAATAAAATAAAACAAACAAACCAACAAGAAAACCAGAAGAGACAGAGGTAAAGGACACAGATCCTGGAGTGGACTCAGAAGAAGAGGAAGAACACAGAGAAATGGAAGATGAAGGGAAGGGCAAGTACATGGATATATTTTTTTTAAAGAATATATGGAATCAGTAAAAGAATGGCAATCACAAGAATTCAGTGAAATAAAAAGAAGAATAAAAAGTACAGAAGAAAAAATGAATAAATTAGAGATGATCATGTCAGATATAGGAAAAAGAGTGGACAAGGTTGAAGAACGAGAAACAGCCGTAGAAATGGAAGTAGAGGACTTAAAAAAGAAATTAGAAGAATCTGATAAAAAAGTTAGAGACACAAGAGCTGTTAGCTCAGAAGATAGATATAATGGAAAATTATAATAGAACAAAACAATATAAAGATAGTGGGCCTTAAGGAAGATGAAGAAGGCAAGAATATGAGAGAATTTATAAAAGAATGGATCCCCAGGGTCCTAGGAAGACCAGAATTACAGGAAGAAATGGAAATAGAAAGGGCACATAGAACATTAGCCCCTAAACCACAACCACAACAAAAACCAAGATTCATTCTAGTAAAATTCCTAAGATATACAACAAGAGAAAATATATTGGAGAAAACAATGAGGAAAATAAGAGAAGACAAAAAACCACTGGAATACAAAGGTCAAAAAAACTTTTTCTATCCAGATATAAGTTTTGAACTCCTGAAAAAGAGGAAGGAGTTTAATACAGCAAAAACGATCCTATGGAAAAAAGGATATAAATTTGTTAAAGTACCCAGTGGTACTTAAAATAGTTATTCCAGGGCAGCAAAACAGACTATTCTTGGATGCGGAGGAAGCACGAAAATTTGCAGAACAACTACAAAACAGACAGAGAGATGAAGAGATGTAACGAGAACAAAAATGACCACAAACTATATGTATGTGTGTATGTAGGTGTATATATATGTATGTGTGTATGTATATATAAAAAAAGAGTATAGGTAAGAACTAAGAAAGGGAATAAAGGAAGTATGGGGGGGAATTAAGAGAGTGACCTTTGTTATATATGAAGATTAAAATCTTTTCTGGGGGGGGGCTGGGTGGGGAAGAATTACGGTCACTGCGAAATCAGTTGACGCTTGCGAGTGAATTCGCAAATCCAAATGGAGAGGGGAGATGTGGTTGCCAAACAAGGGATAAAGGGCAATTCAAGAAGGGAGGGGATAGTGGGGTTAAGGGAATTTTAGATAGGAGAATAATGGAAATATTTTATGTTTTAGAAATGTTGTCTTATAATGTGTTCAAAAAAAGAAAGCAGAAATGGATAAGAAGGAAAGATGATGAGGAAATGGAAAGGAAAGATAAACAAAGTATGAAATGGCTATGTTGAACTATATGACTTTAAATATTAATGGAATACATAACCAAATCAAAAGGAAGAAACTGTTAAATTTACTGAAAAAAGAAAAAATTGATATAGCATTCGTACAAGAAATTAAAGAGAGATTGGATAGGACATGTAACAGCAGCATCATATAATTCAAAAGCTAGAGGAGTAGCTATATTAATCAGTAAAAATGTACCAATCAAAATAGAAGAGGAAATAATAGATCCAGCAGGGAGATATGTAATGATAAAGTGTCAGATATATTCGGAGTTTTGGAATATACTCAATGTATATTCACCTAATGAAGAAGATCAAAAATTTATGCAAGATATCTTTTTGAAGATAGCAGACACGCAAGGGAACATACTAATAGGAGGGGATTTCAACCTTAATTTGGATTCAAACATGGATAAAACTGGGGAAAAAAATTAACAGAAAGAACAAAGTAACCAAATTTATAATTAAATCGATGCAAGAAATGCAACTTTTGGATATATGGAGGAAACAACACCCAAAGGAAAAGGAATATTCATATTATTCGGGTAGACATAAAACATACTCAAGCATAGACCTATTTCTGTTATCAGCTCGCATGCAAGAGAGAGTTAGGAAAACGGAATATAAAGCTAGACTATTATCGGACCACTCACCCCTGTTATTGACAATGGAGTTAGAGGACTTCCACCAAAAATGTATAGATGGAGATTAAGCTCCATGCTACTTAAAAGGCAGGATTTTAGAGAATTCATTGAATGACAAATTAAAATGTACTTTGAAATAAATATGGAATCAGTGAAAGATAAGTTTCTACTATGGGACGCAATGAAAGCGTTCATCAGAGGGCAAATAATAAGTTATGTAACTAAGATGAAGAAGGACTACAATCAGGAAACAGAGCAGTTGGAAAGGGAAATAGCAAATATAGAAAAAGAATTAGCAATGAAGGAAGACACAACTAAAAGAAGAGAATTGGCAGATAAAAAAAATAAAATATGAAACACTAAAAACATATAAGGTAGAGAAAAACATAATGAAGACAAAACAGAAATATGAGCTAGGAGAAAAAAATGCACAAAATTCTAGCGTGGCAGCTTAAGACAGAACAAACTAAGAGAATAGTATTGGCATTAAAGAGAAAAGACAAGCAAATCACATATAATCCAACGGAGATTAATGAAAACTTCAGAGAATTCTACAAACAATTATATCAAACTCAAAACGAAGGGAAAGAAGACAAAATAGATGAATTTTTAACTAAAATTGAACTACCGAAATTACAAACAGAGGAACAAAATAAATTAACCAAACCATTTGAAATAGAAGAAATACAGGAGATAATAAAAAAAACTACCGAACAATAAAACACCAGGAGAGGATGGATTCCCAATAGAATTCTATAAAACATTTAAAGATTTATTCCTCCCCTTCTGCAAGTAATCAACCAGATTGATAAAACACAAAGCTTACCAGATTCATGCAAAACAGCAATAATTACAGTAATACCAAAGGCAGGGAAAGATCCACTCGTACCAGCGTCATATAGACCAATATCTTTACTTAACACAAATTATAAGATAATAGCTAAACTATTAGCCAACAGATTAGCCAACTATGTACCAAAAATAGTAAATCTAGACCAAACTGGATTTATTAAAAAAAGACGAACAACAGACAATATCTGTAAATTTATTAACTTAATTCATGCAGTAGAAGGAAATAAAACTCCAACAGTAGCGGTTGCTTTAGATGCAGAGAAGGCCTTTGACAGAGTAGAATGGAATTATTTATTCAAAGTACTACAAAAATTCAGCTTACCAGAGAAATATATTAATTGGTTTAAAGCATTATATAAGGGGCCATTGGTGAAAGTGACAGTAAATGGATATATATCAAAACAATTTAACTTAAGCAGATAAACAAGGCAGGGATGCCCACTATCTCCCTTATTGTTCGCGTTAGCCATAGAACCACTAGCAGAACTGATAAGAACAGAAAATAAAATAAAAGGGATAAAAATAAAAGACAAGGAATATAAAATCAGTCTATTTGCAGATGACGTTATAATATACTTAGCAGAACCAGAAATATCAATAAAAGAATTACATAGGAAATTGAAGGAATATGGAGAACTGTCGGGGTACAAGATTAACGCAAATAAAAGTGAAGCAATGCCAATGAATAATGCGGATTTCTCAAAATTTAAGAAAGAATCATCATTCAGATGGCAAACGCAAGCAATGCGATACCTAGGTATACAAATAACTAAAAACCTCGGCCATCTATATAAACTCAATTATTATCCACTAATGAAAAAATTATAAGACGACTTAGAGCATTGGAAAGACTTACCACTAACACTGATAGGAAGGATAAACTGTGTTAAAATGAACATTTTCCCAAGGATACAATATCTATTTCAGACATTACCAATAAATTTAACAGAGAAATTCTTCAAGGAGTTAAAGAAAATAATAAGGAAATTTTTATGGAAAGGGGGGAACGAGGATAGCACTAGATAAATTAACAGAATGGTATAAACAAGGAGGCTTGCAACTACCAAACTTTAAAAATTATTATAGAGCCACGCAATTAAGATACCTATCAGATTTTTATCAAACAAGGGAAAAGCCAGATTGGACTAGATTAGAACTCGATAAAATAGGGGAGAAGATACCTGAACATATATAAATGGGATGAAAAATTGGTACAACGTAGGAATTCTCCAGTATTACATCATCTGCTCAATATTTGGAAGAAGATTCATGTAGAAAGGAATAAAACAAATTACCAACTACCAAAACTAATACTGACGCAAAATCAGCTAATCCCTTTTACAATAGATAACCTTTCCTTTAGAGAATGGGAGAAAAAAGGGATCAAAAGAATAGAAAATTGTTTTTCGGGAAATAAATTATTATCCTTTGAACAAATGAAGGATAAATATAACTCACGATACAATGTTGGCATACTACCAACTGAAATCCTACTTGAAGGATAAATTGGGAAACAGTCTGAGGTTACCAGAAGGAAGTAATTTTGAATATGTGATTACGGACACAATGATAATCAAAAAATTTGTAACAAACATGTATATTAAACTACAAGAAAAGGAGAACGAGGAAACAAATGGTAAAACTAAACAAAAATGGGAACAAGATCTAAACATAAAGATAAAGAATGAAACATGGGAGAAGTTATGCTCCGGAACTATGAGAAATACAATAAACACGAGGTTACGTATGATACAATATAACTGGATACACAGGCTATACATTACACTTCAAAAGTTAAATAAATGGGACCCAACAGTATCTGACAGATGTTTTCGCTGTAAAAAGGAAATGGGAACAACAATTCATGCAATTTGGACATGTGAGAAAGTGAAAAAATTTTGGGAAGATCTAAACCAGATATTAAATAAAATCTCAAAAAGCAATATACCAAAAAACCCAGAGATCTTCCTCCTAAGTAACATAAAAAACAAAGAATTTGGACTCGATTTGGATGGAGCACAAGAAAGATTTGTTATGCTAGCCCTAGCTGTAGCAAAAAAATGTATTATGTCAACCTGGAAATTAGAAGATTAACTTGAGAATACAACAATGGTATATAGAAATGAATAAATGTATTCCATTAGAAAAAATAACATATAATTTAAGAAATAACATTACAATATTTGAACAAATATGGGAGTCATACATGAAACACAATAGAGAAAACCTACCGTGGACATCTACCACCTAAAATGACAGAAGGAGAAGATAATGAAAAGAACTGACTCAGTGGAATTTCTTGTTTATTTTTATTGAGTGACAACATTGTTTGACGGGTTTAATGTATCTTATATTCTGAACTTTAAATAAATGGGAGGGGAGGTGAGGGAGGGAGGGAGGGGAGGAGGGAAGGGAGGGAAGAAAACGACACTGTATATATTTGAGAAGGAAAATGTATGTATCTTGATCAATATGGTTTATAGTGTGAAAAATAAAAAATTTAAAAAAAACATGGAGGCTCCAGGACAGATCCTCAGAGATGTTGACACCCAGGAATTTGAAGTTCCACTACTCGATGAGGACTGGGCCATATTCCGTTGACTCCCACCCTGACATACAGCCAGATAAACGGCCATTTCGGTCCACGAGTTCTTGCTGCCCAATTTACACCCAATGTACCACTGGTACATTTCAAATGCTGGGAGGAAACCAGAGCCCCTGGTGAAAACCCATACACTGGTAGAACGTTCAAACTCCTTACAGATAGCACAGGATTTGAAGCCCAGTCCCGATCACTGGCGCTGTAAAGGTGTTGCGCTAACTGCTAAACAAACCATGCTGTCCATAACTAATTCCAGGACATTTATCAAATACGTTTACCCTTTCGTAAGCATTCTCAACTCTACTTAATTGTCCTGATTTTCAAAAAGCCTCTATTAGCCACTGAGTAATAGTCAAGCACTTTGCCAAACATTGTATTTAAAGCTCCCTGCCTTCTGAGTCCCACATTTGGTAATACTATATTTATGGTTTTACAGTCCTCTCTGAAATCCAGGCGAGTACAGTTATTGAACCCAAATCAACTTCTGAATTTTTCAATAGGTTGACAGTTTTGTTATAGCATTTAACTCCCACTCTTAATTGATCTTTAAAGTAGTGATCAGTCTCCAAATCTCTGCAGAGGTTCTCAACCTTTTACTTTCTGCTCACTTACCACTAAGTATTCCCTATGCCGTCGGTGCTCTGTGATTAGTAAGGGATTGCTCAAAGTGGTATGTGGGTGGAAACAAAGTTTGAAAACCACTTTTTTAATCGTAATTAATTGACTCGTTATGTGCACGGATTCATAACTCCAAATGGTGATTTTTCTCAAGCAAAATATTTCATTAACAATTGGGTCTAGTGCAGAGATTCTCAACCTTCCCTTCCCACTTACATCTCACCTTAAGCCATCCCTTACTAATCACAGAGTACCAATGGCCTAGGGATTACTTAAAGTGGGATGTGAGTGAAAAGAAAAAGGTTGAGAACCCCTGCTCTACAACCCATTTGGCCATGGTTTGCACACTGTTCTGTGGGCAGTAAATTTCACCATTTAACTGGGACAGATGGAGACAGAAAATAACTTATTGTCAGTGATGATGCTGCTGTCTATGTATCTATTGTGGCGACATTCCTAATTTTATATACCACAATAACGTCCCCTTTATACATATCTTTATTTGTATTTCGACGTGAAGCACAATAACAGGCCCTTCAGGCTCCTGAACCCATGCTGCCCAATTAACCTACAACCCCAGTACGTTTTGAAGGGTGAGAGGAAACTGGAGTGCCCAGAGCAAACCCACAAGACATGAGGAGATCATACAAACTTCTTACAGACAGCACCAGATACAAACCTGGGTAGCTGGCGCTGTTGGGCTAACCGTGCCACCCTGTACCGGAGGGAAAACAAATCTAGCTTCTGCACTTTCCACATAATCGAAACATTCCACTCCAGGCAGCGTCTTGGTGAATCTCCTCTATGATCACAGATTTTCTATAGTATGGAGGCCAGTATTGAGGCCGACCATTCCTTTATAAAAATGAAGCAGAACCTGGTACTAATGTTCCAACGACTGACAACCAATCCTCCGGCCTAATCACATGACTGAGCTGTCAACTCTTCCATCATTTGAATTGGATTGTCTGAAGACTGATCAGATGGTGGGAAGGCTCAGGAATATTCATGGAGTCTCTTCCCTTTTAAAAGCTTAACGATCCTACTTTGTCATGACTCGATGTGGAAGGACTGTGGAGTTTCAGTCAAAACCCTCAGCTGGATTTACTCCATTCTGCCTTCTCTTTCAGTCCTGCACTAAAGCTGTAGTTGGGCACCTCATTTTTTGGCATGCACTGTGCTACTTTTTCCTTACTCTTCTAGCAACCAGGTTGGCTACTTAGCTGGACGTCAATGAATGACATGTATCCCAGGCCATAAGGTTATGTTTTCAAGACCATAAAGACATAGGAGCAGAAATAGGGTATTCAGCCAATTGTGACTGCCCCGCCATTCGATCATGAGCTGATCCACTTTCTCACTCAGCCCCACTGCCCGGCCTTCTCCCCATGACCTTTGATGCCCTGGCTAATCATGAACCTATCGATCTCTGTCTTAAGTATACCCAATTACCTGAGCTCCACAACCGGTTCTGGCAACAAATTCCACAGATTTACCACCCTCTGACTGAAGAAATTCTTCTGTGTTTCTGTTCTAAGCGGATGCCCTTCAATCCTGAAGTTGTGCCCTTGCCCTAGACTCTCCCACCATGGGAAACAAGATTTTGACATCTGCTCTGTCCAGGCCTTTCAACATTCAAAATGTTTGAATGAGATCTCCCCCCCCCCCCCCCCCCCCATTCTCCTAATTCCAATGAATGCAGACCAAAAGCTGTCAAACACTTCTCATAACCCTTTCATTCCTGGAATCATCCCAGTGAACCTCCTTTGAACCCTCTCGCAATACTCCAACTGGGGTCTCACCCACACCTTATAAAGCCTCAACATCTCCCCTCTTGTATTCTATTCTTCTTGCTTGAGAAAGTACAGTTCTATTCATACTGATGAACTACCCTTGGATACCCAATCCGTTCTGATGCAATCACAATTAATGCAGTGAGAGTGCTGACATGACAGTGGGGATGTCGGTTTGAAGGCAGGATTTCATGAAAACAACCTTCTGTCAATGGTGGTTTAGCCAATAGCTGGACTGGTAACGACGAGGCCATAACAGGTTGGTCCCCTCATGCTAGATCTCCGACCACTGCCGTAGATAGAGTTTGATGCATTTGTCTTTCGGTATTTGGCCAGTGCTGCTTCTGAGTGTGTTACACATGGAGAGTTAAAAATAGGAAATACTGGACATGCTCCATGGGTCACATGACATCTGCAGAGAGAAAAGTAGAATTAATGATTCGTGTTGGTGACCTTTCATCATATCTCTGCATTGATTCATCACCTGAGGAGGGCAGGAGGCTTCCTTACCCTGACTGATGTTGCCTTGAGACTTCATGAGTTGCAGAGCCAATGTCAAGGACTTCCAAAGGTACTACTTTTTAATTATATGGCAGTGTGTTTCCATCTTTGGCGAGACTCTTATGCCCACAGCACTGGGCATTTTCCTGATTAGAATCAACTGAGAATACTGTTTAAAAACAATGCAGTTTTAGAATAGCATTTGGATAATGTGGACACCATGATTCTCTGAGCTTCCAGGCTGTTGTCTGGCAAGGTCTTTGTCCTGCACGCGCCAGCGAAACTCAGCATCTCTTTCAAATTGCCAGCTCGGTTTTGGTGGGTTAAAGAATTCGAAATTTGAAAACTGGTTGCAAACCTCTGTCAGACTATTGTTTATAGACTGCAGCTCTGGTAATCTCCCTAGAAATCTTCAGGACCATGGCCTTAGTGCATCCCTCTGCCTCTGTCTAACACAGTGTTTCTCAACCTTTTTCTTTCCACTCACATTCCACTTTAAGTAATCCCTATTGCCATTGGTGCTCTGTGATTAGTAAGGGATTGCTTCAGGTGGGATGTGGGTGGAAAGAAAAAGGTTGAAAACCACTGTTTTAATCATACCCAAGTGACTCGTTATGTGCAGGGTTTCATTACTCCAAAGGAAATGGGCCAATGACAATTTTTCTCAAGCAAAATATTTCAGTAACAATTGGGTCTAGAGCAGTGATTCTCATCTTCCCTTCCCACTCACATCCCACCTTAAGCCATCCCTTACTAATCACAGAGCACCTATGGCATAGGGATTACTTAAAAAGTGGGATGTGAGTGGAAAGAAAAAGGTTGAGAACCACAGATCTAACAGATCACAATCAGTGAAGATGGGTAACAACATTCCCTCCACGATTACAGTCATCACCGGCACTCCTCATGATGTGCACCCAGACTCTCCACACTCACAACCGCTCACCTAAAACCTGTTCCAACTCCATCTTTAAATTTGCTGTCAACAGCACAGTAGCAGGCCAGGTATCGATAATGAGATGGAATACAGGAGAGAGACTGAAAGTCTAGTGGCATGGTGCCAAGATAACAACCTCTCTCTCAACGTCAATAAGATGAAGAAGATAATCATTAACTTCAGGGAACAGAGCCATGTCCCCATTAATTGGAATGAAATCGAAAGAGTAGACAACTTCACATTCTTAGGAATAATTATCCCCGGTGGCCTGATCTGTGACAAGCACGTTGATGCAGCGGTCAGGAAAGCCTCTACTTTCTGGATAAAGTAGAATTAAGCCTAATTTCCACATGTCACACACCACTCTAGGGTCCAGAAGAGTAGTACAAAAGGAATGAAGAATTACAGAATAGTTATAGACTCCTATGAAACCTTGAAAACATAAATAAGAGGCATTTTTAAAGAATTGTTAATTTTGTTTTAGCGGGCCTCCAAGGAATGTCAAGTAACGCAATATCGACAATCTATCTGCATTGGCACAATTTTAATTTTATGCAAAGTGTATTCATTAAAAGAAGACAATGCAAAGCTGTAATTGAAACTTTAGACTCATAAACAACCTTCTAAAACCACGGGTGATTATGTCAATTAAAATTGATAATGCACCTTCCTATCCAAAATTTACTAGAGAAAACCCATGAATGTACAATCTTAAATCCAATGGTTTTAAGGTCTATACACAAACTATTGAGTTGATTGGTTGATTTGTATAGTCTAAATCCTAATTCTCACAAAGGCTTGATCAATCTGAGGTCTGCCATTATCAATCTTTCACTGCCTGTATACAGTAGAGGTCATGACGTTTCTGCTTGAGAATGGGTATCTGTTGTCGAATGCCCGAAAGATATTTCAAATCTGTTCAAAGAAAAATAAAAGGCAAAGAATTTGAATGTAGTATTTTTTTCTGGGCAATCAAATCATGCAATGTCTTACAAAATAGAAGACTTCTTAATAAATGGAGTCACATGAGAGACTGAAGATGCTGGATTCTGGAGTGAAAATCAATCTGCTGATTAATTGCAAAGCATCAAAGGAAAAAAAAAGAATGGTTGACCTTTCGGGATTTTAGAACATCACGATTGTCTTGAGGAAGAGTTATGATGCGAAATGTCAACCATTTTTCTTCTCCCACTGATGCTTCTCATCCACTGACTTCCTCCAGCAGTTTGTTTTTTGCTTAAAAATGGGGTTTCCTTGTACCTTGAGGTGAATGTTATTCTGTTCTAGAAGCTAACAGCTGCAAACCATAAACCCAGACATTTTCTACCAGTATTTCATATCAAAATAGGTATTATATATGTAAAAATATTTCAAAATGATTGAATTCAGTTCCTTCTCAGGTGTAACAGAATATAGATATGTTTTTGGGAGACAAATTGGGGCAGGTTTTAGTGTAGGTCACATACAAACACCTTAAAACAGATCTTATTTAAAATACTGGAGCTCGGCTAATGCTAGACATGTCAGGGCCTCAGAGCCTTTTCAAAAGCTTTGGAGAGTGCTAAAGAGACTTCACTAATAGATTGTTGTTTACAAAAAAGGCAACAGATGAAAGAACTTGTCCGAGCCGCAGATTGTCTGGAGGGGAACTAAGAGGGTCATGTGGTTTTGCAAGCAGAGAGAGTCAAACAGACTTTCTCTCAGAGAAAGAGAGAGTTCAGTTCTAGTGTTACAGTCAGCAGCAGCAACTGGGACTGGAACAGGACAAGCGGGCAAGCTCGTGGAAAACCCCATTTGGAAGGCGGGTTGTGAATGCTTAGTTCAGTCTGGTCAAAGCCCTTGTGGTTCATGCAAGAGGCGAGAATTGGCTGTCTAATGTTTCACTTGGAATAAGGGAAACAAAAAGGAACTTTGTGGTGACCTGAGGGAACCCTGAGGGGACAAGTTTCTTCGGCAAGACACTGAAGTGGCTTATTAAAAAGGAATCAGTTGTGGATGTCCAGCATACAACAAATCTCTCTGTGAAAACTGACAAGAACCTTCCTGAGCAGTAACCATTTACCTTTCAAGCACCAAAGCCTGGCGAACTTTGTAAATGTTAAATTCTGTGCACAGTATAAGAATTGCCTGCAATCAGTGAACTTGGAGGAATGAGAAGTGAGATTGGATGGTGAATCAAATAACTTTTCTGAACTTACATACATTACATACACGTGCGCTTAGAATTAGAAGGGGGTTAAGTTAGGTTAGTTAAGACAAGAGTGATAAGTTAAAGTGTGATTCTGTTTTCATGTTCAAAGATAATTAAAAGCAACTTTTGTTTAAGTAACCATTTCTCTTGGTGAATATCTAATGCTGCTGGGTTTTGGGGTCCTCTAGGCTCATAACACAGGGCAATGACATTTATCCTTGCAAAGCAGGGTGGTACTCTGCTTTGAAATGGCATTTCTCATCAATAATTTGTTTCAGATTTCTATATATCTTGAGAAACGTGAATCAAAGCAATTAAACCAGTATTCTGCATGAATTTCCAATGACATAAAGAAAACAATAAGACAAGTCAATAAAATTAAATTAATCACAAAGTGACAATTCCACAGAGACAATAAAGTTTGAGCAAGCAGGAAATGATTGCTGCTTCAGGCTGTTCCATTTTTTTTTCAAGACTGAAAATGTTCCGCAACAATCTCAATCTATCTTTAAATTGTGCAGGTAACAAGACCAACAAAATTTGACGTAAAATTTATCTCGTGCCTAACTATTAATCAGACATGCGAGCTTTTCAACAGCTCTGCTCTACCCATATATCTCACCTATATCTGCATATATGATAGTCTCTTCAGAACCAGCTTTGGCTAGAACCTCACCCCTGAAAATAAATAAAGCAGATACAGTTTTCTGGAAATCAAGCAACTGGCCAAAAATTGCAGAGAATAAATGTAAAATAAAATACAGGAGTTTAACACTGGTGCCCCCTAGCAGTTTGTTCACCAAACACGCAATTTCAAGCAACTGGCAAATACACTTACCCGGCATCTTCCAATCCCCATAGGTGACAGATACCAGGGATTTTACTGTATATAGAGAACATCTTTGCGTATGGTTTTTATCTTTTTTTAAGAAGAAGAGATAACAGCGCCATTGAGGAAGGGCAAGGATACTCATTGGGCTGAAACCGGCTAGCAGGGCTGCCCTTTGATGAGATATTGCGTACACAATACATTTTTTCTCCAGAGCGGGAGGTGATAATGAAACTTACAAAACGTGACAGATTGGATGTTTCTCCTGACTGCGGTCTAGAACCAGGAGTCACGGGGGTCAGAATAAAGACCATCTAGACCTGGGATGAGAAATGTCTTCAGTCAGAGGGTGGTAAAACTGCAGTATTTAGTATCCTGAAGGGCTGTGGAGGCTCCATCGTTGAATAGTGGAGTGCTGGCCAGGTACTGAAATCGTGTAGGTTCCTGGACCTTCGGGAAATAAAGACGTACACGGATAGCACAGAAAAGACCATGAATGGCAAAACAGGTCTTCCTGCTGCTCCCAGTTATGTTCTTGTCTTCAATAAATTAAAGGCTGAGAATGATCTGTCTAATGTCAATTAAAAAACAATACAGCCGAAATGACAGGAAACACATTTAGGGGAATTCTGCTCGAATTGTAGTCGGGTCAGTCCATACTTTGATAACTGGTTCTAGCCATTGAAGAGACTCTGAACAACTGGAGGCAAAGTTGAAATGAAACGAATTCCCTAGTATTTGAAATACGGGGTGCAAGGAGAAAGTGGAGGCTTCTCATCATCAAAACAACGGTTTGAGAAGTGATATGAGAGGAATACATGACAGTCAAAGTGTACTTTAAATCACAAGAGTAGAAGAGAATCAGCAATTGAAAGGTAATTTCAGCTTTGATGAACTTTCTGTTCTATTCACTGGGGACAGCAGCGTGGGCAAAACATTGAAATCATTTGAAAAAGCAACTGGATGCTGCAGTTCAATGTAGATGACCTGAAACAGTCTTTTTCAGTCATATAGCAAGGTAATAGACCTTTCCGGCTCACGAGCAACCCAATCGACCTATACCACACCCCAGTCCATTTAGAAGGGTGGGAGGAAACTGGAGCACCCACAGGAAAGCCATGCAGACACGGAGAGATCGTACAGACTACTGACAGACAGCGAAGGACTTGAACGCGGGTGGCTGGCGCTGTAATAGCGCTGACTGCTATGTCAACCGTGCTGCCCAGATGAGTTCCATCATTGTAATGACCGTAGTAAATACCTACCATGGGTTCACTATAGAGCTGTGGCCCCAGGCCACGTAGGAACTTTTCTCATTGCGCGCAGGTGAGACTGCTGCTACATACACCTGGTTATCAACAGCTCTGCAAATACAAGAACGTGTAATTTAGTTTTGTGCTGCTTTTATCACATACCAAATTTCGATGCCTCTCAAATGTTGCCACTAAATCGGATTCCTTCTCTGACAATGCACACCAGATACCACCCTTTCTCTGTGTCAGTAACATAATCTCTCCATCAGATCCCCTTTAAAATTTCTTCCTCTCACCTTAAATCTATATTTTACCATGGGAAAATTCTCCTTGTGTCAGAAGCATATCTTTTATCTCACTGTCATTAGATTCTTGAATGCATTTTAATGGAATTTTTCATTGTTTAGGGCAAGAACGCGTACAACAGGTGCAGGAACGAGGTGGATGTGGGCCAGTTCAGTTGCTTTGTTGCTTATTTACCTAACTTTTTGGTAGCAGTCAACATTCCTGATCCTGTTCCTCTCACACTGCCCTGACCTTCTTTTATGTCCTTGAAAATTGTTCCTTAATTTCCAAATATGACTAAATCTGCGACTAAAGAATAACTTTTTTTTTAGATACTGCCAGATATTCAACTCCTAGAATTTACTGTTTTAATTATAGTTCTCCAGTGTTCAGTCATTTAAAATTACTTATACTAAATGTAACCAAGCTGCTTATGTAACATCAAGTTAATCTGCCATGTGTGTTTAAAGAAAGATATTAATCCAGTGTTTCTCAACCTTTCTCTTTCCACTCACATCCCACTTTCAGTAATCCCTAGGCCATCCGGGCTCTGTGATTAGTAAGGGATGGCTTAAGGTGCGATGTGAGTGGGAAAGGAAGGTTGAGAACCACTGCTCTAGACCCAATTGTTACTAAACTATTTTGCTTGAGAAAAATGGTCATTGGCCCATTTCCTTTGGAGGTATGAAACCATGCACATAACGAGTCAATTAGGGACGATTAAAACAGTGGTGTTCAAACTTTTTCTTTCTACCCATCTACCACCTTAAGCCATCCCTTACTAATCACAGAGCACCAATGGCATAGGGAATAATTAAAGTGGTAAGTGAGTGGAAAGAAAAAGGTTGAGAACCACTGTATTAATCTCACCCACTCTAAAGATTTTGCTAGAATATTTATATTCTATTACTATTAAATGGAGTTTTTTCATTAGTATGGAAGTGACAGATAATAAGGTTAATGTTAAATGATTGGATAATAAAATCTATTAACTCGCTACATTGTCTCCAACAAAATGGTGCAGATGTTGAAAGTCTGAAATAAAACAAAAGGCTGAAAATACTCAGCAGGTCAGGCAGTATCTATCTGTGGAGTGGCAGTATCTACCTGTTTCTCTCTCCACGTGCACTGCTTGACCTGCTGAATACATCCTTTTTTTTTTCTCTGCTTAGTTATATGTGGATGTAAGGGTCTGCCTGGTGGAGATGGGTGCAGATTGATCAGTGTTAATTCATGCCTTCATGTGCCTTGCTGCTTTGTAAATGAAGGCAGAAGGTCACAAATGTTCAAAGAGTGAAAAGGCCCCATGACTTGTGTTGCTGGGCAACCCCAGCCAGGCCAATAAATTTCCATCAGCCTGGAGTTTCCCGAGGAAAGGTGAATCTGGCTACAAGATTGGTTCACATAATGATACAATTTGCAGATAAATAGTGTGTAACTTAATGCTGATAGGGTAATGCTTGTCGCATGGGAGAAAACGGTTTATGATTGGCCAAGTCAGATTGCGGCAGGGTATACAAGCGCATGTTCGGGGAGTGGGGGGGGGGTGCGGGGGAGGGATTAATGGACCTCCCACCAAGCTTGTGTGTGATAAAGGAGTACTGGGGAAACTGAAGTGTCCGAGTCCTCCATTCCTTATGGTATGTTTGCAGAAGAATAGAGCACCCACACTGGACCTGGGAGAAGGGGGTCAAAAGTGACCATCCACATATACTCACTGGTAGCTCACATTCAATTTTCCATGCTAACCTTGCCCTTTGCAGGAGTTCCCAATGGGCTGGGCCTGTGGTCATGTTGAAAGCTCCTGGATAGACTAGAAGCTGGCAGCCTGCGGATCACATACAATTAGATAATTTCCAATTTACTTTGAAAAGACCCTCATGTTAGATTTTTGAAATCCAATCCTCACCAAAGAAAATATTTGACAAGGCTCAAGAGAGATTAGGGGGAAAAAAACAATAGTAGTGATTCAGAAATAGCCACCAGATATTGTTCCTCAGATCGATTCCCCAATCTTTCCCAGATTTCCCAGCTGTAGCTCACTGCCCTGCCAGGCAGCAACACTTACCCAGGCTGCCTCGGTGACTGTCCAATCCACT
The DNA here is from genome assembly GCF_036971445.1 of Narcine bancroftii. Lineage (NCBI taxonomy): Eukaryota > Metazoa > Chordata > Chondrichthyes > Torpediniformes > Narcinidae > Narcine > Narcine bancroftii. The sequence continues at coordinate 7,025,079 of NC_091475.1, read as the reverse complement.
TTTCTGATGATGCAGGCCATTATTTTTCAGGTGGGCAGGCAACCCGTTCATATAAAGTTTTCTGTTTACTAAATGGTTCACGAGGACAGTCCACAAATCAGAAATAAATCAGCATGTTGGATTTCTTTTAAGATAAGTGCTTGAATGCAAGAACCAACTGGAGTTGATGTACATCACAATAAGGCTGTGATATTTGCATAAATGAGCCAATTCCTTTTTCTTAAGTGGTCCCTCTGGATTGAGGATGATTTGTTTCCTCTTCAGTTCTGTGGGTGCTGAGTTTGCCAATGTAGCCATAGAACGCTACAGCACAGAAAACAGGCCATTCAGCCCTTCCAGCATTTTTTGCTGGTCCCATTGACCTGCCCCCATTCCATAACCCTCCAGGCCTCTCCCATCCATGCAGCTATCCAATTTATTCTTAAAACTCAAGATTGAGTCCGCATTCACACCAGACGGCAGCTCATTCCACACCCCCACCGCTCTCTGAGTGAAGAATTTTCCCCAAATGTTTCCCCTAAATCTTTCCCCTTTCATCTTAAAAATATGACCTCTTGTATTTATCTCCTCAAATCTAAGTGAAAAAAGCCTACTCGCATCCACTCTGTCTATATCTCTCATAATCTTGTACACCTCGATAAAATCTCCCCTCATTCCAAGACAATGTAGGAACCACGATCTCTTCCACAAAGATGATCGGCAAGATGGGAGGCTGGGTCTATGTTAATGCTATCTGGTTGGAGGGTGACCAGAGAGAATATGAGGTGTTGTTCCTCCAATTTGCGGGTGGTCTCAGCCTGTATGTTGTTTACATACTTCTGTAAATAAGAAATGCTTACAGCCAAGTTCCACACAGTAAGGGCTATTGAACAGAACATGAAAGATCATATCAACAATTGCTGTTCAGAATAAACGTTGATTGATAAACCAGGAGCACTCCTGCTCTTTGGAAGGACCATGATATCCTTTACATTCACATGCAAGAGCAGAAGAGCCCTCAATTTAATTTCTCATCTAGAAGACATAATAGAAGCACTTCACTTAAAATAATGAGTAGACAGGTATACCCCGCTTTAGCAAACTAGAGTGTTCTGAGGAAACCTTTCATAAGTCAAAATGGCGTAGACCAGTGATTCTCAACTTTTTTCTTTCCACTCACCTACCACTTTAACTATTCCCTATGCCATCGGTGCTCTGTGATTAGTAAGGGATTGCTTAAGGTGGTAGGTGAGTGGAAAGAAAAAGGTTGAAAACCACTGTTTTAATCGTCCCTAATTGACTCGTTATGTGGACGGTTTCACAACTCCAAAGGAAATGGGCCAATGACAATTTTTCTCAAGCAAAATATTTCAGTAACAATTGGGCCTAGGGCAATGGTTCTCAACCTTCCCTTCCCACTCACATACTGCCTTAAGCAATCTCTTACCAATCACAGAGCACCGATGGCATAGGGATTACTTAAAGTGGGATGCGAGTGGAAGGAGGAAGGTTGAGAACTACTGGCGTAGAGTGAAGACCAATTCATTACTATTGGAGGCTATTTTCGTAAAAGCAAAAACTCATTCAAATCCTTTTGTCAAAGCGAACACAGGTTTATTCGTAAAAGTGAATTTTCGTGAAGTGAGTATTTGTAAAATGGGGCATACCTGTATAATTAAAAATAATACTGTTTATTTACTTACCTTTTTGGGTGTAAATCTGAGCAAGTTCTGTGAACCTCATATCATAACAGATCCCGATTCCTACTTTGCAGTAAGCTGCACAGAAAAAGATTATAATGCATGAAAAGTTTGAATTCGTTTTTAATTTTGAAGTTCAAATCAAGCGTGTATAAATGTATATCATAGAGCAGCACAGTTAGGGTAGCAGTTAGCGCAACGCTGTTACAGCGCCATGTTAGAATCCAGTGCTGTCAGTAAGGGTTTGTATGCCCTCTCCATATTGGCATGGGTTTCCTCCAGGTGCTCTGGTTTCTTCCCACCCTTTAAAAACGTACTGGGCTTGTCGATCTCGTGGGCCGGAAGGGCCGGTTATTGTATTGTACGTCTAAATTAAATAATCATCAGTAGAACGTAGATTCTTACAAAATACAATTGCTTGTATCTTGAAGAAGGGCTCAGGCCCGAAACATCAGTTCTATATCTTTACCTTCCATGGACGCTATGAGACCTGCTGAATTCCTTCAGCATTTCTGGGTTTTTACTACAACCACAGCGTCTGCAGACTTTCGTGTTTCACTCTCCTCTGTTTCCTCCGAATCTCCCGGGGCAACTGTGGGATGCAGCCTATGTGTTTCACCAGAAGTAAATGTGTGGAGAAAGTAATAGAGATTAGAGAAAAAAAATAAGATGGGACCCCTGTGGCACATTTTACTAGAGACCTGAGATTTTGATGTGCTACTTGAGTGTTTGGGGAATCCTGCTCTCTAATGCTGGCTGGTATTTTGTGGAGATCACGGAGTCATTTTTTTCAACGGGGAAAGTGAAAGCGAAAATGGAAGCCTAGTTTTAAAACGAAGAACTGCATTTCGTTGTGGATAACTGGCAAAGTTAAAGAAATCATGAAACATTCCACTGTGATGTTAGAGTTGAACGAAAAAGTCTGCAGACCCTGGGACCCTGCAGACCCTAGTGCAATAATTTGACTAACAGTTAGCAATAGATCAAATCAACATGCATATATATTCCTTTTAAAATAATTTCTTAAATCTCCTATATATCTTACTTGATTGCTTGACTGTCAGGATGGTAGTAACATGGGTCATGGAGAAATACAGTCATCTGATTGCCTTGGCCTCCATCTGAGATACCCTCACGGCCGGGTGTCTACCACCACCCTCCAGGCCTTCTGGGGGAACCTGAGGTCTGGATGAATCATTAGCCTTTGGTACACATTGACTAAACTTTCTACTTTAGTCAAGAAGTTATTTAAGTAAAAACCCAGTAGATCAATGTTTGAGTATCTGCCATTGCTGCCTACAATTACCACGGGCATTGATTTCTTGCTAGCTATATTCCTCTCCTTACTGAAGACTCCTGTTTAAGAAAGTTCATCCCAACAATCTAGTTTAAAAGCAACATGAAAATGATAGATATAATCTATAGAGTAGGCTCTACACCTTACTTTAATTGAAGACAACATCCAATAGCTTTGATATTAAAATCAAAACAATTTTCCATCATTTTATGCTACTGGAATTCAAATTGTAAAACTTTTTACTTACGTGTATCAAAGGTACATAATGAGCTACCGGGAGAAAGCGTCTCAGATTCCTGGAAACGGATTTTCCCAGGGACGTCTATGTCAAACAAGTGAATCTAATTCAAACAAATATCAGGGAGAGTTAGTGATCTTTAACATGACTATTGAACTTCAGTTAACCTATGAACCCTTCATCGTGTATTAAGTTTGCTTTCCTGTAATTCAGCTTTTCAAAAGACAGCATCCAAATGCAGGTCAATGACTCTGACATGAGCATAAAAGAGCCCGCTTTCATCAATGCAAATGCAGGCTGCCCTGAAATGGTGCTGGTCTTTTTGTATTGAAGTGTCAAGTTATTTCGTAAAGCAGTGTCCCATACAAGCTTTCTTGCTTCGTATTTTTTGGGTCAAACCTGGATTGATATTTCTGAGAGTTATAAATTTATTTGATTGTAGATCAGTGGTTCTCAACCTTTTTCTTTCCACTCACATACCACTTTAAGTACTCCCTATGCCATCGGTGCTCTGTGATTAGTAAGGGATGGCTTAAGGTGGCATGTGGGTGTTAAAAAAAAGTTTGAGAACCACTGTTTTAATTATACCTCGTTGACTCGTTATGTGCACGGTGATTAGTAAGGGATGGCTTAAGGTGGCATGTGGGTGTTAAAAAAAAGTTTGAGAACCACTGTTTTAATTATACCTCGTTGACTCGTTATGTGCACGGTTTCACAACGCCAAAGGAAATGGGGCAATGGCAATTTTTCTCAAGCAAAATATTTCACTAACAATTGGGTCTAGAGGAGTGGTTCTCAACCTTCCCTCCCCACTCACATCCCACCTTAAGCCATCCCTTACTAATCACAGCGCACCAATGGCCTAGGGAATACTTAAAGTGGGATGTGAGTGGAAAGAAAAAGGTTGAGAATCACTGTTATAGACAAAAGTGCAGCAAACATCCTTCTTGATTCATGCCATGGGACTGACAGGCCAAGTGCAGTTGCTGTTGATCTGGACCGGGGGAGTTTAACCTGTTGCTCCAGCAGCTTTTTAATCACAACTTTGTTTCCAGCAGTTCCATTAAAAGCCAGAAGATCCAACAACACATTCGGAAGAAACGCCTTTATCTGTTAAGAATGTGGATCTCGCTACCACAGGAAGTGAGGAGTTCAGATGCATTTATGGGGAGGCTGTCGTGCATTATATGGGAGAAGAGAATAGACGATTGAAGAAATGGATGAAGAAAGAAAGGAGGAGGGTCAAATGAAGTTGTTGGGCCAAACAGTCATGTATGCTTCCTGAGGTGTGTACACTTGGGGATAGCAGTGTCACAATTCAAGGTATGATGCAGAACAATGAAAGGAGTAAAGGCAAGGGGAGAAATGACATTCGCTGAATAATTTTTCCTTTCTATGAGAAAACAGAATGATGGACCCATTCCCCTCTACTGCCCCCACCACCTGCACCTCTTTTCTCTGGAAAAAAACACTTTGGCACCCAGACGAGTGTCACGACCTCCTTGGTCAACAGTTCTGTTTGCTGAAAATGTTTTCCAAATCGACATGATAAATTATATCAGCCACTCCTACACGAGTCCTGGTGCTGCTACGCGTCGGCAGAGCTTTTAAAAAATTCCAAAAACTGCCTCTGTCTCTGCTGTGGATATAAGAGTTGGCAAAAGCTAGCAAAAATCTTAGAATTTTCACGTTGTACTCAATTTCAGCCTTCCTACAGACCTGTTGTGAAAAATGAAATGCAGTAAACGCTCTCTGACATCTGCAGTTTCAAAAGGTAACAGTTCGGGGTTACCACTAATCTACTGCACTCCACTGCCAATTATAGAGGTCCCTCTATTTGTGGAATACAAACCCATTATGGCAAATGCTCCAAAATTTCTGTAAGACTTTCCACTGACAGCTACAGGCTTTGAATTTCGTTACAGCTGTCTAAATACTACCACACTGTTCCCGGTTATTTTTGGTGATGGATTTTATTTTGCTAATCCAACCCATATCTTCATTGGGGTGAGTAAAGGTGGCATTTCAGGATGACAATATTCCGAGGATCTGCTTGATGTGGAGAAAACTATTTGGAATGAAATGTCAAGGGCCTGAAATCTTCTTTCCCTCCACGGGTGCTGCCTGACCGGATGAGTATCTCTACCATTTCCTGTTTTTACACTGGATGCTACTTTTTACATTGTGTGCAGGATTGCCTACCTGAATGATCATTTCAAGGAAATCACCTTAAAATGTAAAAACGATTCTGCCAGAGAGGTGCAATGACACTAATAATTAGAGCACCGTCTGATTGCAAGTTCTGTCGTCTCCAGGTTGGCCTTGGTTAACGGAGAGGAAGAACTAACGCGATATATTTTCAAATCCCCAAGAGCACCTTCAGTTGTTCAGAAGTGAGTTTCAAGACCGAGTGGAATATAAATAAGTAAAGCTAAGTCCTCGTTGTCTGGAATTCAAGCAACCGGCAAAAAAAATAATCACAGAAAATACACAGGTAAAAAAATACGAAATTTAAAAATTGGCGTCCCCTAGCCAATCACACAATGTGCAATCTCAAGCAACTGGCAAATGCACTTGGCTGGCGTCTATCACTCCCCGTAGGTGCTGGATACCCGGGGTTTTACTGTAGTTATGTTCAAGGAGAGAAAAGCTGTTTACATTTTGCATTAAATTAGTAATGAGCCCATCATTTTCCATGCATTTTTGTGCTACAACATGGGATCTAATATGGGTGGAGACCGTTTGACATCTCTTTATTTTGGAACTTAGTGTTTGAAACAAAAAGAAAACTTCGTCTCCTTAGCCAAGACTAATTTTGGAAGAAAAATGTTCCAATCCATTGCACTACCCAGTCACAGTGGTCTGTTATAAAATGTGGACCTTGCGGTATTTCAGCAACATGGATCCATTAGGTGCAAACACTGTGCAGGTGTTGTAAAGCTTGCCATCATCTTCCTCTGGGATAGACCCTGCAGGAACAACCAAAGGAATCAATTTCATGAGGGCTAATGGGAAACATGATGCATTAGACAATTCTACAAATCTAACTTAAGTATAAAGAAAGCTGCCCAGCTTTTTTTCTCTGAATATTTTTGGTTAATTCGAAGTATGAATGTGAATACATCTGGTTTTGTAAGGTATCCCAAACAGTTGTTATATCCACAACAGTCCCACACACCTCGTATGAAAACACAAGGATATACCCTGTAATTATTTGCTGCTGTTAATTACCTGGAAAATTCTCAGATCTTCTTCAGATGAGACATGGATTTTTACGTTTTCATGTTAAACTGCTAGTCTTGGATTGAATTGTTATTCAAAGACAGTATCTCCACTTAGTGCTCCAAACATTTTTTTAAAAAAGGATCAAATGCATCATCTCCTCAAACCATGTCATGACCTTTGACATCAGTTGTGAGTTGGGCAACTTGGCAGGATTACGCATTTGAAAACATGATACATAACAATATTTTCATGATCACCTTCACTGAAGGAGCAAAGAGGGTCATATAATTTCAGGCAACCATAACAACAGTATTCACTTGTGGGGTTCATATTGTGGATAAATATTACAAATGCCATTTCAGATTCTGGACATTTTACCAGTGTAATCAAGGTATATGGGGGAAAAAAAATCACCTCAGTTTGCTCCACAATTGCTCTCTCCCTACCACTAACTTGGGGGTGGGGGTGGGGGGGGAACACTTGAATGTTTGCTTTACACCAAGTTTTCCATAAAGGACCAATATTTTACCATGAAAATAGTCCTTCCAAGCTCTATTCATATGAGCAAAACTCTGTTTCACAAGATGGAGTCCAGCAATTAAAGCAGTCTTCATCGAAATGAATCAAGCTCTCCAACAGATGCCCCATATTTACCTCCGATAAGGTAAACCCCAAACTCCTTTGCTACTTCAGATAACACTCGAGTTGACTCTCCTGGGATTCTTTCTGCATACTCAGGGAAATAATTTGTTCCATAGGGAGAATTGTAACATTCCTGTAATTTAAAGAGGCAAGAACATTTTTAAAACCAGCCATTCAGGGAACAAAAAAAAATGAAGAAGTTGAACAATTAGTATCTGGATTTTATTTGAAAGATGTTATTAGGGGAAAAGAAAACTCAGTCTATGTGTGATCTTAACTCCTTATCAGAGGGATTTCCACAATGAAGATTTTATTCACCATTTTATCGATCCTCTCCATTCACACACAGAAAAGTTAAAAGTGAGAAAATGTTCATCAAATGCTTGCATAACCCTCAATGTTGGTACATCGAGCATCTCCAGTATCATTGCCTCTCCAAACCTGTCATCCAGGTTGGTCAAAACATTCCCTGCAATAAGCAAATACTCTCACTCCATGCCAATTTAATTCTGCGGGCATTGTGGTGCCATGTCTGATGGCAACTTTGCCACGGAAGGGTTAACTGACACAACAGGTGAAATAGAAACAGCGTTGTTTATTACCAGTACTTACAGGGAGTGCTACAACTTTTTCACCCCTTGAAGCTGCTTCTTTCACAAATGTTCCAAGTCGATTGTAGTTACTGGCTTTCAGGGGTGACACCCATTGTGGTGCCATGTCTGATGGCAACTTTGCCACAGAAGGGTTAATTGACACAACAGGTGAAATAGAAACAGCGTTGTTTATTACCAATACTTACAGGGAGTGCTACAACTTTTGCACCCCTTGAAGCTGCTTCTTTCACAAATGTTCCAAGTCGATTGTAGTTACTGGCTTTCAGGGGTGACACCATGAGCTGAATAAGTGCCAAACGAAATTCTAGGAAAAAAAAAGCCAGACAACAAACATCTGTTAATAAATAACGTGTTCACAACCTACCTATGTCACTTGAGATCTCAACCATTGCAATATACTGCACGAATGTTAGAAACAGGCTCACGAAAAAATGCCAACAACGCTTTGAGCCCCTATCGTTCATCAGGATAATGGCTTATCTTCCACCTCACTCTATTTTTCCAGTTTTATCTGCATTGCTCTTGACTCCCTTTGTGTCCAGAACTGCAGCAATCACTTCACACCTCGAAGAGAAGCATTCCAAACATTCACCTCCCTTAGTGTGGAGATTTCTCATCTCAGTTCAAAATATTTTACCCTTTATTCTGAAACTGTGCTTCCTCATCCTGGATTGTCCCACCAAGGCCCATTGTAACTACAATAAAACTTCCTCCCTCCAGCTTTCAAATCATCTCATAATAAAGGGTAACTTGCATATGCTTCCTATCTGTTCACTGTACCTGTGACTTTGTACACTGCCACTTAGGTCCCTTTGAAGTTCAATGCTACTCAATCTCTTACAATTTAACAAACACCCCACTGTGGTAAACTATTGCTGTGCTATGATTGGCTGCTGCCTGCTGGACACACTTCCTGAGACCAATCCTACCCATAGCCCTTTGCATGCTCCCCATTCCACTCTGCCTTGATCAGTCAATGAGGTTGATGGTCATTCCAGTCTAGAGTTAATAAAACCTGTCAGTTCTACAACTTCAATCTTTTGTGATTATTGATGGTGCCTCACCCACTTTTCCATTTAGTGCACCAAAATGGATAATGTCATATTTGTCCAAATTATATTTCATCTGCAATTTCTCACTTGTTCACTTGTCCACGTCCTCTTAATGCCGCCGTACATTCTCTTCACAACCAAAATCCTACCTACAGTATTATCAGCATGGGTTTTGGGTCACGCAAAGTCCACCAGCATTGAGTCCCTGATCATCAGATCCCAGTTGCGGTGGGTGGGACACGTCGTCAGAATGGACGACCACCGTATGCTTTGCTAGCTATTCTATGGTGAAATGAAGACCGGAAGGAGACCTCAAGGTCGTCTACGCAAGTGCTATAAAGACGCTGTGAGGGAAGCCCTACGCTACTGTGGCATCCAGCCAAGAGACCGAGAAACTGCGACTGCTGACAGGTCCCGTTGGTGAGCCCTGTGCGATGAAGCCTACACGAAAACCTGGTGGAAGGCCGTGAACGGCATGGCAGAGCGGCAGCCATAGATATTACAACAACGTGCTTCCAGTGGCCCCATTGTGCTAGACTCCATGCCTCCAGACTGGGACTGCAAAGTCACCCACGTGTCCACAGATGAACTGCACATCAACGTGCCTTCTTCAAACCAAAGACAACCAATATAATATTCTCCTCAGCCAAATAGTTGATAAGGATTGTTAATAATTGGGTCCCAAGCCCTGATTCTTGCATTACTCCATCAATTACATCCTGTCAACCTGAGAATAATTTGCTTGCTCATTGATGGTCATATCCACCAAGATAAACCTTGTTTTGCGAGCAGCCCTGCCACACATCTGCACAAGTGAGGCACAGTTCAAATTTGCTGAGTTGCAGAGGGAGGTCAATTAAAGCAAAGGGCTGATTGTGAGTTTCATTCAGGAGTCTGGTTGCAACAGGTAAGGAACTGTCGTTGAATCTGGACTCCAAAGATCAATTCTTAACCTACGTCACCAACTCCATGTACTCTAATGGACTAACTTCTTTGTGTGATCTTAAATGAAAGCTTTCTAGAAGTCCAAATCACATCCATTACATGTCCTACCAACTCTTTCAATCTGAGAAAATGCCTTCATTTCGGAAAAATTGCTTCGCAAAGATAACAGTATGCAATATCTAGCAAAGGTCGGGTAAACCTCTCTCCAGACCATGAAATTAAGTACAGTAATTACAGGCTTACTTCAATGAGAGTCCAAATGCATCTTGGTTGGAACTGCAGAGATTAGTGATGATTTTTAGTTATGACACCAATTCTGAGACCACCAATTTTGAACAAATGTACTAAAATAAATGCATGTTGGATGCATTTATTTTGGTGAACTATCAGTCAATCTAGCTTTTTTTTTTTTTTTTTTTTTTTTTTTTCACACCATAAATCACAATAGCCATGATATACACTTTTTCTTTTCCACACATTTACAGTGACTTTTTCTCCCTCCCCCCTCCCTCCTCCCAAGCCACCCCCCCATCCCCCCCCCCCTCTCATCCATTTTAGTTATACAATCTAGGTTGCATTAATTCAGTTAGACAATGTTGTCATTCAACAAAAATACACCAGAAATTCTACTGAGTCCATTCTTTTCTTCTCTTCTCCTTCCATCAACTTAGGTAATGTTTGTTCCCGGTAGGTTTTCGCTATTGTATTTAATGTAAGGCTCCCATACTTGTTCGAATATTTCAATATTATTTCTTAAACTATATGTTATTTTTTCTAATGGAATACATTTATTCATTTCTATATACCATTGTTGTATTTTCAAATTATCTTCCAATTTCCAGGTTGACATAATACATTTTTTTGCTACAGCTAGGGCTATCTTAACAAATCTTTTTTGTGCATCCTCCAAGTCAATTCCAAATTCTTTATTTTTTATGTTACTTAGGAGAAAGATCTCTGGATTCTTTGGTATATTGTTTTCTGTTATTTTATTTAATATCTGATTGAGATCATCCCAAAATTTTTCTACTCTCTCACATGTCCAGATTGCATGAATTGTTGTTCCCCTTTCTTTTTTACATCGAAAACATCTATCAGATACTGTTGGGTCCCATTTATTTAACTTTTGCGGTGTAATGTATAGTCTGTGTAACCAATTATATTGTATCATACGCAGCCTCGTATTTATTGTATTTCTCATCGTTCCAGAGCATAACTTCTCCCATGTTTCCTTTTTTATCTTTATATTTAAATCTTGTTCCCATTTTTGTTTAGTTTTACCATTTGTTTCCTCATTTTCCTTTTCTTGCAGTTTAATATACATATTTTTTATAAATCTTTTGATTAACATTGTATCTGTAATCACATATTCAAGGTTACTTCCCTCTGGTAAACTCAAGTTGCTTCCTAATTTATCTTTCAAGTAGGATCTCAGTTGGTAATATGCCAGCGCTGTATCTCCCGTTATATTTGTTCAAAGGATAAGAATCTACTTCCTGAAAAACAATTTTCTATTCTTTTAATCCCTTTTTTTTCCCATTTTCTAAAGGCAAGGTTGTCTATTGTAAAAGGGAGTAGCTTATTTTGCGTCAATATTAGTTTTGGTATTTGGTAATTTATTTTATTTCTTTCTACATGAATCTTCTTCCATATATTGAGGAGATGGTGTAATACTGGAGAAGTTCTATGTTGTACCAATTTTTCGTCCCATTTATATAATATGTGTTCAGGTATCTTTTCCCCTATTTTATCTAATTCTAGTCTCGTCCAGTCTGGTTTTTCCCTTGTTTGATAAAAATCTGATAGGTACCTTAATTGTGCGGCTCTATAATAATTTTTGAAGTTTGGCAATTGTAAGCCTCCTTGTTTATACCATTCTGTTAATTTGTCTAGTGCTATCCTCGGTTTCCCCCCTCTCCATAAAAATCTCCTTATTATTTTCTTTAACTCTTTGAAGAATTTTTCTGTCAGTTGTATTGGCAATGCCTGAAATAAGTATAGTATCCTTGGAAAAATGTTCATTTTAATACAGTTTATCCTTCCTATCAGTGTTAGTGGTAGCTCTTTCCAATGCTCTAAATCGTCCTGTAATTTTTTCATTAGTGGATTGTAATTGAGTTTATATAATTGGCCTAGATTTTTGTTTATTTGCACACCTAGGTATCTTATTGCCTGCGTTTGCCATCTGAATGGGGATTCCTCCTTAAATTTTGAGAAATCCGCGTTATTCATAGGCATTGCTTCACTTTTATTTACGTTTATCTTGTATCCCGACACTTCTCCATATTCCTTCAATTTCCTATATAGTTCTTTTATTGATAGTTCTGGTTCTGTTAAGTACACTATCACATCATCCGCAAACAGACTGATTTTATATTCCCTGTCTTTTATTTTTATTCCTTTTATATTATTATCTCTTCTTATCGATTCTGCTAGTGGTTCTATAGCTAGCGCAAACAATAATGGTGATAGTGGGCATCCCTGCCGCGTTGACCTGCTTAAGTTAAATTGCTTTGATACATGTCCATTTACTGTCACTTTCGCTAACGGTCCCTTATATAATGCTTTAATCCAATTAATATACTTCTCCGGTAAACTGAATTTTTGCAATACTTTGAACAAGTAATTCCATTCTACTCTGTCGAAGGCCTTCTCTGCGTCTAAAGCAACTGCTACTGCCGGTGCTTTATTTCCTTCTACTGCATGAATTAAGTTAATAAATTTACAAATATTGTCTGTTGTGCGTCTTTTTTTGATAAATCCAGTTTGGTCTAAATTTACCATTTTCGGTACCTGTTCTGCTAATCTGTTCGCTAATAGTTTAGCTATTATCTTATAATCTGTGTTTAGCAAAGATATTGGTCTATATGACGCTGGTGAGAGTGGATCTTTCCCTTGTTTTAGTATCACTGTAATTATTGCTGTTTTACATGAATCTGGTAAGTTTTGTGTCTCATCAATTTGGTTGATTACATCCAGGAGGGGCGGTATTATTAGGTCTTTAAATGTTTTGTAGAATTCTATTGGGAGTCCATCCTCTCCTGGTGTCTTATTATTTGGTAAATTTTTTATTATCTCTTGTATTTCTACTGTTCCAAATGGTTCTGTTAATTTATTTTGTTCCTCTATTTGTAGTTTTGGTAGTTCAATTTTAGTCAAAAATTCATCTATTTTCCCTTCTTTCCCTTCGTTTTCGGTTCGGTATAATTGTTCATAGAATTCTCTGAAGTTTTCCTTAATTTCTTTTGGATTATATGTAATTTGTTTGTCTTTTTTCCTTGTTGCCAATACCATTTTCTTAGTTTGCTCTGTCTTAAGCTGCCATGCTAGGATTTTGTGTGTTTTTTCCCCTAGTTCATAATATTTCTGTTTTGTCTTCATTATATTCTTCTCCACCTTATATGTTTGTAATGTTTCATATTTTATTTTTTTATCAGCCAATTCTCTTCTTTTGGTTGTATCTTCCTTTATTGCTAATTTTTTTTCTATGTTTATTATTTCCCTTTCCAACTGCTCTGTTTCCTGATTATAGTCCTTCTTCATCTTGGTTGCATAACTTATTATTTGCCCTCTAATGAATGCTTTCATTGCGTCCCATAGTATAAACTTATCTTCCACTGATTCCGTATTTACTTCAAAGTACATTTTTAATTGTTTTTCAATAAATTCTCTAAAATCCTGTCTTTTAAGTAGCATGGGGTTTAATCTCCATCTATACATTCTTGGAGGGATGTCTTCTAGCTCTATTGCCAATAACAGGGGTGAGTGGTCCGATAATAGTCTAGCTTTATATTCCGTTTTCCTAACTCTCCCTTGTATGTGGGCTGATAACAGGAATAGGTCTATCCTTGAGTATGTTTTATGTCTAGTCGAGTAGTATGAGTATTCCTTTTCTTTTGGGTTTTGTTTCCTCCATATGTCCACAAGTTTCATTTCTTGCATTGATTTAATTATAAATTTGGTTACTTTGTTCTTCCTGTTAATTTTTTTCCCCGTTTTATCCATATTTGGATCCAAATTCAGATTGAAATCCCCTCCTATTAGTATGTTCCCTTGCATATTAGCTACCTTCAAAAAGATATCTTGCATAAACTTTTGATCTTCTTCGTTAGGTGAGTATATATTAAGTAGATTCCAAAGCTCTGAATATATCTGACATTTTATCATAACATATCTCCCTGCTGGATCTATTATTTCCTCTTCTATTTTAAATGGCACATTTTTGCTAATTAATATAGCCACTCCTCTTGCTTTTGAATTGTACGATGCTGCTGTTACATGTCCTACCCAATCTCTCTTTAATTTCTTGTGCTCCAATTCAGTTAAATGTGTTTCTTGGACAAATGCTATATCTATTTTTTCCTTTTTCAGTAAATTTAGTAGTTTCTTCCTTTTAATTTGGTTATGTATTCCATTAATATTTAGAGTCATATAGTTCAGCGTAGCCATTTTATATTTTGTTTATCTTCTCTTTCCGTTTTTCCATCATTACCTTTCCTCCTTTTCCATTTCTGTTTTCTTATTTTCAACTCTTTACCAGACAACATTCCTACAACATCCAACATTTTCCTTATTCTCCTATTTCTATCTTCTTTATCCCCAATCTCCCCTTCCCCTCCTGAGTTGCCCTTTATCCCTTGTCGGACAACCACATCTCCCCTCTCCATTTGGATTTGCGAATCCACTCGCAAGCGTCAACTGATTTTGCAGTGACCGCTCTTTTCCCCCCACCCAGCCCCCCCCAGAAAAGATTTCGTTTTTTATATGTCACAAAGGTCACTCTTTTAGTTCCCTCCTTATTCTCTCTATTCCATTACCTTCCCTTATTAATTCTTGTCTATACTTTCTATGTTTTCCTCTAATTACAGATACTTTCACATATGCCCATTGTCTCTATTCACTCTTATACCTCTTTACCCGCATACATATCAATCGTGGTCATTTTTACCCTCCTTACCCGTCTTCATCCCTCAGTCTATTTTTGTCTTTACCCACATACATATCAATCGTGATAATTTTTGCTCTCATTACCCGTCTTCATCCCTCAGTCTATTTTTGTAATTGTTCTGCAAATTTTCGTGCTTCTTCTGGATCCGAGAATAGTCTGTTTTGTTGTCCTGGAATAAATATTTTCAATACCGCAGGATGCTTCAGTGTAAATTTATATCCTTTCTTCCATAAAATCGCTTTTGCTGCATTGAACTCTTTTCTCTTCTTTAGGAGTTCAAAGCTTATATCTGGATAAATGAAGATTTTTTGCCCTTTATACTCCAGTGGTTTGTTGCCCTCTCTTACTTTTTCCATTGTCTTCTCCAGTACCTTTTCTCTTGTAGTATATCTTAGGAATTTTACTACAATAGATCTTGGTTTTTGTTGTGGTTGTGGTTTAGGGGCCAATGCTCTATGTGCCCTTTCTATTTCCATTTCTTGCTGTAGTTCTGGACATCCTAGGGCCTTAGGGATCCATTCTTTTATAAACTCCCTCATATTCTTGCCTTCTACATCTTCCTTAAGGCCCACTATCTTTATGTTATTTCTTCTGTTATAATTTTCCATTATATCTATTTTTTGGGCTAGTAATTCTTGTGTCTCTTTAGTTTTTTTATTAGATTCCTCCAATTTCTTTTTTAAGTCTTCTACCTCCATTTCTGCTGCTATTGCCCGTTCTTCCATCTTGTCCATTTTTTTCCCCATTTCTGTTAAGGTCATATCCATTTTATTTATTTTCTTTTCTGTGTTGTTTATTCTTCTTCTTAAATCATTGAATTCCTGTGTTTGCCATTCTTTAAATGACTCCATGTATCCTCTAACAAGAGCAAGTACCTCCTTTACCTTGCCTCTCTTTTCTTCTTCTATTTCACCATACTCTTCCTCTTCTTCTTCCTCTGGGTTGACCATCTGTTGTTTCTTTGCTGCCCTTTCCTCCTCTTCTATCTTGTTTCTATTGTCTTCTGTGGTCTCTTCTTGCTGCAGGTGTTCTGCAGCTGTCGTTGCCGGCTGTGGAGATCGACTCCCCAGCTGGTCCCCCCTCCCGTCGGTGTGTTTTTTTGTATGCGCATCGCGCATGCGCGAGGAGTCGCGCATGCGCGGTTGCGCACTTTTACTCGGCTCTGTGAGCCATTGTTGTAGTTCTTTTTCTACCGACCTGAGGTAGTGGGGTCTTCTCTCCACAGCGGGCCTCTTCGGACAGGTAAGGCCTTCACCTTTTTCCTCCGTTGTCTTCTCTTCCTCTCTTCTTTCCGTTGATTTTGATTTTTCTCCTTTTGTCTCCATCTTCTTTCCACCTTTATACTCACTTTTCTTTAACTTGTATTTCTGTGCCTTTGTATTTTCTCTTGTTTTTCCCGACTTTTCTGGAGAGGGCTGGAGTTCACCGTCCGGCCACTACTCCATCACGTGACTCCTCCTCTCAGTCAATCTAGCTTGATGCTGTTCACACCACCAATGGTTATGCTATAATGTTAAATCATGTAAACTGCCAACTTGTAACTCAGCTGTTAAAGGCTGCAATTATTTAAAGCCATGTTTAAACAAGGTCATTCAACTATTAACTACCCACCAGGCTGGTGCCATAAATTCCCCCAAATCTCACCCATCTATCGCTTGCTAGTGATTCACCAGTGCCTGACTCCCCATCTCTGTTACTCTATACTTTTGCAGCCTTACAGTCCTTCAAGAATGACATATTCCACTGATTCTTGACTTCCTTTCCCTGACATTGCCAATTCCGTTTTCAGCTGTTTAGGCCACAAGTTCTAGAATCTCCTTAATCGTCTCCCCCACTTCATCTTTCTCTCACCACCCCCCCCCCCATTAAAATGTAAGTTTTTGGTCACCTGGTCTAATATCCTCTCCTCCACATCTGTGTCTATTGTATTTAACTTGATTACTATGAAGTGCCTTGGGACAAATGAAGTACGTTAAGAGTGTGGTAGAAATACAAATTGTAATTGCGATTGGAACCAAGTAAAGGACAACTAATGCCGCTCTGATATTTGAAAGGAGAACAGAAAATCAAGCATTTCTGAAGAAAGGTCCCTGACCTGAAACACTAACTCTGGTCTGCTCTCCAGATGCTACCTAATCTGCTGAGTAGTTCCAGCTTTTTCTCCTTTTAATTCACATTTCCAGTATCTGCTACTTTTTTTTATTATCTCTGTTGTTTTCTTTCAATTTCTAAGTAGTTTGTTTTTAAATACAGTGTTCTTAGAATTTATTTTGCCTATTACCATTGTTGGGTCATATTGCATGTTAATGTTAACTCTTGTTCTATGCACATGAGGTATGATATTGAAGACTTAGTTATCCTGTGTATAAAGATCAGGCCAGTAAACAGAAACGGTGTTAACTGGTCAGGATAATGTGAACTATTTTGTAACCGCGTAAGAATACACCCTTCTTCACTTCCCACCTCTATGGGGCGTGTGTACATGTATGTGTGTGAACAGTTTCCTGAGATGGTGAAAGGCATCAGTGAGTAAAATCTCTTGTTATTTGAATCTTGCATCTCTATTATTTAAGAAGCCTCCCAAGTAAACACAGAGAGATTACAAACAGCATTTGTTCTATTAATTAACATGAAATTCATTACTTAAATAACTAATAATTGGACATCGCTCAAAACCTTTTTGAAAATATGAACAACACATTGCATTTATAAAGTCTCCCTCTTGTTGCAAGATCTCCGAGGATCATAGAAATGTAATCAGACAAAAATTAACTTAGAGAAACCGATGCTAAATCTTGAATAAATGGAAAATCGATGGAAGTCTGATGGAGAGGAGAGAGAAGGAGACTTCAGAAAGCAGCAGGTAAAAGCCTGATAACAATGAAACTTCTGGTACCTCAAACATGGCGAATAAAGATGCAAAGATCTCAGTAGAGCCTCAGCATCTCCTTAGCATCCTGTCTGACCTGGGGGATTTATCCACAATAATGTGTGCTGAGATTTCTAATACTTCCATCTTTCTGACACAGACATATTCCAGAGTACAAGTGTACCACTCCCCCAACTCTCCACCCTCCACATCCTTCTCTTGGTGAATATCATTGAGAAGTATTTATTTAGTATCTCCCTCACATCCTCAGTGTCCACACATAGATTACACCTCTGGTCCCTCAAGGGACCGAACATTACCAAACTACTCTCTTGCCTCTAATGTACATAGAAACAGTCATTTTGCTTCAACATGTAATGGTGGGTGGAAGAGATGGAAGAGAAGAAATCACCTGGTGCTTGGAATTGAAGACAATACCCCTAACCATTAACTGGAACCTTGATGAAGGGCTCAAGCCTAAAACGTTGGTGATATATCTTGACCTTTGCTACATAAAGGCACTGTTTGACCTGCTGAGTTTCTCCAGCATTTGTGTGTTTTTTTCACTTAACCACGGTGTCAACAGAGTCCTGTGTTTTACCCCCATTAACCAGAACCCAGATTACATCTCAATCATGCATGTTGAAAACACAATGCGTGAAGGGGATTCTGAGAGGTGAAAGAGGGGTATGGTTGCATGTTACCTGGCTCCATGCCACAAAAATACAATACAATGACAGAAAGAAAGTGTTTCAGAGCCCAAATTAGATCGCAGAGGTGCACAAGATCTTGGAAAATATCATGATGGAACTGACCCATCCCAGGCAACATTCCACTGAAACTCTTTGGCACCCTTTCCAGAGATTTCACATCCTCACTGTATGGAAGAGATCAGTATTACTTGCAGTCCTTCAGCTGCGGTATGACCAAGATTGTATAAAGTTGGAGCACAAAAGAGGGAGTCACGTGATGGAGTAGTGGCCGGACGGTGAACTCCAGCCCTCTCCAGAAAAGTCGGGAAAAACAAAGGAAAACACAAAGGCACAGAAATAAAAGTTACAGAAAAGTGAGTATAAAGGTGGAAAGAAGATGGCGACAAAAAAAGAAAAATCGAAAGCAACGGTAAGAAGAGAGGAAGAGAAGACAAAGGAGGAAAAAGGTGAAGGCCTTACCTGTCCGAAGAGGCCCGCTGCGGAGAGAGAAACCCGCTCCCTCAGGTCGGTAAATAATGGACTACAAAAATGGCTCGCAGAGCCGAGTAAAAGTGCGCAACCGCGCATGCGCGATGCGAATGAAAAAAAACACACCGACGGGAGAGGGGACCAGCTGGGGAGTCGACCTCCACAGCCGGCAACGACAGCTGCAGAACACCTGCAGCAAGAAGAGACCACAGAAGACAATAGAAACAAGAAAGAAGAGGAGGAAAGGGCACCAAAGAAACAACAGATGGCCAACCCAGAGGAAGAAGAAGAGGAAGAGGAAGAGTACAGGGAAATAGAAGAAGAAAAGAAAGGCAAGATAAAGGATATACTTGCTCTTATTAAAGGATACATGGAGTCATTTAAAGAATGGCAAACACAGGAATTTAAGGATTTAAGAAAAAGAATAAACAACACAGAAGAGAAAATAAATAAAATGGAGATGACCTTAACAGAAATGGGAAAGAAAATGGACAAGATGGAAGAGCGGGCAGTAGCAGCAGAAATGGAGGTAGAAGACTTAAAAAAGAAATTGGAGAAATCTAATAAAAAAACTAAAGAGACACAAGAACTACTAGCTCAAAAAATAGATACAATGGAAAACCATAACAGAAGAAATAACATAAAGATAGTGGGCCTTAAGGAAGATGAAGAAGGCAAGAATATGAGGGAGTTTATAAAAGAGTGGATCCCTAAGACCCTAGGATGTCCAGAACTACAGCAAGAAATGGAAATAGAAAGGGCACATAGAGTATTGGCCTCTAAACCACAACCACAACAAAAACCAAGATCTATTGTAGTAAAATTCCTAAGATATACTACAAGAGAAAAGGTACTGGAGAAGACAATGGAAAAAGTAAGAGAGGGCAACAAACCACTGGAGTATAAAGGGCAAAAAATCTTCATTTATCCAGATATAAGTTTTGAACTCCTAAAGAAGAGAAAAGAGTTCAATACAGCAAAGGCGATTTTATGGAAGAAAGGGTATAAATTTAAACTAAAGCATCCAGCGGTATTGAAAATATTTATTCCAGGACAACAAAACAGACTATTCTCGGATCCAGAAGAAGCACGAAAATTTGCAGAACAATTACAAAAATAGACTGAGGGAGGAAGATGGGTAATGAGAGTAAAAATGATCACGATTGATATGTATGCGGGTAAAGAGGTATAAGAGTGAATAGAGACAATGAGCATACATGAATGTATCTGTACTTAGAGGAAAATATAGATAGTATAGACAAGAATTAATAAGGGAAGGTAATGGAATAGAGAGAATAAGGAGGGAATTAAAAGAGTGACCTTTGTGACATATGAAAAGTGAAATCTTTTCTGGGGGAGGCGGGGTGGGGGGAAATAGCGGTCACTGCAAAATCAGTTGACGCTTGCGAGTGGATTCGCAAATCCAAATGGAGAGGGGAGATGTGGTTGTCCGACAAGGGATAAAGGACAACTCAGGAGGGGAAGGGGAGATTGGGGATAAATAAGATAGAAATAGGAGAATAAGGAAAATGTTGGATGTTGTAGAAATGTTGTCTTATAAAGAGTTGAAAATAAGAAAACAGAAATGGAAAAGGAGGAAAGGTAATGATGGAAAAACGGAAAGAGAAGATAAACAAAATATAAAAGGGCTACGCTGAACTATATGTCTTTAAATATTAATGGAATACATAACCAAATTAAAAAGGAAGAAACTACTAAATTTAAATGAATAAATGTATTCCATTAGAAAAAATAACATATAGGTTAAGAAATAATATTGAAATATTCGAACAAGTATAGGAGCCTTACATTAAATACAATAGCGAAAACCTACTGGGGACAAACATTACCTAAGTTGATGGAAGGAGAAGGAAAGAAAAGAATGGACTCAGTAGAATTTCTGGTGTAATTTTGTTGAATGACAACATTGTCTGACTGGCTTAATGCAACCTAGATTGTATACCTAAAATGGATGAGGGGGGGGTGGGGGGGTGGCTTGGGAGGAGGGGGGGGGAGAAAAAGTCACTGTATATGTGTGAAAAAGAAATAGTGTATATCATGGCTAATGTGATTTATGGTGTGAAAAATAAAAAAATTTTTAAAAAAAAGTTGGTGCACAAATTTCCAGCAAGCGGGAGTTGGAGCAAGAGTGAGACAGCTAACAAAGGTGAAAGGTGGAAGTGGAGTGACCATTGCGTGAGCGGGCCAGTTAGAGTGGCGAGTTGAGGCTTTGGCTCAAGAGCCTTTAGCGATAAGAAGTGGTGCATGAGTTGAGGTAAGACAGCCCGATAGAGGAACAAAAGGATCTGAAAAGAAGGCAGGTTGTCTTATTTTTCTTTTTTGTCTGTCACAGGGAAATATACTCCTCTTACAGTATGTGGATAGTAGAAGCCAACAGTATCCCTGGCAACTTCATCTGTGGGAAGTGCATCCAGCTGCAGCTCCTGACAAACCTTGTTAGGGAACTGGAGCTTGATGCACTAACAAAGTTATACATAGGAGGATAATTCAGCTTAATATGTAGCAAAATAGATAGTGTAGGAGGGAGGGCTTCACTTAAATGGCTCTTTTCCAAGGAAGGTTGGATAGTTTACCTCTCAGATTTCAGATTTATTGTCAAGGTACACGCATGACATCACTTACAACCTTGAGATTCTTTTACCTGTGGGCGTGCAAGAATCATGACTAATTGGTAGTGCAAAAAAAACTGTACACATTGTAAATATGCAAACCAAGAACTTAAACAGATAATAAATGTAAACAAACTGACTGGGATACAGAGAGAATAAAAAGAAAATCAATAAAGTGCACAAGTAAACGAGCCTCTGATTGAGTTTGTTGTTGAGGAGTCTGATGGTAGAGGGTAACAGCTGTTCCTGACCCTAGTGGTGCGAGTCTTGTGGCACTGATACCTCTTTCCTGATGGCAGCAGCAAGAACAGAGCGTGTGCTGGGTGGTGAGGGTCTTTGATGATTCCTGCTGCCCTCTGACGGCAGCATTCCCTGAAGATGTTCTCAATAGTGGGTTTTTGCCTGTGACATGTCAGGTTGTGTCAGCTACCTTTTGATGGGCTTTATACTCAGAGGAATTGGTGTCCCCATACCAGACCATGATGCAGCCAGTCAGCACACTTTCCACCTCACCCGTGTAGAAATTTCCCAGGGTTTCTGGTGCCAAATCTCCTCAAACTCCTGAGGAAGTAGAGGTGTTGATGTACTTTATTCACGATGCGATTGGTGTGTTGGGTCCAGGAAAGATCCTCTGAGATAGAGACTCCCAAGAACTTAAATTAACTCACCCTCTCCACCTCTGATCCCCCAATGATCACTGGAATGTAAACCTCTGGCTTTCCTTTCCTGAAGTTCACAATCAGCTCCTTAGTTTTGGTGACATTGAGTACGAGGTTGTTGTTGGTGCACCATTCAGCCAAGTTTTCACTCTCCATTGTAGTGCTGCTCCAGAGGGTTTAAACTAGATTTTCGGGGGGGTGGGAACTAGAGTAACAAAGCAGAAAATGAAGTGGGAGTGGCATATAAAGATAGGAATCCAAAGGTTGTGTATGGTGGGAATAATGTTCTGAGGAGTGTCTATTTCAATGCAGGTTGCAGAAAAGGCAGACGAGCTTAGAGTGTGGATTGGCACATAGAGTTATGACATTGTGGTGTTAAGTGAAATTTGGTTGCTGGAGGGGCAACATTGGCAGTGTTCTGGACTTCCAGTGTTTTGACACAGTGGGGGGGGGGGTGAAAGGGGGAGGACTGGCATTGCTAGTCAGGGAAAATGGCACAGCACTCAGACAGGACAGAGTAGAGGGCTCGTCAACTGAGGCTATATGGGTGGAACTAAGAAATAGGAAAAGTACGTCCACATTAATGAGATTGTATTGTGGACCACCCAATAGTCAGGGAGAAATGGAGGAGCAAATCTGCAGGGAGATTGCAGACAGCAGCAGAAAACATAAACTTGTGATAGAAATGACTTTAACTTTCTACATTGATTGGGACTCCCATATGTAAAAGGGCTGGATGGGTTCGAGTTTGTCAAGTTTTCAGAAAAGTATTTTAAAATCAATATTCAGTGGTTCTCAGCCTTTTTCTTTCCACTCACATACCACTAAGTAATCTCTATGCCATCGGTTCTCTGTGATTAGTAAGGGATTCTTAATTTGGTATATGAGTGGGAAGGGAAGGTTGAGAATCATTGCTATAGACCCAATTGTTACTGAAATATTTTGCTTAAGAAAAATTGTCATTGACCCATTTCCTTTGGAGTTATGAAACCGTGCACATAATGAGTCAATTAAGGACAATTAAAACATTTGTTTTCAAACGTTTTCTTTCCACCCACATACCACCTTAAGCAATCCCTTACTAATCACAGAGCACCTATGGCATAGGGAATACTTAAGGTGGTATGTGAGTGGAAAGAAAAAGGCTGAGAACCACTGAATATTGATTTAAAAAAACTTTCCTGAAGAGAGTGAAATACTGGATCTCCTATTAAGGAAGAAGACATGCCAGGTGATGGAAGTGTATGCAGGGGAACACCTTGGGTCCAGTGGTTATAATGCCATTAGTTTCAAGATAATTATGGATAAGGCTCTGTCTGGTCCTTGGGTTGAAATTCTAATTTGGAGGAAGGCCAATTTTGAAGAAATAAGAAAGGATCCAAAACAGTGTGGATTTGGGCAGGTTGTTTTCTGGCAAGGATGTGCTTGTAAAGTGGAAGGCCTTCAGAAGTGAAATTTTGAGAGTACAGAGTTTGGATGTTCCTATCAGAAAATAAAAGTGGATAAATCCCCAGGGTCTGATCAGGTATTCTCTCACATCTTGAGGGTGGTTAGTGCAGAAATTGGGGGCCCTGGCAGCTATATTTAATGTCCTTAGCCACTGGTGAGTTTCTGGAGGATTGGAGGGTAGCTCGTGTTGTACTGCCATTTAAAAAAAAGGCTGTAAAAATTATAGGCTGGTGAGCCTGATGTCAGTAGTGGGTAAATTATTGGAAGGTGCTCTAAGGGATTGAATATACAAATATATGGTCAGACAGGGGGTGATAAGGGACAGTCAATGCAGCTTTGTGCGAGGTAGTTCATGTTTAAACAATCTTGTAGAGTTTTTTGAGGTTACCAGAATAGTTGATGAAGGAAAGGATGTTGTCTACATGACCTTTAGTAAGGCCTTTGACCAGGTCCCTCATGGGAGGTTAGCCAGAAAGATTGAGTCGCTCGGTGTTCTCGGTGAGGTAGTAAATTGGATTAGATATTGGCTTTATGGGAGAAGCAAGAGGGTGGCAGTGGATGATTACCTCTTCATATGGAGCCCTGTAACTAGTGGTGTGTCTCAAGGATCAGTGTGCCTCAAGGATCGATTCAGGGTTCACTGTTGTTTGGCATCTATATCAATGATCTGGATGATAATGTGGTAAATTGGATCAGCAAATTTGTAGATGACACAAAGATTGGAGGTACTGTGGACAGTGAGGAAAAGGTTTCGAACCATGCATAGGGATCTGGACCAGTTGCAAAATGGTAGATGGAATTTAATGCAGACAAATGTGAGGTGTTGCACTTTGAAAGGACAAACCAAGGTCGGTCATACTTGTAAATGGTAGGGCACTGAGGAGTGTGGTAGAATAGATGGATCTGGGAATACAGATACATAATTCCCTGAAAATTGTATCACAGGGGATAAGGTTTTTTTGGCACACTAGCCTTCATAAATCAAAGCATTGGATTAGGATGTTATGGTGAAGTTTTATAAGACATTGGTGAGTCCAAATTTGAAGGATTGTGTGCAGTTTTAGTCAACTAATTGCAGGAAGGATATCAATAAGGTAGGGAGAATCCAGAGACGATTTACAAGGATATTGCCAGGAGCTGAAGTACTGTGTCACAGGGAAATGCTGAACAGGTTAGAATTTTATTCTCTGGAGCATGGAGAATAAAGGGAGATTTGATAGAGGTATGCAAAATTATGATTGGTTATAGATAGAGTAAATGTAAGCAGGTTTTCTTTTTCCACTGAGGGTAGATGAGGCTAAAAACTAGAGGTCATGGGTTAAAGGTGAAAGGGGGAAAGTTTAAAGGGAACATTAGAGGAAATTTCTACATGCAGAAGATGGTGGGAATGTGGAATGAGCTGCCAGTTGAATCGATAAATGCAGGCTCAATTTTGACATTGCAGGGAGGGATCTGATCTGGGTGCAGGTCAGTGGGACAAGGCAGAACTGTGGTGGTGCACAGAATTGCAGCAGCAAACTGGGCCCACTTGTCACCCGTGGCAAAGATGGCACCGTGGGTCCTTCTCTTCTGGAGCAGACCAGAAGTGCGCGTAAGTGCTTACGTCAGTGTGGCGTGAGTCCCGGGACGCAAGGGGTGGGCTCCAGACAGCCTTAAAGGCTGCAGCGTGAACTTTAAAGTAAATCAGTTGTGCTAAATGAGCTCACAGCCTGCTGCCTCAGTTCTTCCCACTGCGCTCATCCACAATCCGCTGCACTAGTGACCTCGACGTTGCATGAAAATGCAGTCTTCTACAAAATCACAATATGGCACAGACTAGAAGGGCCTGTTTGTTATATTGTTCTATAACCTCCCTATTTCTGTATTCAATGCCCAGTCAATCAAGTCCAGATTACAGGGCTCCTGATGCATGTCAAGCAGCCACCTTCTGCAACTTCCATTCCCCCCTGGTGGGGAGCGGGCAAGAGGGAGGCTTGATAAATAACAACCCCCGCTGAAAGGGGAAGGAATCTTCAAAACACATTGGCAATAAAATCAAGTGGCTGGAGGGATTCAGGGACAACGGTTTGAGCCTACTCTTCATCAAGTTTGACGGAAGAGTCTTGACTCTCAATTTCCCTCCATAGACGCAACCTGACCCTCTGGCCACCATCTGCAGATTCTAGGTTCTCTGGTGTCTCCATGCAAAGAACCTTATTTTGTTTCACTAAGATATAGAGACAAAACCAGAAAGATTCGAAAGCCAAACTGATTGATGTTTCCAAGGCAATCGAATCCATGCCAAAGTACAGCAGAAACGTGAACCCCAATTTCATCCATTGAGAAAGGGAATTATAAAAAAATACATAACTACCTGATTTAAAAAACTAGTTGAAATCAGATCAAGCAGACCTTGAACCAGTGTTATTCTGACCTTGATAATGATTGACATGAAGATGACAGCAAACATGAACCAGAAGATGACTCCTTGTCTCGTAATTAACCAGAAGATGACTCTGAATTAACCAGATGATTCCCTCTCATAATTAACCAGAAGATGACTCCCTGCCTGTAAATGAAGCAGAAGATGACTCCCTGTCTCATAATTAACCAGAAAATGACTCCCTGCCCGTGAATGAACCAGAAGATGACTCCCTGCCTGTGAATGAACCAGAAGATGACTCCCTGTCTCATAATTAACCAGAAGATGACTCCCTGCCCGTGAATGAACCAGAAGATGACTCTCTGCCCGTGAATGAACCAGGAGATGACTCCCTGCCCGTGAATGAACCAGGAGATGACTCCCTGCCCGTGAATGAACCAGGAGATGACTCCCTGCCTGTGAATGAACCAGGAGATGACTCCCTGCCCGTGAATTAACCCGGAGATGACTCCCTGCCTGTGAATGAACCAGGAGATGACTCCCTGCCCGTGAATGAACCAGGAGATGACTCCCTGCCTGTGAATGAACCAGGAGATGACTCCCTGCCCGTGAATTAACCCGGAGATGACTCCCTGCCTGTGAATGAACCAGGAGATGACTCCCTGCCCGTGAATGAACCAGAAGATGACTCCCTGCCCGTGAATGAACCAGAAGATGACTCCCTGCCTGTGAATGAACCAGGAGATGACTCCCTGCCTGTGAATGAACCAGAAGATGACTCCCTGCCTGTGAATGAACCAGAAGATGACTCCCTGCCTGTGAATGAACCAGAAGATGACTCCCTGCCTGTGAATGAACCAGGAGATGACTCCCTGCCCGTGAATGAACCAGAAGATGACTCCCTGCCTGTGAATGAACCAGGAGATGACTCCCTGCTCGTGAATGAACCAGAAGATGACTCCCTGCCTGTGAATGAACCAGGAGATGACTCCCTGCCCGTGAATGAACCAGAAGATGACTCCCTGCCTGTGAATGAACCAGGAGATGACTCCCTGCTCGTGAATGAACCAGGAGATGACTCCCTGCCCGTGAATGAACCAGGAGATGACTCCCTGCCTGTGAATGAACCAGGAGATGACTCCCTGCCCGTGAATTAACCCGGAGATGACTCCCTGCCCGTGAATTAACCCGGAGATGACTCCCTGCCTGTGAATGAACCAGGAGATGACTCCCTGCCCGTGAATGAACCAGAAGATGACTCCCTGCCTGTGAATGAACCAGGAGATGACTCCCTGCCTGTGAATGAACCAGGAGATGACTCCCTGCCTGTGAAAGAACAACATAAAAACACGACAAACAGCGTGCATGGCTGTGGTCAGCACTTACTGGTCAGCGGCCCGGGCATGTTGTCGGACATGGAGAAAGCTCGCTCTGTGCACAGCCTTGCCCTTTAACACCTTCGACTTTGGGCTGTCACTCCCCGGAAGCCGGCGATGCCTGAATCGGGACTTGTAGTTCCTCCCCGTCGCTGCGGGCTCGGGACTGCTCGTTTAACCCGGCGGGGCTGAGCAGAGAGACGCTGGAGTTGAAGATCAAAGCTCAAACTATGTAGCAAAGGGAGAAGATACATTGAAGAAGGGGCTCAAGCCCAAAACGTTATCAGTGAAGTCCTGTTTAATCGGCACAGTTTCTCCAGCGTTACGGTTTCACTCTCAGTGCAGGGTCCGGGACTTGTAGTCAAGTCCTCCCGGTGGGACCACCGACCCTCTCTCTCGGTGGGACCCGCCGGTCCTCTCTCTCGGTGGGACCACCGCTCCCACCGGTCCTCTCGGTGGGACCACCGACCCTCTCTCTCGGTGGGACCACCGCTCCCACCGGTCCTCTCGGAGGGACCACCGCTCCCACCGGTCCTCTCGGTGGGACCACCGACCCTCTCTCTCGGTGGGACCCGCCGGCCCTCCCGGTGGGACCACCGCTCCCACCAGCCAACCTGTGTCACAGGGAAACTCTGTTATAGTATTAAAGAAGTGAAAATCACCACTGACTACCAAGATTCTGCAAACTTCGAGTTCAACACCACCAACTTGCCTACCCCGACCAAAATTACGTTGCAAGCCATATTTGTGATTCACAATGGAGTTTAGGAGGTCATGTTGCAGTTGCATAAGAGGTTGGTGAGGCCCCACTGGGTTCAGTTTTGGACACAGTGCTGCAGGAAAGATGTTTGTTCAGCTGGAGAGGGAACAGGGAAGATTTGCGAGGATAGCCTGAGCTATAGGGAGAGGTTGAGCAGGCTGGACTGAGAGTTGACACAAGGCTGGAGAAGTTTAGCAGGTGAAACAGAGAATAGAGCCAAGATAAAGATGCATAACCAATGTTTTGGGCTTGAGCCCTTCATCAAAGCATCTTACCATTGCAACATAAAGTACAGGACTATTCTCAATACTGTGAATACTGGGAACTCATTTTAAGCAGTCCTACATATTCAGCCACAGTCATTATTGGAGAGCGACAAAGTAAAGCCTTTGGTCGGTGAACCATCTGGACTGGTGGACGCGAGTGTCTCAGTCGATCTACTAAAGGATGTGAATATCCCTGTGAATCCTTTGGAGGGTTTGGGGATCCGAGTTAAGGCCTTGTAAAAAGTTTTGGCACCAAACGACGAGCATCCTTTCTCTCCCACTGTCGTCACTTAACCCACTGACTCCCTCCAGCAGATGGTTGAGAGTGAGGGTCCTTGTGGGTGTGTTAATGTTTGAGAGTCCTTCAGCGACCTGTTTGGTGAATGTGAAGCTCCGTGTTAACACGCTGGAGGATGCAGAATACCCTAAATCTTCATCAGACACCGGATAATCTGTGAAACCTTTGGAAGACAGGAAGGGCCTAGAGACCCCTTTTTGTAGTATATGGGGGTCCTAGTGAAACCTACAGAGAGTGCAAGGGTCCCACTGAAACATTTGGAAAGCCTGAGGGTCACTGTGAAGTCTTTGGAGAACATGAGGACTTCAGTGAATCCCTCTGCATTCACCCGATCTATTCCTCTCCTATCTCTATGAGATCACCCTTCATCCTCCTGCACTCCAAGGAATAAAGCTCCAGCCTGCTCAACCTCTCCTTATAACTCAGGTTATCCTCGTAAATCTTCTCTACACCCTCTCCCGCTTGACAACATCTTTCCTGCAGCACTGTGTCCAAAACTGAACACAATGGGGCCTCACCAACTCCTTGTACAACTGCAACAGAACCTCCTAAATTCTATACGCAATACTCCGACTAATGAAATGCCAGAAACCTTTTTAACCACTCTATCTGTGATGCCACTTACAAGGTAGAGGGTACCTAGATACCTCTGCTCTACAACGCTATTCATATATGGAGAAGGTGCATCCAAAAAAAAATACTGGGATGATTATAGGACTAAGGAGAAAAATCCCAAGAAACAGATGACGGCCAATTAGAAAGTGTAATTAATACCAAGGTCTTGGAAAAATAGCAAATGAAGCAACAGATTGATGAAGTATTCAATGAAATTTAACAACAGTGTTAAGATATATAGTCATGTGAATTATCCTATTATTTAAAATGGTTTCTTAAATGTTGTCCCCAAGTTGGACAGATGGATGTTCGGGGAAGTTAGAAAACAAATAAATGGTGTCCAACCTATCCAGCTTCTCCTTCTAATTAAAGCCCCCCCCCCCCCCAGTCCCGTCAACATTCTTTAGAGAAATCCAAATAATCCCATTCCCATCTTATTTTCCCGTAGCATTATCTCCCCTCCAAATTTTCGCCAATTCCTTTTTGAAAGTTACACCATTATTTCGTTTTGAATGACAAATATAATTTTCCCACTTAAATAGCACACCATATCCCATCTCACGATTTCCTGTAATCTGGATAATTTGGCAACTGAATGCTTACAAATGCTCAAACTATTTTCTTACATACAGCAAACCAATTTCAGCTATCACTCTTGTATTATTCTTGACTTTTGATAACACTGGACAATAATCTTTTTCGAAAGGTTTGCCTCCTGAAAAAAACATTGGGGATTATAATAGACAACTTCAAGCTGAACACAAAGATAATTTCAGATTTGCTGTATCACGTAGGAAGTTGAAGAAATATTGAATGAACTTTGATTGAATTTAGCAGGTTTAAGCGCATAATGACGCTGACACATCATGTTAGTTCAATTGACCTAAAAATGTTTTGCTGTTGATTTCCATTTGTACATTTGTACTCAGCATCTGATGCCTCTAGTTGACCAGCATTGATGGATTCCAGTGGCCCTGATACCGCTTTTCCATGGTCACATTGTCCTGGTGAAACCTTTCGCTACGTTTGTCACTGACGGCACCAAAATCAGCTGGGAAGACGTCCGAGTGCGAATGCAGAAAATGAATTTTCAATGACATGTTGCACTTTATCGTTTTGCATGATTGAGGTAGACTTAAAATATGACAGGAAATCCCCCAAAAAATGGTACGTGATAGGGAAATATACCTAAAAGTGTTCAGGAAACAAAATCTTCATTGACTCCGTGGCCAATGAATACACTGGAAACAAATCGTCCCAGTAGCCATTCAATAAACACACCAAATTGCTGGCAGGACTCAGCCGGTCTTTCAGCATCCATAATAGCCAAAGATATTTTGCTGATGTTTCAGGCCTGAACCTTTCTTCAAGGAATAAGCAGAATGAGAAAAAAAAACCAGGAAATCTCAGACTACAGACAGTACTGGCTGGGGACGGAGTTCCAACAACAAAAGATATAAATTGGATATGATAAGGGGAGATGTGAGAAATGTCAGCAATATATCTTT
This sequence comes from Narcine bancroftii, assembly GCF_036971445.1. NCBI lineage: Eukaryota > Metazoa > Chordata > Chondrichthyes > Torpediniformes > Narcinidae > Narcine > Narcine bancroftii. Next base: position 6,994,466 of record NC_091475.1, on the reverse strand, counting down.
GTCTCCTATGGACGCTGAGAGACCGGCTGAGTTCCTCCAGCATTATGGTGCATTTTTACCACAATCACAGCATCTGTAGACTTCCATGTTTCAGCCGTAAATCACAAAATTTTGTGGACACTGTGGTTGAAGTAAAAACACAAAACACTGGAGAAGCTCAGCTGGTCAAACTGTGTCATTTATGTAGCAAAGGTAAAGATAAACAACCGACGCTTCGGGCTTGAGCCCTTCATCAAAGTATGAGAAAATGCTGGCAGGTGTCCAAAAAAAAGAAGGTGGTGGAGGGGGGTGAAGTGGGTGGGGATACCAAAGGCAGGAGATGATAGGTGGGGACAGCAGCAATGAGAAGGAGGAGGGATGGATGGGTGGGTGGAAGAACTGGAAAGGGGGAGGGGGAAAGAAGAGGTGAGCAGGTCTAGTGGAAGGCAATAAAGTCAATGTTCATGCCATCTACTGGAGGGTGCCGAGATGGAAAATAAGGTGTAGTTCCTCCAATCCGCAGGTGGTCAGGGTGGGACTTTACATAAGGCCATGGACGGACACGTGAGCGCGGGACTGTGACTTGGAATTGACTTGGTTGGGCACTGGGAGGTCGCTATGATGCGGACAGAGAGGAGGTGCTCAGCGAAGCGATCTCCCTGTCTGTGACTGGTCTCTCTGATATAGAGAATGCCACAAAGGGCGCTCGGGATGCAGTACCTCAGACCTCTGGATGTACAAGTGACCACACAGGGTGCACTGGATGGAGTCCCTCAGTCCTCTGGACGTACAAGTGACCACACAGGGTGCACTGGATGGAGTCCCTCAGTCCTCTGGACGTACAAGTGACCAAACAGGGTGCACTGGATGGAGTCCCTTAGTCCTCTGGATGCACAAGTGACCACACAGGGTGCACACAGGGTGCACTGGATGGAGCCCCACAGTCCTCTGGACGTACAAGTGACCACACAGGGTGCACTGGATACAGTCCCTTAGTCCTCTGGACGTACAAGTGACCACACAGGGTGCACTGGATGGAGTCCCTTAGTCCTCTGGACGTACAAGTGACCACACAGGGTGCACACAGGGTGCACTGGATGGAGCCCCACAGTCCTCTGGACGTACAAGTGACCAAACAGGGTGCACTGGATGGAGTCCCTTAGTCCTCTGGATGTACAAGTGACCAAACAGGGTGCACTGGATGGAGTCCCTTAGTCATCTGGACGTACAAGTGACCACACAGGGTGCACTGGATGGAGTCCCTCAGTCCTCTGGACGTACAAGTGACCAAACAGGGTGCACTGGATGGAGTCCCTTAGTCCTCTGGATGCACAAGTGACCAAACAGGGTGCACTGGATGGAGTCCCATAGTCCTCTGGACGTACAAGTGACCACACAGGGTGCACACAGGGTGCACTGGATGGAGTCCCTCAGTCCTCTGGACGTACAAGTGACCAAACAGGGTGCACTGGATGGAGTCCCTTAGTCCTCTGGACGTACAAGTGACCACACAGGGTGCACACATGGTGCACTGGATGGAGCCCCTCAGTCCTCTGGACCTACAAGTGACCAAACAGGGTGCACTGGATGGAGTCCCTTAGTCCTCTGGATGTACAAGTGACCAAACAGGGTGCACTGGATGGAGTCCCTTAGTCCTCTGGACGTACAAGTGACCACACAGGGTGCACACAGGGTGCACTGGATGGAGCCCCTCAGTCCTCTGGACGTACAAGTGACCAAACAGGGTGCACTGGATGGAGTCCCTTAGTCCTCTGGACGTACAAGTGACCACACAGGGTGCACTGGATGGAGCCCCTCAGTCCTCTGGACGTACAAGTGACCAAACAGGGTGCACTGGATGGAGTCCCTTAGTCCTCTGGATGTACAAGTGACCAAACAGGGTGCACTGGATGGAGTCCCTTAGTCCTCTGGACGTACAAGTGACCACACAGGGTGCACACATGGTGCACTGGATGGAGCCCCTCAGTCCTCTGGACCTACAAGTGACCAAACAGGGTGCACTGGATGGAGTCCCTTAGTCCTCTGGATGTACAAGTGACCAAACAGGGTGCACTGGATGGAGTCCCTTAGTCCTCTGGACGTACAAGTGACCACACAGGGTGCACTGGATGGAGCCCCTCAGTCCTCTGGACGTACAAGTGACCAAACAGGGTGCACTGGATGGAGCCCCTCAGTCCTCTGGACGTACAAGTGACCAAACAGGGTGCACTGGATGGAGTCCCTTAGTCCTCTGGACGTACAAGTGACCACACAGGGTGCACTGGATGGAGCCCCTTAGTCCTCTGGATGTACAAGTGACCAAACAGGGTGCACTGGATGGAGTCCCTCAGTCCTCTGGATGTACAAGTGACCAAACAGGGTGCACTGGATGGAGTCCCTCAGTCCTCTGGACGTACAAGTGACCAAACAGGGTGCACTGGATGGAGTCCCTCAGTCCTCTGGACGTACAAGTGACCACACAGGGTGCACTGGATGGAGCCCCTCAGTCCTCTGGACGTACAAGTGACCAAACAGGGTGCACTGGATGGAGTCCCTTAGTCCTCTGGATGTACAAGTGACCAAACAGGGTGCACTGGATGGAGTCCCTCAGTCCTCTGGACGTACAAGTGACCAAACAGGGTGCACTGGATGGAGTCCCTCAGTCCTCTGGACGGACAAGTGTTGCTTCCCTTGGAAGTTTCAGCCATTCAACGAAGGCAACTTCACAGCAGTCGAAGGCCGCGCCCCGCCGGATCACGTGACGACAAACGATGACGCCATGGGGTGATCACGCCCAGGTCCGCTCCGGCCGGCTCTCCGCCCCCTTCCCAAGGCTGCGCTCTCTCAGTCGGTCGCTGAGCCGCGGTGAAGGAGGCAAAAGGCTTGGACCAGGGCGGCGCGACAACATCCAGGGGATCACAAGCCGGCCATCCGCTGCCCGGCCCGGCCCGGCGGGGTCAAGCGCATCCGGCCTGATCTCCGAGGGGGGGGGGGGCGGCTGAGGGTCTTCCTGGAGAACGTGATCCGCGACGCCGTCACCTCCACCGAGCCCGCCCAGGGGCAAGACGGTCACCGCAATGGACGTGGTGGCTTCGGGGGGTAGAGCCCCCCTCCCCCTTCTCTCACCCAGGCGGGCTCCTGCCCCATCTCCCCCCCCCCCCCCCATACAGGAGAGATTGAAAACTTGGTTGTACTAACAACAACCTTTCACTCAATGTCATCAAAACCAAAGAACTTATTGCAGACTTTAGGAAAGGAAAACCAGTGATTACTGGGGGAAATCAGAGATGGAGAAGGTGAGCAAATTTAAATCCCTGGGAATCGCTATCTTGGTGGACCCCTCCAGGATCCAATACATCAATGTCATCGTGAAGAAAGAACATCAGCTCCTCTACTTCTTCAGGAGTTTGCAGAGGTTTGACATGTCATCGGAAACCTTGGCAAACTTCAACAGATACAGTGCCCTCTATGTTTGGGACAAACATTTTTATCCTTTATTTGCCCCTGTGCTCCACAGTTTTAAATTTTCAAACAATTCACGTAATTAAAGTGCACATTTAAGATTATTTGGTTTTGGTACACTTTGGTTTGACAATGTAGAAATTACAGCAGCTTTATACATAGTCTCCTCGTTTCAGGGCACCATAATATTGGGCTCATTTGGCTGCAGATGTTTGAGAATACTCGGGTATATTTAATTGCTTCATTAGTGCAGGCATATAAGAGTTGGGCTTGCTTTGAAGCTTTTAATCACCTTTGGAGTCTGTAGTTGCCATTTTTCAACATGAGGACCAGAGTTTGTGCCAATGAAAGTCAAAGAAGCCTTTGAGGATTTCCAAAATGATGAGTATTGTTGAACATAATTAATAGAGTGTACTGGTGAGCTCAGTAATCACAAAGGGACCGGTAGGCTAAGGAAGTCCTCTCTCGCTGATGACTTCTCATCATAATGAAGAAAAATCCCCAACCTTTGAGAGAAGTAGGGGAGAAACCAATACTTGACTGCTACATAGCAAAGGGGGCACATAAACTTTGAGCAGGGGGTGGGGCTATAGCCAAAAAAGCCTGAGACTGGCTGGTTTCGACCCTGTAATGAAAGACTGGTGATATATTTCCATGTCGGAAATCCAATGCTTCTCGTAGAAGCTGCAGGTGGCAGTGTTCTTATGCACCTGCTGCTTTTATCTGCATCAGTGAAAGAAATTCTGTATTTGGGGGAAGCCATCACACAGAGTAGCCTGGATCAGTACTGTAACAAGGGAGCATTTTGTGAAAGGAGTATACACTGAATCCACTGCCCTGGAGGAAATAGAGGTCGAGGATGGTGGATGTCTGAAAGACCATGGGGTGGCTGGAGGCAAGTCTGCTAAACAGTTCTCAGCCTCCCACTCTGCTCCTGCAGCCACTGTTTTTAATGAAGCTTCCAATCAAAGGTGATCCCCTGCTCCCCCAAAAATCAGACTAACTTTAGGTTCAATCTAACATTTGTGCAATGGAGACCGTTTCTGATCAAGGAGAGAGATTTCATTTTCGAAATGAAACTTCAATACTAGAGGATAAAGCAGCCCATTTGATGTCTATCCACAAACAGGAGCAGGTGATCTTGGCTATAAGATGGATAGTCGTGTGTCAGTTTTCCAAACATGCTGTTCATTGTAACAATCTAAAAGGTTGCAGATGCAGCAGGTCATGTAGCATCTGTGGAGCAAGAACAAAGATGAGATTTCAGGTTGCTGAACCCTCCGCCAACAACATACAGCAACAAGTTGAAGTGTTGACAAACATGGGCACCAAGAACTCTTTGAAAGAACACTCCTTGCCTATACTACTGCACAAACTGCCAAAAGTTAAACATTGGGTTCACTAGGCAGGATTGTTCTCTGGTTTCTCAACTGCTGTAGACTAGAGATTTTGGTGCAACTTGTAGAGACCCAAGTTCAATCCTGATGGTTGGGAGTTCTCCCTGTTGTCCTGTGTGGAGAATGAGCAATTAGTGGAAATGCGCTGTTGGTGGTTGTAGCTATATTGTGATTTCTCAAGTATTGAGCTATGGCAAATAACTTTGACAATCTTGTAATGTTCATGAGAACAGAATTATTTTAATTGCTTTTGGAGTATAGAAGCATTAATAGTGGACAACTTGTCTTTCTTTCCACTTGGTATTTAAAGGGATTCTTTGTGAATATATTTGTCATGCTGTGTGGCATGGCTCCTGTTGTGAAGCTTTGCTCAAGCACCAAGATCTGAGGGAATTAAGATCAGTAAACTATTAACACGCATAATCAAAGTTGTGTGATCCAATCTATACTCAGATTTTTCAGGAATCCTGAACAGAGTGACTCTTCTGCTGGTCCAACAAGGCACTAACTTGTCACATGATTTGGAATAATCAGTTCTTCAGTTGATTTATTTTAAAATTATTTGGAAACTTTCCTCTATTCAGTTCCCATGAAAAACTGATACAGGCAGCGATATCTAGTCTTGATCAACTTTTCTGCTACATTACCTGTTTCAGTTTCTTTCCCCTCTTTTAGAAATGCATGATTGAAATCCAGTTGTTGCAATAGAACAAGCTTGAACAAGTTCTAGCTTTTTCAAAAAGTTCCGGAGGGGGTGTAGGTTAATTGGATATAAATTGGGTGGCGTGGACTAGTGGACCAAAATGGCCTGTTACAATATTGTATATCTAAATTTTTATTTACATTATTGATTATAGTGCAAGGAGAAAACAAAAGATGATCAAGTTGCTTTTATTAAAAATACAGACTCTGGATAACAAAAGGATTTTTATAATTGTGCCATGCAAAAAGGCTGGAGCCATCGATGCTAAACAAGGGGAAAAACAGCCATATTAATCAACTTCCGTTCAATGAATGTATTATAAACATGTCTATTGTAATACTGCAGTAAGTCTGTGTTTAACACTCTGAAATGGCAATTAGTTGTAAACAAGAAATTCCTGATATTATCCCTTCAACATGTAAATGCCAAATTCTATTACGAGTTAAGATTTTTTTTTTGCAGCTTATTTACAGCTGTTTATCAGAAGTGATATCCACCAAATTGCTCACACTTGTTTCCTGAAAATTACATTAATGCAGTATGCACAGGTAAAGGATGCATCAGGAATTTCAAAGCAAGAAAACTTGAATGAACTGCATATGTCTGGAACGTGCATATTCATGCCGAAAGCCTAGTAGAGATAATTTTAGTCCTTTTATGCTGTATTAAAAGATCCTTTATAATTTAATATACTCAAACAAAAACATTGAAGACAAAATCTATTATTTTTATTCAGTGATTAAATTCAAGGGAATAACTTCAGGTATTAAAGACCATTTCAAATCAAATAGTTTGGGGTAAAAAAAACCCACCAACAATTATAAATTAAGAATATTCAAACAATCTGAACACCAACTTCAACTGAAGTCTCGTTTTTAGAAGCTGTTCCCAAAATTGTTCAAGTTGCCGTACATGGGCTGCATCAAGGTTTAAATGAAGAGCCAAGTCCCAGATGTTTCACTTTCAGAAATGGGATCACTGTTATCCAAGGGGAAATCTTAAACTCTTGTTCCAGTCTCTAATTCTGGAAGGCAATATCTTGTCTCTTGATCAGCTTTCTAGTACATCAAGGACTTTCATGATCTGCTGTTTTATGGCTTTAGTGGCATCTCCTGCATTTGGTATTAAATACCTATGTGGGGAAAGGGGGGGGGGGGGAATAAAAGAAAAATGTTTGTATTTGATAGACAATTAAAGATAGTTTGAAATCATATTAATGACCAACTTTGTTTCTGTCTACATCAGAGGTTTTCAAAGTGCCCCCCTCAACTCACATTCCACCTTAAGCAAACCCTTTTTTGCTATCGGTGCTCTGTGATCAGTAAAGGATTGTTTAAGGTGGGATGTGGGTGGGAAGGGAAGGTTGAGAATCACTGTTCTAGACCCAATTGTTAGTGAAATATTTTGCTTGAGGAAAAATTGTCATCAGCCCATTTCCTTTGGAGTTATGAAACTGTGCACATAACAAATCAATTAGGGACGATTAAAACAGTGGTTTTCAATTTTTTTCTTCTTATTCACATACCACCTTAAGCAATCTCTTAATCACAGAGTATTTATGGCAGAGGGATTGCTTAAGGTGGAACGTGAATTTAGGGGGGCAGTATGAAAACCACTGTTCTATACCAAGTGCTAGTACAAGCATATTAAAACTAGCATGCAATCTTTCACTGCATTGGCCAAATCAATGACACCCCCAAAAAGTGAAGTGTGACCTTTTAATTGGATGTAATTTGCAAGACAAATTCTTGTTAGAATATATCAACTTAAATTATTTAAGGTCCAAGAACATGAATGTTTGATATCTTTAAAGTTTTGATAAAGTTTGTGCCTCTTCCCCTCCCACAATAACTTCTTGAACTTGCTGTGGGATAGAAAAGGATTTTATAAAAAAATCTTATCAATTTGGTTGAAACAATGCAAATTAATGCAGTCTATGAAAACATGAAAGAATGGAGAGATGACACTTTCAAAACTATTCATAGTAAATTAAAGGTAATATATGCATTCATAAGGCATATTATCAATGCTGAGGTTCATGCATTTTAGGTGAAAGAGGTAGAGTAGGTAAGGTCTTTTTGGAAAAATCAAATTAGTTACAAATATTTCTTAGGTGATTAGTGGGACAGCATTGTTACTAACTGCATATATATCAGGGGTTTTCAAAAATTAATGTAAAAGGCTAAGTGTTCTGGTCTTGGTTGCTGTTTATAACAATATTGTCTGGTTAAAATACTAACAAGCAGTGCTGCCCTCTATTGACTTTGGGGAGACAGAGGGACTCTATATTGGGACAGTCTTTGTCTACCATCTGCATCCCACATTCTATTAACCCAACCCAATTTAGCAAGGCTTCACTTTCCACCTCACTTCTGCCAAGTCCCTGTGAAACCAGAGCAACAGCTTATTTGCTGCCACCCTCTGAAATCTTGTGCCATTTCCAGCTCTAGCGTCATTCAAAGCCCCAGCTATTCTAGAGTATTGACTTCTTTTGTAGTGATAAGTGTGTCGATGTACAATTGATATACTTTACATATTACAGACTTGTAGTCTAAAAAAATTGTCCAAAGGAAAGTTAAAAAATGCACTTTTACAACAATCAACAAAATATTGAACTAATTCATATTATGGTCAGCCTCAGGATGAATGAGCAAAATTAAATTTGACCCAATGATTATAATCCTGCACTTCACATAAATGATTATTACAAAGCTACTAATTCCCTGGCTCACTGTAAGCTCACACTCTATTGAGATAAAAAGATAGAATAAAGTGGTCCATATTACAACGCTGAAATATTGTGCACCTTACTGTGATTCCCTGACTTTATATACTGTATTTTTATGCACATAATGCATACATTATACACGAATTTCATAAACGAGGCACCCCCTGCACGCGCTATAAGAATATTTTGACATGTTGAAAGAACGCGCACAATTTATAGTGGGCATTGGAAAGTTGAACTGGCAACTTATAGCAAGCGTGGGAATACAGGTGCCTAACCTTTTATCCAGAATTCCAAAAACCGGAACTTTTTTCAGTAGATGACATTACACATAAGTAGCATTAATTATCCATAATAAATTCTCAGTTTTCAGAGGAAGCCACCCCTCCAGTCCCCACCCCCACCCCCACGAGCACCCTCTCTTACCTTTGGTGGAAAGTTGACTCTTGGCTCCTAGCACCTGGTGGGAGAGAAGCAGGTGGCGGATGGCTCAAGGTGGGAGCAATGTCCGTCTTCCTGACCCATAAAACATCACGCACCTGGAATTGCACTGGTAGAGCGGTTCCAGCTACATGGGGGGGGGGTTATGGGTAATGAAGATGGCCATTGCTCTCACATTGAGTCTTTGCCACACTCTGGTGCGGCGCTCTGTAAACTCTGGGCTTAGCAGCGTTGTACCCCGGCTGCCACATTGGGAGTTAGATAGGGATGGGCGACTGATGAGGGCTACCCCAACAAGCCGGTGGAGTGCCTGAAAGCTGCTGGCACTCGGATCCACCACCCCAACGGCCCATTCATTCTCCTGCAGCTCTGCACCTTGTGTATGGCCTTGTGCCCCGCTTGGCCACTGGCTCCAATCAGCTAATGCTGATCGCCTTTTTGGCCAATCTCCTGGTCCATACCGTCGCCTCCGACCTCCACCTGATTGACAAGTTGGACGAGAGTATGGTGCACATCAAACCCCGCCCCCTGTGCTCAGCCTGGCCGAAGGTGCAAAATAGTCTGACACCAGCCCTGGGTGGTGGTGGGGCTGACGGACAGCTGGCTTTGGGGGCATGACAGATGGCGGGGGCTCGGTGTAAGATTTTGCTTAAAGGGACCGAAATCAAAATGATTCCAAAATCCGGAAGATTCTGATTCTGAACAAGCGCAGGTGTCCAATCCTGACGATTCTGGATAAAAAGTTAGACACCCATAGCGGCATTGAAAACACTCGTACAATTTATAGCAGTGTGGGAAAGATGTGCTGGCAATTTATAACAAGCGTGGGAAGTTCTAGCAGTTGTGGGATTATAATAGCATCATTGAAAGAATGTGCACAATTTACGGTGGCCGTGGGAAAGGCAGGCTGGCAATTTTTAGCGGGCATGGGAATGTTATAGTGACAATGAAAGAATAAAGTGGCTGAGGGAATGTTATAGCCAACGTGGGAATGCAATAGCGGGCATGGGAAATTTTGATCTTGGGAATATCTTTTTGTACTGAATGCTATGGTATCCCTATAAACAGGACATTCTGGTCACTGCATCTTATCAATGTCAATCACCCAGACCCCGCCCCTGAGGGAGGAGATTAACATATCTAGTGCCTCAGATTTGAGGCAAAATTAGAATTAAAATCCTGCTTAACTCTGAAGTCTGTCTTCGATCAATTTAATTGATTCCTCTCCAAAGCTTGTAAATGTGTTTGTTGCTGGATGTCATCTACATAATGGGCGATTGACACCTCTGGGCTAAATTGATTGTGTGTTAATTGCAGGAGATTAACTGTGGCAAATACTGATGTATTTTGCCTCATCTCATTTAAATTCAGATTGATTTTGTCAGTCGGAATATGCATGTGCGTGTTAAACAAAAGTAATTTTACACAATTCACATTTTATGAGAGTTACATGTGTATGCACATTATAGGAGTGAAATTATGGCATTTGTAAGTGTTCCAATTATTATTTTCCAATTACACCTGGATGATACACAAGGTAATAAAATTCTTGAGAGGGCAAGCAAATTGAGTTGGTTAAGGTTTATCCATAAAGTGATACATAATATTTGATTTACTTCCAACGAATATCCAATCAATTTTTTATTTACAAACTTAAATTGTATTTATAATCTTACCTTTCTACAGCTGTAATCTCTATTGGTGTTGCATTACTGTTTCCAAATTTAAATGTAATCAGCTCTGGGTGCTTTTTCTTGGATGTAATTTTTACCATAGATGTCAAGGCCTGCCGTGATTGGATGTAAGCAAATCCTTTCCGAGATGGAATTTGTCGCAAACAGTACATGTGTGATGCTGTTACCATTAGATGACTAAAAGATTAAAAAGGTGCAATATTATTCATTATAATGCTGCTTTAATTCAATTACATATGTTGGAAGGGCGAAAAACTATACTGCATTCAATTCTGCATTAGATGCTAAATAAAACGATAGTATAGTTACAGAAAGTTTTACAGATCATTCAGACTATTAAATCCATGTGTAAGCCATCTGAACATTCACTGGGATGGTACTGACACCATAAGGAACCATACTGCAAATTTGTAATAATATCTTCCAATATCTCCTAAAACCAGGACCTTCAACATCACAAATAACATTCACATTTGGATCAGAACAGGAAAGAAAGTTTCAATGAAGTTGACCAATGTAATCAATTTCCCCCCAACCCCAAAAAAGCTTTTTAAAAAAGAAAATGGCACCCATAAATATTAAATCAAGAACTTAAAGACTTTCTTCATGATTTATTGTCAAAGGATGACAAGGATGGATAGTTAAAATCTTTTAAGATGCAGCTGTCTTGATCTAGTTGAATATTACTTAATACTATGAACAATTTACAAATATCAGATATGTTGTTCATTGCATACCTTGGAAACATATGTCCTGTCTCTTTCATCTCATGACATGGATAGTGGTATTTAACTTCAGGCTTGTTCAACCATGTCTGAATATTCACCATCTCCTTCCGCTCATCATCGGACATGGAAGAACTATCAATTTCATCTATTCAAATAAGTGAAGACAACATTCTAACAATGAAGGAATTTCATTTAAAGAACCAAAAGTTATTCATTGGTTCATGATTTGTTACAGATGCTTAATACAATATTTTCAGATGGTTCAAGGGTTTACTTCTAGAAATACCTGAAATGTGTAGCATGAATGCAGGATATTGGGAACAAATAACTAAATCTTGTATTTATCAACCAATCAACATTTTCAATTTGGCAATTTGATTACACAGGATTAATAGTGAATTTCAATTTGCATGTTTTGTTAAGAATATCTAAGGAAGGTTTTCTGATTGTAATTGAGAGGGAATTAGGAGGCTTTTTTTTCTCTTTTTTTGGGGTTTTTTTTTCTTCTCTTTTTTCTTTCTTTTTTAAGAGGATGATGTCACAGAAGATAATAAGTCAAAAATTGAGGATGTTGAATTAAGATGAAGAGGAAGATGAGGGGAAAGGTGATAAGAAGAAAAAGAAGAAAATTAAGTACAAATACATTGAGGGAGAAGAGTTTAATAAAATTAAGTTAATTTCGATAGAGAATTTTGAAGATGTTATAAATGAAGAATATGGAGAATTTTATAAGAGTTTGAACTTTTTTCTTATTTTTTTCTTTTTTATATAAGGGGAGGGGAAGGGAATAAAAAGTTTATCTGATTGTTTTTCTAAGGGATGTTTTTGTTCTCTCGATGAATTATAAAGGAAACTTGGTATTAATGGAAATTCTGTATTTATGTATTATTAATTATGATTTTTTGTATAACAGATATGTGGTTGATATATGATTTTAATATTTGAACTTAGTTTTAAAGTGGATTTCATTTGTTAAATACATGTATTATGTTTGATTTAAATATATGTTTAAGGGTATTATTTTAATTTTGATTTTTTTTGTTAGTAATTTTTTTTGTTGTTAAGTTTTATCCTTTTTTTTGTAAGTGGGGTTTTTTCTATTTTATTAACAATATTGTTAATTAATTCTTCACTCTTTATTTTGGGGGGAGGGTTGGACTAATTTTAAATTAGATGATTAATGTGTTATAATTATTGGGGGGGGGTTAATTTGTGTAGGTTAATGATGTAGTATTCTAATTTTTATTATCTTATTTTTTATTATTTCTTTAAATGTAATTTTTATTTTATTCATGTCATAAAATTTTAAATAAAGTTTAAAAAAAAAAGAATATCTAAGGAAGCATCCACTAAACCAAACCCAACTTTTAAGGGATTTACCTGTGATAGGGTGGAAACATTTATCTCTCTACCATCCTGAGCTAAATTTCCAAGTTGTGTCACTAGAAATACAATTGTCTCAGGAAGCTGTCTCCTGCCAGCCACTGGAGATGCACGGACCAAAATTCATTGAGAGCAATGAGATTTCACAGTTCCATCTAACTATTACATTTCTTCAACTAGAAGATAGGTAAAATTTTGATTATAGGGAAATAATTTAAAAAAAATGAGAGCAAATAATTTATTAGTTAAATACAATCTTCTGGAGGAGCTCAGCGGATCAAACACCATCAATAGGAAGAAAAAAGAATGGTCAAGGCTTCAAGTCAAAACCCCTCAAGTCTCCCAGACTCCCGAAACAGTGACCATTCTTATTCTCCCACTGATGGTCAGTTCCTCCAGCAGATTGTGTTTAGCTTCAATGCCAACATCTGCAATCTCATGCGTGTTTCCAGATAGATCCATTCATCCAGTTGAGCCACCTGTGATTAACTAGAGATATCCACATTAGATTTAACTACCTGTATCATACTCTTCTTCATCTCCAATACTGAAGACTGGCTTTACCCCACGATAGGGCTTTCCTACCCTGTCACTGCTGCTCACATGCCTGCGAGGGGAAACGCAGCAGTCAGCAGTTAGAATTGACTAAAAGCCAAACAGTGTGCTGTACTTTAGCCAAAGAAAGTTCATACAACAAAACAAATTAATTCCTACATAATGAAAACTGCAAACTTTTTAATTACACAGGCTATTCTGAAGGCTTTGTGTAACAAAAAGTTACGACAGCAACATAAATAAACTGTACAGAGGACAGAGTATTTTAGAATTCGTATATTTGGTCAAGAAATGTTAAATGTTGGTTCAGGCTGCAGGAGATTTGGACAACTTTGTACTTTTACCAAAATGTAAACATTTTGACATCAATGACAAAATGCCAACTCTAGCCTCTGGCCTGGAAGGAACATGCCAATTAAGATCATGCCACCATTGTGGCTTGAATTTCATCTTGGCTAATTTTAGTTGATGTTTGGAATTGGAAGAGATCCTGCTGACAGCAGTTAAAGATCATCAAGCAGGCTGAACAGACGATACCAATGAAGAGCTCTCACAGATTGGAAGCAAAATGCACAATTTTTTTCATTCAGGGCTCAAGCATTTTACAGTTGATGAAATAACAAGACGAACATGAAATTATTGTAGACAATAAAGTAAGACCTTTTAAAATGAGATACAAATTATTTTTAATAAAACACAGAGTACTAAATTAGCTTTTAAGGGCCAGAAAAATTATTATGGTTTGGTTTAGTATGCCTTAATCTGTGACTAAATACAAAAAAAAATTGAATGTTACTACAAGATTAGTTTATAAATGCTTTTTGTTCTTATCAGTTCACTGATTTATGAAGATTACCCTCGGGAAGGTTGGAGAACCGTGAATCCATGGAAGAGCAAGAACTTACCGACCATAGCTTTTGGGTTTATATATTTAGCTGTGCGTGTGTATACCTAAACATTTGCAGTCATTTCCAAAATTTAATTACAATGAAAGTTTTGTGTACAACACAGAATCCTCGTCAACATGCAAGCAGTTATGCTTTGGGAGCTGGAGACAGAAATTTTGAGAATCGTTGCTGGAGTAGGGCAAAAACCATGCACATTTCCATAAAATTTATTTCTTTTCATCAAAGATTAAAGCAAATTGTGCTTTAATAACTTTAGAAACAATTCTTTGTGACATTAAGTATCTACTGTTATATCTTCCCTCTTGAGCAAACAATCTCCATAAATACTACTTGATTTTAAACATTCATTTGTTATAGTACACTTTGTATCTGATCAGTTGATGATGGTCATAGGCATGCCAGCAAGCCTACTGAGTCAGTCCATGCCTACCTGTCGCGGGCGTGTACTTACCTGGGCCTGGTACTGCAAAATATTCATTTGGAGTGACGTATGCAGGAAGTAACGTGCACACCTAAGCCAGCCACTGTTAGGTAGGCAGGGGGTGGCATGAGGGGTGTGCCTGGGAGTAGAAGGGGAGACCACTGGGGACTGTTGGAGAGTAGAATAAAAAGGCAGGCGCCAAGTTTATTGCTGTTAAAACCCGGGTTTTCTTTATTGTGGATATATTTAAATTATTGTCAGTATAAACAGTCAACCTCCCATTAACACGAGTTATACATTAATAACATTTTTTTGTCCACATTTTCCTCAATTGCCACCAGATTCTACCACTCTGTCTACAAATTTACAGTGGTCAATCAACCTATCAATCCTCTGCCTTTGTGATCTGGAAATAAACCATAGTGTACGTGTCTGATTTGATGGGATGGCAATGCACTTTGTCGTATCATAAAACAATTGGAGGACTGCCTGAGCCACAAGCCTCATTGGAATTGATTCAGTAGCTGACTTCAGATTGACACGATTGCACACATCACTCCATGAGGTTATCCAGTGTATTGATGAACTAAAACTTTGCATTCCCCCTCTTTTATTAACTGCATACCAGTTTCTATTTTTAATCCAAATGCCTCTGTGGCTGCTGAGAGTAATCAAGAATAAAACAGGAGCTCTGTATAAGGTTGGCTATCCCATTCTTCTGATAAATATTTTATACAATTATAAAACAATACAAGAGAAAGGTTAATGAAGAGTCCAATTTTTTTTTCATGAAATCACCCCCCCTCCCACCCCCAAGGGTGGAACGGTTGGTGTAGCGGTTAGCGCAACATTGCTACAGCAACTGGGACTGGGGTTCGAATCCTGCTCCATCTGTAAGGAATCTGTGCGTTCACCCGGATTTCCTCCCACCTTTTGAAAACATACCGGCAGTTGGAGGTCAATTGGGTGTAATTGGGAAGCACGGACTCGTGGACCAAAAGGGCCTGTTACCAAGCTGTATGTTTAAATTTAAAATGAAAAAATAAATAATCTCTTCATCTGCAAAGTGGGTGGATATACAAGTTGCAATTTTTGGATTAAACTCTATATAGTATATAAATAGAGTGTGTAGTAACAAATAGCAAAATTAGGTAAGCAGGTATGGTTACTGAGTCAAAAGCAAAGATGAATACAATAAATGGTTAGCATGATGCTATTACAGTGCCAGTGACCCAGGTTCAAATCCGGTCTGACTGTAAGGAGTTTGTGTGTTCTCCTATGTGCATTTTCCCCAGGTGCTCTGGCTTCCTCCCACCCTCCAAAAACATACAGGGTTGATAGATTAATTGATTGGTATGGTTTCAATGGCCAGAATTGGCTTCCACCCTGTTGTAAATAAAGAAATTTAATGTATAAACCCGCCGTCATTGAAAGAAATTAAACCTTTTGATGTTTCGCTTCACAGAAAAATAAGACTTTTACCTTTCAATAAGAGTTCATTGCAATCTCAAATACAAGAGTTAGTTTAGTTCTATTTCTATGGGAAATTAGTATTCCGATTGATAGAGAGGAATCTTAGAACGAAGACCATGGATAACCCGAGAAGGTTACGTACAGAATGAAAACTAGACTGAATAAATGAGTTCAGATAAAGTGTTAAGAACAAAATTCAACTTCATCTACAAGATGCATTTGTGTTCAAGAATGTTTTAAAATGCTCACGGAACCATCATTTAGAAACTGTCAACGTCCACGGGGACAAAGAACACGATATGAACATGCTGCCAGATCTGCCATTCAAATAACAGCATGGCGGATCGGACTGTAATCTTGACATTGCATTCCAGTCTAATGCTGGTACCCTTTCAACACCTCCCCCTGCCAAAAGGTGAGCTGCAGAAAAACCATGCTTAAAGAAACAAAATTGCACTACATCTGTCTTAAATGGGCAGCCCTTATTTTATTTTTAAATAGTGACTCCTAGTTCTCGAATCTACAAGACAAAATATCCTCTCCACTTGCACCCTGTCAAGTCCTCTCAGTATCTTTAGTATTTCAGTTAAATCCCCAAAACTACAAAGGATACAGGGAAAGCTCATTCAACCTTTCCCTATAATATGCTGTAGATTTAGTCCAGTAAACCTTTGAATTACTTCCAAAATATTAACAATCTTGCTTGAATATGTAATCCAATACTAGACACAGAACTTCAATAATCCAGCTAAAACCCTATTAAAGTGAAGCATAACCTCGTTAATTGTGTAATCAATTCACCTAGCAATAAAAAAACAACACATTCTGTTAGCTTTCTTCATTACTGGCTGTACCTACATAAACATGGATCACTTTGCATCTCAGAGTCCTGCAATCTCGCACTATAAAAAATTTTTTTTTTTTAATTTTTCTCTCCATTTCTTACATCATATTCCATTTACCGTGCCTTTGCCAACTCCATTGCTTCCTGAGATCCTCCTCACAATTTACATTCCTGATCATCTTTCTATCAGCAAATTTAGCAACACTAAACCTTGGACAATTCCATCCATTTGCATAAATTGTAAAAAAGCTGAAGCCGCAGCTTCAATCACTGTATTAAAGATTATTTTCATTGTCATGTAATAAGAAAATGTATCATTTAAATTTCTTTCAGTCTACCATGAGGCAGACACAGAGTCATCGTTATTTCGCCCAACACCACTTACAGTAAGAGAAAGCAAAGCAAAGGAGAGTCCCTTCAGAGACACTGAACGTCTGTTCACGTCACCATATCATCCCGACCAGTAAAAGACCTATTTATTCATACAATTTTATGCTAGTCAAACTTGCATCCACTCCATTATACCTGTATTATACCTTAAGCTTGAAGATGGACAATCTGAATTTTTTTTCAAAAATAATGAGCTTCACGGGCTGTGTACACCACCAGCTAGTCCAAAATTTGCACTTAAAGCCTATTTTTAATGCCCTTGAACTGAGTGAATTGGTTGCTCACTTCAGGGGATGGGCAAGAGTCAAGCAGAACTTAACCACAGAAGGACGAACGTTGCAGTAAAGTACTTTGCAAGAGCCAGATAAGGTGAAATACAGCTTAAAATGCTTTAGGTTCTCTGCATGTGGAAAAGCAATAGCAATTCTGGCTTTTCCACAACCCCCACCCCCCCCCAGGAGAAATTTAAATAGTTGTTGCTCAAGGCTGAGGATACCGCAGCAAAGTAACAGTGGCTGAAATAGAAAGAGCTTTTACAACATGCTGAAGTACCAGGCCAGAAGTTGGCAAGCTGTTCTGAACACCATCTTACCAATCTAGGTTCATCTTTTCTGGCCAAGGAAGATGAAAAGTCTTTCTATGTTAAATAATAATAGAAGAATAAACATTATAAAATTTTAAAAGGAAAAAAAGCTACAAAAACAAATTAAAATCAAAACTTAACTACGAGAGAAGATGATTAAAAAGAAATAATCCTCATTCTAAACACCTTCAGTTTTTTTTGTGTCATTTGGGGCACTCCCTCAGATTGGATCCAATTGCTTCAGTACTGTAACAGATTCCTAAATTGGTAACGTTAGTTCTATTAAATTGAAATTCTACCCCACTGGCAATTTTAATCAAGGAAGTCATAAAAAAGTACTTCCCTTTTTAAATTATTCCGAAGAGGAAACAGCTATTTAACTCAGCCTGTAAGCTATTTTCAGGCCATACAATAATGCTTTATATGGAAAACTGTGTACTCCAACATTACCTCTCTACAGGTGCAGATGTATTCTCAATGAAACTGATCACCTTCTCCTTTACATTTACTGATTTGGATTTCAGGGCAAACGTCATTTTGTTGACTAATGACTTCACTCCTCTACCATCACCTGAGCCATTCGGGGACTCGCCCTGCAAAAGCATTCAATAAAATACAATGAAAGAATATGCAAAATATGACACATTATATTGAGCTTGCTTTACAATTTGTTAGCAAGTCAATGCCATATTAAAAATTTGGATTGAACTATGAGATAGGAATTAGAAGTTTTAAACTTTTAAAACATAGTTACAATTTTATATAGCTGTTGGTCATTCATTCTATAATTTATGATCGATTAGGTACTCAGATAATACAACAAAGATGTTCAAAAACCATTCATAATTCAAAGCATTAAATTACTCATATTTATTCGAGAAAATGATACTTTATATCAAGCAGAAATTCTGTAACTAAAATTAAATAAATTTAAATTAATTTCCAACTGTGGTTGGAATTTAAATTAATATTTTATTCAGAACGACATTTGGGATTTTGGATAAATTCAATGGGAAATAAAATTCGATTTGGAAAAGCTACCACCCCAGCTATAATTTTAATAGATTTGACAATTTTTAGTTGTAAGTTGCCATACAGCATCATGTACGTGGCCAAAAATACAGTAAAATCCCCGGTATCTGCAATTCAAGCAACCAGCATTGTAAATGTTCTCCAAACCAACATCCACCCCTTGGTGAAGATGGGAGCAAACCTTCAGCCAGTGGAGTGCCCCACTCTCAGCAGCTGTTTGAATAAAATTTCAATAGAGTTATCTTTGAATAAAATGGCAGTGCCCAGGATGAGGAGCCAGCTGATGCCACTCGCCTCTGGGGCGACTCTCCCAATGTGTATCCCTATCCCTGCCAAGTAGAGTCTTTATCTTTATTAGTCTCAAGTATATTAGTAAGGTTTTATCTGTAAACATGGGGGACTGCTTTAATTATGATGGTAGCATGGTTAGTGCAGCATTGTTACAGAGCAAGCAACTGTGGTTGGAATTTAAATTTACATTTTGTAAGTGAAGTGAACTTTACATAATTAAGAACTACAATACAGATTTTTTTTTCAAATTACATTTGGCACTGCCTTTTGTCTTTTAAACTGTGTATTCTTAATGCAGGTGTATTAAGCATTGAAAGAGGGTGTGCCAGTCAAACTGAAAAATTTGCATATTCTGCATCCGCAATCCCGTAGGTGCCAGATATCGGAGATTTCCTGTATGAGCAATTCCACTGAAGTCTCAATCAATTTGTTTCTGGGCATCAATTGAAGCCTAATCTACATCGGCCACAAGATGTTTATTTTCCATTCTTTCTTTGAAAGTGAATCACGTATTAGAGGTCACAAAATTATAAGAGGCTGTTTTGAATCTGCATCCTAATTTAACAAAGAGTGGTAGCTCTGACATGATTCATAGATTTGATGAAAGATTACCACGGTATTAGTTCTTTACCAAACAAAAGAACAATTCAGAAGATTCATAAGGCAGCCCTTTAACTCTGGAGTGAAAGAATTGGATAGGCATTTATTGCACATTGTCGTCATCCATGATCCAACTGTAATGCAAGAAGTTTTTTTACTTTTTAAATCTATCCTGGATTCATGGTTTATTTTGACTGAAACTTGAAGTACTGCATCATTAAGCAATAATCTTAGTTTAAATAAAAGTGAAATAAGGACAAAGTACTTACATCACCAGAGGAAGAGATACTTCCACGTGATCCAGATGTACTAACAATCCAGTGACCGTAGCCATTTTCTGGCCCATCTACATTTATGTCTACAAGGCGCTGCTGCAAAGCTGCAAGACAGTGCATCTCATACACAATAGTCAAGGAAACCTCCTAACATTCCTTCCAAAAATAATCTTCAGAAATCTTGATAAAGGAAATGGTGTTCACTAGAACAACCTTTCAGTTTTTTCAGACCAAGTATAGAGTACTCATCAATTGCGGTTAATTGATAATAAATGTAAATTTGATGACTGGTATTGTTTCTTCATTGCAAGTGAGAAAATGATTTAATATTACAAATGACAACGATATTAATGCAGTTAATTATAAAATCTTTCAATGCTGCTTTCTAGTGAATCCAAAATATACAATGGATAATTATTTAAATAATTAATGAGTGAATCATACTTTTAATAAAGAGAATTTCTTATTGAAGTGCCTTAAATGCTAACAAAGTAAATACATCTAATTAATGAAGCAGTCCAAAAGTTTCCCAATGTAATAAACCAAACCACTTCAACTGAAATAATTCAGCTTTTTATTATAAAGGGAGCCTATATTCTAATCTAAAGGTATCCCACTCAACCCAATGAGCTCAATCTATTGTGCAACAAAGTTGAAGGTAAGAGATAGAAAAAGGTCTTCAGAAACTAATAATTGAAGAAAAGTGGTCTGGTCTGAGTACCATCAGCATGGTGACCAGGCCAGAACTGAACAGAGGGATACTTCAAAACGTACCGTGGGTTGTAGGGTCTAACTGGGCGGCACGGCCTTGTGGACAGAAGGCCCAGTTACCGTGCTGTTCGTCCAAATTTTAAAAAAAATTAGGCCTAAGACTCATTAATTTCTCGGCACTCAGGATGGTCAAAAGCAACTGATTACTCATCTCCTCCTATTGGATTAGTCAACAGTGATAACTCTGCACTGGTGGAGATCCTTTAGCTCACCTCTTAATGTATAAAAAAACTTGCTTTGAACATTTAGACGGTGTGTGAGGACTACAGCAGTGAAGAGGTTTGTCAGTCCTGTGTCCTGATCTGGGATGTTGTGTGAAGGTTGCACATTTTCCCTGTGGTTGTGCAGATTTCCCCTGGGCACTCCAGTTCCTCATACATCCTAAAGATGAACTAGTTGGCCCCAGTGTGGCAGGACAAATGCAGGGGGTTAAGAAGAAATATGGAATTAGTGTAGATGTCCACTCAAGTTTTGCTATCAATGTCATTGAGTAAAGGACCCATTTCCATTTATGACTATATAGACTTTGATTTCTGGGTTAAGAGTGTGATAGTTACCTATTCAAACCGTATACTCCACTAATAAACGATAACGCTCTTTACAATCTGAATCCAAGAATGAACAAGGTTCAATTCAAGCACCACTGAATGAACTGATGTAAACCAGTGCAATGACACAATAATGCCTATGGGCTCTGCATGCCTGTGTTATTAGGGGAAAGAATGGCTATGGTTTATCTTCTTTGGCTTGGCTTTGCGGACGAAGATTTATGGAGGGGGTAAATGTCCACGTCAGCTGCAGGCTCGTTTGTGGCTGACAAGTCCGATGTGGGACAGGCAGACAAGGTTGCAGGGGAAAATTGGTGGGTTGGGGTTGGGTGTTGGGTTTTTCCTCCTTTGTCTTTTGTCAGTGAGGTGGGCTCTGCGGTCTTCTTCAAAGGAGGTTGCTGCCCGCCGAACTGTGAAGCGCCAAGATGCACGGTTGGAGGCGAGATCAGCCCACTGGCGGTGGTCAATGGGGCAGGCACCAAATTTTAAACACCAACTGAATATTGTGGATAGTTGTCTCTTATATCCTTTCTCTTGAGTCAATGTAAAATTACCTCTTCCAAAATGTTTAAGACTGACCAAATTAAAAAAACAACACAACAAATAACATGATTTCTACAAAATAGATCACGTAATGTAAAACAAACTTTTGGATAATGATGTGACATCTGTAGCTTAGAGCTTTAACCTTCAACTGTACCTGTGACTGAACTCTTGGCATCTCAAAAAAACATTGCATAATTTGTTAATGTCTTCCTTAGTCAGTACATCAATCAATAAAACATTAGTGCACATTATTCACACTGCAGATTATTTGTCCATACTTGCATCTGAAAATATAAAGGTTGTTCTAGGGCAGACTTGAACTCCACAGTAAATAGATGATTAGGTCTAAATTTAGGGAGAAATTATGAAAGGTGCAGCTTCCAGTAGCAACCAAGGACACCAAATGTACCAGAGCCTTCCCACAAAGTTTTGCATAATTTTTAATTTCTAAAGTAAAGGGAAGTTACAGCTAGTGAGAAGAGAGTTATGCATTTATTAAACCCAGAATGTAGGATAAGGAATCTTACAATACTATCTGATTGTAAAATTAGAAAGGCAGAATAATATAAATATTTACATTTATCATTACAAGTTTGAAAATATGAATTTTTTTATGTCCTTGGCTCAGGCAAAAAAAAATTGTAGTTTTTGGGAAGAATTAAAAAAAATGACAGGGAAATCAATTCAGCAAACTTATTACATCCACCCATATTAAAGATTTTATCATTTTACCTTGACCAGTGAAAAATGGCAATTTAGTTGCATCATATTTGCACACAAAAACATCACTGATTATAAATGAACACTGTTTCTGGGTTGCCTCAAAGTAATAGCTTCAAAACATAATCCAACAATAAATTTTATCTAGTAATTGTCTCGTTATCTTCCGTCTGCAGCATATTATTCACCCAAGTATCCAAAATACACCTCTTATTTACAGTAAATAGTTTCAATTAGAACCAAGCTGTAGCAGTTGGTTTTCCATTCTCCACTAAAGTTGTTGGAATGTACCCACTTTGTTGACTAATGTGGAATTCTGGAGACAATAATTTCAATGAATCAAAAAAACCTAGATGCAATAAATTTTTAAAAATTGACTGGTGGAGTAATTAGTATCTATTGAGCAACTAGAAGTGAGAACAGTTTAGCTCAGGGTAGATTTGCGGAGCAAACTTGATGGGTCAAATGGCCTTCCTCTGTTCCTTTATCTTGTGATCTTATATTGACTCAGCAATACAACATTTTCACTAATGCACTTTAACTGCAGAAATGTGGACAAAAGAACTTCCCCTCTGCCATCATAATGAAAAACTCAAATTTGATGTTTATTTATCGCCTTTTTTTAAGCACGGAAAAAAATTCAAATTCATAGATAAAAAATATGAATAACATTGGCGGAAAGAAAACTGACAAAATTCGGCAGATATCTTCATTAATTCGTTATTGCTTTCACAACATATGAAATAAGCTTAATTTTCATCAGTAATTTAAACAGTTGATGAATATATTGGCCAGCTCAAACCACAACGTGTATAGTGAAACAGTCAACTTTTTGTAAAATTGTTGAATGCTCGCTCTTTCTCATGCTGCAAAATCCTTTATGTAAAACAGTGAAGGAAGGCTCTGCCATCAGAAAACAGCATGCAAACTGACAAGAAATGAAGTTGAGCACTGGACCACCATGCCAATATACTAAAACCTGTAAAACAGCATAAATGTGGTAACAAAAGCTGAAAGCAGGTCAAAACTGTACATCTTTAAAAAAGATTAAATGAAATGGTTGCAAAGCAATGGCATAAAACTGACCAAATTTAAAAAAAATCTATAATCATAGATGATCAAACTGTCAGAAATAAATCAAATCATTATTACCAATCCCACAATCTCTTTACTGCAGTCAGTTAACTCTAAGTACTTTGCATACATTTTTTTTTAACGGCACACATCACATCAGTAACAGCAGAACGAACCTCACAGGTTGATAAAAAAAAATAAAGCTTACATGAAACCAGAATGAGCAATTCAACTGAAAATAGAAATGTTTGCGTAAAGCAAGCAAATAGACAAGTATACCACTTACCCATGAAACCACCTCTTGCAATACTAACATATTCTTTGTTTTTCTAGAATATAACAAAAATTATATTTTAATATTGAACACAATAACAAAACACATAATCTGATCTATTCAAAGATTTATTACAGGTCAAGTGGAATGGAAAATTAATGATCAAGTCTAGCAAGTTTAAAATACAACAAATTGATCAATAGCTGTAATTGTTCTGATTGTCAAAGGGAAAAGATCAGAAAGTCAGTTTTACAACCTGGAAACAGGCCTTTCAGTCCAACTTGACCATGCTGACCAAGTTGTCCCATTCACCTATATTTACTCCATATGTTTCTAACCCTTCCTTCTCATGTTCCTGTAGAAATGTATATTAAATGTTAAAATTGTGCCCACCATCACTTTCTCTGGAACCTCATTCCACATACTGACTGTCCTCTGAATGAAAAAAGGTCTCTTTTAAAGTTTCCTCCCTCACCTTAAATTTATGCCCTCTAGTTTTATTTAGATTGTCCTACCCAGGGAAATAGAGTATAACTATTTATTTTATCTACACCCCTCATAATTATATTCTCAAGAAGTCCCCCCTCCACAAAGAGAAAATTCTCAGCCTATCCTGACCTCTCCTCATAACTCAAGTCTGCCAGTCCCGGAATATTTTCTGCACCCTTTCTAGCATCCTTCCTACAGCTGTGTGACTAGACTTTTATTTACAGCACAGTAGAAACTTATTCTGGCCATTTAAACTCGTGCTTCCCAATTACACCCAAATTAATCTACTACCCCATATGTTTTGGAAGGTAGGAGGTAACTGGAGCACCCGAGAAAAACCAATGCAGACACAGGGAGAACGTACAATTCCTTACAGACAGCACTGGATTTGAACCCTGTTTGCTGGCCCTGTAATAGCATCAGGCTAACCTTGCCACCCATGTTAATATCATATTCACAGAGTTTAGTTGCTTGATCTCAGAATTGGAAAGTAAATTTAATTTCTCATCACAAACTTTTTAAAAAAAAAGTTTTCATTAACCCTAAAATGCCAAAATTCCTCGTTGAATATCACCATAGATTGGGTCAAGTAAGGGTTGTTGGCATGACATAGACAAATGCAAACAGAAATATCTGTATCTTGAAAGTATTTCCAGTTGTTATATACATAGCTTCCAAAAATATCAGTTACCTGTGCATATCTTACAGAAAATGAATCATGAAGAATTTTATTGTCTTTAATCAAGGACATCCTTTTAACAAGACTTTTTAAAACTCAACATATTATACAAACTGGTGCAGACAGGTTGTTTTGCTTCCAATACCAAGCATTCGGTAGACGACGAATTTTAAATTTCTTGTATTAACTCCTATTTTATTGCGAGAACTAGAGCTTAAAATATGTCGAAGTTATATTGCACCTGAAGAAAGTGAGCTAGCACCATGTTCATGTACATGTCTTCCTCCTCTCTGCCACTTCCCATGAAGCAGAGATGTTCACCACTTGCTACTGATCCCGATTCTATGGATTGTTTCTGTGCTTCCAAAAGAGATTTAACTGAAAGTGCAAATTCTGCAGGATTTTGCAGCATCTGTGGAAATTTGAAAGAACGTTACAAGACACTGTGTAAGATACATATATATATATATGTATAAACATTTTAGATTACATTGTATATAAAAATGAAAATTGGTCAGATATGTTCAACCAAAACATATCATTAAATGGTTATCTTAACTTCATATCATTTTTTATCATATCATTCTCCTATTTTGTATCTAGTTCTATCTTAGTCCAGTCTGGTTTTTCCCTTGTCCGGTAAAATTCTGATAAATTCCTTAATTATGCAGCTCTATAATAATTTCTAAAGTTGTTAAGAAGCTGAAGAAAATAACTTTTTGTATAATGTTCGAGAAAATGGCTCCCCATTGACAATACTTATGTTCACTCAAATATCTCCAATAAAAGGCAGAGCTAACAAATGGAAGACAGAGAATTGGAATAAATGGGTGTTTCCCTAGTTGTATTGGTGAGTAGAGTACCACAGGGGCTGGTACCAGGAGAGTGAATTGACACTAAATTGAATGGAAAAGAGGATTGAGCATGGGGATGTGGAGAGTCTTCAGCAAGATATAGATAGGTTAAAAGTGAGTGGACAAGGGTTGGCAGATGAGTACAATGTTGGTAAATGCGTGGTCATCCACTTTGGAAGAAAAAATAGAAGGTCGATATTTAAACATTGAAAGACTGCAGCTTCCTATGTGCAAATACTTGGGAGTGCTTGTGCATGAATTGCAAAAGGTCAGTTTGTCAAGAAGGCAAATGGAATGTTGGCTTTCATAGCTGAAACATTGAATTATATTAAGTTAACCCAAAACATAAAAGAGGACATCAAAAGTTTTTTCAGATATATAAAGAGCGAAAGATTGGAGAAGAGACCAGTGGAAAATGACACTGAAGAAGTGATAATGGGGAACAAAGAAATGGCACATGAAATAAATGAGTATTTTGCATCCATTTTCACCATGGAAGACAATAATTTAAGAGAGTCAGTAGGTAAAAGTGTGGATATTTGCTATGAACAAGGAGGTGGTGCTTGGAAAGTTGAAGGGGCTGAAGGTGGATAAGTCACCTGGCATTGGCATAGAGAGATAGTAGGGATGAGAGGGTTAACATATGTGGAGCATTTTTTAAATATTTTTCATACTGTGAACCATATCAATCAAAATATATACAAATGTTTTTCATTAAATATACACAGTGGCATTTTCTCCCTTTTTTCTCCCCCTACCCTCCCTCCCCACTTCCCACCCCCCTCCAAAACCAATAAATATTCAACATATACAATACAATAAAACCGTAAAACAATGTCTTCACACAAAGGAAAATAAACCAGAAAAATGCGTCATCTACTTTTACACACTGAATCAAGTCGTTTTGTCTTCTTATCATTTTAGGGGGGTGGAGGTCCGAGGCAAGCTCTCGCTGTTATGTTCCATGTATGGTTCCCAAATATGTTCAAACAATGTGACTTTATTTTTTTAAATTATATGTTATTTTTTCCAAATGGAATACGTTTATTCATTTCCATGTACCATTGCTGTATACTCAGGCTCTCTTCCATTTTCCAAGTTGACATTATACATTTTTTTGCTACTGCTAAGGCTATCAGAATGAATCTTTTTTGCACTTTATCCAATTTGAGGCCTAATTCTTTACTACTTATGTTACTTAAAAGAAAGATCTCTGGATTTTTTGCTATGTTATCTTTTGTAATTTTATTTAATATCTGATTTAGTTCTTCCCAAAACGTATTCACTTTCGCACATGCCTAAATTGCATGTACTGTTGTTCCCGTTTCCTTCTTACAGCGAAAACATCTATCTGATACTGTTGGGTCCCATTTTTTTAATTTTTGAGGAGTGATGTATACCCTGTGTAACCAATTATACTGTATCATGCGTAACCTTGTGTTTATTGTATTCTTCATAGTTCCAGAACATAACTTTTCCCATGTTTCATTTTTTATCTTTATGTTTAAATCCTTTTCCCACTTCTGTTTAGGTTTATAGTTTATTTCATCATTTTCCTTATCTTGCAACTTAATGTACATGTTGGTTATAAATCTTTTAATTATCATTGTGTCTGTAATCACATATTCAAAGCTGCTTCCTTCAGATAATCTCAATCTGTTTCCCAATTTATCCTTTAAATAAGCTTTCAACTGATGATATGCAAACATTGTACCATGAGTTATTCCATATTTGTACTTCAACTGTTCAAATGTTAATAAATTATTTCCCAAAAAACAATTTTATATTCTTCTGATTCCTTTTCTCTCCCATTCTCTAAAGGAAAAGTTACCTATTGTAAAAGGGATTAGCGGATTTTGTGTCAATAATAATTTTGATATTTGGTAATTGTTTTTTTTCCTTTCTAAGTGGATCTTCTTCCATGTATTAAGTAAATGATGGAGTACTGGTGAGCTTTTATATTGCACCAACTTTTCATTCCACTTATAAAGTATATGTTTCGGTACCTTCTCTCATTTTTTATCTAGTTCTATCATAGTCCAGTCTGGTTTTTCCCTTGTCTGGTAAAATTCTGATAAATTCCTTAATTGTGCAGCTCTATAATAATTTCTAAAGTTTGGTAACTGCAAACCACCTTGGTTATACCTCTCTGTTAATTTATCTAATGCTATCCTCGTTTTCCTCCCTTTCCACAAGAATTTCCTTATTATTCTCTTTAGTTCAATAAAGAATTTTTCTTTTAAGGGAATTGATAACGTTTGAAATAAGTATTGTATCCTTGGGAACACGTTCATTTTAATGCAGTTTACCCTCCCTATCAACTTTAGCAGTAATTCCTTCCAATGTTCTAAGTCTTCCTGCAATTTCTTTATCAGTGGCTGATAATTTAGTTTGTATAAGTGGCTTAAGTTATTATCTAACCTGATACCTAGGTATCGGATTACTTGTGCTTGCCATTTAAATGGTGATTCTTTTTTAAATTCTGTATAGTCTGCGTTACTCATTGGCATCACTTCACTTTTATTTGCGTTGATCTTGTACCCCGATATTTCTCTATATTCCTTCAATTTCTTATGTAATTCTTTTATTGATATCTCTTGTTCTGTTAGGTATACTATGATGCCATCTGTAAGTAAGCCGATTTTATACTCCTCCTTTATTTTTATCCATTTTATTTTATATTCTTATCAGTTCTGCCAATGGTTCTATTGCTAAGGTGAACAATGAGGGGGATAATGGTCATCCCTCTCTAGACATATGTGGAGCATTTGATGGCTCTGAGACTACTTGCTGAAGTTTAGAAGGATGAGAGGAGATCTCATCAAAACCTACCAAATATTGAAAGGGCTGGAGAGTGGATATGGAGAAGATGCTTTCAGTCAAGGAAGTCTAGGACCTGTAAGGTAAAACATCATGAGATGGGAATGTGTAGGGAGTTACCCTGTACAGGGCAGTAACAAGAAGGGGAGGTGTCCTTGTACTCCTGTTAGGTAAAACATCATGAGATGGGAATGTACGGGGCAGTAACAAGATGTGAATGCATCCTTGTACTTACAAGATAAGAGAGACATTGATGGATTGAGAGGCAGGAAGCTAGCAGGGAAAGGATAGCAACAGTTTTAGTCATTGGACAAGTAATGATATGATGATGTTCTAAGCACATATCCAAGGGTATAAAAAATCACCATTTTGCTGATAACGGCAGAATGCATTCTCCGGCTAACATCGTTAGTCGCAAGTGTTACAATCCGGTAATAAAGAACAAAGAACCCTGATTTCGATTCAGTCTGGTGTTTGTCTCACTCATTCATGAACAAAGCAGACCTAACAGACCTGAGGACACAGCCTCAGAATAAAAGGACGTCCCTTTAGAACAGAGATGAGGAGTGGTTTCTTCAGCTGGAGTGTTGTGAATCTGTGGAATTCATTGCCATAGACAGCATATATGGGTATATTTAAACAAGAGGTTGATAGGTTCTTGATTAGCAAGAGTGTCAAAGGACATGGTGGGGAAGGCAGGAGAATGGGTTAAAATGAAAAATACATCAGCAATGATATTAATTTCCTAATTCTGCTCCTTTTTTTTAATGGTCTTACAAGCACAGGATATGGATGCACCTGGAGTATTGCATACAGTTCTGGTTTCCTTACTTGAGAAAAGATATAGTGATATTGGAGGTGGTGCAGAAGAAGTTCACAAGGTTGATTCCAAAGATGAGGGCGTTAGCCTATGAGGAGAGATTGAGTCATTCAGAAGAATGAAAGAGAATCTTATAGAAACATAAAATTATACATAAGATGGAGACAGGAATGTAATTTCCACTGGTAGGTGAGACTAGAACCAGAGGACTTAGCATCAAGATTCAAGTCAAGTTTATTGTCATTTGATTGTACAAGTACAACCCGAAAAAACAGCGTTCTCTGGTCGGGACAGACATACAAACTGCTTTTTCCAGAGAGTAGTGCATCTGTGGAATTCTCTGTTCAAGAAAGCAGTAGGGACCACATCATTAAATACATTTAAGACAGTTAAATTTTTGCATAGTTATCAAGGGTTATGCAGAAAAGGCAGGTAAATTTAACGGAGTTGACAGCCAGATCAGCCACAGATTGTCCACTTCTGCTCTTATTTTCATGTTCATATCTTCTTAGTTGCAGAATTATTGTAAAATGGTACATTGGTGTTTTGACTTTGTTCTTATTATTCAAAAACTTGCAAATCTTCCTCTACTTACTGCCTTTATGATCAATTTATATTAACAATCCTCTCAACATTTCAAAAATTGGAACATTTGCCAGATATGAAGTTTGGTTTGGCACCAGGACCATCTCCTTAAATCAATCACCAAAGCCTCTTTTTCTCCAAAGCAGATCAAAAGAACCCAATAACCCAAATGATCAATACAAGGATGTAATTTTTAACTTGTAACTATCCTTTGAAAGCTCCTTTCAAACTTTCATGTATCAGGGCACAGCAGAAATCTAATGGAATTTGAAAATGCAAAACGGGTCAGTATCTCACATTGTTCAGAGAGCCTCTGCAAGGGAGCGAAAAATAAAATGCAATCATTTCATCTAATATCAAATAGTCTTAATGCAATAATGTTAAATATACACTTATCAAGTACTTTACGTTTAGCTTTCATTTACCAGGTCTGAATCCAAGTGAAACGCTGTAGACAGATGCCCAGCATTATATTGTTCTGCAGGTCTACAATCCACGACAAAGAACCGAACACCATCCTTTAAAGGGATGAAAGGGTAAAGAAGAAATAAACCTACAGCAAATTATAGTGGAGAATCCTAACAATGAATCATGGTATTTTTCTGATGGAACTTTGCTTCTCTCTCCACTAATGCTGTTGAACTGTTTCATTGCTTCGTTACATTTTTAGAATATTTATATCTTTCTACGATCTTATCAAACTACAGCACCAACCTGCAACTACAGTCAATATCCATTCTGAGGTTACATTTCTAAACAAACAAGACAAACTTTTCGCTTTCCTGTTATATGCAAAACTGAATTCATTTTGTGTCAGAGATTAAATTTTTTTAGTTGTGAAGGTGCTTTTCTCTACGAAGATAAATATAACATTTAGAGATACAAAGTTATTTAAACAACATTTCATTTAATAAAGAATTATGAAAAATGTGGCAACATGTGACATTTGCCATGAACAGTCACTGCTTTTTTCTTGGGCAGCAATTTCGTTATGACTCTGGTATTCCCATTAGTAGAACTTCTTACCCTATCTTTTGCTTCTTTAATTATTTCATAACCACTCCTTTACTTTGTGTTATATTTATACCAGGGCCTTCACATTATCTGATCTTCCCTTTTGTTTTTTCCTCCCATGTCTACTTTCACTGTCTCTGTATTTGCTAAGAATCTGTTGGACGTCTAGCATTTGTTAGTTTTAGCTGAAGTTCTTCGACCAATGAATACTGTTTCTTCAAGTTCTTCGACCTGAATCTCTACCCACTGTTTCTTCAAGTTCTTCGACCTGAATCTCTACCCACTGTTTCTTCAAGTTCTTCGACCTGAATCTCTACCCACTGTTTCTTCAAGTTCTTCGATCTGAATCTCTACCCACTGTTTCTTCAAGTTCTTCGACCTGAATCTCTACCCACTGTTTCTTCAAGTTCTTCGACCTGAATCTCTACCCACTGTTTCTTCAAGTTCTTCGACCTGAATCTCTACCCACTGTTTCTTCAAGTTCTTCGACCTGAATCTCTACCCACTGTTTCTTCAAGTTCTTCGACCTGAATCTCTATCCACTGTTTCTTCAAGTTCTTCGACCTGAATCTCTACCCACTGTTTCTTGAAGTTCTTCGACCTGAATCTCTACCCACTGTTTCTTGTTCTGCTGATGTTGCCTGATCTGTGAATTGTTTTCAACACCTGATCTTTTTCTTCCAGTTTCTCTCATCTATAGGATCAGCAGGTGACTAAGATATTACAATCTTTGGATTTGTAACTTGTAATCCCTGCTAAGATATTACAATTCTATAAAAGGAATGTTGATACTTCACAAACAATCAATCAACTGAACAGTAAATAATCAATTATTTTGCTTCAATAGATTGGCCTGTTTACTTGTGGAATCTTACCCCTTGCAAATGATTTGCCTGTAATATTTCAGATACCGAAACAGGCAAGCATAAAGCCTGGCTGAGATCCAGTTCATCATCCTTCAGGCCCAGCAGATTACTTCCAAATAGGTTTTGGTGATCCTGCAAACAAAATGTTATTAGTCATAAACAATCAGTGTCAATAGCTTATGGCAGGAGTGGTACTGGAATGTCTGGAATTGAACTGGAAGCCATATCAAACATCTGATTCACAAAAAAGAGTGGAGAATTGAAAGCAATTGAAGTGCTGTGATTGACAAATCGCACTTTGGATTTTTTTTTAAAAAAATGACCCATTTTTTATTATTCTTTTGTGATTAATTTTATTATTTAACAAGGTGATGCAGACATTTTCAACTTTTCAAATTTGGGGTCAGAAGTAGTTTCAAATCAGATTTAGAAGAGTTCTGTATCTGAACAATGTGCATTTACAACTCTCAAGAGTCTCTCTTGGCTTGTTGGTAATCCTCCTACCTTGGAGTTATGGGTTCGAGCCGTACTCCAGAAATACTTGCACTTAACTGAAGCTCTTAGTTTAATTTGAGACTCGAGGAGTGGTGCATTATCTAACAGCTGAAACTATAAACAGAGATATGCCTTTTGAAGGAGATACAAAATATTCGATAATTAAATTTTAAATACGAAAGATGGATTTTTATCAGGATCTGGCCAACATTTATCCTGCAAAACCTGACTAGGTTTTTTTCCAGAATGTAGTTCTGGAAATCTTGATCACGTCAATATGCATTTGGACCTACAATTTCAATTTATCTTGAAAGTGACCCAGTAGCTGAGGTAAATACTGAAACAGACCAGCAATAGGAAAAAAAAGTATCTTTTAATCTTCAAAGAATATTAAATTTACCAACATGCCATTTCTTAAAGCATTTTACTCCTGCAAATAAATGACCCATCAATATGTTCAAAATTTGTGCCATTATATGGAGCTATGCTTAAGATTTGGCTTCAGGTTTCAGTTATAATGCAAACCAGCAGTGAAGGAAAACATTTGCCTCCATGGCCCAGTGCCAGGTATGAGAGAAAACATTTTTTCCAATGAACAGCACCAACTAACCAATCATACGGAGACAGAAGCAGGCGATTCAGCCCATCGAGTCAGCTCTGCAACTCCACCCTGGGCTAAACTGTTCTCACATCTAGTCAAAAATTCCAGCCTTTTCCCCATATCTCTTGATACCCCGACTAATTAGATACCTATCAATCTCCTCCTTAAATCGGGCCTCCACAGCTGTATTTGGCAACGAATTCCACAAATCCATGGCCCTCTGGCTAAAGAAATTTCTCCTCATCGCTGTTGATAGATGTTTTAAAGTACGAGTTCAGGATATACAATTGGCCCGTATACATATTTTATATGAAATATGCTTCCCTTTTCTTCTCCCAATGAAACATCCCAGTTTCTACAACAGTTCCAATCTTTACCCAATTGTATTTCAACAATTAAATCAAAGATGTGGCTGGCTTCAGAGCAGTTCATGGTCTTCTACAATCAGCGAACACAAAACACCCAAATACAGAATATAATTAGTACATCCACTCAACACATAGAAAACAATAAATGTACAACTCTTATGGGACCTTCATCCATTTCCCTTGGAGGTGAAAATTAGATGTATACTTTGTGCTCAAAATTCTCCTAAAATGAACCAAGAAATGACAGAGATTTAGGGTGGAATGTGACAAAGATAAAAGATCAGAAGTGCTGCATATTTGAGATGAAGCAACAAGGTGATGCGAGGTGGCAAAGATAACCAGTTAACCAGCATGGAGACAGAAAAATGAGAGAAATAGGAGGCAAAATGCATAGCAAACTCAAATGCAGAGTAAACAGCTTTCTCAGAATTTTTTAAAATCATTCTTGGCTGTGCGAGAGAAAATAATATACAAGTTTGAACATAAGAGTGTAGGGACAAACTAACATATCGGAGGAGAAAGAGGTCATTCTCAGATTTAATTTGCTATTGCAATAATCTCTGATCTTTTGATATCACCTACTGATTTTTCACATTTTAGCTTTAGACAAAAACATTGTCCACCTTCCCAGATAAACAAGATTTTTTTGTGACTGAAGGCATTTTGCGTGTTAGTTTGAGTTGCTGTTAAAATCAGTACAAAATTCTTACCTTGCAATAAGTATTCTTATGCAGGTACATAATCTTTTATTCGAAACCCTTGGGACCAGACACTTGTTGGAATTTTTTGGATAATAGAATAATTGTAACGGCAGTACGTTAAGTAATTGGGGCTGATTTCAGATTTGCACAAAACAAAGACTCACTGCAAGAGCTGGACCCTTTGAGCTGTGTTTTCCACAGCGCCACATGATGTCACATGAAAAGGTCTGAACGGATGCTTGCCGCTTCAGGTGAGGGGTTAACAATTGTGAGAATGTTAATCTTTCTGACTGGAAAGCACTTTCAAATCAAGTGGGCGGCATGGTGACGTGCTGCCTGTGGTTTCTTGTTTGGCAGTGGGGCTGCTTCTGCTGCTCACACCCCCAGGCGCACCTACAGTCATGGGCATGTAGGCGCACCGAGCCTTCCGCCACCATGCCATGTTGTATGCAAATGGGTGGAAGCACAACAATGCAAGCATAATTTTCAAGGTGGAAGTGAAAACTAAGGGCTATGATGGACTTGGGATCTCCCCAAAGGGATCCATGCTCAGCCCGACTTGGTATTTGGAGGAGTTTCAAATGGCGCCCTTATCTCAAGGTAAGGATAGACAAGTGCAGGCATAATCACATGGCTGAAACTTCTTCCAGTGTCATCCGTTTCATTAACAGAAATTTCTGTCTAAGCAGTCTCTCTTTCATTGAATAAACTGCCATAATCTCATGCTCACTGATAAATGCACATTGCTCCAGGTCACCACATGGGCACTGGACGGGGGTAGGTCGCGTCGGGTCATGTTTGGCGCCAAACGTGAGCTTTGGTGCACGGATGACGTTCATGGAGAAAATGTTTGGTATTTGGAAGTTTCGGTTTTCAGAATTTCAGATAAAAGATTATGTCCCTGAATTTATATTTTTTAAAAATATGAAATGTTATTGGTTTAAAGTTGTGGTTTTTATTTTTAATAAGCAACTTGACAAAGAAGTGGAAGGGTGGGTCAATGAGTGTGCAGATGAGTCCAAGGTTGGGGTTGTGGATGGTGTAGAAGGTTGTTGTAAGTCACAATGTTGCAGCTCCATCAAACTCTGGTTGAACCACAATTAGACTATGGTGTTCCGTTCTGGTTGCCTCATTATAGGAAGGATGTAGTCGCTTTAGAGGGAGTGCAGAGATTTACCAGGATGCTGCCTGGATTAGACGACAGATCTTATGAGAAATGGCCACGGCTTTTCTCTTTGGAGCACCTGAGGATAAGAAGCAACTTAATAGATGTCTATAAGATTATGAGTAACATAGATAGAGTGGACAGCCACAACCATTTAACTGGGGTGACAGTGGCTGTTTCAGGTGAGTGGTGGAAAATTTAGAGAAGACAGAGTAGTGGATGCCTGGAATGCATTGTCACCAGGGGTGAAGGCTGGTACAATATCTACATTTAAAAGGTTCTTAGATAGACAAATGAAAACTGGAGGGTTATGGGCTGTGAGGGCAGGAAGTGAAGTAGTTTTATTTAGGACAACACAAATGTCATGGGCTGAAGTGCCCACGCTGTACTGTAATGTTCTATAGATTTATTTTTTTTTAAAGAGCATACAAATAATTTATAGAAAATCAGCTTCATTTTAATATTGTTTAAATATTTAGCTGACATTTACTGATCAAAATTAAAAAGCTACTGTTATTGGACTTTCAAAATGAATGTACCTTTCTAAAAGAAACGGGCGTTCTGGCATAATAATACAGAGCCAATGAATACAGATCTTCTACATCTTCTGTTTCTAGGTTGCATGGAACACTTTCAAGTGAACCTGAAATACAAACATATTGCACTATTTTCACATTATGACAAAAAAATTAGTGATATGGGCCCATCATCACATCAACAGATAATCTAAAAAATATATATTTGCACTGATCTCCAGTATAATTTGAGAGATTCTGTTTAATCACAAAAAAATCTACTTAGTTATTTATGGCTCACATCTGGCACGTTACAGACACAGATTCACTGAAGCCAAGTTGAATCAGCAGGTCAAAAATTTCAAATTCTAAAATAAATAATTTTTACAAGTTACAAATACACAACTCAAAAAGAGAAGCTGAAGGTCAAAGCATGCATCAATAAAAGAACTAAAATCATTCTCGGAGAGAAGAACGCGTTTAAGCATGGATTCCTTTGAAGTAACTAACAGGAAAATTAGTGAATTACATTTATAGGCTTGATGATTAATATAGTTATGGCAGCAACTTAGACATAATAAAAATCCTATGTGACAGGATATGTATCTTCTTAAAATAGGCAAATAAAAATTACTTCTGGAAATTATCCGAAAATTTCCTTCACCATTTATGCTTTTCTGATACTTTATCCAATTCCTTTAAAATTCGAGTTTGGGGACCAATTTTTCAGGTCAAATTTGGGGGGAGGCCGGGGTCAATTTTTACAAGGTTATTATTTTTGACCATGGTAAGTACTTGCGCCGTTCGTGGCGTCAGGAGCACAGATGGCCGGGACCAGGTGCTAAGTGTTGGGAGCTCAGATGGGCGGACGGCTGGGACCTAGGAGACGGTCTGTGGCCAGAGCATCGGGAGCTCAGATGGCAGGCAGCCAGAGGCTTGGATAGAATCTGTGACTGGGGCATCTGGAGCTCTAGTCCGCGGTTGTGACACTGTAACAGCTTACAAATAAAGATAAAACTCATTCAGTACACCATGAAGTCGACTTTATTGTTCACTAGATACAACATTGCATTCTTCAACTCTCCAAACACCAACTATCCAAACTCCTCGGACCTTCTCGTTTGCTCACTGCCACATGGGTGATTCTGATGCTCTCATTCTCCTCCTCCTCCTCCTGTGTCGAAGATCCATCACCCATATACTGGTGCTTAACACACCGTGCATGCACTCTATTACTCATACTTGGCGCCTTGTTTATGTCATCAGTGGCGACTGGCACTGTTCCCAACGAAGGTAAGTACATGACTGCGACATCATCCTCCTCAGACTCCGAGCCATGCAAGGTGACTGAATGGAATTGTCCCATTAAGTTACAGTCCAAAGGGCTTCCAGTTCGGCCCGACAAACAGGCATTGCATGGTCTGACTGGCAAGGGTGCGACAGATCCTCTGATTGGCTCCAACGCAGAACATAGACCAGTTTCAACCTGTTGATGGAAACTGTGTCAGCTTTTCAATTCTTATCGATCATAAAAGTCTTCAGGTAGCATCATAAGACCTGAAAAGGACCATTGTAAATGGGCTGAATTGGTTTGTGAACAGCATCATGCCAAAGGAACACGAGAACAGTGTTGTAAATCATTCAGCACATACACTGCAGGTGACGCTTGCTGTGTAGGAGAAGGTTGGAGTAATCTCATGATTTCCCGAAGATGATCAACATGACTAGCTGGATCATAGAGCATTTTGTTTGGATTTGGATTCACAAACTTGCCTGGCAAAGTTAACATAATGCCATATACTAGCTCTGCTGAAGATCCAATATCTGCATTAATAGCATCACCACATCAAGGAGAAAATGGGCAAGCGTTTGTTCCACGTAGATGCATCATCACCTGCTGTTAATACTGCCTTCAATTGTTGATGGAAACACTCAATGAGGCCGTTGGCCTGCAGATGGTAAGTCAGAGTGTGAATACGGGTAGTGCCCCGAAGATTAGTGAGAGCATGGAATAATGCTGACTTGAACTGAGACCTTTGATCCATTATAATAGTGACTGGAACGCCAAAAGATGAAATTCAACGATCCACAAAAGCCCTAGTGACCATCTCCGCAGAGATATCAGTAATAGGAATGCCCTCCTGCCACCTGGTAGATCTGTCTTCACATGTGAACAGATAAGTATATCCCTAAAATAGTGGAAGAGTACTTATCAGGTCGAGATGCATGTAGTGAAAATGGGAATCCAGAATAACAAAATCCCCCAGCTTGAATTTTGTATGTCTGGAGACCAGCATTGATATGGCAAGCTGGTCCTTGCCCATAATCCAACATCCCATTTAACATGAGGCCAGGTAAAATATTCTGTAATTAATTTGACTGATGCTCTTCCATCAGGATGCAATGAGACTCAAAAATCTCCTGCCTCATAGCTGCCAGCATAAAAGGCCTAGGCCTTCCTGTGGAAAAACTTCAGACTAATTTTTCACCGATTCATCCAGGGTCACATCTTGAAGATGGAGACCAGAATTGATCCAGTGATACCGGATGAGATTAGGATCAGTGCGCTGTGCATGAACCATGGTGGTGAAATCGATGGCAGTAGTTGAATGTAAGACATCAATGTCGTGCCTAGATAGGGAATTTGGCCACGGCATTTGCTTTTCTTCAGATGTCCCATATGTCTGATGAAAATTGTAAGATGAAGTCTGAGTGTCAAATTTCTCTGAGCGAATAGAAATGTGTGCATGTACTCGCAGTGTGCACAAGAGGCTGATGGTCTGTATAAATGGTGAAAGGACGACCTTCCAATAAAAAGCAGAAATGTTTCAATGCAAGAGAGATTGCCAAGAGTTCTCGACCAAATGTACTGTAGTTTGCCTGAGCTCGTGACAGCTTGGCTGAAAAAAAAAATTCGAGAGGTTTCAATTCCTCATTGTTCTAGCTGGTCCCACAGCACTGACAGATGCATCTGTAGTAAGAGAGAGCAAGACATTGGGCTTTTGATGTACAGTACACACATTGTGGCATTCGCAAGCGCAGTCTTAACATCGCTGAAAGCACATACGACATCATCTCCCAAAGTTAATATCTTGAACATGGACATCGGATCTTTTTAGTAGTTCAGTAAAGGGTGATAGAGATACCGCAGCATTTGGCAGGAATTGGCAATAAAAATTCATTATGGCCAAAAAAATACCGTAATTGGCCAAACATGACGGGTGTAGGAAATTCTTGAATCTCTCGCACTTTCAATTCATCAGGAAAAATTCCATGTTATTTAACTCTATATCTCAAAAATATAAGATCAGCAGCCCCAAAAACATGTTTACTGGGATCGATCACATTGTCAAACTCATAAAGCCCATTGGCAGCCGTTGTCTCTTCTGCCTCCAAGTCTCTAGTGCTTCCAACAATTATACTGTCCATCGCCTCTACTACATCCTTGACCACCACAACTCCTACCAGGTCGATGGAAGGAAATTCCGCTGCGTGTCCAAAGTCTGGACCTGCATAGTCAGTGCTACCATTTGCTACTCCAACATCTATGATTCATAAGGTGCTGGTGCTTCACGAGGCACAGTAAACAGTTATTCTCGTTCCATTTGCTCCTATTGACTAGGGGAAGAAGCCAATCCTTCCATCTTCAATGCGGAAGTTGTGGACATAACAAGGGCGGCATGATCCATCAACTGACCGAGGGTGGACATTCAAAATACACTCACCAAATGCTCTTGAACGTGACGAGGTAAACATCAAAGGAACCTCTATTTCCAAAAATCACCTTCGACAGGGTCTATTCCAGCTAGCTTGTGCCAGCCCCTCAACATCTGTGATGGTTGCCTATTGCCTAGGCTGTCGTCCATTGGTAATTAGGAAATACGAGTCTCCCTTTATGGCTGAGTACTCCGCAGAATAGCCGCCTTAAACATGTCATATGGGAGATTACCATCCAGATCCACTGAGATTCTTTACAGGCAATCTGCTCTGGAAGACGCTCCACAGGAAAACTGCACTTCATCTTCTGACTTGTCACAGGGAGGCCAGAGAAACACACTTCGAGGATCGTGAGTTATGCTGGTGCAAAAAAAAGGGGGAATGTTCAGTTTGACCTCCCCAACTGCTCCTATCAGGGGTTTATCCTCATTGCTAACTATTTTAAATTAGATGGTACTGTGAACTCACGGGGTCAGGACTTGTAATGGCACTGAATTATCACAGCTTACTAAAAAATAAAGAATATACTCATTTCTTTCAAAACACCATGAAGTCAACTTTCTTTATTATTCACTAGACACATTGCATTCTTCAACTCCCCAACACCACCCAGCCAAACTCCTCTGACCTTCTCATTGGCTCACTGCCACACTGGTGATCCTGACCATCACCCATACACCCACACATGTGCTCTATTACTCAAGGACATTGCATCACTTACGTCAATAGCGGTGACTGGCAATGTTCCCGACAAGGCTAAGTACTTGACCGCAACAATGTCGGGAGCTCTGAGTGGGCAGGCAGCCAAGGAAAAGGTAAGCAGTTGGGGTGTCGGGAACTTGGATGGGCGGGTGGTTTGGAGTTCAGATGGGCAGGTGGCTACGGCAAGGGTTTGCGGTCAGGATGTCAAGAGCTCGGATGGGCGGTGGTCAAGGCCAAAGATATAGGGTGGGGGTTTGACTTCTACAGCGGTCATACAGAAAATATGTACTTTTTGGGAGAAAAAAAGTGGGGTCAACTATTAGACGGGATCAGTTATTACACGAGTATATACGGTAATCACATACACACCTGTCCTTACTCTGTAGCAAGTTTCCCATTTGAGTTAATAGCCAAATGCCTGACAATGAAAAATATGATGCATATCACTGCAGATGCAGTTTTTGCTGATTTATTTAACATTGCTAGAAATTAATAAAACTTCATGATTAAGGACAACCAACAATAGACCATAGCACAACACAAGAACAGGCCATTCAGCCCAAGTGCCAGTTTTGAACATTATATCCAAAACAAACTAAAATTTTACTGCTTGGACTTGGAAGATATCCCTATAGCCCCTTCATGATCATGGCTCTATCTAGAATCCTCTTAAAACACGTATTGTATCTGCTTCCATCACTAATCTTGGCAGCCCATTCCAAGCACTTACCACTCTCTGTGTAAAATATTTGCCCTGCACATCTCCCTTAAACTTCCTCTTCTTCACTTTAAATGGATATCCTTTAGTTTGTGATGCCTTTGTTCTGTGGAAAAGATTCTGAATGTCATCTCTATCAACATCTCATGATTTTAAACTCTTCCATCAGGCCACCCCTCACCCTCCTTAAGCTCGAGAGAAAAACAAAAAAATCACAAGTTTGTCCAATCTCTCCCCATAATTCATACCCTCTAAACCAGGCAACATCCCGGAAAACTTCTTCCCTTTCCAAAGGCCCCATACCTTTCCTGTAATGCGGCGACCAGAACTGCATTTCAAGTTCAAACCAAAGTTTATATAGTTGTAACACGAGTTCCTTACTTTCAGAATGAGAATTTATTGCCCTGGACGTGTCAAAAAATTCATTGTTTTGTGGCAGCATCACAGGATAAACATTTCTATAAACTACATTTCAAAATAATAGGGCAAGAAAGAGACAAAGTGGGGCAGTGTCTGTTTCATTGTTCATTCAGAAATCTGATGGCAGAGGGGAAGAAGCTAAATGCTCGTCTTCAGGCTCCTGTATTTTTTTCTCTAATGGTACCAGAGTGAAGAAGGCGTGGTCTGGGTGTGG
Source organism: Narcine bancroftii (assembly GCF_036971445.1). Classification (NCBI taxonomy): domain Eukaryota; kingdom Metazoa; phylum Chordata; class Chondrichthyes; order Torpediniformes; family Narcinidae; genus Narcine; species Narcine bancroftii. The sequence goes on along the minus strand of NC_091475.1, from coordinate 6,952,903 downwards.
GGGTCCTTGAGGATAGACGTGGCTTTCTTACTCTTGTCCTCGATAGAGTGAAGAATGGTGTCTGTGATGTTGCAAGCAGAGTTATCAACCCTCTGGAGTATTTTTCCTGTCCTGAGCAGAACGCCAGAATGCTCTCTACTGTACATCTGCAGAAGTTTTCGAGAGTCTTTGATGACATACTGAATCTTCTCAAAATCCTCACAAAGTGTAGCCGCTGGCGAGCCTTTTTCGTGATTGCATCAGCATGGAGGCTCCAAGACAGACCCTCAGAGATACTGACACCCAGGAATTTGAAGTTGTTGATCCTCTCCACTGCTGACCCCTCGACGAGGACTGGTTTGTGTCCTTCTGATTTCCTCCTGAAGCCCACGTTCATCTCCATGGGTTTGCTAATGGTGAGTACAAGGTTGCTGTGACACCACTCAACGAGCTGACCTATATACCTCCTGTACACTCCCTCATTGCCATTGGTGATTCTGCTGTCATCGCTAACTTTGCAGATAGCATTTGAATTGTTATGGGGGGAGAGTGAGTAGAGCAGTGGGCTAAGCATGCATCCTCGAGGAGCACCTGTGTTGATAGTCAGTGGGGAGGAGATGTTGTTTCCAATTTGTACTTTTATATTTAATGCCTCACCCAATGAAGCCAAGCATACCATACACCTCCTTTAATACCCTATATACTTGTGTGGCTACTTTAAATGAATTATTGACCTGGATTCCTAGGTTGCTGTACACATCAATTCTTTTAAGAGTTCTGCCATTAACTGAATACCTTCCCTTACAATTGATCTTGCACTCATCTGGATTAAACTCCATCTGGAATTTCTCTGCCTGTATCTGTAACTGATCCATATCCTGTTGTATTCTTTGATAACCATCTACATTGTCCACAACTCCACCAATCTCCTCTTGGACAACCTCTTCTGACCTTTTTATATTTCAAGCTCTATTTTTCTAATTGCCTACATGACATCAAACTTCCCTACACCCCTCATCCACTCCATTCCCACACTGAGATCTTTCCTCTGCTTCCTCTAATGCCAAGGTGAGGCAAAATGCAAGGGAATATTGCCTCATATTCCATTAAATGGTCTCCAACCCAACAGCATAAATACTTAATTCTCCAATTTCAGGAAACCCAGAACCTCTCACCTTTTGATGCACCCTGGTCCTCCTACACAATCCTTTCTTACCAAATTCTTCCTTCTGGCATCAAGACCCAGTTTCCTTCCCCTCCCCCATTTGGCTCCATCCGCTCAACCAAATGGGACCCTTATGCCCTCCCCTCACTGTACCCATCTGCCCACCTTACTCCCTAATCTGGCTTCACTTGTCACCTTCCTTTCTTATCAGATTCCATCCCTATGATGCCTCACTTATCTCCCAGTCTCTGTTGCAATCTCCACTCTTCCCAACCAAGCTGCATCAGCCTCTCCTAACATGGATCCACCCATAACTTGCCAGCTCCTGCCTCACACCTCCTCCTCAGATCCTTGTTCTGGTTATTGGCTCTTTACATTCTCAGTCCTGATGAAAGGCCTTGACCCAAAATAATGGCCACCCCTTTGCCTCAACAGATATTGACTGTCTTGCCGAGTTCCTCCAGTAGCTCATTTCTGTTCTAGACTGCAGCACCCAGCGTCCCTTGTGTCAATAAATCACTTATTTGCTTCTCCAATCTACAAACATACTAAAGTCTCTCTCCATAGGAATCATTCAATTCAATATCTTTTGCATCCTTTCTAATAATAGAGAAAATTTGCTGCATTGGGGAAAACTTAGCGGTGAAGAGAGCAACATATTTCTTCATGGAGCTTGTCTGAGCTGTCAATATTTCCTTTTATTTCCGATTTCTAGTATAATCGCTAATTTGCTTTGGTCTAATGACTTTCTGCTTTGGTGATAGTTCTTACCAAAAACAAACTTTGGCTAACAATGCCCTTTTCATTCCAAACAGCTCGAGAAATTTAGCAAAGCAAAGTGATAATAATTCAACTATTGTTCTCAGACACAATGTTTCTCAGTGAGTGATGGTAATAGGGAGGGCAGGTACCTGTAGACTAGCAATTTTGGACAATAGGAAGAACAATCTTGGCAGTGGAACATTTTTTGCAAATCGAATCTCATTTCATAAAGCAATGTGTTCTTGTTCCTTTACTTGTGGATGTCCCCAAAAGGAACAGTCAATTAAGTTAAGGAAAGAAATACAAACAAACTGATAGAATAGAATGGCTTGGGTCAACAATTATTTGCATTGGGCAAAACTTAGCCTGGTCCAGGTCTATTGATTGATGCATGTATTTTTATATTCACTTGTACAGTGAGACAGTGGCATGTTTAGAATGGCTAGTTATAGTCTATACAGTAAACAGATCTGTGTAACGTGTATATCGCAATCTAAATGATGGTATACATTCAAGGATTAATACAGGATGAAAGAGCCAAACTAAATCCAAATGAATTAAATATACATATTGTCAATGTGTCTTGAATCCTTGCAAATTATGAAAAATGTGGATTTAGCAGCATCTACAATTAAAATCAAAGTGATTTTAATCACAATTCCACAGCGAGACGGCCCACCAAAGAAAAACGTTGGGTTTATTCCAACTGCATCACAGGAAATTTGTATCATCCACTCACAATAATTTTAAAAAAAAAGCTACTTTCAAAGTCTCCCAGTTTAAGAGTTAAACCTGTATTTTGCAGTCAGCCCATATAACAGGTCTGCATCATGAACATAACTACATCCCTTACCAATTAGCTGATCAATACAACTTAAAGGAACCAGTTTGTCATCAATCTAAAAATAGTCGGCAAGAAAGACAAATCAGCCAACTGCAGGAATAAAGTTTTAAGTAGAAATGTAATATTTTAGCTACATACTCCTAATCTTGGGCATGAAGGAGACATTTATCAGAAAATTCTCTCATTTTGTCACAAAATGTGTATCCTTTCTTGTTTTCGTATTATTATCTAATTACCACACTGAGCAACCCAACTGATTCCAAACCTTGAATAGGATGGGTTCATGGAAAAAGTGACCATAACGTGTAAAGCAATTAAATGAATAGACAATAATATTATTTTATATTTCCAGCATCTGCTTTTTTCAAGCTTGATCCAAGAATGCCTTTGGACTTTGGTGACTGGAGAAGGTCAAAAGCTAGGCCCTTGTGAGCTCCACACATGCACCTTTTACAATTTCACAATGAGGCAAAGGTGTGGCTCTGCCCAACCAACATACCAAAGTCACAAAAAAATCAGTTTCATATGATCTGCAAACAACACTGGCATTTCACCTGTTTTAAATGAAGATAACAGTGTACTTGACCGGTAGAGAAAAACAAAATCAAATCCTATGCCTATAAATAGTGCAATGTTATTTTTTTTTGACTGGAGTAAAACACGTAATTGAAATAAAGCAAAAGACAATTTACTCCTATCATCTGAATGTGCCGCTCTTACTGAGGCAACCTTGAGTCTAATAATCAGGTCCCCAAGTGAGCAGCACTTCATTTGCTGGCAGTGAACTATCTGATGGTACCGACAAATAAAGTAAGATTCATTGGAGAAAAGGCAATTGATGTATTTTTTAAACTGGTGTTGTTTTCTTCTTCATGTTTCAATTGCTGTAAATGATTTATAAAGATTAAGCTTGTGAAAAACTGAAGTTATTTCATCGGTTCCTTTGAAAATGTAATATACATATATACTTCAACTGATGTCTGCCATAACGCAAACAGAGTCGCTGTGAGTATTGCCCGGAGCCCCTAAATGTTAGGGTTAGGAGAAAGAGAAGTAAAAGAAGTAAAAGAGTTTAATAGAAAAACCTGACTGCAAAACATGTGTGAGGAGGTCACATTGCAGATGAACAAAAACTTTGATTAAAGCTGCACTTGAAATACTGAGTGCAATTCTGGTCGTACAATAACAGGAAGATGTGGAGAGTTTGGAAGAGGTACAGAATAGGTTTACCAGGAAGTTGCCTGATTTAGGGTACGAGTGATGGGAAGTATTTGAACAAAATTGGATTCTTTTCTCGGGAGCATAGGAAACTGAGGAGAGACCTGAAAGAGGTGTATAAAATTATGAGAGGCATTGATAACTTGGATTGTCAGAATTTTTTGCCTGGTGCAAAAGCATCAGATATTAGACTCTAGTAACTCGAGTATAGGTGTTTAAAGTGAGGGGGAGAAAGTTTAACGATGAAACAGAGGGGCAAATATTTTACACAGAGAGTGGTAGATGCCTGAAATAGGCTATCAGGAACAGCTGTGCAAGCAGATACAATTGAAGCATTGAAGAGGCTTCTAATTAGACAGATGAAGCAGACAGTCAGGAGTGGGCAGGTGGGGAGAGAGATATTTACCAGATTAAAGCAGAGATTTTTGATTTGGACATGTGTATGGCACAGACAATATAAGCTCAAGGAAGTATTCTTGTGCCGTACTGTTCTATGTTCTATAGAATTTTACAGTGCAATAAGGGTAAACGTGCATCAACTTCCACAAAAGTTACAATAAATGGATGCACATGGGATAAAAACAAGAATTAATTAACTGGCTGAAAGAAGTCCATTTACACTTGTCCATTTGGAAGTGTTGATGAAGAGTCCGGTTTTTTTTTTGCAAAAATTACAGTAAAAGATCATTTAGCCTAATTGACTCCCACTGGTGCATATATAACCTCCATATTGTGTAACACACCTATCACCTATTCTAACTATACCCACATATTGTTTCTTTCTCCCCATTATCGCTTGCCCCAAAATATACCAATGGTATTTTCTTTAGGTATTTTCTGTAGTAGCGCATTCCAAATTCTAACAACCTCACAGATTTTCTCTGTTTAAATTCTCGGTAACAGAGAATCCCAGCTTTAGATTGCTTTTCTAATGTCTTTTACTAATAAAAGGCTTTTTCTAAACATCACACAAATTAATTTTCAGATGAATATTGTAGGCATAATTTTTTTTAAATGACAGTATATTGTAGATTTATGCAGAGAATCACTGATTTCTAAGTTCCAAGTTCAAGTCAGAGAAAAATTGCCTATTTTGGCACACTTACGAATGAGTTCCTCTTTGCATTCTGTTTCTTGCGACAAAACAATCTCTCTGAGGGGGAAGAAAAGGATGATATATTAATGGAACATTGTGGGAATTCAGTGGTGGGGTGAATGTGGAAAGAGATATGCAAAGATATTTAGAGAATTTTACAACTTTGGCCAAGGCAGGCACATAGATGGCTACCAACGGCGCAGCAATGAAATTCATGTATATAAAACCCACTTTCTTTAATATACCTTCTTTAACGTAGAAAACTTAACAGCACCGTATAATTTGAAGAATCAAAGTAAAAACAAAAAAACGAGAGAGGGTTGTTAACAGCTTTATAAAATGACAGACTGGAATGGAGAAAGAAATTAAAGAGTGAGTATTGAAATACACTGCATCATCAAACAAAATACAAATAAAGAAAATGCAGGAACAAAGATGAAGGCGGCGGGATCTATGACCAGAAATAAATCTCCTGTGACAAATTTGATGTCTTCAAGCTTTTCTTGCAAACATAGTGGAATGATGGAATTTGGGTTTGAAAACTCAGCTTTTGGTCCAATTGAACACTGATGTTTCCTATAATGTGAATAAATGAAGGGATGAAGCTAAAAATAATGAAGTAAACTTGAAATCAGCCACCAAAAGAGCTAATTCTGAACTTGCAATATGCAACATTCTGGCTACATCGAGACAGTTACGAGTGGGAGGTCAGTTCCACAGAAATAGAAGAAAGGCAAAGACTTGCACAGTAACATCATCAATTGGCAACAGGGATAATTCACTGTGGTTGCAAAGGATGCCAGAATGATGAAAGTGTTGTAGGTATGGCAAAAGGTGGACTGGAAAGGTTCCAACAGGTCTTTGTTTAAAAAAGTGTTATGAAATTGGGAACTGTTGAAATACTGGAAGAAAGGAATGTTAGATATGGAATGACAGGTGGGGAAAGGATCCACACCATTACACATTTTCTTCTGAGGAGAGGTGAATGGAGTACTATCGTGTGAAACATTGCATTAGCATCAGGCAAAAGTAATGAGTGGTCAGGAGTTGTACAGGCATGAAAGGGAAAGAGAATGGATTGTGCAAAGTACATTCAGTGCAGGTGAGCAGAAAATTGAAAAGATATGCCATTGACAAGGGCATGGAGGTGAAATAAATAAGAAGACTCAAGTGCGGACAAATTAGGTCTGAGAATAATCAAATTTGAAATCAGTCCATAACTTTTAATAAATTAAGTGACAACAAATGGATCATGCATTGTATATATTGTTTTTTTAATGGAATTTAATGTGAAGTTCAAGAAATTTACATACATTACTTTTAAATAAACAAGTTTAAGGTTCAAATTAAAATAGATGGAGTTAATCAATTCGAACCAGGCATTTTTAAAATCACTATAGTGCTACATATATCTAAATGTTAAGTGAACAAGACTTCAAAGGATTCAGGAATACTTACTTTGCATTAACTAGAATGACCAGCATGAGGAAAAAAATGAGGAAAGGATCCGCTTGCTGTAGATACACATCCCATATCACTTGGGCAACATCTTCGCTACAGCAACTTGCAAAGAGGCTTGCTCCCTTCAGAACAAATTAAAAAGAAAAAGAGTGTTCCATAAATGAAATTAAAATTTCAAATCCACAGCTTATTGGTCAGATTTCAGGGTTACAAATTTAAAAAGTTCATCAAAGAAAATAATGTCTTGTACTTTGTCCATGAATAAAGTAAATTCCATTTATAGCATTTCTAACTAATTTGGCTCTAAACTGGATTACAACATTGCGATACTCCATACCACTACTAATGAGAGAAATGATCCCATTTTTGATTGCTGCATTAATGTAGCCAGATAGACAAGATAGATGAGTTTCTTGCTAAAATTGAACTACTGAAATTGCAAGAAATTGCATAACAAATTGATAAAACCATTTGAAATAGAGGAAATACATATTAAAAAAGCTACTGAACAATAAAACGCCTGGGGAGGACAGACTCCCAGTAGAATTCTATAAAACATTTAAAGAGTTACTAATTCCTCCTCTCCTGGAAGTAATGAACCAGAGAGAAGAAACACAAAACATGCCACTAACACCAGCATCGTATAGACCAATATCTCTACTTAACACAGATTATAAGATAATAGCTAAACTATTAGCAAACAGATTGGTCGACTGTGGACCAAAAATAGTAAAACTAGATCAAACTGGATTTATTAAGAAAGACGAACAACGGACAATGTTTGTAAGTTCATTAACTTAATACATGCAGTACAAGGAAATAAGATGCCAACAGTGGCTGTTGCTTTAGATGCAGAGAAAGCCTTGAGGGTAGAATGGATTTATTCAAAGTATTACAGAGGTTCAACCTACCAGAGAAATATATTAATTGGATTAAAGCATTATATAAGGGTCCAATGACGAAGGTGACAGTAAATGGATATATAATCGAACCAATTTAAATTAAGCAGGTCAACTAGGTAGGGATGTCCACTATCTCCCTCACTGTTCGCTTTAGCAATAGAACCATTGGCAGGACTGATAAGAACAGAAAATAAAAGGGATAAAAATAAAAGAGAAGGAATATAAAATCAGTCTATTTGCAGATGACATCATAGTATACTTAACAGAACCAGAATTATCAATAAAAGAATTACATAAGAAATTGAAGGAATATGGAGAAATATCAGGGTACAAGATCAATGCAAATAAAAGTGAAGCGATACCAATGAATAATGTGGATTTCACAAAGTTTAAGAAAGAATCACCATTTAAATGGCAAACACAAGCAATCCGATACCTAGGTATTAGACTAGATAATAATCTAGGCCATCTATACAAATTAAATTATCAGCCATTAATGAAGAAATTACAAGATGACTTAGAACATTGGAAAGATTTACCACTAACACTGATAGGAAGAGTAAACTGCATTAAAATGAATATCTTCCCAAGGATACATAACCTATTTCAATCATTATCAATTCCCTTAACAGAGGAATTCTTCAATGAGCTAAAGAAAATAATAAGGAAATTCTTATGGAAAGGGGGGAAACTGAGGATAGCGCTAGATAAATTAACAGAATGGTACAAACAAGGGGGCTTGCAGCTACCAAACTTTAAGAATTATTATAGAGCAGCACAATTAAAATATCTATCAATTTTTAATCAAACAAGGGAAAAACCAGATTGGACCAAGATAGAGCTAGATAAAATAGGGGAGAAGGTACCTGAACATATACTTTATAAGTGGGATGAAAAACTGGTGCAACATAGAAGTTCACCAGTACTGCACCATCTGCTCAACATTTGGAAGAAGATTCACGTAGAAAGGAAAAAAACAAATTACCAACTACCAAAATTATTATTGACGCAAAATCAACTAATCCCTTTCACAAAAGATAACCTTTCCTTCAGAGAATGGGAGAGAAAAGGGATTAAAAAAATATAAAATTTTTTGGGAAATAATTTATTATCATTTGAACAAATGAAGTGCAAATATGGAATAACTCACGATACAATGTTTGCATACCACCAACTGAAAACCTACTTAAAGGACAAACTGAGAAGCAGACTGAGATTACCAGAAGGAAGCAGCTTTGAATATATGATTAGAGACACAATGATAATTAAGATTTATAACAAACATGTACATCAAGCTGCAAGAGAAAGAAAATGATGAAATAAGCTATAAACCCAAACAAAAGTGGGAACGAGATCTAAACATAAAGATAAAAAATGAAATATGGGAAAAGCTATGCTCCAGAACTATGAGAAATATAATAAACACGAGGTTACACATGATACAATATAATTGGTTACACAGGCTATATATCACACACCAAAAGTTAAATAAATGGGACCCAACAGTATCAGATAGATGTTTTCGCTGTAAGAAGGAAACGGGAACAACAGTACATGCAATTTGGGCATGTGAGAAAGTGAAAAAGTTTTGGGAAGATCTAAATCAGATATTAAATAAAATCACAAAAAGCAACATACCAAAAAATCCAGAGATCTTTCTTCTAAGTAATATAAGAAGTGAAGAATTAAGCCTCAAACTAGATGAAGCGCAAAAAATATTTATTATGATAGCCTTAGCTGTAGCAAAATAATGTATAATGTCAACTTGGAAATCAGAAGAAAGCCTGAGAGTACAGCAATGGTATATAGAAATGAATAAATGTATTCTATTGGAAAAAATAACATATAATTTAAAAAATAAAGTCACATTATTTCAACAAATTTGGGAACCGTATATGGAACACAACAGAGAGGGCCTACTGCGGACCCCACCCCCTAAAATGATAGAATGAGAAGAAGACGAAATGAACTGACCCAGTGTGTAAAAGTAGATGACACAATTTTCTTGTTTATTTTCATTGTGTGATGACATCGTTTAATGGGTTTATTGTATATGTTGAACATTTAATGGGTTTGGAGGGGGGTGGGAAGGGGGGAGGGAAGGGAGGGGGGAAAAGTGGAGAAAATGACACTATATATTCAAGAGGGGAATGTTTGTGTGTATTTTGGTCAGTATGGTTCATAGTGTGAAAAATTTTAAAAATAATGTAGCCAGATTTGACAGTTTCTGTAAAAATATGAATGCAGTATTTTAAGCCATACCATCAGGTATAACCAATATTCCTTCCAAGGATGGAGTATCCGGCTGAGTACTGAAAAACCTGTACTGAACAATTAGCCAATGTTTTCATGAACATCATCAATATCTCATTCTGACAGGGCTTTGTTCCCATCTATTTCAAATTGGCCTCAATCATACCAGTGCCCAAGAGTGTGTTAAACTGCCGAAATGACTACTAACCAGTTGGACTCATATCCACAATGATGAAGTGTTTTTAGAGACTGGTGTTGAAACCTATCAGCTCTTGAGTGGCGACATGAATTCATTCCAATTGGTCTCCTGCAGCAACAGGTCTACAGCAGATACTATCTCACTGGCTCTACACAAAAATCTAGAACAACTGGACAGTAAATATGCATACATAAACGTGCTCTCTATTGACATTATTTTTCAATTAAAAAACAATGCATTCAACATCATCATCCCCTCAAAACATCAGCAAACTCTAAGACCTGGGACTCAATGCCCCAGTGTGCAACTTGATTTGGATTTCCAAACCTGTAGACTCTATTCAGTGCAGATTGACAAGAACATCTCCACAATCTCCATCAGTACAGGAGCACCACAGGATTGCGTACTTAGATCCCCGCTGTACTTGCTTTCCACCTACAACTGTGTGGCTTGGTACAAACAACCACTTACAAATTTGCTGGTGATACCACAGTAGTGGACTGCATAAAAACGGGCACCGAGTCGGCATAAAGGAGGGAGATTGAAAACTTGGCTGAATGGAGTACTAACAACAATCACTCACTCAATATCACCAAAAATCAAGGAACTAATTGTAGATTTTAGGAAAGGAAAAGCAGTGGTGCACAATCCAGTGATTGTTGGGGAAATCAAGAGGTAGAGCAAATTTAAATACCTGGGAGTCACTGCTTCAAAGGATCTTTCCTGGACCCAACACACTAATGTTGTCGTGAGGAAAGCATTTCAATGCCTTTATTTTCTCAGGAGTTTGCAAACATTTGGTGTAACAATACAGATGTATAATGGAAAGTATGTTGACTGGCTGCATCACAGCCTAGCATGGGGGCACCAATACTCTGAGCAGAAAGCCCTACAAAAGGGAGTGGGCACAGCCCAATACACAGCAAAGGTACCATCGAGAAAAGCCACATGGAACGCTGTTGTTTGAGAACAGCAGCAATCATCCAGGATCTACACAACCCAGAACATGCTCTGTTCTTGCTACTGGCCTCAGGAAAGAGGTATAGGTGCCACAAGACTTGTACCTCCATGTTCAGGAACAGTTGCTATTCCCTCCGCATCAGACTCTTCCAAACAATAGACTCAATCAGAGACTCATTTAAGGACTCTTACTTTGTACATTATTTATTACTAAGTATTTATTTATTTTTCACAGTTTGTTTATACTTTTTTCTTTTATATACGCATCTTTGTCTTGAGTACAGTTTGGTCTTCTGATAAGTAGAAGTTCTGCCTGGCCCGCGGGAAAATCAATCTCAGGGTTGTATGTGATGTCATGCATGAACTCTGACGATAAATGTGAACTTTGAACTTTAAAGATCACTCTATACTAATAATGATAATGCCGTTTATGGAAGTAAATTGCACTATTTTAGTTATGAGTGTCAGTGGGAAGACCTGTATGCGATATTAACTAACCAGTTTTAGAGTAGTCTGTGAAAGTAATGTAGCCGAGCCACGGAAGCTCGAAAAAGGATAAAAATAGAGACTTTTTACAAATACTCCACCAAAAATATAAAATTACTTCAAGTCACCATTAACATTTATTTAATGAAATTGTCATTACTGTATATTTGTTAAAAGGTATTTTTCTAGGTACTTGGAAAGGAAAAGAGGAAAACAGGCCTAATGCAGGCAAATGGAATTAGTGGGACATAAAGGCCTGTTATGTGCTGTATGGTTTTAAGATTCTATGATATCAAGAAGTAAGATTGAAAGAAAAGTCAATTATTTCAATTCTATCAAAAACTAGCTTTTTGTGGAACTACCTTCAATGGATTTCAGTAATTACGATACTGAGATAACTGAAACGGATATCAAATGTGTTACTGCTGCTCAAGTTTTAAAATACTATTTACCCAGCTTATTGCATAGGAGTCTGGAGTAATCTTCTTTGTGTCAAGAAAAGAGCAAAGTTCTGGTTCGTGATACTGCAGGAGAAGCCTAAAGAGGTGGAACGGTCGCCCATTGGGGACAAAATCCCTGCAACAAAAAAAAAAAGGCATTTTAGTTTCAAAATTAAATCGAAACCACAACTCGGCACACAGCTAATCGTGCCAGCTGGCATTTCTGAAAGTACACAAGGTGGGATCTTTTTAATCCTAAACAAAGAAATTGGTAAGATGCTACAAAAATGATCAGCATTTTCAGACAGGGATGACGGTATTGGTGCTGCCTCAGCACTTGTGCAGAAACTGAAAGTTTTATCATGCCCATTGATAATTGCATCATACTCTCACTTCCACATCCTCCATCTGTCCTTCCCACTTATGATCTTTTTTCATCCGGGATGAAGGTTAACAAGCTATCCAGTCTGCAGCTCCACCCACCTTGCTTTGCATAAAAATTCTGTTGGAATTTCTCCAGCTTGATTGTATCCGTTTGGATGATGAAACTTTCCACATTAGCACTTCCAGGATGACTTTCTTTTTCCTGAAGCGTGGTTCTCCAAGTGCAGTTGATTATACCTTCAACTGTGCATTCGACTTCTGCTCCAATCCCTCCTTCTCCCATATAATCTGGTTCCCTTTGGTGACACCACCAGCCTCCACATTCAAAATGCAGCTGTCCACCAAAAATGTTTCACCACTTTCAATCCGGTGCCACCATCACAGATAAGAGTATCCTCCAACATGTTTGGGTCAAAGATACATTTTTCCTTTATTTGCCCCTGTGCTCCACAATTTTACATGTGTAATCAAACAATTCATATGTAATTAAAGTGCATATTCCAAACTTTATTCAAGGTTATTTGTATACATTTTGGTTTGACCATGTAGAAATTACAGCTCTTTTTAAATACATAGAGCCCTAGGACTTTATAAGTGTTTGTGAGTACTCGGGTATGTTTAATTGGTTCATTGCTGCAGGTATATGAGAGCTAAACTTGCTTACAAGTTTCTGATCATTTATGGAGTCTGTAGTTGCCATTTTCTCAACATGAGGACCAGAGTTCTGGCATTGAAAGTCAAAGACATTATGAGGCTGAAAAGCGAGAAGGACGCAGTAAGAGACATCACCTGAACCTTAGGATGACCAAAATCAACTATATGGAGCATCATTAAGAAGAAAGAGCATAGTGGTGAGCTCAGTAATTGCAAAGGGTCTGGTATTCCAAGGAAGATCTCCATTGCTGAAGACGGAAAATTCTCATTATAATGAAGAAAAATCTCTAAATGAATGTCCGACAGAACAAAAATACTCTTCAGGAGGCTGGTGTGCCTACGTCAATGACTACTCTCCACAGAAGACTTCATGAACAGAAATATAGAGGCTACACTGCAAGATGCAACCCATGCCAAAGGTGGTGTGCTTTGGATCTTGTTCAGTTCCTTTAAGCCTCCTCACTTTGCTCTTGCAATCGCAGGTTAATCTTGGTCTCATTTGCCAACAGGACCTTTTCCCAGAATTCTGCAGGCTCTTAAATACTTCTTGGCAAACTGTAATATGGCCATCTTTTATTGTGGTTTGTATCCTGCAGTGTAGCCTCTATATTTCTGTTCATGAAGTCTTCTGTGGAGAGTAGTCATTGACGTAGCCACACCAGCCTCCTGAAGAGAGTTTCTGATCTATCAGACATACTTTTGGAGATTTTTCCTCATTATCATGAGAATTCTTCTCTCATCAGCAGTGGAGATCTTCCTTGGAATACCATTCCCTATGTGGTTACTGAGCTCACCAGTGCACTCTTGCTTCTTAATGATGTTCCAAACTGTCAATTGTGGCAACATTTTGGGTAATGTATCTCACTGGTTTTTGTTTCTAGCCTCATAAAGGCTTCTCTGGTCCTCATGTTGAAAAATGGCAACTACAGACTCCAAAGGTGGTCAAAAGCTTAGAGGTAAGCCAAGCTCTCTTATGAGGCAATTAAACATACTTGAGTGCTCAAAAACACTATGGTGCCCGAAAATGAAGTGGGGGGGGGGGGGGGGGGGGGAATATGTAAAAAAGTGCTGCAATTTCTACAGGGTCAAACCAAAATGTCTACAAACAACCATAAATAAAATCTGGAATGTGCACTTCAATTACACGTGAATTGTTTGATGACAAATGTGGAGCATGGGCAAGGAAAAGAAATGTCTTTGTCCCAAACTTTATGTAGAGCACTGTATATCCTTCCCTGAGGTTTCAGATTCTAAAGGGAAATTTCCCTTCACGACTCACTAGTTCACATTTTCATCTCCATCAATGTCCATTCTCCTCACCACAGCTCCTTCCCACACAACTCCAGTATAACAACTGTCTTTTTAAACTTTTCTCTTCCCACCATTTAGAGAGCCAAATACTCAGGTGAAGCAACAATTCACTAACATTTCTTCCAATTTAGCATCTTCAATACATTCCTTTCATGTGGACCCTTCTATATTGGGGATATCAAACCCAGATTGGTTTTGCAGAATATCTTGATTTGAATCTACAAGGATGACTGAACTTCCAGTTGCCTGTAACTTTAATTTTACATCCAATTTTGTGTTTATATTGATCCATGAAAACAGAAATGACCTCAGTTTTCCAACCAAGCGAGTTACAGAGTTCGGGACTCCACATCAGATAACCAGCCTTTCAGTTAGTATCAGAACTGGCCAGTTTTCACAAACAAAACAACAATGAACTTGTAACCATAACTCAATTTCTGTCCACACAGATGCTACCTGACTAGTTTGAGTTTTTTCCTATCTATCCCTCCTGGTCTCCATTTTATTTGAGATACTGCCTGAGTTCTCACCACCGTTGCTCTTCTCTGCTAAACAATATTTGGATTCATAACTTTTTTGGTTCTGATGAAGAGCATCATCTGCAAGTCAACACTGTTTCTCTTTCCACAGATGTCTAACCTGCTGAGTATTTCCAACATCTTGTTTTTATTTCACATTTCCAGCATCTATAGTTTATTGCTTTCAGAGAAAGGAGATATCGTATCTTTAAGCCACAATACATGGAAATTAATTCAGTCATCATCTGCATTTCCTTACCTAGGTATGTATTTATTCATGATAGCATAAAAGCAATTGTATAAATCATTGCGTGGCAATCGAAGTGGAACAAGAGGTTTAAGTAAGTCAGTCCAGCCAAGACTCTGGGTATAGATGACATTTCTGGATTTGCAGTAAAATGTGATTATAGATTCAACATCTGAAAGTAACTGCGCCTTTTCCTCATCTGGCATTGAAACACGATCTATATATGTGAAGAAATATATCACATTTTAGACATCATTCCGCTGGGTTGCCTGAAATTTAAATATTTGTAAAGTATCTACTCTTTAAAAAACACATTTAAAACTATTTAAAATAAACAATGGAGTTAATAACCAGTGGATCTAACAGGATGGCAATTGCTCCATATGAAGATCCCTTTACTATTATATTGGGCATTAAATAGTTATTTCAAAGCTGAAAGTATAGGAGAAAGATACATCTGCATTGATTTTAATGTTGATACATTTTTCTCCTGAAAGCAAATTAATGCACAAAGCTTAATAACATTGATATTACTTGATCTTTTAGCTTTGTCATTATAGCCTTTCAATTGTTTGGAGACAGCCAACATCATAGAGGACACCCTCCCCCCCCAACGTGGTCACAATTTATTCTCACTGCTACCTTTGGGCAGAAGGTACCGAAGCCTGAAAACCATCATGGAGAGCTATCAGATTCTTCAACTTCCTTTTGATACATTAATCTGACAGCGCTCGTCATATTTTTAATTTGTAAAAATTATCGTGTGTATTGTTTCTTTTAATTTAATTAGTTTACTAACATAGATTTTCTTTACATGTTAGGCTGCAGCAAATAAGAATCTCAGTGGATTATATAATGTGTAGGACAATAAACATCATCATCATCAACTAATACACACTAAAAATACACCTAATGCAATAAATCACCTAAGTGGACTTTACAGAAGTGTAAACAGACTGAAATTGACACTGAGCCAAGAAATAAAAATCTTAGGATAAAGAATCGGCCAAAGAATCATTTTTTTAGGAACCTTGAAAACTCGAAGACACAAGAGGTTAAGGAAAAAATTTTCAGCTGCTAGACGGCTGAAGCTTCATCATAAGGAAAGACAAAACTGGGGGAATGGAGAATTATGAGAAGATTCTTAGAATGGAAATGAACAGATCATTTTCAAACTGAAATGTTGGTGGACTGAGCCAATGGAAATGAACAGATCATTTTCAAGCTGAAATGTCGGTGTGCTGAGCTAATTTCAATACATTTGGGACTGGATTCTCAACGAGTATAGTCGCATGCATAACAGATACAGAGAAGATGTACAATGTGTCAAACAGAACATCAAGCACATGCATCTCATCAATGGACAATCTGGATGACATATTTTGGTTATGTTGCTAGCTACAAATCATCTGTGGTTATTTACATCCTGAAACAATTTCTACTTCCTATTCAAGAAATAGAGCATTTATGACCAGACAATAGGACCTTTAGTGAATGAAAGAGTTAAGATTCTGAAAGACAGGAAATGCAAGCACCTAAATATAACAGTGCAAGGTCAATATGAAAACAAGCTGTTTCTCTCTACATAGATGCAACATGGTGTCTTAAGTAATTCCAGCATCTACCATTTTTATTTCAGAATTTAAGCATACCTAGTTTATTTTTATTTGACAGATCTTAAAAAAGTGTAGAAGTTTAGAGCAGGAAATCAAGGCCAAGGTTTTGGGATCTGAAGGCATTGACAAATGGGGGAAGAAATTAAATATAGGAATAATCAAGAGGCCTTAATTTGAGGGCCAATATCTCAGAGGGTCATGAAATTAGAGCAGATACCACAGTGAATAATTAGATGCCATGAAAAGGTTTGAAAACAAGGAGGAAAATTTTTTACATTGAGCCACTGACTGTTATGAAGCAATGTCAGTCACCAATTGCATGGAAAACAGAAGAATGGGATCTGCTGAAAGTTAAATATTGACAGAAGTTTTGGATAATCTTGCAGATAAACATTTAAAAGATGCAAGGCAGTGAAGAGTCCATTGTAATAGCCAAGTCTGTTAAAACAAAGCACAGGGCTTCAATAACACATGAATACAGCTGGGTGAAGTGATCAGATTTCATTTTAGAAACTTGTCAGGGAATGAGAGAAAATTCAGTGGCAAGGGAATCTAACAAAGGCAACAAAGTCTTTCTCCAACTTTCCAAAAATTAAAAAAAAAGATTTAGGAAACAGTACAAATGAAATTCAGAACTCTATTGCATATATAAGAATAGCTCTGAATGAGTTTTGTGTTGTATATTTTGTTTTCTTCTCTATCCTTGTGGCTTTAAAACTCAAGATTAACACAATCAATAATGTTTTAATTCCTTTCAGCTTTGCTGACATCCAGTATCAAACCTCAACTTTCCCATCTCCATCCTGTAACCATGCTCAGTAAGAATTATTATAATAGTTTGAGCAAAGACAAACATTCTGCACATCATAGGATTTTCTTAATTACCTATGAGGTTTTGGCAATCTTCTTGAATTAATGTTTGTTCTGGCAGATCCAGAGATCCATCCCATGATCCCAGGCTACCTACTTTCCCCGCTACATTAAGTGAAATCTGAAAAGCAGAACCAGTTAAAATTTAAAAGCATCACAGAAAACAATTTTTTTTTGATTCATTTAGCACTGCTTTTGGAATGCAGTAGCAGTTGTAATCTCGGCAAACACAGACAAATTGCACACATGGCAGACTTTAAAAAAAACATCGAGACAAATAACCAGATCATTATTCTGCAGACTTAAGCAACAAAATATGCTGGAAATACTCAGGAGGACAGTCAGCATTTATGGAGACAGTTAACATTTGCATTTTAATTTAGTAACTGAGAAGAAGGAAGACATCTTGAAAGCATTGGTATTGAAGGTAGCATTATCTGAAGTAAAAATGATGAGGTGGGAAGCTGGGAAAATGGAATATAGATGCTCTAGGTCAGGAGTGGCCAAACTTGCTTAATGCAAGAGACACATAAGATAAACATCAGATGTTTGAGAGTTGCAAAACAAAAAAAATTACATACTCGTTTTCACTCTTCCATGCACATTTTGTTACAAAATTTTTATATAAATAACAAGAAGTAGATGTACATAATAATATTTATATGTGTGTGTAATTTTTAAACTGCTAATTTGTATTAGTTTTAGTAATCAAACAGTACACATACTGTACATTCTTGTGTAATAGTTGAATTTTGTGGATCAATTTTTAGGGTAAAATTTAGAGGGTTGACTAGGCCTAGGTGAGAGTCCGTGGTTGGGGTGTCAGGGGTTCCGATGGGCAGGCAGCCTAGGTGAGAGTTTGCGGTCAGGGCGCCGGGAACTCCAAAGGATGGCGGCTCGGGCCTGGGCAAGAAACAGTGGTTAGGGCATCTCCCCTGAAGGAAATAATGCTGACTTTGGCCTATTTGAGCTTGTGCTTCCAAGTACAGCAAACTTTCATCCTTAATAATACTCTAAAGCCAACCTAAAATTTCCTGTCTTTTGCTTCTTGCCCTTGAAGAGTTAATTGACATTTGTAATTTTTTAGTCCCCTGGAACCATACCTGACTCCAGTAATTCTTGAAAGATCATCACTAATGCCTCAATAAACTCTTCAGCAACCTTTTTCAGAATCCTCAGATGTATTCCATCCGATCCAGGTGACTTATTTAGCTCCCGACCCTTAGCTCCTCAACCACCTTCTTAATAATAGTGACTACATTACTTCTGCCCCGGAATCTCTCAAATTTCCACCACGTCGCTGACGTATTCCAGTGAAGGCAGATCCAAAGTACTCTAAATCTAAAAGCATTCTTTTGATATACTCCTTTATATTATTGACGAGCTACCTTCATACTTCATCTTTACTCCCCTTATAGCTGTTATTAGTAGCCTTCTGTTAGTTATTAAAAGTTTGCCAATCCTGTTGGAATTTTAGAAAAGACAGTAAAGGTCAAGTGAAAGTGAAAGTGATGCTAAATTAATTAATCAAAGAGAAACAAGGCAAGGGATGGAACATATGTCTTGAGCTGAGCAATGAATGTTCAAGATCCCACAATTAAATAGATCCACATGGGTTTCAATGGAAGCCTTTTTTACATCGATTTTAAAAAATGGCAGCTGCTGTAATGGGAAGGACACAACCCATTGAGAAGGAGAAGTCGAGGAAACAACAAGGAAAATGATCACGGCAGCGAACCAGCAAGGGGCTCAGTGGATGGGAGACCCACAGTCTGCGAGTGAATTGT
This sequence comes from Narcine bancroftii, assembly GCF_036971445.1. Classification (NCBI taxonomy): domain Eukaryota; kingdom Metazoa; phylum Chordata; class Chondrichthyes; order Torpediniformes; family Narcinidae; genus Narcine; species Narcine bancroftii. The sequence continues at coordinate 6,933,751 of NC_091475.1, read as the reverse complement.
GGTCAGGAGACCCGCAGGGACTACAGGCTGCAGAAGACTGGCTTATGGGAACCAGTTCCCAGAGCCATGATTCGAGAAGGTGCTGAGGGTAAGAAGGGCCCCCCGAAGGTCCTCAAATGCTGAAGGTTCCTGTCCGTGTTGGAGGTTTGGATCTGGAGCTTTGGTTTAGGCCGAAGTCTGTGTGGTTGCCGAAGTGCTGGAGGTGAATCCACAGACATTACACCTGTTTAATTACATGACAATAAAGGAATCTTGTATTTTGAAGTGGGCAGGAAGGGTGATGAGGACCTGCAAAGAGAATTCCAGGGAGTCAGATGTGAAGTTGAAGTACAGGACCTCAGGTTTGCAATCTCAGGATTACCCATGCCACATGCTAATGAGGTTACAAATGGAAGGATAATGCATCTTAATATGTGGCTAAAGAGCTGGTGCAAAAGGGAAGGATTCAGATTTCTGGATCATTGGGCTCTCTTCCAGGGAAGGTAGGACCTGTACTGATCAGGGGGATGATTGGCATCTGAACTGGAAAGGGACCAATACAGGGCCTGTTTTCTGTGCAGTAATATTTTATGGTTTTATCCCAAAGTCAATGAAATTGGTCAATTAAGTGATCACTGTAAATTTCCCCATTTGTGGATGAGTGGTGAATCTAGGCAGATGTGATAAAATTGTGGGGAGAATAATGTAGGATTAGTGTGAATGAATGGCAGATGGTTGGTTTGAGGCCTATTTCCGCAATATATCTCTGACTCTTCTGTGCGTAGCTTTTTAAGGTGACAGGGCATTGAGAGAATAATAGGGAAAGGATAATAGGACAAGATGATGACAAAATTGGTGTTTATATTGAACCTTTCTTAAGATCCTGTTCAGTCACAATCAATAGCAATGCAAACACATCTTGTTTCTACTGTTTGAGAAAAGTCTGAGGGTTCTTGTGAGAGTGTAGGAAAGAATTATCAGAATGGTTCCAAGGATAAGGTAGTTTAGCAACAAGCTTGGTCAGTAAACGCAGACGTTCTTTCTTTGAGCAAAAGAGGTTGAACTGAGATTTGACAGAGACATTTTGATCATGACAGGCTTGGGTAAAGTAGAGAGAGAAAATCTGTCCCATTCTCTTGATGGCAGAAAGACAATGGGAATACAGATTTAAGTTTTGAGCTATAGGTGGCGAGGGAGGACTTTTTATACAGTGGATGGTAATTGCCTAGATCTTGCTACATGGAGAATCAAAGTAGATATGATCACCGATTACAGGATGAAAGTAAGGGATTACTAGCTCTGTAAAATCCAGGGGCTGAATGTTCTTCTTCTCTACTGTAATAAATTCAAAACCCAAACCCTGTTCCTCTTTATTTCTAGACCCTAAGTCAAGACATATTTCTTGATGTTGCTCTTGAATGGCAAACCTTTTCAGGTTATTCAAGAATGTTTGGCTCTTTTTTTTTCCAATTTCTTTCAAGAATCCCTAACAACTGAGAAGGGAGAAAATCCTATTTTTTTGCAACCTTTCCTCATAAGTCTATTGAGTCTTGGTAACGTGCCGCACTTCTTTTGGGTCGTATTTTTTTTCCCAACTGCAATTCTCTCCAGTCGCTGCTCAAATTTGCACAAGAACAATGCGTCCATAGGTTAGAAACAAGTCATGAGAATCATACGAGATATTAACTCGAGTCATCCTCTCCAAAAAGAGGAGAAATATTACATATTAAATCACCATTGTGATAATACACATGACAGTTTTTGGGATTCAGCGCTATTTAATGCATCCAGTAAAAAGCATGTTTTAGCCCTTCAAAACAATTAAACTTATTGCATTTAAATATGAAATTAACAAAAACATTTGTATTTGAGTATAAAATGCAGCGAATGAGTGTCAGTTCTCTCTAAAAGTGGTGTACAAACAGCAAAGTTTAACCAAACTGGTCAGTTGGAAATGATCAGCTACCTCATCCATGCATCTGTTCTTTATATGCCAATCTACTTGGGCTCTTTGGTGTATTCTTGTCCATTCACATGAACTACTGATTACAAATTCTTATTACTCCTTTTGTAATCCATTAAACAGAGACTCACTGAAGCATCACACTTTCTGAGACTGGCTGAATCTACACATCTTGGGAATTAAAAGTATTTTCTTCTGGTCTGTATAACGTAGTAGAAAACCATGCAGAAAATTTGCGCAGAAGAACTGGGGCCCAATGTTCGCAAGGATACAATAGAGCTAATTAACCTATTGGTTTTTACTTATCACCAAATTTCAACAGTAGTTTTAGCTAAGAAAACAGCAACTATTTCCCCAGATGAATTGCAGAAGTAATTTAGTCAAACTGCATTAAAAATCCCAATGCATGAGCTTAAAAATGCAGTACCTCTACACTATTTTTTTAAATTTGCGCAGAAGAACTGGGGCCCAATGTTCGCAAGGATACAATAGAGCTAATTAACCTTTTGGTTTTTACTTATCACCAAATTTCAACAGTAGTTTTAGCTAAGAAAACAGCAACTATTTCCCCAGATGAATTGCAGAAGTAATTTAGTCAAACTGCATTAAAAATCCCAATGCATGAGCTTAAAAATGCAGTACCTCTACACTATTTTTTTTTACCTTCCACACTTTCGCCCTTTGGTCATCTGGTATGCATCGCCCTTGAATTATGCTTCTAAGCGTCTCCAAGTCACAGCCTCCTTCATCCAATGCTTCAGCAAGATCTTTATCCCTAAGGCAGAAGTGAAAGATAGAAACTTGCTAATTCGCTGATCATCAATTGAAGAATTTATTTATAGAATTCAGAACACTTTTACCTGCAACTCAACAATTGATCTTTGAATGTGAAAATACATCTTGCTGTCAGTAGGCTCATGTTAAAATACTTATGACAAAAAATTTTTTAATTTGAATTTAGACATACAGTTTGGTATCAGGCTCTTTTGGCTGTTAAACCCAATTACACCTAATTGACCTACAACCTGGTATGTTGTGAAGGTGGGAGGAAAACAGGGCACCCATGCAGACACTGGGAGAACGTACAGACACTGCCAGATTTGAACCCCTGACTCTCTAACAGCATTGTGCTGGCTGCTGCGCTAACCATGCTACTACCTTGGAGTACAAGTACCAGAAAATAATTCAGAATCAGGATTTATTGTCACAAACAAGTCATGAAATTGATTGTTTTGCAGCAGCGTCATCACAGAGCAAACATCCATATACACAAACTCTCAAAAATAATTTTTAAAAATAGTGCATTAAAAGTTAAAGTTCTTTGGTTCATTGATCATTCAGGAATCTAATGGCAGCAGGCAAGAAGTTGTCCTTGTGCCATTGAGCGCTCGTCTTCAGACTCCTGGACCTTTTGCCCCCGATGGTTACAAAGTGGAGAGGGCATGGCTTGGGTGGTGGGGTCCTTGAGGATAGAGACTGCTTTCTTAAGATACCATGTCTTGTAGATGTCCTCAATGGAGTTAAGTCTGGTGCCCGTGATTGTCAAGCTAACAATTCTCTGGACCTTTTTCTTGTCCTGAATTTAGTCCAATATTCATGTCACTTATAACAGTGACTGTAATATTTTAATTTTTAAACAAATTTAAATGTACAGCATGGTAATAGGCCATTTCAGCCCACAAGACTATGCCTGCCCAATTTATGCCTGGTAGGTTTCTAACGGTGGGAGGAAACCAGAGCCGCCGGAGGAATCTCATGAAGATACAGGGAGAATGTACAAACTCCTTACAGACAGTGTGGGATTTAAACCCCAGTTCTGATCGCTGGCGCTGTAAAGGCATTGCACCAACAGCAATGTCAACCGTGCCGCCCTAATGCAAAGCCAAATTCTTCATGTAGAAGTTTGAAAAGCTATAATAATTGTGTGATAACCAGAGGTGGAAGTAGTATTAGAGATTGAAAATATGAAGGTAATTTCTATAGCTACTGCCTGATTGCATTGAAAGTTTGTCAGAATTATTTTTAAAATCATATTTCTTGGATCCACAGAATTTTTATTTTGTTTTAGTAGAAATGCAGAAGCAGCCAGTATCTATAAATGTTATTTCTATAGTTCTCAACTTGAAATATTAACATGGGGAGTCACGTGATGGAGTAGTGGCTGGTCAGGTGGAACCAACCCTCTCCAGAGAAAAGAAAAAAGTGTGAAAAAACAGAGCTCAATAAACATAAAATACAGGAAGAGAAAGATAAAGTTATAGAGAAGAGACAGAAGATGGGTCCCAAAAGAGAAAAGTAAGAATAACAGTGAAAAGGGAAGAAGGAAAATCACTGGAGAAGAAAGAAGAAGGCCTTACCTGCACGTCGGAGCAGAGAGCCAACGTGGAGAGGAGCGACTGATCTCCGGAGTTGGTGAGTCCCCAGAGGAGCGGTGTCCTCCCGACTGGCGGACTTCAAAAATGGCTCTCAGAGCCAAGAAGAGTCGTGCAGCTGCGCATGCGTGAAGAGTTGCGCATGCGCAGGGTGCAAGTAAAAGAAAAGGTTAACGCCAGTGGGAGGGGGACTCAGCTGAGGAGCGGCCAGCTGAGAGATGCCCAGTATCGGGGCGTTTGGCTGGGGGAAGTAAGCAAGAAAGAAGATGAGTGGTGAGAAAGAGAATGAAGGGCTGGAAGAGGGTGAGCGGCAACGGGGCAACTGGCAGGGGCAACAATCTGTGGCAGGAGGTCCAGCAGCGGATCGACCTGCAGCGGGAGGCCCCAAAAGAGGTCGACCTGCAGCAGGAGGCCCAACAACAGGAGACACAGCAGCTGGAGGCCCAACAACAGGAGACACAGCAGCTGGAGGCCCAACAACAGGAGACACAGCAGCTGGAGGCCCAACAACAGGAGATACAGCAGCTGGAGGCCCAACAATGGTTCGACCTGCAGCAGGAGGCCCAACAACAGGAGACGCAGCAGCTGGAGGCCCAGCAAGGATACAGAAGCAGCTCACCAGAGAAGGATGAAGATACACAGATACAGAGAAGCGAAGAAGATGACACAGACATAGATAGACACAGAAGAAGAGGAGGAAGAAGACCAAGAATTTCAAAGGAAAGAAGGTAAAATAGAAGGACAAAGTTTAGATAAAGCCTTTTTCGAAGAACAAATGAATGGCCATCATTAGAACTTTGTTCAATCAAAAGAAAAATGAAAAGAGCTGAAGACAGAATGCAAAGCTTAGAGTTGGTCATGACTGAAATAAGGAAGAGTAGAAAATGTGGAGGAACAAGAAGCTGCTGTAGAAATTGAGATAAATGATTTAAGAGGGAAGTTGGAAGAGAGTGAAAAAAAATTAGAGACAAGATTTATTGTCACAAAAAATTGAAAAACTACAGTAGGTGAAACAACATAAAAATAGTGGGCCTGAAAGAAGGCAAAGAAGGGTCAGATATGAAGGAATTTATAAAAGGATGGATCCCGAAGGTGCTGGGAACGACAGATTCACATGAAAAAATAGAAATCGAAAGGGTGCATCGAGCACTAGTACTGAAACCGCCACTACATTAAAAACCGAGATCCATATTGGTAAAATTTCTAAGACATACGACAAGGGAAAACATACTGGAGCAGGCAAGAAAGAAGGTTAGAGAAGACAATAAGCCATTAGAATATAGGGACAAAAAATATTTTTTTACCCGGACATAAGCTTCGAACTTTTAAAGAAGAGGAAGGAATTCAACACGGTGAAAACAATCTTATGGAAGAAAGGGTATAACTTTAATCTAGCAGTACTCAAAGTATTTATTCCTGGGGAATGGAATAGACTGTTCTCGGACCCAAAGAAAGCCGAAGAATTTGCTGAACATTTGCAGGACAGGAGAAGAGAGGAGGAGGAGTGACAAGAAGGATGACTGGCAAGAAAATATACAAAAATATGTAAAAATATAAAGTAAAGATAATGTATATATAAAGATTTAAAGATGGATAAGAGAAGGGGAAGAAGGAGAAAAAAGAGAACTTTGTTATAAGTATAGGAAAATGTTTGAAAAAACCTGGGAACCATATATGGAACATAACAGAAAGAGCAGACCTCGGACCACCACCACCTAAAATGATAAGAAGATAACACGATCAGATTTAATGTGTATAAGTAGATGATACGTCTTTTTTGTTTGTTTTTCTTTTGTATAAAGATATTGTTTTATTGTATTTTATATGTTCAATATTTACTGTGTTTGGAGGGGGGTGGGAAGGGGGAAGGGAGGGATGGGGAAAAAAGAGAAAATGTCACTGTGAATATTTAAAGAGATACATCTGTAAATATATTGGTTGATATGGTTCATAGTGCGATAAATAATCACAAAAAAAATGAAATATTAACCATTCCTCTGAATGCACATTAATTTTTATGGTGATACTCTCCAAAACCGTTTTCAATCTCTCAAAACCCCATCTATCTATTTGTTTAGGAAAAAGTGAAATATTCTTGCATTCTGTTCAGATATTCATCAACCAGCTATTTACCAATAGACATAGCCTGTCCAGATCTCCCAAATACTTTTTGTTTACTCCAACAACACATTGCCATACAGCTTTGCATCATCAGTAAACTTCAATGTCCAGGGATCCTTGCATAACACGGTTAATACTTTCCAAAAAATAGTTCAGTGGGATGGAAAACTGCACTGTTCAAAGCACTATCACAAAGTACTTTAATGTGATACATTCCAATCCTATAATTATTTATTCTTTTACCTAGCATTCTCATGCAAACATGTACGTAAAATATTTAAAAGGGATCTAGAAAACTGAAAAATGACAAAGATCTCTATTGGCGATAAGTGAAGATTGTTTATTGAAGAAAATATAGTTTAAAATAAAATAAAAATAAAAAGTAGAAGAAAATGTCTCATGTAGTTTGCACTTCTTGAGTTCCAGCTCCCTCCGCCTGTCTCTGGCAAACCCCGCCTGCAACCCTCATCGTGCGCGATCCATCAGGTGAGGAGGGGGTGGGGGGTGAAGGCGGTCTTGGGGCTACAGAGGCACATAGCCAGGAAATCATCAGGCCTTTGGCCTGAAGTTTCAAGACGACGTCAAGGTGACAGCTTGGGAGGGGCGACTGCCTGGGGACGGGGACTGACCATGTTATATCAAAACCTGCATTGTTCAAAACTGTGTTATACAAGGTATGTCCGTATTACATGTTCCCCTCATCTAAATAATTGAATTGAATATGAATAGCTACGCTCCACACACCAATTCCTTTGGTAATCCACTGCTGACAGCCTCCCAAGATAAGAATGACATGGCACATATATATCTACTGCACAGAGCAGGCCTTCTGGCCCAGTGTTGTGCTGACATTGCAAATACCTAGAATTTCCCAACTGCATAACTTCCATTTTTCCTTAGTTATGAACTAATAGTCTCTTTAAAGATCCTATGGTTTTTGCCTTAACTACCATTGCTGATAGCTCATTCCATGCATCCACCACCCTGTGTTTGGAAAAACACCTCTTACAACACCCTGTACTTAGTGTTATCCAATTCAGCTCTTGGAAAAAAGCTACTTCACCATGAATACCAGGTGTCCGAACCTTCCTGGCGAAGCTCACGTGCGGGACCTTGTCAAAGACCTTACTAAAGTCTACCTAGACAACATCCACAGCCTTTCCTGGTAACCTCCTGGAAAAACACCAAGATTGGTTAAACACAACCTACCACGCACCAAGCCACGATGACTATGTCTAATCATTCCATGGCTATCCAAATAATTTCAATACAATCACAAGGAAAGCTCACCAGCAGCTATACTTCAAGAGGAGTTTAAGGATATTTGGTATGTCACCAAAGACTTGCAAATTTCTACAGGTGGAGAGCATTCTGGTATGGAGGTGACAAAGCACAGAATAAGAAAGAAAAACTTAGAGTTGTGAACGTGACCAGCACCATCACAGGCTTCAGTCACCATTCCATCAAGGATACCTACAAGAGGTGGTGTCTTAAGAAAGCAGCCTCTATCCAAAAGGAGCCTCAACACTCAGGCCATGCCCTCTTCACACCGCTACCATCGGGAAGACAGGAGTCAGAGGATGAACATGCAATGGCACAAGGACATCTTCTTTCCCTCTGCCATCAGATTTCTGAACGGACAATAAACCACAGACACGACCTTACTTTCTCTTTTTCTGCACTAATTTATTTATTTTTAAATATAATTTTATAGCAATATTTGTACTGTGATGCTGCAGCAAAATAACAAATTTTGTGACGTGTTCATATCAATAAATTCTGATTCTGAAGTACCACCGCTGAATTTATTTTGCACACAAACCCATCAATTGTTCTGGCACAAGGTAAATCAAGAATGACAGGTGCAATTGTGATGAATTCACAAAGGAAATATCTGAAGTCCTTTGCTTCATTATATTCAAAGTCTTAAAATGTGGGACCAGAGGCATGATTCTCAATGGTGATTCAGAGTGAATGCTTTTGCACTCCCTTTGTGGCAGAACCCTGATGAAAATTAGATGGGCGTAATTTAAACATCACTTGCGACATGACTAATAAATAATGGTGACACTCCTTGTAGAATCACGTGTGATATTGCTGGAGATATTGTATTTTTGATGAAATATTAAACAAAGGGTTCATTTGACTGCAGTTGTTTTATCCACTAGTTTTGAGATCATTGGTTAAGCACCCCTCCCCCTTGCCATATATTAGCCATCTTTAATTACCCTTAAATTAGACGCTTTATTGAACCACTACAGTTCTTCTGCAGGAAGCTCTTTTAGATGTTTCTGGGAAGGATGTTCCAAACCTAGCTACCATCAAGGAAGAACAATATATCTTAAAGTCAGCATGAGGGTCTATTAGGGGAACCTACAAGTAGTAGTATTACCCTCTAATTAAAAAGTAAAATGAACTAAAGTCTGGTGATAGAGGAAGTGGATCGCTCCCTGAATGGAGAGAGCGCAATTGATGGGCAACAAGTGTCTATCGGAAGATTTTCTAGAGTGGTGCTGGGGAGATGAGAGCAAAGTGGAGGGTGGAGCCAAAACAAATTTGGCAGGGGGGAACAGGCACTAAGATATAGCATTGAAAGATGGGAAAGAATGGTCCACAAAGTAGTTCATTCAAAAAAGACCCAATTACAATGGAATGAAAACAGATCTCATTCAGGTAATATAGAATCAAAGACTGGTTAGAAAACATGAAACCACAAATGGTCCAAATACTGTATCACTGGACTGTTATGAGAAGGAAAAGTTGGGGAATTAAAGCCAGTGTTCCTTAAACAGTAAAAAGATTCAAAGTAAAACATATAAAGTCATAGATAGGTAAAAGATTTGTGGTTAATTAAGCATTATTTTGTGACAATGTAAAGAATTCTGAGAGTTTTTACATTGTATGTGGCCAACTCTAATTGCTAAGGATTATGGGATTGTAACTATAGATGAACTTTTTAAACTAAGAGTGAACTTTCTGGAAAAAAAACACAAGGTTTACATTTCCCCAGAAAGTCTGTCACATAAATCAGTCATGATGGCTTTCATTTCAAGAAAGAGCAACAGTCTACATCTGTAGGAGACATTAGTTGTGACAGTGTTGAATGAGTAATTGAAGGTAAGAAGTAATTAAAGGTTTTTGGAGACATCACTAAATGAACAAAGAAATTCGAAGTCCGTGAACAAATGTGAAAGCCGTTTCCAATTAGTTAGAACATGTGAAGTCAATATGTAGACTTTGATCTAATTTACTATATAAACTGACCCATTTCTGTCTGAACTTTGAGGAAGGGAATCAGGACTATCGCTGATATTTCATAGTGTTGCCACCCTCCATCCCATCAGTGTTACAAATGAAGTATTAAAACTGTTTGTATTTTAAAGACGGTTCTGTAGTTCCCTGCTGCTTTCTTTATCCATGAGTAAGTTTGCAGTGCAGGCAGACTTTAAGAGATATTGATATCGTATTGAAACGAGGCTGATTATAGAAAGTTCAGAAGGAAACTAAAAGTGGAACCAAAAGCAGCAAAAATAAACTGTGATTGCACATTCAAAAATATTATTTTCACATCTAAACAAATAGTAAAAGATGTGGCGATGAGAACAGTGTTCTTAACTGTAATGCCCTACAGCCTATAGCAGCTTTCATTGACCCTTAGTGTGGTTCCCTCATTAATTTCATTCCAATGTATGAACGACAATAGCAATTGTTATTATAAGCGCAACCTCGTCAACAAAGATGGCCATGGACCAGACCATCTGCTGTGCTGAACATAGACCACTGGCATAACTGGTTAATGTCACAAATCATAACTAATGGAAATAGAATCCTGTTGGTTATAGAAGAATCAGAACATGGGTACATTTGTTCAATATTGTGAGAGACCGCATGTGACAAGTTCACAAGGCATCATAGAATATTTGAGCTGAAGAGGAAGTGAGAGGAAATAACCATATTCAGTGTGCATCTTTGCAGTGCACACCCAAAAGCAATTGCAGATGAAGTAAAAACAAATAAAATCCAAAATTTCATGCAATTGGTTCTAAAAAGTAACCAAGATTCTCATTTCAAGAGTGCTGATCACCTTCAAGCATTGTGATGGGAGATGTTTATCACTTGTCAAGGACTTGAAAAGTATTTTGGGCCTCCTTCCTCAGATTTGTGAATCGGTTGAAACCAAGCAGAAGTCGGAAAAAGATTCCGAATATGCCATTTTAGGGAACAATAATCAAGGCCAGTTTTAGCAGTAACTTGGTTATGGATAGATTTATTAGGGAAGGGCAGCATAGATTTCATTAAAGATAATTTGGCTTTAATAATGTTAAAAAGAGAACAAGACAAGGAATATTCCTAGCCTGCCAATCAATATGACCAGGTTTAATCCATTTTTGACCTCAATTCCACTTTGCCATGCTTTCCTAACATCCTCAATTCCCTTGTAGATGGTCCAGGTGACTTCCACTGAAGCGTTCTCAATTTTTCAGTATGACATCTACTCATTTTCAGCTCATCCCATGGATTGAGGAAAATTTGATTAAAAAGATATATACATACTTTCAAAAGGTGCTTGATGAAGTGATAGGTTTATCAAGATTGATGTCCATGAAATAAAAGTGACAGCAGGGATAATGGATAGAAAAATGACTCAGTGATCAGCAATAAGAGTAAATGGTTGATTTTTAAATTTGAAAGAAGTGTACCTGGAACTCCCCAGAAGACTGGGAACACAGCTATTCAGTAAATTAACAATCTTTATATTAATTGTGGGTTTAAAAATCACAAAACTTGCAATTACAGAGTACAATGAGGAAGACAGTATCATACTTTGGGAAGATGCAGGCTGGTGAAATGCTTTGATACTTGCAGATAAAACGGGACAAAAAATTGCATAGGTGTAAAGTCTTAAGTTCAATCACCAGTCAAGAATGCCATTGGAATTGCACAATTATTCAATCCAATTTGAAACAGATTCCTCTTCATATTGATATGAAATTAGAATATGACACCAGTTTTAAACTAATCAAATTAGATGTAGACAAATGCAAACAACCTGTAGACTGTGTCACGGTTCTTTACCGCTGCAAAATCTGCAACATGCCAAAACAGTCTAATATCCAAACAACTTTTGACTTTTTATGTCATTGAATTCTCTCTGCCACTTCCTCAAATTTCATTCTTTCATAATTTTGGAGATTTGAAATTTTTCTTCTCAAATGACCACTCTCTAAATGCAATTGCAAACAACATTGGCAATATCTTTTCTCAATTTAACGAGTCTTGCAGCCCACTTCTTTCTCACCCAACACAGACAAATGCGTTTAAAATACTTGACAGCAGCAGAAACCAAAGTTTTCAGAATAACAAGGTCAGGGATCAACCAATGGATGACACACTGGAAAGTAACTGCAATATTATTAACCCATAAGTGCATGCAGAAAACCCTGCATATTACCCAGACATGAAAAAAAAGTACTTCAGTCCATCAGTGCTCACTCAACATGACCGTTCTCTCACAATCAATCACTGTGAAATTCTTAAAAAACAAAAAAAAAATAAGATAATTACTTATCCATTCTTGTACAACATTAAATGGTAGGTTCAAGGAAGTGTAACATCACTTAACTCTGTGCTCCTTATCACAATGTGCTCATTCAAATTATTTCTACCTAATTTACATGGCATGCGAGAAAAAAATGGACTGGAGCGATGCTTCCTCATATCAAATACCTTTCAAAGTATTTTTGAGAAAGAAATTCAAGGTCAGCAAAATATAAACACCTCCTCTGTCTCAATTTATTAAAATGCTTCAAACGGCTTGAATTTAAGAAGGAATCCTTTAAATGTAATAATATTTAAATACTTGTTCTTCATTACTCTTAAAAGTGCTGAAAAACACTAATTGTGAAGTCATTGAGACTGTGTTCGGGCAGTACTTTCAAAATATTGAAATGTTGTTGGATTGTTAACTCTTAATTTCCACAAAATACTTTTACGAATGATTTGCCACACAGGAAGAGACTTAGACATGAAGTAAGGTCCACAGCACCAAACCATGAGACCTAGACGTGGAGTAAGGCCCGCAGAACTAAACCAAGAGACCTAGACGTGGAGTAAGGCCCGCAGAACTAAACCAAGAGACCTAGACGTGGAGTAAAGCCTGCAGAACTAAACCAAGAGACCAAGACGTGGAGTAAAGCCCGCAGAACTAAACCAAGAGACCTAGACGCGGAGTAAGGCCCGCAGAACTAAACCAAGAGACCTAGACGTGGAGTAAAGCCTGCAGAACTAAACCAAGAGACCAAGACGTGGAGTAAAGCCCGCAGAACTAAACCAAGAGACCTAGACGCGGAGTAAAGCCTGCAGAACTAAACCAAGAGACCTAGACGTGGAGTAAAGCCCGCAGAACTAAACCAAGAGACCTAGACGTGGAGTAAGGCCCGCAGAACTAAACCAAGAGACCTAGACGTGGAGTAAAGCCCGCAGAACTAAACCAAGAGACCTAGACGTGGAGTAAGGCCCGCAGAACTAAACCAAGAGACCTAGACGTGGAGTAAGGCCCGCAGAACTAAACCAAGAGACCAAGACGTGGAGTAAGGCCCGTAGAACTAAACCAAGAGACCTAGACGTGGAGTAAGGCCTGCAGAACTAAACCAAGAGACCTAGATGTGGAGTAAGGCCCGCAGAACTAGACCAAGACGTGGAGTAAGGCCCGCAGAACTAAACCAAGAGACCAAGACGTGGAATAAAGCCCGCAGAACTCAACCAAGAGACCTAGACGTGGAGTAAGGCCCGCAGAACTAAACCAAGAGACCTAGACGTGGAGTAAGGCCCGCAGAACTAAACCAAGAGACCTAGACGTGGAGTAAAGCCCGCAGAACTAAACCAAGAGACCTAGACGTGGAGTAAAGCCTGCAGAACTAAACCAAGAGACCTAGACGTGGAGTAAAGCCTGCAGAACTAAACCAAGAGACCTAGACGTGGAGTAAGGCCCGCAGAACTAAACCAAGAGACCTAGACGTGGAGTAAGGCCCGCAGAACTAAACCAAGAGACCTAGACGTGGAGTAAAGCCTGCAGAACTAAACCAAGAGACCTAGACGTGGAGTAAGGCCCGCAGAACTAAACCAAGAGACCTAGACGTGGAGTAAAGCCTGCAGAACTAAACCAAGAGACCTAGACGTGGAGTAAGGCCCGCAGAACTAAACCAAGAGACCTAGACGTGGAGTAAGGCCCGCAGAACTAAACCAAGAGACCTAGACGTGGAGTAAGGCCCGCAGAACTAAACCAAGAGACCTAGACGTGGAGTAAGGCCCGCAGAACTAAACCAAGAGACCTAGACGTGGAGTAAGGCCCGCAGATCTAAACCAAGAGACCTAGACGTGGAGTAAAGCCCGCAGAACTAAACCAAGAGAGCTAGACGTGGAGTAAAGCCCGCAGAACTAAACCAAGAGACCTAGACGTGGAGTAAGGCCCGCAGAACTAAACCAAGAGACCTAGACGTGGAGTAAGGCCCGCAGAACTAAACCAAGAGACCTAGACGTGGAGTAAGGCCCGCAGAACTAAACCAAGAGACCTAGACGTGGAGTAAGGCCCGCAGAACTAAACCAAGAGACCTAGACGTGGAGTAAGGCCCGCAGAACTAAACCAAGAGACCTAGACGTGGAGTAAGGCCCGCAGATCTAAACCAAGAGACCTAGACGTGGAGTAAAGCCCGCAGAACTAAACCAAGAGAGCTAGACGTGGAGTAAAGCCCGCAGAACTAAACCAAGAGACCTAGACGTGGAGTAAAGCCCGCAGAACTAAACCAAGAGACCTAGACGTGGAGTAAGGCCCGCAGAACTAAACCAAGAGACCTAGACGTGGAGTAAGGCCCGCAGAACTAAACCAAGAGACCTAGACGTGGAGTAAGGCCCGCAGATCTAAACCAAGAGACCTAGACGTGGAGTAAAGCCCGCAGAACTAAACCAAGAGAGCTAGACGTGGAGTAAAGCCTGCAGAACTAAACCAAGAGACCTAGATGTGGAGTAAGGCCCGCAAAACTAAACCAAGAGACCTAGACGTGGAGTAAAGCCTGCAGAACTAAACCAAGAGACCTAGACGTGGAGTAAAGCCTGCAGAACAAAACCAAGAGACCTAGACGTGGAGTAAGGCCCGCAGAACTAAACCAAGAGACCTAGACGTGGAGTAAGGCCCGCAGAACTAAACCAAGAGACCTAGACGTGGAGTAAGGCCCGCAGAACTAAACCAAGAGACCTAGACGTGGAGTAAGGCCCGCAGAACTAAACCAAGAGACCTAGACGTGGAGTAAGGCCCGCAGATCTAAACCAAGAGACCTAGACGTGGAGTAAGGCCCGCAGAACTAAACCAAGAGACCTAGACGTGGAGTAAGGCCCGCAGAACTAAACCAAGAGACCTAGACGTGGAGTAAGGCCCGCAGATCTAAACCAAGAGACCTAGACGTGGAGTAAAGCCCGCAGAACTAAACCAAGAGAGCTAGACGTGGAGTAAAGCCCGCAGAACTAAACCAAGAGACCTAGACGTGGAGTAAAGCCCGCAGAACTAAACCAAGAGACCTAGACGTGGAGTAAGGCCCGCAGAACTAAACCAAGAGACCTAGACGTGGAGTAAGGCCCGCAGAACTAAACCAAGAGACCTAGACGTGGAGTAAGGCCCGCAGATCTAAACCAAGAGACCTAGACGTGGAGTAAAGCCCGCAGAACTAAACCAAGAGAGCTAGACGTGGAGTAAAGCCTGCAGAACTAAACCAAGAGACCTAGATGTGGAGTAAGGCCCGCAAAACTAAACCAAGAGACCTAGACGTGGAGTAAAGCCTGCAGAACTAAACCAAGAGACCTAGACGTGGAGTAAAGCCTGCAGAACAAAACCAAGAGACCTAGACGTGGAGTAAGGCCCGCAGAACTAAACCAAGAGACCTAGACGTGGAGTAAGGCCCGCAGAACTAAACCAAGAGACCTAGACGTGGAGTAAGGCCCGCAGAACTAAACCAAGAGACCTAGACGTGGAGTAAGGCCCGCAGAACTAAACCAAGAGACCTAGACGTGGAGTAAGGCCCGCAGATCTAAACCAAGAGACCTAGACGTGGAGTAAGGCCCGCAGAACTAAACCAAGAGACCTAGACGTGGAGTAAGGCCCGCAGAACTAAACCAAGAGACCTAGACGTGGAGTAAGGCCCGCAGATCTAAACCAAGAGACCTAGACGTGGAGTAAAGCCCGCAGAACTAAACCAAGAGAGCTAGACGTGGAGTAAAGCCCGCAGAACTAAACCAAGAGACCTAGACGTGGAGTAAGGCCCGCAGATCTAAACCAAGAGACCTAGACGTGGAGTAAGGCCCGCAGAACTAAACCAAGAGACTGTCACATTGGGCCGGCCCCGCAACCCGCTTCCAGCCCTCTCCCTGGGCTCGTTGGCCAGCAGCCGCTGACCCCCCCTCCCCTTTGATCTCCAGGCACGTTCCCAAGGCCCGGTAACTCATTCGCCCTCCTCACCAGCTGCCACTGCTGCTCCCGCCGCCTTCCACCGTCAACCGCTCATCCTCCGCCTCCGCCGCCGCCATCCCACTCCCCTCTTCCACGTCCGTCCCTCAGCTGTTGCCGTAAACCGTTCCGCTCGCTCTCTGCGACGGGGAGCCGTCGTAAAGTGTGGGACTATGTCGGTTTACGGCGTTCAGACTGGGGGGTCGCTGGGAGCTGTCGTAAAGTGCGGGACTGTCGGTTTACGGCGTTCAGACCGAGTGTCGTAAAGTGCAGCACTAAGTCGGTTTACGGCGTTCAGACCGGGTGTCGTAAAGTGCAGCACTAAGTCGGTTTACGGCGTTGAGACAGGGTGTCGTTGAGGGCGTCAGGATGGTAATTGTCATAGAGATTTGCATTTTTATAACGTAATATTTCCCCATATAAAGGAACCACTTCCTTCTGGAGTCATTAACAAAGAGAGTGTAGCAAATTTATTCTCATGTAATTGGGTGCTTTGCTGTAACATCCATATTATAGCCACTTTACAACCATGTAAACTTGCTGGGTGAAATCAGGTTTAAAGTTCCATTATTGTCATATAATACTAATGTTATGAGGCCAGGGGACCCCAAAACCCAGCAGCAATAGATATTCACCAAGACAAATGTTCACTGACACAAAAGCTACTTTTAATTATCTTTAAACATGAAAATAGCACCCAACAAATCAGTTAAAGTATGATTCTATCAGAAGTTCCAATAATGACTTGGACCAAGACTAAGGGGAACAATAGGCTTTATTGTACTTGAGACGGCCGGTCCAGGTCCAAGACTAGGAATGAGCGGGAAGGAGAGGGGACTCAACCTTGATGGCCCGGGGTTACATGGGTAGGACTAAGGGAGGAGCCAAGGTAGGACACCCGGAGGAAGAGGCCAGCCAGCACAATCATATCACAACATGATTAACTTAACCCTTCTAATTCTAAGTACGCTTGTATGTAATGTGTGTAAGTTCAGAAAAGTTCTTAGCTTCACAGTCCAATCTCACTTCTCATTCGCTGGTTGCAAGCAATTCTTCTTCTAACTGTGCACAGAATTTAACATTTATGAAGTTCACCAGGCTTTGGTGCTTGAAATGTAAATGGTTTTCAGAGAGATTTCTTGCTCATTTGACACCCACAACTGATCCCTTCTGATCAGCCACTTCAGTGTCCCGCTGAAGAAACTTGCTTCATCAAGGTTTTCCAGATGATAATCTTGCTTTCAGGTCACCAGAGTTCCTTTTCTGTTTCCCTTATTTCAAGTGAAACATTATACAGCCAGCCATCTCCTCTTGTTCAGACTACAAGGGCTTTGACCAGGCTGAACTAAGAACTCCCAACCAGTCTTCAAATTGGGCTTTTTCCCCCCACAAGTTTGCCAGCTTGTCATGTTCCAGTCCCAGTTGCTGCTGGTAAACTGTCAAACTGAATCCTCTCTGAGAAAACTACCCTCTTAGAACAGCAAGCTACACTCAAGACTGCAACACTGGACCCAATGTTCTGAGTTCATTCATCTGTTGCAGTACAAAATAATCCATTACTCCACAGCATGTCCAATTAACAACTAGTTGTGAAGACCTTACAGGCATTCTTCAAAGTTTGTGCAAAGGCATTCAGAGCCTGGACTGTCTGGCTTGAGCAGAGCGCCAGCATTTTCAATGATATCGGTTTTTAAGTGTTTGTATCTGTATGACCCAACTAAAAACCCCACAATTTTTCAAATGCATACCTATATAAAATTTAAAATATTACAATCTGTCACACTACATTTAGAATGTAATATATCCATGAAATTCTTTGTGACAAGTAGTTGAAGCTGGTTCCTTATCTAGATTTAAGAGGGAGTTAAGGGGATCAGGGGAGAAGGCAGGTACTGGGTAGATGATCAGCCAAATAAATGGCAGTGTAGGCTTGAAGGGCCAAATGGCCTCTTATTTTCTAAATTCTGACTTTTATCTAACGGAAGGCAGATAGAGTCGCCACTTGTCCTGCGCCCTCACTAAAACCTACAGCTCCTGGTGTTCCTAGGTGGTCTCCACACCAAGTACAAACCAGGCCTGAGCTTGCTGAGCTTCCACAATCTGACAGTCCCAGGCATATTTCAAGCTATTGGTTGAAATATTTTTCAAGCATCCTTTACATCACCTTGCAAAAAAGTTTTTTTTTTCTTTTTAATTTTTAAATCACCAATGGTTATTTCACAATCAGAACAGATATTCTGATCAAAATTTACTGTCTTGAATCAATTGATGTTTCCTCTGCAGATACCATGTACTTAATAAATTATTGCACCCCATTATATTGAAATGCCAGATTTTTAGTTTGTTCAAGAGGGATTCTGAATTGACTCACTCAATTGTTGTTTACAGATGTAGTCCATACTTCCAATTTTTCTGACTTAAGTAAATGCAGGACAAAGTAAATATAAACCAGCAAGATACTGAACATCATCATATAGGTCTTTCAATGCTCTCACTGCTTTCTTTGGGTAACCAAGACTCTGCAGTGTTGCGACATTGAGGTTAGAGAATATGGAGAAAAGGAGTCTTGTATAGATACAATTTTCAGATGTTAATTGTGCTTTAGAATTGCAGAAAAAAAATACAGCCCGGAATTAAGGAACTCTGCCCATACTGGCACTTTAAAAGAAATCCAAATAATTCCAATTCCACTGTTCTTACCTGCAAATATTCACCAAGTTTATAATTTTGTATTTCTCATTGAATATCTTACTCCCACTATTTTAGACTCCGCATTTATGTTAACAGTGCATAACATTTTATATTTCGTGTTATCTTTGTTCTTTATGCCAATTGTATTAAATAAATGTTTACTACACTGGACAATTTCACATTACTTTTGGATTCAACTGCTAGCCAAATTTCAAAACTAATATAGACTGAGCCAGGATGACAGAATGCAGATTCCTAAAGCATCAGACCCAGGCATCACAACATACTCTTTGGAATCCCATTTCATACCCATTCTGAACCAAATATATTGTTCCCTAAACATATCTTCAAAATGAAACATGCTCCAAATCCTCTGCTTCATACCCCAGAGCTAAATTCAGCATTGTTCCTGCCTTGTTGATCTCAAAGCATACGAATAAATTTAGCTTTTCTCAGAAAATTCTTCCCACTCATCCAATCAAGAACCATCAGAGGTCCTTTACAGGTACTTCCGTGCCTCGCATCTGGACCCAATTTCAAAAAAACATCTAATTTAAGACTAAACTCAAGTATGCCCTTTCCAAACAATCATTAAAAATGATGGGACTCTCATTTTGCAGTTGTACCTCTAGCTGACAGGTATTAATTTCCTCATTGGAAGTTTAACTGATGCTACAGGATGGGGATAAATTATTCAGCGCTCAAAGGGCTTCAAGACCAAGCAACAGGGTGGGAAGGGGCGGGGTGGGGGGGGGTGGAGGGAAAATATCACTGTATATTTGATGAAAAACATTTGGATACATCGTTGATACAGTTCATAGTGCAATAAATAAAAAGTTTAAAATAATCAAGCAACAGGAGAAAGATACAGAATCCAGAGATTTCTGTAGCACCAGTAAAGAAAGCTTTGGAATCAATGCCCACAAATTGCTTTAAAGTTGCAAGTTACAACACCAATATTGTGTACCACTTGAATTGAAACAAGCAGCTGACTTTAACGGTTTCTTCATTTTACAACTTCATTGAGAGAAATCACTAATTGGTAAATGCAGCATTTTTAATAAAACTCTGATTCCCTCGCTTTGTCTGCATGACGAAGCTGTTGCAATTTGCAATATTATTAAGTTTACAAAATTGAAAATAATACTGTTGAAAACAGTGAAATCTCACACACACACACACTGAACACCAAATTCTCATTTACAATATCCAGAACATAAAATGAAAAGTTGACTCACATTAGATACATTTCATTTATGTTTAAGAATTAACATGTTACATCCTACAGGTACATTTACTTAAGAAATTTTTTTTGAAAACATGAAAAATATTCCTAACATTTGCCAAAATTCTTTTTTTAAATACAGAAACTCCATATTAAAAAGGTACTTGATCAAAGGTTAAAGTGCAATTGCCATTATTAGATTACTAATACTGCTCTTGCTCCAAATTTGTTGCAGAATACATTCTACCTGTACATTAACTTACCTACAACATAGTTTCTGATACAAAAGGGAGTAAAATTCATGTGATTTTCACAATTCTAAAAATCAAATACATTTGTTCATTACATTTTAAAGACCCTCCTTTAAATTCCAATTTTCCATTACGTTATGAAACCAGAAAGCCTTCAGTCACCGTGAGAGTAGTAAACAGACAAGCTTGCTGGTGAAACTCAGCAAGCCCTACAAGTCAATAGGAGGCAAAGATAGACAGTACAACTAACATTTCAGGCTCAAGTCCTTTGTCAACGCATGACCAAAAAGCAGGCTGGGGCCTAAAAAGGCAGTGGGAGGAGGAAAGAAGGGGCAAGGGGAGGAACACAGGCTAACAACCAAGAGGCCATAGGTGTTCACGGATAGGAGGACAGGAGAGAAAAGGGGAGAACTGCCCTCTATCCATGTCGACCTTTGCTCCTCCCCTTGCCCCTTCTTCCCTCCCCCACCTTTTTATTCAAGCACCTACCTGCCTTTTGCTCGTACCTTGGTTGTACATCTTTGCCTCCTATGGACACTGCACAACCTGCTGAGTTCCTCCAGCAATTGTGTATTTCCATGTTATGCTGGATCCAATTTAAGGCAAAGCTGGACACTTTATTTTAAACAATTTGGTGTAAGCATATCGCTTTCGTCATATTGTCCTTTTAAGGCACAGGATTTTCTCACTGCAACACTTTTCATTCAATTTGAAATGTCAAGTTTTTGAGCAAGATGATATTTTTACTCAAGGACTGCATTCCAGGACGACAATCATACTATCCAATTTTTCAAGGCAGGGTTTGATCAGTTTGTTTTGTGTATATGCAATTTTAAATCTGCAACAGAAAAAAAATTATTCGATCATGGTTCAAGTTATTTTGCTTGTGTTACATAAACTACAGTTGTGTTGTTCAGTTACTTTTTATAAATTTCAATGTCATTAACACCAGATCTCAACATTCAATGGTCATTGTTGATGGAACACTTCAGAAAAGTCAAGACAAACTGATAATAACAAGGTTACTTTAAGAAATGAAAGCATTTCCCATGGTGTGAAGATACAGCAAGGGTTGATGCAAATTAAAGTGTACATTTCTACTCCCATCATCTCATGTCAAGCTAAGTGGAATAGAAGTTTATTGGCACCGTGTAAATTGTGGTAAAAACAAAATTGCTGGAGGAACAGCAGGCATTAGATGACATTAGTGCTGCCTCATGTGTGGCCATCTTTCACCCCAACTTCAAATTCACTCTGTCCATTTATAGCAACATTCTCCCCTTTCTCGATCTCAGTCTCCATCTCGGAAGATTGACAGACATTTTCTACAAACCCACCAACTCCCACAGCTACAACTCTTCACACCCTGTCCTCTGTACAGATTCAATTTCCTTCTTGCAATTACTCTGACTCCATCACATCTACTCCCAGGAGGAGGTCTGACAGGCGAGATCATCAGAGATGTCCTCCTTCAAAAGACGTGGCTTCCCCTCGACTACTCCCAACTCAGCCTTCACCCACACATCCCCCATTACCCATTTCTCTGCCCTGTTCCTCCCTTCCCTACCACTTACAACAAGAAGATTCCCCTTGACCTCTCATACCATCCCACCAGCCTCCACATCCAACACATTTCTGCCAACTACTAGGTGATCCCACACGCAGTCACATCCTCAACATGTTACACGTGTCCACACCTCCTCCCTGACCATCATTCAGGGCCCCAAACAGTCCTTCCAAATGAACCAGCAGAGTGTCATCTACTGCAACTAGTGCTTCCCTTGTGGTCTACTCATCATTGAAGAGATTGGGCACAGACTGGGAGATTGCCTCTGAGCTCTGCTGCAATAGCGAGGATCTACCAGTGGCCACCATTACAATTCCCCATCCCATTCCAACACGTCTGTCCACGATCTCATGCATTACCAGACTGAGATAACCTGCAAATTGGAGGAACTCTTCAGATTCTACCTTGGGAATCCTCCAATCAGATAGCAATAACACAGACTTCTCCAGGCTCCTCTCTACCTATTCCTATGTTTCATTTCCTATAGATTAGTAATTATACTCTTGCTTGTCAGCTTGTGCTCCTCCCCAGCTTTTTTATTGAGGCACCCGTCTGCTTTTTACTCATACCTTGAAGGGCTCAGGCCCAAAACATTGGTTAAATATCTTTAACTCCTGTGGACACTGCCAGATCTGCTGAGTTACTTGAGCATTTGAGCTTTTAATTTCTCATTGTTGTTGCACATCTTCATCAACTTGGCAATTTTGGCCACAACATACAATGTTAAATCAGTATTTTAAAAATTAATTTACAAATGACGAAAGAAGTTGTTTAAAAAAAAATAGAAAGAGTGTGATCATGCACACAAAACCCAAAGGAATAAATAAGTTCTGGGGTTCACATCAAAGACCATCAGAATGCACAAAGGTAATTTATGTCACATACGGTTCAATTACAAAAGGCTAATAAGGGATGAAAATTAACAATTTGTTTATTTTTAAGAATATTTTAAAGATTTACTTTGTTTATCATCCAATAGCAAGCATTAGGTCAATAAATGACATTCATTCCAAAAAGGATGATTCATAAATGAAAAGGAATGCAGAGCAACTCAGAAACATTATCAAAACCAATATCATGAGGGTTGAGGTTTCAGTTTTCACTCAAAATCCAAAGACTGACCCAAGAATTTACCAGTTAAAATACAGCAGAATAACTTCATCTCATGCAAGTCTCAGAGGGTTGCAATCGAGGGAGCTTTGGGAAGCAGTTCACACAGAAATGATGGAAACCAGCAACCTTTCCCCTCCCTATTTAAAAGGCCCATTGATCAGGACAAATTAGTGCAAAAAGGAGAAAGTGCCATATTCATACACACAAATGGAAGACAGATCAGCTGCAATCTGAACGTCAGAACAAAATGTTGCACCCAACTCGGGTGCAATTGTTTTTATTTTACAGTAAAGCTTCCTGGCCCAAATCCATTTTAGCTATCATTAATATGCAAACTCAGTAAATTAGCTTTGTGACAATCTGATATTAGGAAACATCATCATCAGGACATTCAATTCTATTCCAATGTTCACCAAGTAGTCTAATCAATCTTTCTCCCCTAGCCAAACTGCCATCAGTTGAGAATGAACTCAAAATTCCTGGTTTCTACCGTACAGTTTACAATTGAATTCTTGACCAATTACCATAACAACAAAAATTACAAATCCCCTCCTGCGTTTTGAATTTTAACACTATCCTCATGACGGACTTGCATTCGACAATAAAGTTTATATAAAAAAAACCGCAAACCAGACCCCCTCCCCCAAGATCAATCAACAGCTCAAAAAAAAAATCATACACAAATGATCCAAATTTCCAAACTACAGGATTATGCAACCACATCTCAATAAATCATTTGTGCACAAATAGGATTGGCATGACGATTTTCTCCTCAAAATGTGCCGAGTCCCCTCAGGATTTCCATTCCCGATATGGAAGAGCAAGCAAATTTTGAGTTCAATTTGCATTTAATTAATTTTATTTATCATCCCAGTTTTTTTTTAAAATAAATTAAGAGTTTATAAACAGAGTGAAGGACAGAGGCGGAGGTGGGGGAATAAAATACGAGCAATTCTTTCATCCATTTTAAAAATGCATCACCTCCTCTTGTGATTAGATATGGAATTGCAAACATTAAGAACAACAATGAGATTTTCACATACGACACAACCTGCTGAGTTTCTCCTGCAAGTTTGTGCATTGTACTCAACTCCAGCATCAGTAGACTTTCTCGTTTTACATACTTCTATAGTATTTTGGATACAACTAGTTTGCTGCCTCGTAATCAAAAAATAATTCTATTGCTTTTAACATCTGTTAGATTTACCTTTTCTTAAGTTGTTTATGCTTCTCCATATCCAGACAACTTCTTTGCAACGCTGTTATGCCTTGAACAGCTAAAACTGTAAAACATTGTTCTGTACATTCATTATGGAAGCTAATATCCCACTGTGGAAGTTCACTGGTGTACCTCCATGCAACCAGTATGTAGTTTAATGCAGTTTCCCAGCATTCTGCTTGCAATAACAGCTTCCCTTGCTCCAGACATGTTTTCTGCAAGGAAACAAAATTCATAACATTTTCTTTAAGTCTAAACTAAATTAGTCATTACTTGCCAAAACTTGACTGCACCTTTCAGTTAAGGAAAAGATGGCCAGGGCTTAAACAGGAAATCAGAATTCATTCTCATGAAATTTGGTATTTTGTGGCAGCATCAGTGCAAATGTTCGTATTATAACCATCTTGCAACATTACAATATTAAAAAAAGTGCACAAAATGTGAGGCAGTGTCTTTGGTTCATTGATTATTCAGGAATCCGATGGCAGCAGGGAAGAAGCTGTCCTTGTGCTGCTGAGCCTCGTCTTTAAGCCCCTGTACCCTTTTCCCATGCTAGCAGAGTGATAGCCCATCAATAAGAGTTCAGACATGTGAATGGAATAATACTTGGCTTTTATTAACAGACTCAATGCTACCCTAGTCTGGCCAGTGGGACACTGAGCACCATCTGTTAGACCAGCTAGGCAGACACTCCCACAGCAGTAGCCGATACACAAGTGAGTGACAGTCAGTAATAATATGCAGAGTGAAGAGGGCATGACCTGGGTGGTGGGGATCTTTGAGGATAGAGGCTGGTTTTTAAAGACACCCCCTCATGTAGATGTCCTCAGTGGAGTGAAGTCTGGTGCCTGTGATGTCACAGGCCGAGTTAACAACTCTCTGGAGTTTATTCTTGTCCTGAGAGTTGGCGCCTGGCAGACAGTGATGCACTCAGCCAGAGTGCTCTCCACTGTTGAAGTTTACGAGAGTCTTTGATGACATAGTGAATCTCCTCAGACACCTCACAAAATATAGCTGCTGACGAGCATTCTTTGTGATTGCATCAACATGGAGGCTCCAGGACAGATCCTCGGAGATGTTGACACCCAGGAATTTGAAGTTCTTGACCCTCTCCACAACTGAGCACTTGAGGACTGGGTCGTGTTCCTTTGACTTTCTCCTGATGTCCAAAATGAATTTGAACAAGATAAAATTGGCACATAGTTTCCTCTCTTTCACTTGATTTAATTAGGATCTCAAGAGACCACAACAGGGAAGACCTTTAGTTTCTGCACTCAGAATGATTAAATGTTGCACATAATAAAGAGTAGAATAGATGGTTTTATTTCATTTCACTTACTATTTTAAACTTTCAAATTGCAGAGGAAAAACAGATATTCTGATGGCCTCTCACTTGATCTTTGATGGAAAATGCATACCTGGAAAGCCTGAATATGATTACGTGCTTTGCGGTAGCAGTATGCATCTCTGTTGGAACCCAAGCGCCATCGTGGAATTGATCGATAAATATTGCTTTTGATCAACTCCAGCTGTTCCTGAACAAATTTCATGATCAATGATGGAAAAATCAATTTCATGTCCTGTTTGAAGCAACAAAAAAAAAAAAGCACTGGATTTAATACAATTCTGTACTGGATAGTCCAAGTCAAGTGCATATTCAAGCCTTTTATTGCAGATTACAGGAAAATTGGTCCATACATGGTCCATTTCAAGTATAAAAATTGTGGTGTGTCAAGTTAATGTCATACCTCATCATCAATTGCTGGATATCTGTGCAATAAGAGGGTCTCCACTAACTGAGAAGATAGTAGGTCATTCAGTTTGACTTCTATCTTTACAGCTGGCTTTAAATGCAGTCGCCGTTTCTTGAAAGGTAATCCTATAAAGTAACAAATTTTGTTGGTTATTTCATGAAATTACTTCCATTAAGTGGTAACTTTCACATTACAGAAGGATTTTTACTTTAATGCAACTCAAGTGTGCATATTTGTCTGCAAACAGCATCCCTGAAGTAATCACCATAAAATAGCCACCTTTCATTCAAAATATGAAACTACTGAGGTAGAGGTCACATCTGTGTTACAGAGTGGGTTAATTATGATAAAATACATCTTAACAGCGGTAAGATCGTGAGATTTAGTTGTTAGATCACATTTCACAAACATCTCAAGTGCATGTCTCCAATTGGCCTTGCTGAGACAATGAGAGAGTACATGCAAAGAGTTTTACAAGTAGGTGTTAATGGATCAGCACTTTTGGACAAGGCCCAGGCTCAAAAACTGAAAATCTTTTGCTATTAAGACTGGTGCCAGAAGAGGGGTCATGCAAACAGAGAGAAAAGATTCATTCTTTGGGGGAGATTCAGCAGCAGGTTGGTGATGAAGACCCCGTTTCAGATTGGATTTCGAGTTCTGCCTATTCTAAATCTCTGTGGTCAATTGTAGAGGCTGTGGCTGGTTAATATGTTTCTCCTGAAGTGGGGGAAAAAGAAGAACTCTTTGTGGCAACCTGGAAGGAGGGGTCATCTTTTGGAAAAACCCAAGAGGGTGGCTGCTTGAAGATCAGTTTGTGCGTGTCCAATGAACATCTCTCTGAAACCAACAAAGATCTTCCTGAGCTGTAATAAGTTAAAGCACCAGAGCCAAGTGAAGATCATAAATGTTTAATTCTGTGCAGTGTGGAAGATTGTACGATACCAATGAACTTGGAGAAGTGAAAAGTGAATGATTGGACAGCGGAAAAAGAACTTTCCTGAACGCACAAACATTACGTACACAAATGCTGATGAATCTCAAATGGTCAAACAGTGCCTTTATGTAGCAAAGATAAAAATACATCACCAACGTTTCAGGCTTGAGTCCTTCATCAAGGTGTGGGGTAACACGAGATGTCCGGTGGTGAGGGCGAGAGATGATAGGTGGGGGTTGAAAAACACCACAGGAAATTGGGATTGAAAAAAGATGCTAAACTCTTCTTCCGTTGTCTCCGTCTCCAGGCTCACTACTTTGGCCGCAACTCTCCAACACCCCCCCTCTTCAACACCTCTTCCTTCATCTGGCCATCTCCTCCTGCCAGCTCTGGGCCTTTTTAATCTCCAACTGCCACTGGGACATCAACCGCCTCAACTTCACTACTCTCCTCTCCTACTCCAACCTCACCTCCTTAGAACACTCAGCCCTCAACTCTCTCTGCAAGTACCCTAACCTCACTATCAATCCTTCAAAGGTGGTGCTATTGTAGTCTGGAGCACTGACCTCGACCAGCTCTCAGACACCTCCTATCAACCCCCCCCCACAGGACCCCACCATCAACCATCAAGCCACCGTCTCCAACACCATCTCTCACCTCATCAACTCTGGGCACCTCCCCCCTCCACAGCCACCAGCCTCATTGTCTCCCATCCTCGGACCGCCCAGTTCTGCCTTCTACCCAAGATACACGAGCCTAACTATCCAGGCAGGCCCAATGTCTCTGCTTGCTCCAAGGAACCAATTTCATCCTACCTCGACTCCATCTTTTCTCCTCTAGTTCAATCTCTCCTCACCCATATCCACACTTCACACCCTCCAACAAGACTTCAGATTCTCTGAACCGGACCACCTCATCTTCACGATGGATATCCAATCCCTTTACACTTCCATTCTCCACACAGAAGGCCTGCCTCAAAGCACTTGGCTTTTTCCTGGACCTCAGACCTGAGCAGTCACCTCCCACCACCACCCTTATTTGCCTGGCAAAACTTGTCCTCACCCTTTCGCAGCCAATTTCCACCTTGACCTCAAACTCACCTGGTCCATCTCTGATGACTCTCTCCCTTTTCTGGATCTCTCAGTCTCCATCTCAGGAAACAGACTCTCCTCTGACATTTATTACAAACTCTACCTCCCACAACCACCTGGACTGCACCTCCTCACACCCTGTTCCCTGCACTTCTCTCAATTTCTCTGTCTCCGCCGCATCTGCTCCCAAGATGAGGTCTTCCAGTCCAGAGCTTCTGAAATGTCTGCCTTCTTCCACAAACTTGGCTTCCCCTCCACCCTATTAATTCACTCTCACCACATCTCCTCCATTTCCCTCTCATCTGCCCTAGCCCCAATAAACACAGAACCCCCCTCGTCCTCACGTACCAACCCACTATCCAACATGTTATCCGCCAGAATGAATTTCCAGGACCTCACCACCAAACACATTTTTCCTTCTCCCCTCTTACCCTTCCGCAGGGACCGCTTCCTCCGTGACTCCCTTGTGTACTCTTCCCTCCCCACCCATCACCCCCCCCCCCAGAACCTTCCCCTGTGGTTGTAGGAGGTGGAATACCTGCTCTGCTAAACTTGCCTCACAAGACTGGTTTTCCAATCCAGGTAACAGCTTCATAAATCTCCTCTGCACCCTCTCCATTAGCATCCACATCCTTCCTATAATGAGGTGACCAGAACTGAACACAATCTGCTGTCTTACCAGAGATTTGTAGAGTTGTTACATGACCCCTCAACTGAACACTATCACCCTAATGAAGCCCAGGATCCCACAGACCTTCTGAACCATCTTATCAACCTGTGCGGCAACCTTGAGGGATGTATGGATTTTAACCTCAATGTCCTTCTGTTCATCCACGCTCTTAAGTAACTGACCATTAACCCTCTACTCAGCCTTCTGGTTTTTCCTTCCAAAATGCATTACCTCACACATCCGGATTGAACTCAATCTGCCACTTTCCTGCCCATTTCTGCATCCTGTCGACATCCTCTTGTAACCTTCGACAACCTTCAGCTCCATCCACAACTCCTCCAATTTTTTTTTTATATAATTTTTTATTTTTCACACCATAAACCACATTAACCATGATACATACTTTTTCCTTTTCAAATATATAGTGCCATTTTCTCCCCCCCTCCTCCTCCCATCCCACCCTCCCTACCTCCCCCCTCCCGTCCATTTAAAGTACAAAATCTAGGATACATTAAACCAGTCAAACAATGTTGTCATTCAATAAAAATAAACAAGAAATTCCACTGAGTCAATTCTTTTCATTTCCTTCTCCTTTTGTTAATTTAGGTAGTGAATGTCCCCGGTAGGTTTTCGCTATTGTGTTTCATGTAGGCTCCCATATTTGTTCAAATATTTCAATATTAATTCTTAAACTATATGTTATTTTTTCTAATGGAATACATTTATTCATTTCTATATACCATTGTTGTATTTTCAAATTATCTTCCGATTTCCAGGTTGACATAATACATTTTTTTTGCTACGGCTAGAGCTATCTTAACAAATCTTTTTTTGTGCATCCTCCAAATCAATTCCAAATTCTTTGTTTTTTATGTTACTTAGGAGGAAGATCTCTGGATTCTTTGGTATATTGTTTTCTGTAATTTTATTTAATATTTGGTTTAGATCTTCCCAAAATTTTTCTACTTTCTCACATGTCCAGATTGCATGAATTGTTGTTCCCATTTCTTTTTTTTTTTTTTTTAAAACATCAAAAACATCTATCAGATACTGTTGGGTCCCATTTATTTAACTTTTGAGGTGTAATGTATAGCCTGTGTATCCAGTTATATTGTATCATACGTAACCTCGTATTTATTGTATTTCTCATCGTTCCAGAACATAACTTCTCCCATGTTTCCTTTTTTATCTTTATATTTAAATCTTGTTCCCATTTTTGTTTAGTTTTACCATTTGTTTCCTCATTCTCCTTTTCTTGCAGTTTAATATACATATTTGTTATGATTATCATTGTATCTGTAATCACATATTCAAAGTTACTTCCCTCTGGTAAACTCAGACTGCTTCCTAATTTGTCCTTCAAGTAGGATCTCAATTGGTAATATGCCAGTGCAGTATCTTGAGTTATATTGTATTTATCTTTCATTTGTTCAAAGGATAATAATCTATTTCCTGAAAAACAATTTTCTATTCTTTTAATCCCTTTTTTCTCCCATTCTCTAAAGGAAAGGTTATCTATTGTAAAAGGGAGTAACTTGTTTTGCGTCAATATTAGTTTTGGTAATTGATAATTTGTTTTATTTCTTTCTACATGAATCTTCTTCCAAATATTGAGTAGATGATGTAATACTGGAGAACTTCTATGTTGTACCAATTTTTCATCCCATTTATATAATGTGTTCAGGTATCTTTCACCTATTTTATCTAATTCTAATCTGGTCCAATCTGGCTTTTCCCTTGTTTGATAAAAATCTGATAGGTATCTTAATTGTGCGGCTCTATAATAATTTTTAAAGTTTGGCAGTTGTAAGCCTCCTTGTTTATACCATTCTGTTAATTTATCTAGTGCTATTCTCGGTTTCGACCCTTTCCATAAAAATTTCCTTATTATTTTCTTTAACTCCTTGAAGAATTTCTCTGTCAGGTGTATTGGCAATGCCTGAAATAGGTATAATATCCTTGGAAAAATGTTCATTTTAATACAGTTTATCCTTCCTATTAGTGTTAGTGGTAAATCTTTCCAATGCTCTAAATCGTCCTGTAATTTTTTCATTAGTGGATAATAATTGAGTTTATATAGTTGGCAGAGATTTTTATTTTTTGTACACCTAGGTATCTTATTGCTTGCATTTGCCATCTAAATGGTGATTCCTTCTTAAATTTTGAGAAATCCGCATTATTCATAGGCATTGCTTCACTTTTATTTACGTTGATCTTGTAACCCGACACTTCTCCATATTCCTTCAATTTCTTATATAATTCTTTTATTGATAGTTCTGGTTCTGTTAAGTATACTATAACATCATCCGCAAATAAACTGATTTTATATTCCTTGTCTTTTATTTTTATCCCTTTCATATTATTTTCTGTTCTTATCAATTCTGCTAGTGGCTCTATAGCTAACGCGAACAATAAAGGTGATAGTGGGCATCCCTGCCGTGTTGACCTGCTTAAGTTAAATTGCTTTGATACATATCCATTTACTGTCACTTTCGCCAATGGTCCCTTATATAATGCTTTAATCCAATTAATATACTTCTCTGGTAAACTGAATTTTAACTCCTCCAATCTTTGTCATATGCAAACTAACGGACCCATCCTTCAGCCTCTTCATCCAGGCTAGGGGTTCCAGAACAAATCCTTGTAGCCCTCTACTGGTCACCGACCTCCATGAAGAATCCTTTCCTTCCACTACTACTCTCTGCTTTCTTCCTTCAAGCCAATTTTTTGTTTTTTTAAACCCACACAGCTAAGGTTGCAGTGACCCTGTGATTCATGACTTTATGGATGAGTCTCTCATGGGAGACCTTGTAAAATGCCATTAAAATCCATGTAGACCACCATCAATTTCTTTTGTTACCTCCTCAAATACCCCAATTAGGCTTGTGAGGCAAGACCTTCCCTTCACAAAGCCCCACTGACTATCCTGGAGCAGACTGTACTTCTCCAAATGCTCACAGATTCTATCCTCAAGAATCCTCTCCATTAGTTTGCACAAGGATTCTCCCTATTAACTTTTTATTTAAAAAAAGGGACTACATTTACCATTTTCCAATCCTCTGGCATCTCCATTTACCATTTTCCAATCCTCTGGCATCTCCTCTGTGGCCAAAGAGGACTCAAAGATCATAGCTACTGCTTCACCTATCTCTTCTCTCACTTCTCACAGCAACCTGGGGTATATTGCATCCTTCCCTGGGGACTTATCCATCTTGAAGTTTTTAAGAAAATCCAACACTTCCTCTTCCTTAATCTCCACATTGTCCAGCACCTAAGCCTGTCTATTCCGACCTCACCCTGATCAAGGTCCTTTTCTCTTGTGAATACTGAAGCAAAATATTCATTTAGGACATCCCCATCCTCCACTGCCTCCAGGCACAGGTTGCCTCCTTTATCATTTAGCAGCCCCAACTTGATTCTCGGTTCTTCACATACAAACAGAACACCTTGGGGGTTCTCCTTAAACCTACATGCCAAATTTCATGACTTGTTTATGACAATAAATTCTGATGCCAAGGTCTCTCATGTCCTTCCTAAAGCTTCTTCTTGGCTATCATATACTTCTCTTGAGCCCTTCCGGTTTCTTATATCTAATATACACTTCTTCTTGACTAGTTTCACCAGCCACGGTTTCCTTTACCTACCATCTTTTCATTGTCCCAATGAGACAAACCTATCCTGAACACAGCACAAGTGGTCCCTAAACTTCCTCCACCATAATTCTGTACTTTCATCTTTGATTATGCTTCCAGAAATTAACATGGAAATATGAATTGCAACTATCAAATTTTTACAATTATTATTGAGCAGCTCAAATGAATTTTATTACAGCTTTTTTTTTTATAAAAAAGATGAAACCAGTCTGACATGGATTAATACAGAATTGGAGAAAAGTCAGCTAAGGCTTTTCCGTATAATGGAATTCATGATTGATGTCAGGAATTAAAGATACCCCAGATATCTAGTAAATGCTTCAGTAAGTTAGATGGTGAAATTGGGTCAGGGGTTGGGGGGGGGGGGGGAAAGAATATCACCAGATAGCTTGATGCATTTACATTTTTGAAAATGTAGTCTGATAAAAGAATTAAACTAATAGAAGATTGTTATGAACAAGGTCTGTTAATACAAAGTAACTAAAGGCAGAATAAAATGACCAAGTAGCATTATAAACAGATCACCCATGATCTGATAAAAAGGCAAAAGAGGGATGAGGGATTAAGTGGTCCACTTGGACTCTGAACTCACAGGTTTGTACAATGCCCTTTTCTGCACCTCATGACAAAAAGCAAAAAAAAAAAAGGAAAGAGAACAGCCCGACACTTTTTAATCTGCATTTCTACAAAAGACTAGTGAACACCTGACAGAACATTCACATATTGAATCAAGCAATCACCTGAGTGGCTCTCTTTTCTTAGAAAATATGCTGGAGGAACATTGGCTTGAAGTGCCATTAACCTTGTTTGTGCCCTTGTGGAATTCAGAATTTCTTCATAGGACCTACGAAGATGGACTAAAGAGACAAAAAATTAAATTAAATTCGTGACAGGACCTTGTGCTATTTTCCTACCAGTTCAAAGGCCACAACTACGGAGTTGTTCCTTTGACCATGGAGCGACAAGCACTTGCATTTTGGAAGAGTGTGAACATTTTTCTTGTAAAAAGTTCCAATATTTCTTCTTCTCCTTAAAAATTGAACAAAAACTTTAAAAATTTCAAATTGTAAAAACATTGAAACCCAATAAGTTGCAAAGAAATAATATCGTGGCAACTTTTAAGGTTAGAATTAAGCTTCATTCTTTTACAAAAATACAACAAATGACTAAGAATTTATTGTCATCTCATCAAGTATAATGTACAGTGAAATTAAAGTCTTGCTTGTCGCAGCTTCCCAGGTACATAAATAAGTACACCAACAACAAATTCAATTCTTTGGCTTGGCTTCGCGGACGAAGATTTATGGAGGGGGTAAAAGTCCACGTCAGCTGCAGGCTCGTTTGTGGCTGACAAGTCCGATGCGGGACAGGCAGACACGGTTGCAGCGGCTGCAGGGGAAAATTGGTTGGTTGGGGTTGGGTGTTGGGTTTTTCCTCCTTTGCCTTTTGTCAGTGAGGTGGGCTCTGCGGTCTTCTTCAAAGGAGGTTGCTGCCCGCCAAACTGTGAGGCGCCAAGATGCACGGTTTGAGGCGATATCAGCCCACTGGCGGTGGTCAATGTGGCAGGCACCAAGAGATTTCTTTAGGCAGTCCTTGTACCTTTTCTTTGGTGCACCTCTGTCACGGTGGCCAGTGGAGAGCTCGCCATAAAACACGATCTTGGGAAGGCGATGGTCCTCCATTCTGGAGACGTGACCCACCCAGCGCAGCTGGATCTTCAGCAGCGTGGACTCGATGCTGTCGACCTCTGCCATCTCGATAACTTCGACGTTAGGGATGAAAGCGCTCCAATGGATGTTGAGGATGGAGCGGAGACAATGCTGGTGGAAGCGTTCTAGGAGCCGTAGGTGATGCCGGTAGAGGACCCATGATTCGGAGCCAAACAGGAGTGTGGGTATGACAACGGCTCTGTATACGCTAATCTTTGTGAGGTTTTTCAGTTGGTTGTTTTTCCAGACTCTTTTGTGTAGTCTTCCAAAGGCGCTATTTGCCTTGGCGAGTCTGTTGTCTATCTCATTCAATTAACAGATGAGAAATAAATAAAAAGCATTCACTGTTGGCCCATAGTGCAAAAGAATGCTGTGTCAGTACAGGATAGTACAGGAGACTCAGAGCATGATAGCAGTTGGATAGAAAACTTCTTGAGGTAGTAAATTGGATTAGACATTGGCTTTGCAGTGTGCCTCACATCAGTTGTTTGTCATCTATATCCAGGATCACCAGTGACGCGGCAGATGGTCTCTTTGCCAGACAAGTCCGTTACGTGGACAAAATTGGATCAGCAAATTCGCAAGTGGCATCGAGATTGGGGGTATAGTTGACAGAGAGGAAACCTTTTAAAACATGCAGCGGGATCTGCAGTTGACAGAACAAGCTGCAAAATGGCAGCTGGAATTTAATGCGGAGAAGTGTGAACTGTTGCATTTAGTGAGGACGAACCAAGGAACGATTTGCATGGTAAATAGCAGGGCACAATGGAGTGTGGAAGAACAGAGGCATCTGGGAATACAGATATACAATTCCTTGAAAGTGGCATCACAGGCCGACAGGGTCATAGTGAGGTTTTGGCGTATTGGCTTTCATAAATATGAAGCCTCGAGTACAGGTGTTAAATGTTATTTTGAAGTTATACAAGACATTGGTGAGGCCAAATTTGGAATATTGAGTGCAGTTTTAGTCACCTACCTACAGGAAAGATATCTTGAAAGAGTGCAGAGAACATTTACAAGGATGTTGTCGAGACTTGAGAAGCAGAGTTATTTAGAAAAGTTGAAAGGGAGAGAACTATTCCCTGGAGTGTGAGAGACATGGTGGAGGGGGGGTAATTGATAGAGGTATACAAAGTTATGAGAAGTTATACATAGGGTAAATGCAAAAAGGCATTTTCCACTGAGACTGGGTAAGACAAGAACAACAGGACACGAGTAAAGGGCAAAAGGGGATCACTTGAGGGAACTTCACTCAGAGGAGGGGGAGCTGCCAGTGGCAGTGGTGGATGCAGGTTCGATTTCAATATTTAATTCAAATTTGGATAGGATGGGTATGGAGGGTTAGAGGTCGAGAGGACTAGGAAAAGAAATGGGCAAGGAATAGAAGGGCCTGTTTTTTGTGCTGCAGTCTTCTACGGTTCTAACTAGAGATGTTTGCACCATCTGAATATGGTGTGCTCAAGCCAAAAGGACCTTACACGATTATTATTTTACAGCTTTAAAAAAAAATAACAGCCAAACAAGAAGAATGGCTTTTTCTTTAAAAAAAGTTTAGTGGGGCCCCCATGATGAACAGAGAAAGAATTTCACCCTGGCTCATGTTTTCCTGGTGCCCAACAATCTGGTCACAATTTCCAAAAGTATTCCATTCTCCCAACATCTATTTTAGTGACCATCCCATCCAAACCACGAGATTTAAATTTTCAAATCAATAGTGTGTAAATAAGGAAGGTCACTCATCAATGGACTCATTTGGCACGCCTTCCATTACTAGAAATAATGGTCAGCCCAGCCTCAAATTGTTTCAGCTTAATTGTTTAGCATTTTAAATGTAAATCATGGGAAGTTACAATAGCTCGTGTGTCAGGTTACACAATTAAGCGGAAATAATTTCAGATAAACAAGCAGAATGAAGGCAGCGTTCTCATCTACCCGCCAAATATCGCAGAAGTTCTTTTCTTATATATAAACGAAGAATTTCTTTAGAACAATAAGAGAAATGGACAACTTAACAAGCGTAATATTCAAAATCCATAAAAACTCGTGCATTAAACTCAATTAACAAGAGTTCTCCCCCCCATCGCCTCGTCTATTTTTTTTGTTCTGATCAGGGCTTAGACTCACCGGCAACCTTGGGCTGCGGGTTAGGAATTTCCACCAGCACTTGCCTCAGGTTTTCTGCAGGAGACATTGGTCAAACTCAAAAATCAACGACTGACTTTTCAAAAAAAAATGTAAACCCTCCCGATTCAAGTTGAGGGTTTTAGTCAAGCAGAAAGGAGGGGGTGCAAACTGTCCTTCGATAAGTTTCAGCGTCTGCCATCCATGCCCCTGTTGGTACTGCCTCGCCATCCGCGTCGCTGAACCTCTCTGTCCTCTTATACCAATGTAGCAAAGTGAAAATTGCCGCGCGGGCGGAGCTTCCTGGATTTCACCCAATCGCGTCACCGCACCAGGAAAGGCAACATCGACTGGGATACTCGGCAGTCCCTTGAAGCGGAACTCCGCTGCTCACTGGAAGATTTTGGCTCTTCAAGATACACGGACTCACAGAATGGACAAGCATCTCCAAGAATCCTTGGGACATTTCCAATTTAAAGATTCGGCATTAGGCGAATAGAGGGGTGAATAAAGTCAACGTCCATGAGCCAAAATTAGAGTAGCTTGTGCATAGAAAGTACCAGAGCCCTATAAGAAAAGTGATAAAGGGTAAGATAAAGGAGGCGATAAGAGTCAAGTAGAAAATGATAATATGGCCCAGGCGATTTGTCAATAGGAGGAAATCAATAGAGGCGAGACAAAGTAAAGAAAATCATGTGGCCCTCGATAACAGAAACATTTGGATGAAGATCTCAGGAAACTGGATCTCTCTGCCACCTAGGATTTCCCAAGAACACCAGTTTATACCCCTTCTTTAACAGTTGCC
Source organism: Narcine bancroftii (assembly GCF_036971445.1). Taxonomy (NCBI): domain Eukaryota; kingdom Metazoa; phylum Chordata; class Chondrichthyes; order Torpediniformes; family Narcinidae; genus Narcine; species Narcine bancroftii. The sequence continues at coordinate 6,897,020 of NC_091475.1, read as the reverse complement.
TGGATTAAGATTTAAATTTGATAAATTTATTATTAAAGCTGCATACTTGTTTTTGGGCTTCAGCACCCGAGACTGAGGTCACAGTGGAGGTGAGGTAGTGAATTAGAGTACCAAGTCAAAGAAGCTCATGGTCACAGGAGCAAATTAAGTGAAGATATTCAGCACCTAGGATTTCCCAAGAACACCAGTTTATACCCCTTCTTTAACAGTTGCCTGGATTAAGATTTAAATTTGATAAATTTATTATTAAAGCTGCATACTTGTTTTTGGGCTTCAGCACCCGAGACTGAGGTCACAGTGGAGGTGAGGTAGTGAATTAGAGTACCAAGTCAAAGAAGCTCATGGTCACAGGAGCAAATTAAGTGAAGATATTCAGCAAACTGATCACCCTTCACTGTTGAGTCTCCTCTCTGTGGGAAGTCAGGTTGGCAAAAGTTGGAAAAATACGTGAATTTGGACAGGATCATGGATGGGAGAGGTATGGAGGGCTATAGATGGAGTGCAGGCCAGTGGGACAAGGCAGAAGAATGGTTCGGCACAGACTAGAAGGGCTGAAGGGGTCTGTTCTGTGCTATAATGTTCTATGTAGTCGCTGTTTCATCCAGAAAGAATTTTTAGGAAGAAGGGTGAAAGAGGTGGTGTTTTAACTTTGCAGGAGAAAGGGCCAGAAGAAGGAGAGCTGGAGAAATGAGGTGGAATGCTGAAGAAAGAATAACCCCTTTGTAAATTCTGCCCAATAAATTGCCAGTTAACACCCTTTAATAAGATAACCACTCCAGAAAGAAATCAACAGAAATTCAAAAACTGCTGATGCAGGAAATCTAAAATTAAAAATAATTTGCTGGAAACACTCAGCATCTGTGAAGGGAGAAATAGAGTGATAATGTTTCAATTCGAAGACCCTTGAACTGTGAAGCTTGTTTTTCTTTCCACACATGCAACTCAACAAGCGCCACGCTAGTTGTAATTAAACGTAATCATTTCTTTTTACTTGTACCCAGAATAAGCAAGTGCAATTTGTAAGTTTTAGTTCCGTCACCATTGGGATGAAAACAATTGAGCTCTTGCTCTACATTTGCCAAAGTCGTGATATTTCCCCAAATGGCAATTTAATCTATGAATTAAATTGTGTCATCAAAGATCAACATTAACTGTATACCTCTATCAACATTAACAGTGAAATCATGAACAATGATATTTAAAGTATTAAAAATACTTTCTGATAATCTCTGAATTAATTACCAAATTAACATAAGAGCAGGAATAGCAATGGAAGTAGCCTACAAAGCCACTTGTCCTACAACATTTGAACTTCTCTTTCAAATCCAGGTTCCCTCCCAATCCCGTAGCGTGTTGTGGAATCACACAGCACAGAAAAATCTTTCAGTTTACCTTCCCTGCACTGACCACCAAGCACATGCAGAAAGTACTCCCATTTTTTTCCCCTCTTGCATTCCTGTCAACTCTTCCCCTTGATTCTCCGTCATCTGCGTACATCATCACAGTCATTCTTTTCTTTAGCTTGGCTTCGTGGACGAAGATTTATGGAGGGGTATGTCCTCGTCTGCTGCAGGCTCGTTGGTGACTGACAAGTCCGATGTGGGACAGGCAGGCATGGTTGCAAGGGAAAATTGGTGGGTTGGGGTTGGGTGTTGGGTTTTTCCTCCTTTGTCTTTAAAGGCTGAGATAATTGGTGAATTAATGATGTCAACTCAGCAACTCAATCTGACAACTGAGTAAGAAATCACTGCTGAGGGGGGAAAAAAACCCTTTTGGTCCTCTAACTAAACTGCAGCACTGAATAAATCAATCAATAAAGTTTGCAAGAATATTGCCAAAGTTCTGTGAGTAAATCAATCAATCAAGGCTTGCAAGCAGAATATTGCCAGAGTTCTTTGAATAAATCAACCAATCAAGGCTTGCAAGCAGAATATTGCCAGAGTTCTTTGAATAAATCAACCAATCAAGGCTTGCAAGCAGAATATTGCCAGAGTTCTGTGAATAAATCAACCAATCAAAGCTTGCAAGCAGAATATTGCCAGAGTTCTGTGAATAAATCAACAAATCAAGGCTTGCAAGCAGAATATTGCCAGAGTTCTGTGAATAAATCAACCAATCAAGGCTTGCAAGCAGAATATTGCCAGAGTTCTGTGAATAAATCAACCAATCAAAGCTTGCAAGCAGAATATTGCCAGAGTTCTGTGAATAAATCAACCAATCAAGGCTTGCAAGCAGAATATTGCCAGAGTTCTGTGAATAAATCAACCAATCAAAGCTTGCAAGCAGAATATTGCCAGAGTTCTGTGAATAAATCAACCAATCAAGGCTTGCAATCAGAATATTGCCAGAGTTCTGTGAATAAATCAACCAATCAAAGCTTGCAAGCAGAATATTGCCAGAGTTCTGTGAATAAATCAACCAATCAAAGCTTGCAAGCAGAATATTGCCAGAGTTCTGTGAATAAATCAACCAATCAAGGCTTGCAAGCAGAATATTGCCAGAGTTCTGTGAATAAATCAACCAATCAAGGCTTGCAAGCAGAATATTGCCAGAGTTCTGTGAATAAATCAACCAATCAAAGCTTGCAAGCAGAATATTGCCAGAGTTCTGTGAATAAATCAACCAATCAAAGCTTGCAAGCAGAATATTGCCAGAGTTCTGTGAATAAATCAACCAATCAAGGCTTGCAAGCAGAATATTGCCAGAGTTCTGTGAATAAATCAACCAATCAAGGCTTGCAAGCAGAATATTGCCAGAGTTCTGTGAATAAATCAACCAATCAAAGCTTGCAAGCAGAATATTGCCAGAGTTCTGTGAATAAATCAACCAATCAAAGCTTGCAAGCAGAATATTGCCAGAGTTCTGTGAATAAATCAACCAATCAAGGCTTGCAAGCAGAATATTGCCAGAGTTCTGTGAATAAATCAACCAATCAAGGCTTGCAAGCAGAACATTGCCAGAGTTCTGTGAATAAATCAACCAATCAAAGCTTGCAAGCAGAATATTGCCAGAGTTCTGTGAATAAATCAACCAATCAAAGCTTGCAAGCAGAATATTGCCAGAGTTCTGTGAATAAATCAACCAATCAAGGCTTGCAAGCAGAATATTGCCAGAGTTCTGTGAATAAATCAACCAATCAAGGCTTGCAAGCAGAATATTGCCAGAGTTCTGTGAATAAATCAACCAATCAAAGCTTGCAAGCAGAATATTGCCAGAGTTCTGTGAATAAATCAACCAATCAAAGCTTGCAAGCAGAATATTGCCAGAGTTCTGTGAATAAATCAACCAATCAAAGCTTGCAAGCAGAATATTGCCAGAGTTCTGTGAATAAATCAACCAATCAAAGCTTGCAAGCAGAATATTGCCAGAGTTCTGTGAATAAATCAACCAATCAAGGCTTGCAAGCAGAATATTGCCAGAGTTCTGTGAATAAATCAACCAATCAAAGCTTGCAAGCAGAATATTGCCAGAGTTCTGTGAATAAATCAACCAATCAAGGCTTGCAAGCAGAATATTGCCAGAGTTCTGTGAATAAATCAACCAATCAAAGCTTGCAAGCAGAATATTGCCAGAGTTCTGTGAATAAATCAACCAATCAAGGCTTGCAAGCAGAATATTGCCAGAGTTCTGTGAATAAATCAACCAATCAAGGCTTGCAAGCAGAATATTGCCAGAGTTCTGTGAATAAATCAACCAATCAAAGCTTGCAAGCAGAATATTGCCAGAGTTCTGTGAATAAATCAACCAATCAAGGCTTGCAAGCAGAACATTGCCAGAGTTCTGTGAATAAATCAACCAATCAAGGCTTGCAAGCAGAATATTGCCAGAGTTCTGTGAATAAATCAACCAATCAAAGCTTGCAAGCAGAATATTGCCAGAGTTCTGTGAATAAATCAACCAATCAAGGCTTGCAAGCAGAATATTGCCAGAGTTCTGTGAATAAATCAACCAATCAAAGCTTGCAAGCAGAATATTGCCAGAGTTCTGTGAATAAATCAACCAATCAAGGCTTGCAAGCAGAACATTGCCAGAGTTCTGTGAATAAATCAACCAATCAAAGCTTGCAAGCAGAATATTGCCAGAGTTCTGTGAATAAATCAACCAATCAAAGCTTGCAAGCAGAATATTGCCAGAGTTCTGTGAATAAATCAACCAATCAAGGCTTGCAAGCAGAATATTGCCAGAGTTCTGTGAATAAATCAACCAATCAAAGCTTGCAAGCAGAATATTGCCAGAGTTCTGTGAATAAATCAACCAATCAAGGCTTGCAAGCAGAATATTGCCAGAGTTCTGTGAATAAATCAACCAATCAAAGCTTGCAAGCAGAATATTGCCAGAGTTCTGTGAATAAATCAACCAATCAAGGCTTGCAAGCAGAACATTGCCAGAGTTCTGTGAATAAATCAACCAATCAAAGCTTGCAAGCAGAATATTGCCAGAGTTCTGTGAATAAATCAACCAATCAAGGCTTGCAAGCAGAATATTGCCAGAGTTCTGTGAATAAATCAACCAATCAAGGCTTGCAAGCAGAATATTGCCAGAGTTCTGTGAATAAATCAACCAATCAAAGCTTGCAAGCAGAATATTGCCAGAGTTCTGTGAATAAATCAACCAATCAAGGCTTGCAAGCAGAACATTGCCAGAGTTCTGTGAATAAATCAACCAATCAAAGCTTGCAAGCAGAATATTGCCAGAGTTCTGTGAATAAATCAACCAATCAAAGCTTGCAAGCAGAATATTGCCAGAGTTCTGTGAATAAATCAACCAATCAAGGCTTGCAAGCAGAATATTGCCAGAGTTCTGTGAATAAATCAACCAATCAAAGCTTGCAAGCAGAATATTGCCAGAGTTCTGTGAATAAATCAACCAATCAAGGCTTGCAAGCAGAATATTGCCAGAGTTCTGTGAATAAATCAACCAATCAAAGCTTGCAAGCAGAATATTGCCAGAGTTCTGTGAATAAATCAACCAATCAAGGCTTGCAAGCAGAACATTGCCAGAGTTCTGTGAATAAATCAACCAATCAAGGCTTGCAAGCAGAATATTGCCAGAGTTCTGTGAATAAATCAACCAATCAAAGCTTGCAAGCAGAATATTGCCAGAGTTCTGTGAATAAATCAACCAATCAAGGCTTGCAAGCAGAATATTGCCAGAGTTCTGTGAATAAATCAACCAATCAAAGCTTGCAAGCAGAATATTGCCAGAGTTCTGTGAATAAATCAACCAATCAAGGCTTGCAAGCAGAATATTGCCAGAGTTCTGTGAATAAATCAACCAATCAAGGCTTGCAAGCAGAATATTGCCAGAGTTCTGTGAATAAATCAACCAATCAAAGCTTGCAAGCAGAATATTGCCAGAGTTCTGTGAATAAATCAACCAATCAAGGCTTGCAAGCAGAACATTGCCAGAGTTCTGTGAATAAATCAACCAATCAAAGCTTGCAAGCAGAATATTGCCAGAGTTCTGTGAATAAATCAACCAATCAAAGCTTGCAAGCAGAATATTGCCAGAGTTCTGTGAATAAATCAACCAATCAAGGCTTGCAAGCAGAATATTGCCAGAGTTCTGTGAATAAATCAACCAATCAAAGCTTGCAAGCAGAATATTGCCAGAGTTCTGTGAATAAATCAACCAATCAAGGCTTGCAAGCAGAACATTGCCAGAGTTGAAGTCGATCATGCGCATTCTCGCAGGGAACAGTCCACTTCCGGCGTCGACAGGTTACCCTGGGAACCAGCAAGTTCCTGTTCAGCGCAGCAGTTTCAATAGACGGTGGAGTTTAGGGGAAGGAAGTTATCCAAGGACGCGCAAAAGAAAATTAGAAACGGCGAGCACGGTATTGCCTCAGCGCGGTCTTCAGCCTTGTCGTTGGTGGGTGTCCCTGGACTCTGTAAAATTAGGGTCGTGTCGAAAGTGCTTTCCTTGGTGGAGTTGAGGCCACGCTGCCGACGGACGGGGAAGGAGCGCGGCGCTGGACGGCACCAGGTACGTGGGCTCCTCGTTGCTGGCGAGCGCGGGGGTGGGTTTGGGGGGGGGGTCTCTCTTGGACAGAACCTTCAACTGGTGGTGGGGGTGGGCGCAGCCCCCTCCCTCCCTCCACACCTCGGGCTTTATTAGGGCCGCTCGTTGAAGGCTGGAACTTCGGGCGCTGCGCAACCTCCCACGTGCGGGAAATAGGACCGAGTGGGTGTGAGGACACTGCACTGCTATAGTCTGGACGACCCCCACCCCTCCTCCGCCCACCCCCCACCCCCCAACCCTCCTCCGCCCGCCAGCAGTAGCGGCAGCAGCAGCAGGCGGTGACAGTGCAGCGCGGTGGGTTAATGTGCTGGAGCAAACCCTGGTGCGAAGCGTGGACCCACTGCAAAGAGCTGGGTGATCTTAATGGTAACGCAGGACACTGTTGAGCGGCGAAAGAAGGCGAGTACAAAGAAAGTTGATTTGAAAAAAGAAACGTAGTGAGGGCCAAAGGAAGAAAAGGCCAGCGTAAAGTTCGAAACAAATGCCAGAAAGGTTCAATAGAGCAAGCGGGAGGGGGAGGGGGAGAGGGAGGGAGGGGGAGAGGGAGGGAGGGGGAGAGGGAGGGAGGGGGAGAGGGAGGGAGGGGGAGAGGGAGGGAGGGGGAGGGGGAGGGAGGGGGAGGGAGGGGGAGGGAGGGGGAGGGGGAGGGAGGGGGAGGGAGGGGGAGGGGGAGGGAGGGGGAGGGAGGGGGAGGGGGAGGGAGGGGGAGGGGGAGGGAGGGGGAGGGAGGGGGAGGGAGGGGGAGGGAGGGGGAGGGGGAGGGAGGGGGAGGGGGAGGGGGAGGGAGGGGGAGGGGGAGGGAGGGGGAGGGGGAGGGAGGGGGAGGGGGAGGGAGGGGGGGAGGGGGAGGGGGAGGGAGGGGGGGAGGGAAGTTGACAGTTTCTGGCATGACACTTCAATGCATAGGAAAGTTGGTATTCTCAGGGGTAGAGACGCAGAGAAAACCAACTGGAGCGCAGACCAAATGGGCACCGGCAGAGGAGGTGGGGACGGGGGTCGGTAGCAGTTAATCAACCGGGAATTGGGGGACAAAGAGAGTTTGAACAATGACAAATTAACACGAATTGCTGAAATCAAAGCGAATTCTCCTACTATCCACTTGAACTCTGGCAAGCTCTTGTATGAAACTGGGAGATTGAAAATTGAGAATTATTATTTTTATATAATATCGAGTTCCTGAGAAAGATGCAGGCTGTGGGGTTTGAAGTTTAAAAGGCCAAATAGAGCAATTCAATACAGAGGAGCATCGTAACAGCTAAGAAGATGACGGGTGTTTTGAATTATTGAGGAGTCTGTCTATCCAGCACACAGTATCTTTTACCCACTACCATCAAAAAGGAAGATTCAATGTTCCTTCATTATCATGTAATAAAACAGATGTAATATTACACAAAATTAGCATTAATCTACAGTAAGGTAGACTGATTCGCCACTAGCAGAAATTGCAAGGCACCTCTTTTAGCCGGAGAAAGAGAAGAAAAGAGAGACTCCCAGAATCACTGAGTGTCTGTGGATTTGCCTCCAGTGATCCCGCAGCCACACTCACTCCAGTCCAAACCATTGGTAACCCGAGTTTCAGATCCAAACCTTTGACACCATCAGGAAACTTCCAGCATCCTCTCGCATCCCAGTTCCGATACCTCCTATCCTTTCAGCCGGTCTCTAGCCTGGTCTGAGTCTTCTGACCACATTTGCCAACCCGCAGCCTGCATGGGCACCTCGTCTTGAGTTGACAACAGCACGCTGCCTGTGTTCCTCAGCCACAGAACCCCTCACTGGTCTGGTGTGGTCACCGACCCATAGGGTTGTCGCCTCTACTTTTCCTTCTAAAATGGGGGGGTTCGTCTCCATTTTCCGGTGCCCTGCTTCCCTGGAGTCTGCAATCCCTCGTGGCTGCTGCCAATCACAGGCACTGCCATCTTGAGCCCACATCTGCTGTTGCAGGATTTTAAAATAAAACATTGGGTCCTCAAACAAGCATCAAAATCAAGACTGCCAGGTTGGGAAATAGCTGTGAGCTTTATGAGCAATAGACTAACCAAGTAAATCATCCAAAAAAAATACCTGTATATATTTAAAAAAATGATATAATTATTATTATGTGCTGTGTGTATACGTGTATGCACTAAGGACCGAAGAAACACTGATTCATATGGTTGTACATGTGCAATCAGATGATAATAAACTTGAGAATGAAAGGAACAGGCAACTGGAAGTTTAGAATTGTGGACAAGAAATGGTATTTTGCAAAACTTTTGTGAACTATTTGGTTTAGCAACTATATCACAAACTCTGAATGCAGTCCATCAAATGGTAGAAACATAAGTGATGAGGAAGTCTGAAGAGAAGTGTGGGTGTAAGTGAAATTGGAAGAGTGAATGAGAGAGTCGTGGAGGAAAAGGAAGCAGAGAAGGAATGCAGACAGCAAAGTGAACGTCTGCGATCAAGTAGAGCCACGGAGATTGAATAATGGAACTGATGGCAGTGTGGACTGAGCTGGGTTGATGAAGTACATGAGTTACAGCTGAACATCTCATCGAAAAGATGGTTGCTCTAGTAGTTTTGTGCCAGATTGCAGAGTGTGCAACTGGACACTTGCAAGTGTTGGTTCCCATGTCACAGGTTTATTGCAGTCTGGCATCTACTTGATGTGCAATGTTGCCAAATGTGTCCTGCTTTCCAAGAAAACTAATGACCAGATGATGACTAATCAGCAATTTTTATAACTAGTCTGCCCCACTTACTAAATGCACTGCAGTTGCTCTAGTTGGACCTGCCAAAACATGTGACCTCTACCTGTTTATATCTGACAAGGGAAGTAGGTACATGGTAGCATCACCACCTGCAATTTCTCCTTAAATCACAAACTTTGCCGACTTGGAAATGTACTGCTAGATCTTCATTGTTCTTGCGTCTAAATCCTGGAACTCTCTGCTCTCCTGAATGACTGCAGGAGATCATGAACATAGTTCACGCTCACCTTTGTTCCCACAATTATGGGTGAGTAACTGATGTCCCCTCATGAGAGATGTTTCAGATCCCCCCAATTAATAAATAATAAATGATCACGCTTTTGCTCTTTGTTGGAAGGGAAAGCCTCTATTTCATTTTCTTGTAAACCAGTGGTTTTCAAACTTTTTATTTCTACTCGCATACCACTTTAAGTAATCCCTATGCCATAGGTGCTCTGTGATGAGTAAGGGATTACTTAAAGTGCTATGTAGATGGAAAGAAAAAGTTTGAAAACTACTTTCTGTTTTAAAACACCACCTCAACGTCAGTGCATGTGCAACAGAAACCTTCATCCATTCCTTTCTTGAAATAATTCCATTGGCTTTGTTTTATTTTCTATAAAGTTGATAGATTCCAAAATTCTGCTCATTGTCTTAACTCTTACCCAAATCCTATTCTCTTATGAATTAATACTTGATACTCTGCGTCTACATGTTGGGTTGACGGGCCTGTCTCTGCAACGTGTTGATATGAAATGTCTGAGGACATTTTTGCCAAGCTATGGTGCTTTGTAAATGGAAGTCCTTGGGGTGGAGAGAAATGGGGGGTGGGGGACAGGGGTGGACATGGAGAGATTAGGTGCTTTCAAATTGCACCTGGGTAACCCTCCTGAGTCCCGGGTTAGATGCTGGGTAGTGTGTGCCTCCTGTACCTTTCAAATAGCAGCCTAATCTACCTGTTAAATTGCCAACCTGGCAATTTAAGGGAGATTCTGCCCCTGCAATGAAGTTGTGAGGGATGTGTCACCCAGCCCTAGGGAGTCCCTTGTTCCCTGTGTTCTTTCTGTTTAAAGTTCCAGAGTAAGTGGGTGAGCCATTTCCCCTTTCAAGTAGGCAGAGGAGGACACCTGGGGAAGTCTGGGAACTGGGTAGATTTTGACTGGGCTTGCCCAGTTCGGCCCTTTCAAAAAGCTCTGTAACTGGGTGTTCAACCTAGTAAATTGCCTGGTTGACCTCCATTTACAAGGCAATTTAAAAGGGCCTAATGACAAAGGGCTGCAACACACAAAATGTGCAGGAACTCTGGTTCAGGCAGCATTCATGAATAGCCCCTTTTAAACTGCAGCACCTGAGTACCCCTCCTGGGACCCAGGTGTGATTACTGGGGCAAAGGTGGTGGAAGCACCTTTCAAATCACAGGGGATCTACCCATCAAGTTGCCAACCCGGTGATTTAAGGGGGATCCTGCCCCTGCAATGACGTGTCACGCACTCACTGGAAGTACTGCCGGATGTTCAGATGCTGGCTGCCCCAAGATGCACGCACGGACATCATCGGAATAAACGGATCGGCCATTTTCCTTCTCAATTTGGCTGTGGACGAGACCTAGGTAAGTTTAACTGGGTTCCGACTGCCTCTGAGGTAGATCAGAGACCCAATTAGGTTCCAATGGGGATGGACCCTCTCAAACTTCCATGTAACTAGGGCACTAACTGTACAAATTGTCCAGTTCACCCGATTTTACACTAAAAGGGCCTAATCGCAGTTGACAGTCAACATTTCAGGTCAAAACCCCACTGCGTTTGTTGCAATGTGTTTGCCAGGAGATGGTAGTGTGTACTCTATTTGTTTGTCTTCGCCACATGGTGGCAGAATTGTGCTGAATTGTGCACAGCCCACACCCACCTCCCTTCACCTGATCTAAATGCTTGTGGGAAATGTCACCCAATTGGCAAATTTCTTTTGACATATTATAATTGACTGAACAATCTGATTGGTGTGAATTGAATTATTTTTCATAATTAAAAAAAAAATTAGATATACAGCACTGTATCAGGTGAGTCCGTGCTGTCCAAATTACAGCCCATAAACCTACACCCCAGTATGCTTTTGAAGGGTGGGAGGAAACCAGAGCCCCCTGGGGAAAGCCCACGCAGACATGGGGAGAATGTCAGCGCAGGATTTTAACTCGGGTCCGTTCCCAATCCTTATATTTGGAACCTTGTTCACCATTTATCTGTTTATTCAAATCTTCTCACAATTATTTAGTTCAGCGATTATTCATAACAATAATATTCCATTTTAAACGATCAAGGCATTTAATCTTATTGAAGAATTGAGTTGTTCCTCATTACTCAATATTACCGAAGCAAGGGATCTCTGTCCAATAGTTCTGTTTCCTTGTGATATTCTTCTATGCTATTGCAAAGGAAATGGCGATGTGCAATTATTTCATGCTTAAGTTTGTTTATATAGAAACATTTGATAAATTTACACTTGAAGTGGAATGAAGAGGTCAACAATTCTTGTGTTGGTCTTGGTGTTGCATCGTTTCGTAGAGACTGTTTCTAAAGTGAAAACTGTTCAGTTCTTTAAAACATGAATGTGGACAATTTAACTCCAGAGAGGTTAAAGTTGGAAGATTGTTGATTTCGGAACTGGTCTGAAATTTACCATTCGAGGTTAACAGATTTCCTGTGAGGCTTGATCCTGATTTTTAGGCTTGTTTGCCACAGCTTTCGATACACATCTTCTGCACCTTCCAATGAATACAAACGACCCTCTATTCTACAGCAAATGGTTGTCAGCTCATTGTTGGCAAAATAAAAATGTTATATTTTTACAAAACTAGCTTGAGTACAGAAATTGAAAGTAGCACTTTTTGGCTGTTTTCTTGCAGGTTGTACTGTATTTATGACTGTAGTTCAGATTTGGAGATAGATCTTTCAGGCATCTTGAACTTTATTGTACTGGATCTTGGTTTTGGGATCCGAGTTGGATATGAATTTCGGTCCATGTTCTCCTGTGTAGCCTGAAGGAGAGATATGCAGAATAAACATCAGAAATTTGATTGAGCAGTCCTATTTTTCTTTTTTATAGTTCTGACTAACTGGTGTTGAACTACAAAATTTTAATTATCTGTAACGCTTTGTGATATTGTGTGGTCTAATCTATTGATTGACTGTTTTATATTGCATTTCACCATTTGCAACATATGAAACTTGTCAAATGCTGTTAATGCTTTAATTGAAATGGGTTGCATCAAAATTCTGATCCATTTGTTGCAAAAAGTTTTCTAACTAATAATTTCTGGTATCAAGAAATATGAGCAGTTTCCTTCTTAAACCAACAGATGGTGGTAGGTGCTTTAAGATGGTAAATCATTTTCTACATCGGAAATCTACTGCTCTAAAGGAATTGCATAACCAATTCCATCGATTTTTATCTGTTCGATTGTGAAAACTTAATTGTCTGTATCTGCACAGTTTATTTTTGATTTAATTAAAAAAAAACTGGCATCTTCAGCAACCTAATGACACGTAGATTAAGTCTGTGAATGGATCAGGAAAAACCCAACACCCAACCCCAACCAACCAATTTTCCCTTGCAACTGCTGCAATCGTGTCTGCCTGTCCCGCATCGGACTTGTCAGCCACAAACGAGCCTGCAGCTGACGTGGACTTTTTACCCCCTCCATAAATCTTCGTCCGCGAAGCCAAGCCAAAGAAAGACTGGATCATGTATATAATGAAAATCATTCTGTGTTTGTCCTGCTTGAAGTGACAATATCCATGTGATCACAATATGGAAACACAGTCAAAATGTTTATGCCACCAGTTGATTTTTCTTAGCGGCTGATGGGCCTTTGGGGTCTACTGTCTTTCTAATTTCCAGAACAATTGCACTCCAACTATTTTCCACAAACTGTAGCAGAATCGATGAGCAGACCTGGTTATTAATGCTCTTTTCGAATATTATCACCTTGATTTTACTGGGACAATAAGATAAGGAAATGGAGCAACGTGTGCTAATTTGGTTACCTAGCCTGGAAGTATGATGAGGAGTGCAATTTTTGTTTTCTTCCAGATTTGTACCTTTTTAGAAAGCTTATTTTTCTCACAGTCTGATTATTTTCTCAACCAGTAGGTTAGAGGTGGAAGTCTGAGGGGAAATGATGCTTGTTGATGTCCCAGAAGAAAAAGACTGACAGAAGCTTTTTATTTGATTTCAAGTTCCTTCACGACAAATATTTTTCCATGTTCTGGTGACGTCACTTTGAGGGGTGCTACTTTGTTTTCTCAAGGGCCAAGCATGATATCAAATTGGATCAAGGCCAGCGACCTATCTTGACAACAAAGAATATGGTGTAATTTGGTCTCAGTACTATCAGTGGTCTTTTTTAAAAAAAAACTTGCAGTTTGATAGTTTTTCTTGGTTAAAGTTAAGATACTTTTTGGGGGAAAAATGCATTGCTTAGGACCTTGTAATTTTAACTGATTTTTTAAAAAAATTTTATATAATGCTATATTGTGATCACATTGCCCTTTTTTTTTCTTGAGTACTTGGGTATTGATAACGACAAAAGTTTAATGGTATTTTCAACTGCATGGATCCAGTGTGTGCCCCAACATGAACCCCATGTCGGCGCGATGTCCAATGCACCCAATGAAATTGATTCACGTCTACTCATTTAATAGACAATTGAATTTGTGTAGGTGGGGCACCTGTGTTGTTTAAAATGGTTGTTGGTTATCAGGATTTTTGTTGTGAAGGGATTTGATTCACCTGGACAGCAATGATGCTCTTTATTGACTATAGTTTGACATTCAACACTGTCACTTCCCCCCCCCCTTAAAACTAACCAGCAAACTCCAAGCCCTGGGACTCGATACCCCACTGTGCAATTGGATCTTGGGCTTTCTCACCTCCAATCAGTGTGTATTGGTAAGAGCATCTTCAATCTCCCATCAGCACCGGAGCACCACAGGGCTGTGTTCTTAGGCCCCTGCTCTACTTTCTTTACACGATGACTGTGAGCCTCATTACAACAACCATACCATGTACAAATTTGCTGATATTGCCACCAGAGTGGACTCTGTATATCTATTTGGTTATATACATGTGGCAGGGGTCTTTAAAACTTGGTTGAATAGAGTACTAACAACAACCTCTCACCAAAATCAAGGATTTCATTGCAGACTTTAGGAAAAGAAAACCAGAGACCTACAACCCAGTGATCATTGAGGGGTCATCGGTGGAGAGGGTGAGAACATTTAAATTCCCGGGAGTCATCATCTCTGAGGACCTTTCCTGTAGCCTTCCTACTCATGTCATCGTGAAGATAGCACAATCAGTGCCTCTACTTCCTTAGGAGTTTGCTGAGGTTCGGTATAGCATTCTGTGTGTTGACTGGGCGCATTGTGACCTAGTAAGGGGCCATGCAAAAGGTGCGGACACAGCACAGTACTTCACAGGCTATATACTATACTACTGACGACATCTACAGGGAACGCTGCTGTCAGAGCAGCAGCAGCAATCATCAAGGATCCAGGACGTGCTCTGTTCTCACTGCTGCCACCAGGAAAGAGGTATGGGTACCTCAGGACTCCTTTACCCCCAGGTTCAGGAATAGTTGCCACCCTTCAACCAAAGACTACTTAGACGGGAACTAATTCAATACAAAATAACCAGCTTAGAAAGCCAAGGGCATATGTCAGTTAGGTACCCTTTATACCAACATAGCAACACTTAGAATCTTCACCTCGTGGGTATGACATTCACAATAGAAGGCCTTGGAGTAATAGAAAACGAGCAAATTACCATGCTAAAAAGTTTAATTCGTGCAAACCAGAGCATAGCTGTACATTTTCTATGATTTTTGCTCCGTTTTTTGTTGGCTTCTTCTAATGAAGTTTTGGCCAATTAAACTAGAGAAGGTATGAGGTGGTTATGCCTGGCAGTTCTGAGTAGTTCTTGGTGTAGGCCATATAGTTTTTCTCTTTAGAGTGAGTAGTCCCTTTCACACTGGCACCTTGTCCTAGTAATTAACGGCTTAAGGATTCAGTGTGAAAGCTCCTTAATCGACAAGCAGGCGTCAAATCACATTGGAGGATGGACCTCCGAGGTAGGTTGTATCATCCCAGGGGTCATCTGATGGCTGTGTGCCAATTTAGCCCAGTGTGAAAAGGACATGGACTATCCAGAGACGAAGTAATGTTGCGAGCTCAGAGGACCAAAAAACCTAGCAGCAATAGAAATTCACCAAGACAAATGGTTACTTAAACAAAAGTTGCTTTTGATTATCTTTAAACATGAAAACAGGATCAAACTTCAACTTATTACTATTAACTTAACCTAACTAAACCCCCTTCTAATTCTAAGTGCATGTGTGTGTAAATTCAGAAAGGTTCTTTAATTCACAGTCCAATCTCACTTCCCATTCCTCCAAGCTCACTGGTAACAGGAAATTCTTACACTGTGTACAGAATTTAACATTTATAAAGTTCTCCAGGCTTTGGTTGAAAGGTAATGGTCACCGCTCAGGAAGGTTCTTGTTGGTTTTCAGAGAGAGGTTTGTTGCTCTTTGGACACCCACAACTGATTCCTTCTGATCAGCCACTTCAGTGTCCTGGTGAAGAAACTTTCCCCATCAAGGTGTTCCAGATGATAACCTCTTTGTTTCAGGTCACCACAGAGTTCCTTTTCTGTTTCCCTTGTTTCAAGTGAAACTGCCAGCCATCTCCTCTTGTACAGACCACAAGAGCTTTGACCAGGCTGAACTAAGAACTCACAACCCATCTTCAAAATGTGCTTTTTCCACAAGTTTTTTTCTCTCTCTCTCTCTCTCTCTCTCTCTCTCTCTCTCTGTGTGAGAGAAAACCACATGACCCTCTTAGCCAACTGTACTCCGACAGATTGCGGCTCTGGACCTAATCTTCTGAGTTGTTCATCTGTTGCTTTACAAAACAATATTCCATTACTCCACAGCATGTCCAATTAATACCTATTTATAAAGTCCTTGTTGGCATCCTTCAAAGTTTGTGCAAAGGCACTCAGAGCCTGGACTGTCTGGCTTGAGCAGAGCTCCAGCATTTTAAATGAGATCTGTTTTGAAGTGTTTGTATGTAACCTACACTAAAAACCTGCCACAATTTATCTCCTTTAAAACATATCTATATACAATATAAAATATAACCTAATCTGTCACAGTACTGACGTGTTGATGACATTTTTGCATGTGTGTAGGAATGTGAAGGAAACCAGATTAAAAAGGTATAAACTTTGCTGACCCATGAGTGCTCCATTCTGTCGCACAAAATTCTGGGAGAGCAGGTCTGCCATCACTCTTTCCCACCGTCTTTATAAATTGTGCGCTATTGCTGCTACCACTTTCCCATGGTCCTTTATGAATTTATAAAGGTTTATATAGGTCGGCACAACAACGGGGGCTGAAGGGCATACTGTGCTGGACATAAAGCTTATTAATGTTATAATTGGGCATAATTAATTCTGTTTAAATACATTATACATCGATCAGGATTTAGGGCAGGTCCGCCATCGCTCAATGCGTCACTCAGATGTCACCAGTGGAGGATAGGCACCCCTCTCTCCGGGGATGCCTTGTGATGAGTGAGAAAGGATGCAGAGAACCAGTTAACAGTGATCCAGTGTGAATAGCAAGAACAGCTTCTTAACTGGTTCACTGAACAGCCAATTTACTGGTTAGACAGTGTGAAAAGGGCTAGTGACTGCAGTTTCAGTGTTCTTGTTGAGGGGAAACCACTCCAAGAAGTGGAGAAATGATGGATGCTGTCTGCTCGACAGAGGTCAGTGTTGTTACAGTTGGCCAAACTCCAGTGTCTCCTCCAGGTCCGTGAATTTGAAAGTTTAGCAAAATGCTGGAAGACAACTTGCAGGAATGGCTTGATGCTCTCAAAATTCGTGCACCTTTGGATCCAGAGTCACGATGATTGATTCGTCCTCTTTATTGACTAGCCACCATTGAAGTCCAATTTCTTTGCGGTGAAAACCATACTTCAATGTTCAAAAATTAGTGCAGCAGTACTTATTCAGCAGGCAAATCAGAAGGTGTTCTTTGGCGATGGCCTTGTTTTGAATTTGTTGAAGTAACCTAATTTTGCATTGTCTGTGCTTGACCTGTCACCTTGGGTGTTGAAACATTTGACAGCTCTTCAGGTTGCCATCCATCCTCTGCTGCAACAGGAAACACAGTTACCTGGTTCCTTTGTTGGACCCAAATGCTGGAGGCTCCATTTGGCACTTGCCATATCTCCTCATTGATGGCCAAAAGTCTTTTTTGATCTGTGGTTGGGAGCCTCTTGTGCAGCTTCAGACATTTGTTTGAGCCAATTTTTCCACTTCTTGAGATTTTCCATGATATTACTGTTGCGGCAATGATATACCGGCTTTTCTCATTCGTTTGATATAATAGAAACTTGTGTTGATTTGACAACTTGTTTTGCAGAAGATCTATTTTCACAGTGTGGATGGAAGATTTGAATAAGGTGCATCCATCTGCTGTTGGCTGCCTTCTTCAGTGACCATGATCCAAATTACTTTCTCCTCAACTCTTTCAATTAGAAGGTGACCCACCCCTTGTTACCCATCTGCTACTGCAGGCAACAGTTGACAGGGTGTCACCTTCTTTCGGAGAGAGGGAAACCTGTGTAGGAGTGGCGATAATGCAGAGGCGTGATTATGCCAGTTGTAGTCAAATAGCAAGCTGGAAGTGATAGTAACCTAGCTCCTGGCTTCGATCCATCCACTACCTCCTGTGACATTTCTCGACTCATCTGCCAATTAAAGGGCTGGAACCATGATTTCATTAAAGTACAAGCTAGTTTCAGATGGCATACGTACACATTCCTGAATTAACTTTTATTTGATGTGTAGAGAAAAGGAGAACTTTTGGCATTCTTATTTCTCCGTTACAGGCATGCACAGAAATCACTATTCGGTGATATCAGAACAAACTGGTATATCAGCTACTTTGGGGTGGGTGGGGGGAATAAAATAAAGCCATGCTCAAGGTACCACGCTTTAATTTTTCTCGAAGACCAGCCCTAAAAGGTGGCAATGTATAGTGGACTGAGCTAGTATACCCTATGCTGAATTACACTCTCAGCAAGGTGTTCTCGGTCTGCGATGTATGAAATTCAAGAATTGTTTTTGATGGAAGGTGGGCGTTCAGCTCATGCTCCTGCTGTGTGAGTGATCTTTACTTATTTCTTCTTGCATAAATTTAACACTCTCTCAGTCCTGATGGTTAAGTTTGTTAACAAGCCAAATGAGTGGCTGTAAAGATATTATCAGTAACTTTGAATCTTAAAATTACCAGCACACATTTCTTAGCAATTTTACAAGTGCTATGTATTGCATCAATTAAAATAAAATTGTTTTGAGAGCTGGTTAATATTGCATGTCTGGTACAATGCTATTTTCTTCTAGCAAAGTGCATGAATTGTACTGTATGCAAAATTAATCCATGTTGCAATGAATGAATGGCCTCTAATTTATAACACCTATGAAGATCTTTAAAAGCAAATGAAGACCTTTGTGAAAGACACAGTTAATGCATCAGGTTAAAATCTGAGTTGCATGGAGATCATGCCACTAAATTGTAATCAACATACTCTTTGAATGGGTGGGTAGAGAGTAAAAGAAATTCTGAGACTGTGACATCATTGAGCCGAAGTCTCAGTCTTTCTTGAATTACATGTACTGCAGCAGAACTGTTGGTTGTGCCCTGGAGAAATAACCACAAAGTCCAATGACATCATAATTAGAAACCTAATAAATAATTTCTTTTTGTTTGATGTGTTGCAGCTGGATCTATAAGTAAACGTTATCCAGACAGCCAGATTCACTCACAGTGAAGAAGAAAGGCAATTCAGCAAATGAAATACACACCAAATTAGCAACAATAACAGAACATAGAGTGAGTTATTACTAACCACCTATAAAAGAGACAGCTTATTAGCTTCAGTTAATTCATACGATATTTTTCAATTCTGTACCAGTATAACCCATTGAAAGCATCAATATGAGGGCTGGCCAACACATGAAGGATCTTCTTTCCAACAGCTATCAGGCTCTTCAACCTTTCAGTACTACCTTGACTTTAAAGGCAAACTACTTCAGAACCATCAAAATAACTTTCTGTGCTATTGAAACTCTTTTTGCATGAATTGTAATTGTGAATATTAATATTCCCTTTATATTTATTATCTATTTTCCATCTTGTGATGTATTCTGGTAATTAAACTATTGTTGTTGGAGTTTCTTCAAGTTCAAGCCCCGTGGAGCTGCAGCAAATAAGTATTTTGGAGCATTTGCACCTTGCACTTTGGTATATGACAATAAACTTGTATGTCATGTTTGGATTACAGGATACCAAGATTGATTACAGATGACCATTGTATGGGTTATGGAAATTCTCCCTCAATTTCTAAATCATTTTGTTTAAAAAAAATTTTGGAGTCAATTTTGCTCTCAGAATTTGTGTGTGTGTGGGGGAGGTGGGGGGGGAAGGATAAATAATTCAACACAAAATTTAGTTTTTCAACTTTCATGTTGTATGTACAGATGAAAGGGCTGCTAAATGTGGAAAATATCATCATGACCAGTTTTTGAGGAACATAACCTTCCTTTCCTCACTGTCCCCACCCCCCAAACAAGGGGTTGCCTGTATGGTAGCTAATAGACTTTTATTACTGTACCTCACTTCTCTTGTATGACTGTGCACCTATTTCTTGGTAGATTATTGGACAATGTTTTTTTTTGCATTTATTAACATAGTTCTATTAATAAAAGGATCCTGAATATGAGTAAAAACTAATTATTTAGTAGTTACTTATTACTTCCTTTAAGCATTATTTAGTTATGCATGCAAGTGATTTTGTTCTATACATGCCAAGACAAATAACCCAATTCATATTGCTCCAGCGCCAGTAACTTTGTTTGACTGACATTGTCCTAGCAAATTTATTTGTTTTTGGCCTGGTAGATGTGAATTGTTTTAATTGCACCCGAAATCTTGAAAATAAACAGGAATCTAGGCATTGCATGGAAGGAAGAGATTGTATTCCCAGAAGGTAGTCTGTATCACAATTTTCTTTTGTGAAGCTGCATCATCTCTGACTGCATCAAGAAATGCAGACACAAAAAATTCTTGTGGTTCACTTATTTTTCACAAATTTTGTAAGAGCAAAGTTTTTATTCCGTATACAAATTTTGTTTGGGTATTGAGTTCTGTGAGGGTGAATTTCTGTTAGATACACTACTGTAAAGCAAGGGTCACCTGCAATCAGATTGCATTTGTGATTGAAACAGAGAAGGATGATGAAAATGTATTGTGTGTATGTGCTGGCAAATGCTTTGCATTCCATTTTGACAATGAGTAATGTAAAAGGAGAGAGTGAGAATTTGGCAACCACTGTGTAAACTCCTTTACCTCAATAATTATCTTATGAAAAATGATACTTTAATTTGCATACATTTTACACCTGTAATGTAAAATTGAAGATTTACCAAATTAAATCTTTTTTTTTTTTAGCAGTTAAGGATTGGCTACATAAACTTTAGCACGAATATGTTTGAGTTCAGAAGTCCACAGAGTTCTAATCAGATACTTAAAACTATAATAGGGATTTGACAGGGTACATGCAGAGCAACTCATGGCAGAATCTAGAACATGAAAGCATAATCTTAAAATTAAAGCTTGATTGATCAATAAAATTTGGAAATTTAGCATGCTATGTTAATTTTGGTCAGTAACTTTTAAGCCTTTTGTTCGGTTAGGCTACCAGGAAAGATGGGATGAATGGAATTAAAATGCAGAACGGTCATCTTCCGACTGAAATGTGGGTGTCATAGATGCAGTAGCTGGTGCCTCTATTTCACAGGCCTGCGGACTGGGTTTGACCAAGATTCACAGGTATCGGTGAAATTTCCATGCTCTCTGTGACCACGTGGGTCTCCCTCTGCATAGTGAGCCAGGTTGATGGGTTACAACGACTTGCCATTAGTTATGTGGCAGGAATAAAAAGGAAATTGATGGGAACGAGAATGCAATAGTTGCAAGGCTCTGTTTGTGATAGCACAGACCAGATAGGCTGAATAGCCACTTGTGCCATGGTCAGTAAGTTGAGGCTCATAGTACTGATTGATCTATATTATTTTCATGGTTCTTTCTTCTGTTCAGAGCAATACACAAAACTATCCAAAACCATTTTTTTTCTCAGCCTCTGATACACAAACATTTAAAAAAAAACACTCATTTGCACCATCAAAAAAAGAGAAAAAGAAATCACCTAAAAACGATTGCAAACATTTAAATAAACTTAATTAGTTTAAGAAATTTATTACTTGAAGATCTCCTTTTTTCCTCCTCCCCCCCATTACTCTTTTTCTCCATCGAAATGAATGGAGTCTCTGAGCCAATTCAAAAGGCGTAGTTTTCAGGTGATGATTCCCCGGTGTAATTGCTGAAAAATTGCAGGAAGTTGGTGAATTGCCTGCTGAACTTCATGAGGCGTTCAATGTCGGATGTCGTTAGGAAATTGACATTGAGGGCCATGGTGTTTTGCGAGTTGTGCATGTAGATTTGTGCTGGATTCACAATCTTCCTGAAAGGTGGAGAAATGGAAGCAATTGTGCCTGCAATTGCCAGCATTTCTCAGGAAATTCTGGGTTGCTGTTCTTAGTTTGCTGGTCATACTGCAGTAGCTCGACAACTGATGCGAGTTTGAGATGGTTCTAATTGCCTTAAAATGGAGCTTGCGAGATTGATACAAAATGGAGAAATAAGGTTGCAGTGGAATTTCAAAGTAGAATTGTTTGTTTCAGAAAGCAGCACATAAATTTTTCAATACTTCAGACATATGAGCATTTCAAAATAGTTTTGCTGCCTATGTAAGATCTAGAAATGGTGGAAATATTAGCTTCAGAAATATAACTCTTCATTTTAGATGAATAAAATGTACTCAAAAGCATCCACAATTGGCTATGAGTGAAATTTAAAAAAATTTAGACATGCAGCACGATAACGGGCCCAGGACCCTATGATGCCTAACACACCCAATTAACCTACAGCACACAGTAAACTGGGGAGGAAACCGAGGAGCACCCGGAGGAAACCCACGCAGATGTTGGGGAGAACATACAAACTCCTTACAGGCAGTGCTGGATTCTAACTTGGGTCGCTGGTGCTGTAATAGCATTGCTCTATGCTAATTGTGCCATGCATTTATTGTAGAATCATAAAATACAGGAGCCCATACAGTCCAAATTGTGCTGGTCATTGGAACTTTGAAAATGGTAATGGTAAGAGTTTATTGTCAAAGTTACAAGTACAATGTACTGATGCATAGAAACTTTTACTTGCTGGAGCCAAACAGATTAAGTATAAAACACTCATAATATGCAAAGACAATAAAAGAGATAAATATGAAAGGATAGATGAATAAATATTCACAAGGATCTTTGATGATGGCTGCCTTTTTAAGATGGTGTCTCACATCAAAGTATTCAGTTGATTGGGGGGAGGGGGATGGTGCCTTGATAGACTGACAAGGTTTGCCACTCTCCACCGTCTTCTGTGTTCTTGGGCACTCCAGTTCCCAAACCAGGCCTTGATGCAACCAGTCAGTCAGTATACCTGTAGAAGTTTGGGAGCATATTCAATGACATACCAAATCTCCTCAAGTCTTCTCAGAAAGTAGGCTTATTGATGTGCCTTTTTCACAGTTGCCTCGATGAGTTGGCTCCAAGAGATGTTCTCCGATATGTGGTCTCCCAGGAACGTAAAGATACCCTCTCCACCACTGTCCTCGCTGTGAAGACAGATGTGTGATCCTTCAGACTCCCCCTCCTAAAATGCACCTTGGTCGTGTTGTTGTTGAGAGAAAAAGAAATGCTGTTCTGGCACCTCCCAACCAAATTCTGGATCACCATCTTGTATTCTGAATGCCGCAGATCTGGTCTTCAATAGTTTGCAGATCTCTTGGTTCATCTATGGCTTAATCTTACTAGGAACACAATCTTCCATGCATTTACTGATAAATTCGGTAAGAACTGTGGCATGTTCCTTCAGGTCTACTGCCAAGTCCTTGAAAGTGGACCAGAAGACGACCAAGAATATCCTGTTCTCTTCCCATAGTACTTGAGTTATTTCTTCCTTCCCTTGTTTATTCTATTCCATTTTTAGAGCCATTAATAAATCTTTCAACTTTTTTGGGGGTTTTGCATTCCAGCTGTTAGAACTTGGTGTTTAATGCTGTTCCCTCTGTAACCACTGATTCTTTGTCATTATATAGTGTTCCCTGTCCCATTATATTTCCGTCACTAGAAATGACATCATCCCCCTGTTTACTCGATCAAACTTTTTTTTAAAGATCCCATTTGTTCTCTTTATCTTTTCTACTTGCCATTTTCAAAGATTTGTGAATGTAAACTCAAAAATCAGCAATTTTTCTCAATTGCAGCAATAAATTTATGCAATCACTCCACATTTTTTTCCTTTCAAAATATTCATTGCATGTAAACAAATTTTTGTGTTTATATGAAAGATTGTGCAATATATACAGAAAGATTTTGGATTACTGTGAAATTATACACAGTTGGCCTTTAGAATTGCTAAACACACAGTGATCTGGAGTAATACTGAAAAAAATCCCCAACATAATTGGCAACTTTTGAGGAATAATTGTGATTAAATGTAAGATGAAGGCTGCTGCAAAGTATAGAATTTATATCTGTATCTATACTTTGTGGAGATCTGGCCAATATTTATTGTACCTAAGTGATTATCAGAACATTTTCTGACTAATAATGAACTACCTTTTTTCTCTCTTTGTATTGAAAAAAACAAATTGTTTTCATTTATTTGCTTACCTGTGTATGGTGGGTACAGTTTCTTTTATACTGCTATAGTGGTAATTCTGGTTTGTGCGCAAGAAAAGAATCTCTGGATTGAATGTGATGTCACGTAGGAAGGATATAAACAAAATGGAGAGAGTGCAGAGAAGGTTCACGAGAATGTTGACAGGATGTCAGGGTTTGAGTTACAGAGAAAGGTTGAGCAGCATGGGGCTTTTTTCTCTGGAGCTTAGAAGATTGAGGGGGGATTTGATGGAGGAGTTCAAGATTTTAAAAGGGACAGAGAGAGTCAACGTGGATAGGCTTTTTCAATCAAGAGTGGGGGAGATTCAAAGCAGAGGCCATGGTTTGAGATTGCAGGGGGAAAATTATAAGGGGAACACGAGGGGAAATTTCTTCACGCAAAGGGTCGTTGGGATGTGGAATAAGCTTCCAGCAGAGGTTGTTGAAGCAAGGACGTTATTTACATTTAAGGAAAGACTGGATAATTACATGGAGGGGAGAGGATTGGAGGGGTATGGACCAGGTGCTGGTCAGTGGGACTAGTCCAGCATGGACTAGTAGGGCCAAACTGGCCTGTTCTGTGCTGTATATGGTTACATGGTTATATGCATGTTCTTAGACGATAAATCTGAAATCTGATCTTGACCAGATTGCAAGTGGTGACGTTTACGTAATGCTCACAAGTTAGAAGTTTCAGGATCTGGACTGAATCACGATAAAGGAATGTATTTTAAAGTCAGAGTGGTGTGCATCTTGTGAAAGAAACTGCAGCTGATGGCCATCCCACGTGCTAGTTGTCCTCGTCCTTGGTTGGAAAAGTTATGGCATTGTTGGACGTGCTTGGGCAAGTGACTACAGTGAATTTAGAAGATAATGCACATTGGAGCAACCGTGCACCGGTGATGAATGGAACGGGTGTGGAGGGTGGTGGATGAGGTCCTGGTCATGTGGACATCTTTGTCCTGGAAAGTGTTGAGCTATGCTTGGGTGCTGTTTGAGGTGCACTCATTCAGGCAAGTGGCGTGCTGTTAATCATGCTCTTGACTTGTGCCTTATGGAGAGAGATTGCAGTACAAGGACATCAGGCACCTGCCACAACATTCCTTTCTGTTGAAACTCTTTGTAGGATCTTGGCTGGACCAGTTGAGTTATGGTCAATGGTGAATCATCAGGATGTTGATGGCATGGATAATGCTATGAATACCAAGAATATTTTGTTGGACTCTCTTTTTTGGGGATATTCATTACCTGGCACTTTTCCAGCATGAATGTTACTGGATCTCAGACCTTGTAGGTGTGTTCACTTGGCTTAGAAGTTGAAAATAGATTTCAACATTTTGCAGTCACTTGTGTCTTCTCAACTTGTGATAGAAGAAAGGACTCTGCTCAGATGAATACCTTCCATCCCTTTGCTGAGATCAAGAGTAGACTGGATGGTAATTAGATGAATTGAATTTGCAGTTGGCAGGGAGAGGAATCAAAAGTTTCCAGTCCCAGTAAAAACTGGTGCTTTACATGAAATAAAATGCTCCCTTGGAAATTACTTTTGGCAGCGTTAACCATTGAAAGCTTAACATACTTGAATAACATCCTCTGTCTGTTATTTTAGCTTTCCAGAATAACTAAAGTAATAATTGTTTAAATTGTGGACTGAGAAATCTCACATGTCAAATGTTTCTTCACTACTATTGGTAACTGCCCTTTATAAACTGCTTTTGTTAAATTTGTATAAGATTTTGAATAGTGAAACAAAAATATAACTCTGTGGGTGGGGGGGGGGGGGAGGGGAAAGTGCTGACTGCTGCATAACACCTTCCAGTGTGTTATACTGGCTCAACTGGAGCACCGAGTCTTGGGTTCAAGCCTTCTCAGAACTTTAGATATGGAAGTACAGAAGGGCGGCACAGTTGTGGTTAATGGAATGCTCTTTCAGTGCCAGCGACCCAGATTAGATCCGCCATTGTTTCTACGGAGTTTGTACATTCTCCCTGTGCCTGTGTAGATTTCCTCTGGGTGTTCTGGTTTCCTTCCACCTTTCAAAACATACAGGGGTTGTGGGTTAATTGAGGTATTTGGGTGGTACTGACTCATGAGCTGGCAGGGCCTGTTATGGTATCTGTTTTTTTTTTAAAAACACTGGTGGCAGAGGTGTCTCTTGAATACATCTATTAGATGTATTTGAAAGCATTTCATGGCACTGTCAAGGATGGGTAGGATAGCTTCCATAGAACATTACATCACAGAAGCAGGCCCTTCTAGTCTGTGCCGAACCATTCGCTTTTTGTCTAGCCCCACTGACCTGCACCCAGTCCATAACCCTCCATACCTCTTGCATCCATGTACCTGTCCAAATTTTGTTTAAATGTTGAAATTGAGCCTGCATTCACCACTTCAGCTGACAGCCTGTTCCCCCTAAACTTTTCCCCTTTCACTCTTAACCCATGCCCTCTGGTTTGTATCTCACCTACCCTCAGTGGAAGAAGTTTATCTACATTTACTCTGTCCCCCTCATTATTTTAAATACCTCAGTCAAATCTCCCCTTGTGGGACCTTGTCAAAGGCCTTGTCAACGTTCCTGGTAATCTCCTAAAAAAAAAACTCAAAAGGTTTGGTTAAGCATAACGTGCCGTGTAAAAAGCCATGTTGTCTATCCCTAATCATTTTCTGGGTTTCCAAATAATTGTATCCAATCTCTTAGAACATAGCACAGTACAGGCCCTTTGGCCCTCGATGTTGTGCTGTCCCATATATTCCTTACTATAAAAAGTACTAAATCCTCCCTATTCCATAACCCTCTTTCTTTCACCCATGTGTCTAAGAATCTCTTAAATGTCCCCAATGTTTAAGTTTCCACCACCGTCCTCAGCAAGGCTCCCATAACTCTGTGTATATATTTAAAAAAAAAACTTACCCTTGATGTCTCCCCTTAACTTCCCTCCCTTAACTTTGTTCATATGTCCTCTGGTGTTTGCTGATCCTGTCATAGGAAACATGTGCCCTGTTGATGCCTCTCATAACCTTGTTGACCTCGATCTGAATGCTTTTTGTTCCTCGAACAGGGTGGTCCTTTCTTACTTCAACTCCTGCACCACCATCTCACCGAAGCCAAAGCCTTTCCACTCGGACTCAGACAATGACAACTCCGCTATGAAGTCCCTCACTTTTATAGTGATGTTTGGGTCGCCTGGTCCCGATTGCCCTTCAACTGTTGAACTCCATTGCCCAATCAACTGCTATCTACCTGCTTTCCCTATGTCTATTTTAAAGCTGTTCCCTAGATCACAATCATGGAACGTCCATAATGTTTGGGACAAAGACACTTTTTTCCTTTGATTTGCCCCTTGCAGTCCAGTTTTAAATTTGTAATCAAGCAATTCACATGTAATGAAAGTGCACATTCCAGACTTTATTCAAGGTTATTTATGTACATTTTGGTTTGACCACAAAGAAATTACAGCACATTTTATACCTAGTCCCCTCATTTCAGGGCATCATAAAGTTTGGGACATTTGGCTTCACAGGTGTTTGTGAGTATGTTAAATTGTTTCATTGGTGCCGATACTGAGTAAGAGAGCATGGCTTGCTTGTAAGCTTTTGATCACCTTTGGAGTCTGTCATTGCCATTTTGAATATGAGGACCAAGGTTGTGCCCAACGAAAGTCAAAGAAGCCATTATGAGGCTGAAAAAGAAGAATAAAACAGTAGGGGACATCGCCCAAACCTTAGGATGACCAAAATCAATAGTTGGAACATCATAAAGAAGAAAGAATGTACTGGTGAGCTCAGGGACTTGTATTCCAAGGAAAATTACCACTGCTGATGGCAGACAACTTCTCACCATAATGAAGAAAAATCCCCAAACATGTATCCGACAGATCAGAAACACTCTTCAGGGGACAGACATGGGTGTGTCAATGACTACTGTCCTACAAGATGCAAACCATGGCAAAGGTGGTATGCTTTGGACAGTTCCTTCGTTCATCCATCATTCAGATACAGGTTAATCTTGGTCTCATTTGTCCTTGAGATCTTTTTCCAGAATTCTGCCGGCTCTTTTTAATACCTTTTTGGCAAACTGTAATCTAGTGATTTGCATCTTGCACTGTAGTCTCCGAGTTCCTTTTCATGAAGCCTTCTGTGGATAGTAGGTCACTGACACCTGCCTCCTGAAGAGTGTTTCTGGTCTGTTGGGTATGCATTTGGGGATTTGTCTTCATTATGAAGAGAATTCTTCTGTCCTCAACAGTGGAGATCTACCTCAGAATACCAGTCCCTTTGCAATGTCTGAGCTCACCAGTGTGTTCTTTCTTCTTTATTGTTTGAAACTTTTGATTTGAGGGATCTCTCTTACTATTTTATTGTTTTTCGGCCTCATAAAGGCTTCTTTGACTTTCATTGGCACAACCTTGGTCCTCACGTTAAAAAATGGCAACTATTTTGCTCCTTATCTTTTTTTTTATTTTGGGTTTCTTTAGTCCCCTTAATGTTTTGTGTCTTTACTGATGTTTGGTTATTTGTATTTGTTTAATTATATAATCTTTATTGTATTAGGGTATGAGAGGGAGAGGGGAAGGGGAAAAATGGACTCTGAATGTTGTATGCTATTGTTCAAAGAGATTCTGTTGTTAGTTTGGATTTGTACGAGTCTTTGAAAATCAAAAATAAAATATTAAAAAAAAAAGAAAGTGGCAACTAAAGGTGATCAAAAGCTTAGAAGCAAGCCTAGCTCTCTTGTATCTCCACCAATTAAACCTACCTTAAGTACTCACAAACACCCATGAAATGTATATAAATAACCTTGAATAAAATCAGGAATGTGCACTTTAATGACACGTGAATGGTTTGATTACAAATTTAAAGATGTGGAGCACAGGGGCAAATAAAGGAAGAAAGTGCCTTTTACCCAAGCATTATGGAGGGCATCGTATTTTTTGACCAATTACTCTTGTGCTATAACTGTGACTTTTGACAAATTTGACCAGCAGATTTTTACAATTGTCAATCGATTCTGAAGTATTTTAAATTATTCTGAGGATGCATCAAGTGCAAACTGTACTGGTGTCTATGTTTTGGGACATGCACCCAGTAATGATTTTATTGAAGGTTGTAAAATCAAGTAAAATAATAGAGAAAACCTACCGGGGACAGCTACCACCTAAAATGACAGAAGGAGAAGAGAATGAAAAGAATTGACTCAGTGGAATTTCTTGTTTATTTTTATTGAGTGACAACATTGTTTGACGGGTTTAATGTATCTTAGATTCTGAACTTTAAATGAATGGGGGGGGAGAAAACGACACTATATTTGAAAAGGAAAATGTATGTATCTTGATCAATGTGGTTTATAGTGTGAAAAATAAAAAAAATTAAAAAAAAAAGTAGGATCAAGATAAAGTTTTACTTGTGGTTAGGATCAATGTGAACATATTACTGAGTTTGATTAAGTAAAAGTCTGACATTTTGATCTAGGATACCTCATCGTATAAGAGATGACTACTGTGTAACATCAGAACCAGAGTGGTTACCTGGTCCAGCCTTACTAATTAAAGCAGTAGGTAAAGAGTTTTTTTTTGTGTGTCACTGATTTACCCAGAATTTTGAATCTTTTTCCCTTCTCCAGGACAATTAGATAGATAGCTGAGAAAATATCAGTTGTAATGCAGACAAAATCACATTAATGGAACAGTCCTGGCTGATGACTCCTCAAGTCAAGTCAACTTTATTCATCATTCATTCCATGCTCTCACGGTAAAGATGAGATGGTGTTTCTCCGGAGCATATTTACACACTACTCCTATAGTGTATCCTTTGGTGTGGGCTAATTTTCAAATAAATCTTTTAACATGGCCTTTTTTTCTAAATTTCTAAATTGAACTGTTGGACTCATTTTGCAAATCGGCCCTGAAAGAACATCCACAAATGGCACTAAAAATGGCTTTTATCTTGAACAATAACAGTTGATTATTGAAATTTTACCTGGGCATTTTTCAGGTCTCTATTGCTCTAAATTACATTATCTGATTTCTATGCAATTCTGTCTTGTATGCATAATTGGTTCAGACCGATGAAGTTAAATCAGTGTTTATAAAAAAAAATAAAAAAAATTGATTTGACCAACTGGTCATCCTTTGCTTCATGTCTACATTAATATCAACTGCCAAGAAGATGGAAACATCAAATAATGTGCTGAAGGGACCACAGTAATGGGTTGTAGAATAAGGGTGATGAGTCATCACTTGGAGAAAGATTAGAACCTTGGTTGAACGCTGCACCAACAACAACCTTGCACTTAATGTCACCAAAACCAAAGAGCTGATTGTGGTCTTTTGGAAGGACACAACAAAGGTGTATGATCCAGTGATAATTGGGGAATCGGAGGTGGAGAGGATGAGCATGTTTAAATTCTTGACAGTCACAATTTCAGAGGACCTTTCATGGACCCGACACACTAATGGCATCGTGAAGAAAACTCATCAAGAGCCTCTACTTTCTCAGAAGTGTGTGGAGGATTAGTATGACATTGAGAACCTTGGCAAACTTCTGCAGATATGTAGTGTTTATATAAAAAAAAAAAAAATTATGCTGACTTGGCTCCATTATGGCCTGATATGGTTGGGGGTACCAATACCTCTGAGCAGAAAGCACTGCAAAAAAAAAAAAAAAAAAAAAGTGGACACCATCCTGAACATTGTAGGCAAAACTCTCCCCACCATCCAGGTTGAGGAACAGTTACCACCCCTGCACCATCAGACTCCTGAACAACCAACTCAGAGACTCGTGAAGGACTATTACTTTGAACATTATTTATTCCTGCATTTTCTTGCAGTCAGTTTATTTACATTTCTTTCCTTATTTATATTTTACTCTTGTATACACATCTTTTCTTGTATAGTTTTTTCCCCATTGACAAGTAGAAATTCTGCCTGGCTCACACGAAAAAGAATCTCTGGATTATACGTGATGTCATGAATGTACTCTGACAATAAATTTGAGCTATGAAAACTGATTTTTTTTTTCTTTTAATGCTAAAATAATATCAATAAGCAGGGAACAGAGGGAAATAAGCAATATACAGACAGGCATGCAGTTTAAATTGACATTGAGCACTAAAGGACCAGCTCCTGTGCTACAGAGTCCCATGTAATCTTACGATGCACTAAATTATCCAAATATCTAATGCAGCAGTTCTCAACTTTTTCTTTCCACTCACATGCCACTTTAAGTATTCCTTATGTCAGAGGTGCTCTGTGAAGGGATTGCTTCAGGTGGGATGTGGGTGGAAAGAAAAAGGTTGAAATCCACTATTTTAATCGTACCTCATTGACTTGTTATATGCACAGTTTCCTCACACCAAAGGAAATGGGCCAATGACCAGTTTTCTCAAGCAAAATATTTAAGTAACAATTGGGTCTCGAGCAGTGATTCTCAACCTTCCTTTCCCACTCACACACCACCTTAAGCAATCCTTTACCAATCACAGAGCACCAATGGCATCGGGAATACTTAAAAGTGGTATGTGAGTCGAAAGAAAAAGGTTGAGAACCAATGATCTAATGTATCTTTATTTCTGTGACATCGCCTTTCCGGAAATGCTTCGCACAGTCATTCTTTGCTGCCATTTTCCCTTTCCCTCTTAATTCCTATTCACAATCATATTTTTCTTTAAATTGTTTGTTTACATATTATCTGCTTAAATCATTACTACTGTTGAAGATGTAAGCTGACTTACGTTAACAAAATTTTTTTGCAAAATGCAAATTTCATAAAAATATTAACAAAATAATTGACAATATGGTAATATGTATTAAAAATATCATCTGAGCTTTCATGCATGAAAATGGAGTGGAAGGGAACAAGTATAATCAGTAGCATGTGCTCTCAGTGATAACTTGGCTTGATCCATTAGTTTGAAAGGGCGAATTCTGGTTCTAGACATCACAGGCAGGGGAAAACTTGCCTTGCATCTGTTGCATGATTTGTGTAAGACTTTTTTTTAAACAATTCATTGACATCACCTCTCATTCTTCCTTATTTTGAGTGTGTCGACCAAGCTAACTTGGCATTTTAGGAATCAATCTGGTGAATCTGTGTTGCATTCTCTCTGTTGAAAATAAATCATTCCAGAGGTAGCGAGACCAAACGTTCACACATTATTCAAGGAGTAAACTAAGTATAACTCTATAAATTTCAGGAAGGCTGATTTATTTTTATTCTCCTATCCTCTTGCAACGAAGGCTAAAAATTGTTTGCCTTCCTAATAATTTGTAATTGCACTTGAAGTTATTCATGTACAAAGTTACCAGTTTCCTCTGAATGAAGTGAACAAAATATAAATAAATGTATAGATATTAATCTATGGACTCGGAAATAGAAATGGTTTGCGGGTCACCCTAAAATGCAACTGCCGCAAATACTAACAGGCTTGCTAATGTTACTAAAGCAAGTCCTAAGATAATAAATTTGGTCACTTAGTGAAATACCCATTTTTTTCAAATTACACTGAACTTCATTCTACAGCATGTTTCCTTCATTTAAAAAATGGATATTCTAATTATTGAATTTCATTTATTAATCTCTAACCTAGTGGTTCTTAACCTTTTTCTTTCCACTCACGCACCACTTTAAATATTCCCTATGCCATCGGTGCTCTGTTGATTCGTAAGGGATTGCTTAAGGATGGAAAGAAAAAGTTTGAAAACTACTGTTTTAATCATACCTGATTGACTTGTTATGTGCATTGTTTCGGAACTCCAAAGGAGAACAATTTTCTCAAGCAAAACATTTCTGTAACAATTGGGTCTAGAGCAGTGGTTCTCAACCTTCCCTTCCCACTCACCTCCCACCTTAAGCAATTCCTTACTCATCACAGAGCACCGATGGCCGAGGGGAATATTTAAAGTGGAAGAGGATGAGAACCGCTGCATTGTGACAATAAAGAGGGCGCCAAGCTCCTGAAAGCACATTGTCCCATGTGCTTTGACTTCAGTCTTACAAATTTTTCTTTCTTTTCCATGCTCATTGTTTTTATGATGGACTGATATTGATTTCCTGAACCCAGTTGTCAGCAGAGTGACGGCAGCTTTGAGTTTATCAGAGATAATTGTGCAAATGCTCAATTGTAATTCCCCTTTCATATTTTAAAGGTGTTTTACTCCATTTAAAATAAATGGGCAATGCCCCCATTGAGGTAGCACAGATGAATGTAAAATGGAAGCGTTGAATATTCTTGTGTAATATAATTCTGCAACGCAATTGTCTAATTTGGACAATGATCAGATCTAACTGGATTTGAATTTGTACCCTTGGATGAAGTCATGTGTTGTGATTCCCATTAAATAAATTAGAAATGGCTTAAACAGAGGTTTTGCACAAAGCCTGTTTTGAAATAGCATTTCTCGTTATTTAAAAAGTATCGAAAAATGTGCAATCAGTGGAAAAAAGAAACTCGACAAGTAAACTTATTCTAATGTTTACTGCTATTTGAGCTATTTTTCTCGATTACAATATAGATCTGATTTTTTTGCCTTTAACATTTGAAGTAAATACATTTTATACATGTGCAGGTTAAATGGTAATTGACCTTTTATACAAGTCTTTAACGTTATGGAGTAATAGTTTATAATATGTACACACAATTCCAGAAGGATTTTTATTAGGTATGGGGTTCATACATGCACAAACCAGTGTGAAAATGAAAACAAAAGATGCAGGTAATACAAGTGGATCTTTTAATACTGAAATTAAAAACACTTATTCTCATGACGGGTTGGGTTGGGAAGGGAGGTTAATCATAGAGATTACTTACTGTAATTTGTGAATGGCGTGGGGCAGTTGTGGCTGTTGGTGTGATAGTAATGGTGCTGGTGACTTTATTGGTTGGCTTATTTGGTGTCCCATCAGTAATAGCTGGAGTTCTGATCTCTTGGATTAAACTGCAGGGGCTCATTGGTCTTGAAATGGGTGTGGCTGTTTGAATATGGGGATGACCTAAATGAATATGGATTTTATTGTCTTCAGTGGTAATTACGTTGGGGCCAGTATTTGACCTCTGTATTTGACGCCCTTGTATCCTTTCAGGCGAAACTCTGAAGATGGTGTGACCTGTGGCAGCTTCCATTGGCTCAGGGGACTGCGTTCGATCTGATGAATTTGGGGAATTTGCAGATAGAGCAACTATTTGTATTGGGGACATTGTTCGTTCTGGAGTTATTGAACCACGTGAGTCAGAAGTTCTGGATTTTGATCTTGACATTGTAGTCCTGGTTAGGGGTGATGAAGCACGTTCTGGTGTACAGTACCCATCCGCTCGCTTTGACTTAACTGGCGTGAGGGAGGCATTCTGTATAATGGTAATTCTTTGCTTTGGAACACCACAGTTGGGGATGATGGCTGTGCTGGTGTAGGAAAAGGAATTTTCTGAAGTGGGGCTGGTGATTTCAAGAGTAGCTGTGCTCTGTCCATGGTCTGGTGTTACTTTTATGTGAAGAGGTTGCCCTTGTTTCGGAGTCAGCACCATTTCACCTGGATGGACCAGATTTCCATTCATCTTTGATGCAGGCTTTCCATTTTGTGCACAGGTTTCTGTACCCTTCATCCACGGTGTCCATGACCTCTTGTTATGATTGACGCTATTTACAGTTAATGAATTGTAGTTTACTCGCAAGGATCGATCATCATCTTGAGTATTATAATCAGACTCTTCGCTTTCTATGCATATTTTTCCATTCACTACTGCTTTCTCCAAAGGCACAAGACTTCTGTAATCAGGTGGTTCACTGTCTATGGCATCAGTCTGAATTTCTTTTGAGGAGATCTGTAGCTCTCCAAATCTCCTACCATTCATGCCAGGCCGAAGACTCTTGCTAAACCTTCTATATCTTTCCAATTCTTTGGTAAGATTTTCAGTTTCCCTTGTTAGTTCCTTGTTCCGGTTTTCTTGTTGAGTTAACCTTTTTTGCATTGTATTCTGCTCTGCTTCAAAATGAGATAGTAAGTCTTCAGTTGCCATATATTCATGAATTTTGTCCTTGAGGGCTTCCACTTCCCTTGTTAAATGGCTTGATTTTGCCTGTTCCTCACTGAGTCTGTCAAACAGAATTTGTTCTTGAGTTGATTCAATCTTTTCTCCTCGCTTGTATTGAGCCAATTCCCTTTTTAGAGCCTCGAGCTCCCCTGTCATTAATTTTAGCCGTTGTTTCTCGCCATAATACCTATGCTCCAGTGAGTCATGGTCATTTTCTGTCTTCATTAGATCGTCCTCTACCATATGTGCATCTTTCAATTTACATTTCCGTCTTTCAACCTCGTGAGCTAATTCTCTGATTTTATTATCATCCTTTTGTAAACGTGAAGGGGATTTGCTGTACTCTTGTTTACCTTTGCTTTTGAGGTATTCCTTTTCGATGGCTTCAAGAGATTGGAGCCTCTTCTTCATCAGGTTGGACTTGGACAGAAGGTCACTCCCTCGTTCTTCCTCTGCTTTGAGCTTCCTTTTCAGCTCATCCCTTTCCTTAGTCAAATTGTATGTTTTCTCTTCCAATTCTGCTTTTGATTTCAGTGCTTTTTTACTTTCCTCAATTAGTTTTTCTGTCACTACTGTAACTTTATTTTCCTCGGTTTGAAGCTGGGCATTGGCATTTTGAAATCTGTCCTCTGTTTGCCTCATCCTCTCGGCCATATTTTTTCTTTCATCAACCAACATTACAGTCAGTGTTTTGAGCTTGCTTAGGTCCTCCTTCATGGCTAACTCGGTTTTCTCCAGTTTATTTTCTATTGCCTCAAGTTCCCTTATTCTTACTTTTAAAGTCTCCAGTTCATTTGCTAATTGTTTAGTTAGATTTTTCTCTTTTTCCAGATTGCATTTCAGCACATAACATTCTTGTTTACTTTTGCTGAAGGCATCCTCCAATTTTTCCAATTCCATTATTCTTTTCTTTAGTTTCTCCACCTCTGTTTTCAGATTCCTGCTATGGCTTTCTTCCTTTTCCAATTTTCGGCTGAGATCCCTGCACTGATCCTCCATTTTTAAAAGTTCCTCATCTTTTCCTTCTATTTCTAACACTCGTTTCCGTAGAACTTCCACTTCTGCCATCAAACTGGAATTTCCACACTCGCCTCTGTTTATCTTTTCCCTTAAATCCTGCAATTCTTCTTCTGCTTTTCTCAATGATTTGTTCGTCTCCTCTAATTCATCGACCTGCCGACTGAGCGTGGCCAGTTTTAGTCGGAGCTGTCGATTTTGGCTTTCTTCATTGGTCAATTTGGCCATTGTTGTTTCCTGTTCCTGAAGCAATCTACTGGTTTGTGTTTGCAGTTCAATCTCGAGAGCAAACACTTTATGCTCTTCTTCTGTTGCCCTTTCCTCAGAGGCTGTTAATTTTTCCTGAGCCTGCTGTGCAATGACAGATAAAGCCTGGGCTTTTTGACTCTGTTGGTTAAGGAGCTCTGTAAGCCGTTGCTGTTCATCCACAAGTATCAATGCAAATGATTTCAGCTTGGTCAGCTCTTCCTTTAGCTTTGCAATTTTCTTGCCATTTTCTTGTTCTTTTTTCACCTGATAGGTCTTTTCTTGTTCAATGAGCTTTTTCAATCTGAAAAGAAATAAAAATTAAAGTAGCTTCACTTGAGATGATACAATTGTTTCATTGAATCGCATCCATTTATCTGATGTACACACACTGACATTGACCATCTCAAAATTGTCCTTTAGTTTTAGACATGTGCATAAAAATTTTTTGTCATTTAAATGAACTGAAGTAATTTTGAGTGGTCAATTTTTAAACTTAAAACAAAAATCACAGATAATCGACGTCTGAAGCAAAAGCTGAAGGGCTGAAAACTCAACAATTCTGAGAATGGGCTTAGTTGTGTCAGATGTTAAAGCTTCTATTTCCCACCGTAGATGTTTCTTTTTCATAATTTTGTGGTGGTTTTCAGAATTTAACAATTAACTGTGCACATTTTTCCATAAGGTTGTCAAAATGCAAACTCAAAATGATGTATGTGGAACTAGAAAGGAGAATTAAGTCATTTAATAGTTTCTTAATCTAGTAAGTTCTTGAATATTGCACAACTCCCATAATTTTCTCAGGATTAACAGGAATAACCAAATTATTAATGGTTTAAAATTTCCCTTTGTCTGATACGTTGTTGATGTTGTTACTTATTGTAATACATAGCCTGAGTTCCAAATAAAAATTTGCTCCATGCTTTTTTGTTTAGATCATTGTTTCCCTTTGCTGTCTAGCTAACTAAATAGAATTAAAATATGATTCTCTTCAATTAATTATATGTAATGAAATAAAAATTGAGAATATCAACACCTGTCCTCACAGAGACTTGACACTGGAGTCTAATAACCCAAGTTGTTCTGTTCATATTTGCATTCAGCCTGTGTAATTGATTTCCAATTTAAATAAAAAAGACATTTTTAGTATGCATTCCCTACAAATATTTGCAGTGTTCCACCATAAAGTTTTAAACAGTCATTTCATCTACTTTTTATTTTGACACACCAGTACTTGAGGTCATTTGTATTTTAAGCACGGAGCCTGGAGGAAGTATTAATGCGACATGATGCTGTTTTGGTTAACAGACCAAAATGCTGGAGGATCTCAGCTGGTCTTTTCATCATCCATAGGAGACAAAAGCTTTTTTCACAGTGGCAAACCGAGAAATTGGCAGTTCAACAAACAGGTTCAAAGTAGCATTTTTGCCGTTCACACTGGACCAATGTTAACTGGTTCTCTGCGCCCTTTCATGCTCACCACCCGGCATACCAGAGCAAAAGGGTGCCCATCATCCAGCGATGATGTGCTTCATACCCTCTGTCCCTTTCACACTGAGCTAATTGGTACGCCAATTCAAAACGATTTAGCAATGATTCATCCCTGGGGCAATCTGACAGTGTTCACACCGGCATGTGAACTGGTAGATTGGTGGTTAATTACTGGGTTAAAGTGCCAGTGTGAATTGGACTCAATATATCACTGATATTTCAGGCCTGAGCCCTTCAAGGAAAAATCAGAAAAGGCAGAACCAGGATATATCAGAAAGTCTTAGAATTCAAACCATGGGGGAGGAATCCAGACCAACAAAAGGTGTTAATTGCACATGATGAGGGACGAGATGGAATTTATCATGTCTGAGACCACCTGTAAATTAGAGGAACAACACCTCGTCTTCCAACTGGGCACCCTCCAACCGGATGACATTTATATTGACTTCTCTGGCTTTCGTTTAAACCCCCCACACCTTACTTCCCCTGTCGTCTCTCCATTCCCTGTCTTCTTTTGCACAGACATGATAAATTCTGCCTTATTCCTTATTTTATCCAATTAACACCTTTTGTTGTTCTGGATTCCTCCCTCATTGTTTGAATTCTGAGACTTTCTGATCTATCCTGCTTCTGCCTTTTCGGATTCTTCCTTGAAGGGCTCAAGCCCGGAATGTCGGCGATTATATCTTCGTCTCCTATAGATGCTGGAAAGACTAGCTGAGTTCCTCCAGCATTTCAGTGTGTTTACTACAATCACAGCATCTGCAGCCTATCATGTTTCGTAATGTAGTTTTAGAAGCAGATGGCAAATGGACTGAAACCTGTAAAAATTTGTAACCATTGATTAGAGTTAAATGTAGTATTCCAGTAGGAATTGCCCTCAACCTCTTTATCTTGTCTCTTAAGATACTCCTTGAAATGTACCTCTTTCATCTATTGTAAAGTTTACTCAAATGACTTGTTATATTTTACTTGACAGTATGC
Organism: Narcine bancroftii; assembly: GCF_036971445.1. Lineage (NCBI taxonomy): Eukaryota > Metazoa > Chordata > Chondrichthyes > Torpediniformes > Narcinidae > Narcine > Narcine bancroftii. The sequence continues at coordinate 6,858,605 of NC_091475.1, read as the reverse complement.
CCAAGAATTTAGAACCTTTCTACCACCTACAATATATTACATAGGGATGTCAGCTGAACTGAGTATTCTTTTATTCTTTGATAGTCCTTCAACACTGGAGAGAACTTGACTCGCCAAATCTTCTTCAAAACCATATTATTATGAAGGACTGTTGGAAATGTCACTCCTGGCATTTTGTTCATCTATACTGAATGTATTGAAAAACCTCACAAAGATAAGCGTATACAGAGCCGTTGTCATACCCACACTCCTGTTCGGCTCCGAATCATGGGTCCTCTACCGGCACCACCTACGGCTCCTAGAACGCTTCCACCAGCGTTGTCTCCGCTCCATCCTCAACATCCATTGGAGCGCTCACACCCCTAACGTCGAGGTACTCGAGATGGCAGAGGTCGACAGCATCGAGTCCACGCTGCTGAAGATCCAGCTGCGCTGGATGGGTCACGTCTCCAGAATGGAGGACCATCGCCTTCCCAAGATCGTATTATATGGCGAGCTCTCCACTGGCCACCGTGACAGAGGTGCACCAAAGAAAAGGTACAAGGACTGCCTAAAGAAATCTCTTGGTGCCTGCCACATTGACCACCGCCAGTGGGCTGATAACGCCTCAAACCGTGCATCTTGGCGCCTCACAGTTTGGCGGGCAGCAGCCTCCTTTGAAGAAGACCGCAGAGCCCACCTCACTGACAAAAGGCAAAGGAGGAAAAACCCAACACCCAACCCCAACCAACCAATTTTCCCTTGCAACCGCTGCAATCGTGTCTGCCTGTCCCGCATCGGACTGGTCAGCCACAAACGAGCCTGCAGCTGACGTGGACTTTTTACCCCCTCCATAAATCTTCGTCCGCGAAGCCAAGCCAAAGAAGAAAAAAGAACTGAATGTATTCTTAAGTACTTATTTTTCTACATTATAATGTTGGTGACATAATTTTGTTATCCACCAGGCAGCTTTGAGAGGGAAAATGTTGGATATTGTGATGGTAAACACCTAAACTACATTCATAATTAAAATGGCGTCCATTATCCTCATTCATGAAACAGATAGGGCAATATGAAGGAACAGAGTTACAAAATGGTGGAGAAAATCAATTTGAAGATAAAGTAATATTTTTTTGAATACAACATGATTAAATGCTGTGTAGTAACAGGAGGAAGTTGGTGAATAAATAATCTGAATAAAAGAATGCAGAATTTTAGGTACTAGACTAACAACATTGTGGTCAGGTTGTTACAATCCCAATCATTTTGCCCAATTAAATGTTTTGGTTCATCGCAAAATGATAGGAAAGGTGGTATTTTGATTCTTAAAACCCCAATTAGAGCAGGAAGATTGCAAATTGGCTCTCAGAAGAAGCACTGAATGGGGGTGCTGTCTCAGTGGGAATTTCAATAACCATCATCAAGAGTAGTTTGGTATTACTGTACTGACTGAGATGGCAAAGTCTCGGAAGGCACAGTTACAAAGGCGGCTTGAAGTGGGTGAAAAGATCAACACTAATGGTGATTCTTTGTCTAGCTTGAAGGAAATTTCATGTAATAGTACATGTTCTGTACTATTACATGACCAATAAAGGGATCTTGATCAGTACAAGCTCAATCACATCAACTATGCCAATCTACTTGTTGCAAACACATTTTTCCACTTCAGAGTACAAAGACTGTTTCTAAGACTTGTGGAAGAGAACTTATTTAATGTGTTGTTAAGCATAATGATTGGGCTAAGTAGCCTGAATTCAGAACAGATCCAACAATTTAAAACTGGGCAAATTGGGCTTGGTTCTGTGTCCAACCAGAGTTCAATGCAGAAGAGTCTGTCAAACGTCAGATGTACATAAAGACTATTTGATCTGGTGAAGGTATGACACAGAATAACTTGCATGTTAACGGCATACGAAACATGAGAGAATTTAATGATCTCACAGCCAGCAGATTAGTTCCAATCTCTACAATTTTGCCAAGATTGTGACTGGTTGTACACAATTAAACAATTCAGTAGTATTTTGGAATACAGTGGAAAATTATCCAGGCGTGTCCTGTGCACAAAATGCAGAGCAAGTATTTCAATTCCTCACTGTTGGCTAACTGTTCATCAGCAAAGTGATGCCAGGTGTTATTTGTTAGTGGTTAGTTAGGTTTCCACAGATATTATCTGGTTCCAACATTGGTCCAGGTATCCAGAGGGGGGGGGGGGGGGGGAAGAACAAGGCCAGAGGAGAAGTGACAGTGATTTCACTTGACAATTTCAATGAGTGTGGCAACTTGCTCCTGGTAAAACTGAATTTATGGGAGTTTAGTAGAAAATTCTAGACTAACTAGATTCATATTTGGGTGATGTTTACGAAAGCTGGTTATCTCAGCAACCGGGCATTCATTCCTGCAGTTCCTTAGGAATGTGTCTTCAGCTTGGCCACATCAATTCTATTGATGCCATCTGTCTGTGATAAACCTGTCATTAGGGATGCTTATCCAAGATTGCATGGTATTTATTTCATTCTGAAACTTCTGAAATGAAGCAAAGTGCTGACGTGGACCTATTCAGTCATGGACAAGAGCCAGGAAATGGCCAAACCAGTAAGAGAGAACTTAACAATTCCCCTTGAGATTCTACTCAATTACCATCACTGATTCCCCTGCCATCCATGGCCTGTGAGCACACAAATTGAATTGGACCATATATATATATATATATCTATACGTCCCATCAGAAGAAGTCAGATTAATACACTGCAGCATACACTCATCTTTTCATATCAATTTCAGTAATTCGGGGAACTGGGTCTGTCAAGGGCAATTACAACCAGTCATAAATACTTGTGAAATCCACAGTCTGTTGATTAATTTTCATTTTAAAAGTTTTCCCTCCACAAACAAAGCACAACTAGTGTGATAAATGCTTTCCAATTGGATAGGTAATTGCTGAACCTCCAAAGAAGTTCAACATCATCCAGGAGAGGAACCTCATCCACCTTCTTGAGCATCCATTTCCTCCTTCCATGGCACAAAGTGGCCTCCTGACATTTGTTATCTCCATAGGTAGTGTTTATGAAAATATTTTATTGACTCAAGACAAACTGCTCCTATACTTCAATCTGTATGATGGTCATTTACTTCTGTAGCTCTACACTCTATTCAGTTCACTGTATACTTAAGATGGTGTGTTGCTTCATTCCTTCAGATCCTTTTCTATTCTGTGTCCTGCAAATTAAAGTTTGCTTTTATTGCCCTGTCCAAGAATATAATTTTGTATTAATCCACTTAAAGTCACATGTGTTTTGGCTGGGCTTTTTCCTTCCAAAATATTTCCAATTGATATTATTGTCTGATAATTACAATCTTCTTAATCAGGACACTTAAATAGGCGTATTTATTCTAAAAATGTTTTAACAAACTTTATAATTAGCTGATCTTTGGAATTACCCTGCCAGTCACCCTTTTCCATGCAATAGTTCACTCTTGCTTCCCAAGTTTGGGATTTTAAAAAAAAATTAAGGTTTTGGTGGGGGAAAAACGTGTACAAAAAAGGCAAACAACTGAGGACCTCGGTGGGTCAAGCAACATGGATAGAAATGGATGACACTTCCAATCAACACCCTGCATCAGGAATGAGAAAGGAGAAGGAAGGTAGGCACTATGAAAGGGAGGGGGAGTGGTCCCTGCATGAGGTGAGGTGTGGAATGCAAGGACTGCTTGTCCAATGGTTGTTGTGGAATGCCTGGGAGTTGGAGGAATGGGTGGGGAGGGAGGAGAGAAGAAGCGAGTCACGGAGAGAGTAGACCTTATGAATAGCCAAAAGGAGTGTAGTTGGGAACATGTGGCTGGTGGTAGGATCAAGTTGTGCAGCTGACAAAAGTTAAAGAATGAAGTGGGAAACCAGAGGCTGATGGGAGGACTAAAAGAACTCCAATTCTGTAAAATGGGAGGCGGAGTGAGAGGAGAAAGGCAGGAAATGGAGGGGATGCTGGTGAGGGATTTATCAACTACAACTACAGATAGGGGGTGGGTAGAAAGCCAGGTTTCTTGATGTCTTCAAGTAGAAAATGGTATTTAGGTATCAGAGACAAAGAAGCTAGAGGAAAGGATTACATCCTTCCACAAGACATTGGGGTGCAGTACAGGTAGCTGTGGGAGTTGGTGGGGGGGGGGGGGGGGTGGTTGAAATAAATGTCAGTAGATTGGCTCCTGAGATGGAGATTGGGAGGTTCAGACAGGGATGAGAATTGATGGAAATAATCTGTGAATTTGAGAACCGTGTAGAAGTTGATAAAATTGAGTTCTGCACAGTTGCAGGAGACAACATCGATGTAGTCCTTGACGCACTGGAGAAAGAGTTGGGTTGTGGTGCCAGAGTAAGTTTGGAGCAGGATTTGCTCCTTGCATCTGTCAAAAAGGCAGGTATACCTCAGGCCCATTTCCAAGAAAGTGAGAAGAACCCAAAGAGAAGTTGAAAAGAGTTGGAACAAATTCTGCAGGCAGGGGTGAACGTAGGGTAAAAACATAAACAGGAGGAGGCCATCTGGCCTGTTGAGCCTGCTCTGCCATTCAATAAAATCATGGCTGATTTAGCCATGGGCTCTGCTCCACTAACCTGCCTGTTCTCCATCACCCTAAATTCTCCTGCTGTTCAAGAATCTATGTGTGTCGTAAATACATTTAATGAGGCAACCTTCACCACTTCATTGGGCAAAAAAATTCCACAGACTCACTACTGTTCTGCAAGAAGCAGTTACTCCTCATCTCCTCTCTGTATCTTGAGGCTATGTCCCATAATTCTATGTCTATAAAAGTATTCAGAATTCTTTTGTGCAGATCATAGTTTGCTATGATAATTGTGAAGTTGTAAATCAATTGCTTAAAGTAATCATAGTTTATCTACTCATCTCTCCCTTGTTTGCAAATCATGTTATTTGACCTTTCTGGTTTTCAAGTATCTTTTTTTAAAAAAAGTAGTTCTACCAATATATTCTTACCAAATTCTTCCTGATTTGCTCACTTTTGATGTGAAGAGAACAATCCCAAATTTTTTTTTATTATCCCCATATAAAGTTCCCCACCTCTCATGTCATTCTTATAAATCTGCTCTACATCCTCTTAAAGTGGTGTATCTAGAATTTTACATGGCAATTGGCTGAGGCCTGCCTGTTCAATGTATTTATAAATATTAAGCATGCCTTGGGATTTGATCAGACATGTTTTTGAACTCTATGAAGGAAATATTAATCTCTGATGACTTCCAGTTTGAAACCTGAATTTGGCAAGCCCACCTAGTTGCAAAGATGGAGCCTCTTTGTAATAATTCATCATGATCACTGGCTAGTTTTCACAACTTGAAGATAAAAGATTAATTCCTTTCCATATTTTTACGCATATTATACATGATTTATATGGACGATTGCAAGATGCACAGCAAGTTATTCAGCTGATGCATTTAAGTAAATATTATCTCTGATTCTTTCTCCACAAATACTGCTTGACCTATTGAACATTTTTGCAGGTTTCTCATTTTCCGCCACATTTTCAGCACCTGTCGTAGTTTGCTTTTGCAAATATAGTTGTATTTGTGTGTGGGAATACATCAAGGCTCAAAACAAAATTTAGTTTAAGGTAATTGAATTGAAATTTTAAAATTTGTTTTCCTATATACAGTACAACTCCGATTCTCCAAAATGGTCGGTACCAAGCCCTATTTTGGATAAACGATATCTTCGGGTAACTGGACATTTTTTTTTAAAAACAGCCCAGTAGCAACAGCAAATCACAGTGTTTAAATAACAACAAACAAGGGAAGGCCTTTTAACCACAAAAATATTGTTTAATTCTCACCAAAAAACATCTTGAACAAAATGAGATAAATCAAACTCGAAATTCTACTTGGAGTTTTTTTCCAAAATTCCAAAAAAATTTCAACCTGTGTCGTCAGTTCGGCTCAGAAAAATTTTCGGGTAACTGAGGATTTCTGATTTTTCTGAAATCCTCATTGTATATACATGTACATTTACTTGATTATAATTTTGTACTTGGTGGTCAAAGCCCATAATAAAGTACTAAAATTTCAGCAAACTTCAGAAAGGCACTGGCTGAAATAATGAACAATTCTCTTTTTCCTGCCTATAATAGATGATAATTTAGCAGAACCAAAATATTTTTGACTTTTAGTTGTCTTGGGAGATTGAGAAAAGTCTATTTTAGTGACAAAATTTTAATGAGTGTGAGAAAAAAAAAATGTTTTATTTATTATGGGGGTGCCTTCTGTTCCCTTGCCTGTAATTTGATTCTAAAGTCCAACTTTACCCCAAATTAGGAGACTCACAGACAGGGACCCAAGGGAAGAGAAAATTTTTCAGACTCCCTCAACATGTGTCCTTGGAGATTTTCACTGTAAATCCTCATCTGCATACTCAGTGTCCCACATGAGACTGTGGAAAAGTGGCATCTGGCCAGCATTAGAAAGAAGAATAGAAAAACCTATCAAGCAATATAATGTTGCTGACAGGACCAAGGAATTGTGCTCTGTGTGGTTGGGGCAATGCAAAAAGATTTTAAACTGAGCAAGAAAGGGCTCTAAACCTTCCTTGTGGTGGCTGGAGAAGCATTTCTTGTCCAAATCCTACAAGGAAGAAAAAAAATAACACTTGACACTGGTTTCCTTTTGCAATACGTATTCTGCTTTGGGGGATGTCACATTCTCTGCCTCCAGTTTAAAGTTGGATTCTGCGTCAAGTGATTCCACTGCTCCTCCCAAGCAGTCATGTCCTCATTATGCTCTAAGTGGGATTCTTCCTGCCCATTCAGGATCAAGTGAATAAGAGAACTTTCAAAAGGGGTTAGTGTCTCACGAATGACTGAAATGATTGCCAACTCTCTATCTTCCAAGGAGAAAAGATTAAACTTGGCCATACTCCGTGGTGTGCAGTATTTAAAAAAAAAAAATTTAAAAATTTTTGTGTTGATGATGAAATGCATACTTTAGAGCACGTAAAAATTCAACAGTTTGCATTAAAGTCATACTTATTTAATCAGTGGAAGGTACAGTACAAATAAATTCTAAATTAATTGAACTACTATCATGTGTGGTTCAACATTATTTAAATCTCATCGTATAAAGACATCTTCAATTAAGCCTTTCTGTTTCAAACATTCTTTTCAATGAATGGTTTGTAACAGAAGCATTAATTGGATGACATTGATTTGTTCCTTGCTGCAACTTCTACAGTGAGCAAAAATATAAGCAGTGAGGCATTAGTAGAGAGGGTACCAAGCAGTCTTAGAAGTGCGGCTATAATTTTAGTGTTCTTGTATAAAATTAAAAGAGAAAAACCTGCTGTCAGAAGAATGTTCCCAGAAGGGAGTAGTTGTTGCTTATTGGCTGCAAGTGATGTCATGTTTTCAGTAGATGGTTGTAGCCTGGTTCGCATTACAGTTATTTTACTGACGTTCTGGGGTCAATTAGCAATTCAACCTCAGAACATTGGGAAGAAACTTTCAAAGTGAATGCTTTTTAAAACAGAGGCTGATAGAAGAGGAAAATAAATGTAACGTGAAAGAGAGACCTTTGAGAAAATGAAACTTTAGTTGCCTTTATCATTTAACATGTTAAAAGCTGGGAAGATCACTTCATCAAAACTTTACTTTCCTGGCCTTGAGATTTACAAGATCGAGTTGTAACAGTGGGCAGAGTGGAAGATTTTGCAGACTTGTTCTGGAGTTAAATTGCAATCTAAACGAGGCCTACGTGCTATTTCCCTTCTGCTAGATGATGTATCCTGAAACTACCAGTGTGGTGATTAAGTGCAAGAGGAATGGCTAGCTTCCCAACCAGAATACAGTTTTAAATCCCAAGGCTGTATGTGTGTTTTGATTCTGTATTATGGACTTTGGAACATTTATATCATCTTGATCAGTCTGCAAAAGTTGTTGAATCCAATTCTCACAAATTAAATATGAAGAACAGACTTAATGGTCAAGTCACATTTAAAGGTACAAATTCCTCCTGAATGATGATGGTAACTATTGAAGTTTGAAGTATTGCTTTTCTCTGCCACTTTTCCAATTATTCTCCAGTTCACGACTTTCCCCAATTTAAGATTTTGTTTTATGTTGATCTGAATTGTTTAAATTCAGAAGAAAATGTCAAATGCTTTTGAAGAAGCAAGTAACTAAAGCAATGAATGAAGCAATTTGCTAGTTGTAATCTTTTTGTGCTTTTTTTTTCTTTGTACAGTTTTCAACTATGTTCATTTTTTCTGACTTTTGAAAGAAGTATTATAATTTTCTCAAACCAATTGATTTTAGGAGCCGTCTAATATTTTCACATCCTTGTCTTGCAAATCGTGCTGTAAATTATGATTGTATTGAAAAATATTAATTTTTTGGTGAACTTGTATAACCCATTATTTAAAAAAGACTGAAGGCAACTGGAGTTTTAATGATTGCTTGGTGAATATTACTTATCTAAAAATAATTGCACAATAAAGAGTTGCAGTATGAATAAAGTTACCATGTTGGAAAATGATTACAATAATTAAAAAAATATTTTGAGGAATTTTTTTTAGAATTCACATTCAGAAGCTGATCGTGCAAGCCACTGGCTGCAAATGGCTGCGCGCATGCACACACGCCATTTAATGCATTGAAATAAATCAGGTTTAATCAAATTAGCCACTTGTTTTTTTAAAATTAATAGTTTATTAGATGAATCTAATCATTACTTTTGTGCAGTTCATTTTTTTTCTCTCTTCATATTTTATGTCCTATAATACAAACGTTATAGGATAATATTATTTATGTTTGATTGTTAAGCCACGTGGGATGAGCGGTCCTCCAAACTACTACTTTCAAGAAAGATCTAGGATGTGACCTGTTCATTTTATAGAACATTCTTTTTGACTAGAAAATGGTAATTTTCCATAAATGGTTTCCAGTTTAATATTTTGACTGAATTTTGTTGGACCTTTTTATCAGCAGAATTGAGTTTTTTTTGGGATCAGATGCTCATAATGAAGAAAAACTAGAAAATTTTGAATTTGCTAGATGATAGACTAGAATTTTAGCACAAAACTGGCATGATATTAAATGTTTCTGAGGATTGGTCAACTTAATTGAGGCACTTTGATTCTTTTTACAAATTGTTTACTTCGTAAATTATATAAATGTAGGCTAATATTGTGAAGAGAAGGTTACTTGAAGTTAATTGAACTGGGGACAATAGCTAGCATTTAGTTCTTGCAATCTAATGATTTGAATTATTTTCCTGCATGCATTGTTCAGAACTCCTCTGAAGTCTGGGAGAAGCACAATTGCATTCGATGTTTCAAAAGAGTTTATCTCTCTCTCTGTATCTTAGTAACCTGTTTGATTTTAATGGCATTGAAAGCAGGAACATATTATGAAACATGCTGGTTCATTGTTGAATGTTACTTAGGACTAAGTAGGATTACCAGTGGTTTACACAAAGGAACTGTCCAGTTCATTGCAGCGTATATATTCCACTCAAATATCCATCTTCTCTCATCTTAGCTCATCGTTGTAATATTCTATTGCCGCCTTTTGTTGAAGTTTGCGTAGCCTCATCTTAAATACATCCATGCCATTGGGACACCACAAAAGGACTGTCTGCACTATTGTCAAGTCACTTTTCTTACACAGGGATAACTGTGAATATTATCTATTTGTTTTCTTTGTGTATTTGTCTCTGCTCCATCCTCAACATTCATTGGAGCGCTTTCATCCCTAACGTCGAAGTACTCGAGATGGCAGAGGTCGACAGCATTGAGTCCACGCTGCTGAAGATCCAGCTGCTCTGGGTGGGTCACGTCTCCAGAATGGAGGACCATCGCCTTCCCAAGATTGTGTTCTATGGCGAGCTCTCCACTGGCCACCGTGACAGAGGTGCACCAAAGAAAAGGTACAAGGACTGCCTAAAGAAATCTCTTGGTGCCTGCCACATTGACCACCGCCAGTGGGCTGATCTCGCCTCAAACCGTGCATCTTGGCGCCTCACAGTTCGGCGGGCAGCAACCTTCTTTGAAGAAGACCGCAGAGCCCACCTCACTGACAAAAGGCAAAGGAGGAAAAACCCAACACCCAACCCCAACCCACCAATTTTCCCTTGCAACCGCGCCTGCCCGTCCCGCATCGGACTTGTCAGCCACAAACGAGCCTGCAGCTGACGTGGACATTACCCCTCCATAAATCTTCGTCTGCGAAGCCAAACCAAAGAAAAGAAAAAAGGACCAGTTTAGCTGCAGCAAGAAAGAATTTTGGGACATCTGTACATTGTGCTGTCTATATCAATAAACTAGTAATCATTGGGAACCAATTCCACCATTTCACAAATCTTGGTTTAAAGAAGTTTAGGCTCATTTCCTTACTGGATTTCATGGGGTTTATCCCTGATTACTGAAAATCTCTGGTCATGCTGATCTGTTGCTGGAAGTATTCTCTGTATCTTTCTTTTTAAGACCTTTTAATAATTGGAAAGACCATTTATTAGGTCTACCCCAGTTTATTCACAAAGTTTATCAAGTTGAAAGAAAATGTGACCCCCCGCCTTGCATCTGCTTCATCCACCTTCCAAGATTGTAAAGGATAATACAAGTTCCTAGGAAATGAACAACTCTGATTTATTCAATAGTAAGTCACCATCTAAGCATTATTCAAGTGACCTTTTTTCCCAGTCGCTCTTTATGTAGCTGTTTGAATTGAATAATTGCTTTCGTTTGAACTTTTCTTCCCTCGTGTGGCGTCTTCTCAACACAACTTCACTACTACTAGCGAGGTCAGAGGAAAGCAAACACATTATTAAAACCTCTTTTCCTAAAGATTCTCCACAACTGCTGATACTTGGACTGACAAAGTCTACAATGTTCCATCATGAGTCAAGGTGAATGACAACTTCGAAAATTCGTTGTCAGGCTTCAGTTATGCTAAAGGCTTTGCTCAAAATAAGGGTGAGAAAGCACTTGAGGTGCATCTCTTGTTGGTTTTAAAAGAACCCATCGCATTTTGACTAAAGGGTTTGGTGTCACTTGCGCATTTCTTATCTTTGCAGATTTGTATTTAATAAAACAAAATGAGGAATTAGATCACAAAAGTAGATTCTGTTATCAGCGACTAATTTATACCCACATCCTTTTAATGAGTTTCTCAGCTAATCCTTGTTTGTTGTTCTGTTTATATTTTCAGGTGGTACATGTTAGTTTTAATAAATTCTTTTCAGTTTTTGCTTGTGACTGGGAATTTCTTGCATCTTTTTCATTTTTTTGTTTAAAGCATGGATTAGTAGCAGGATATCAAAAATTGTAATCTTTGCCACTAAAATTAAACTATGCTCAAACCATAGGCTTACCAAATGTAATGCTTTTCAGTGAACTGTTCCTATGTATAACTTAGGGATGCTTACCATCACAAGAAGTGACTTTTACTCGACACTTAGAACACTGATGTTTAAATTAGACAGACCCACCTTTCATGCTCTTTTTGGGTAACTTTTTACAAACATTAATGCAAAATTTAAAAGGAATTTTTTGCTTTAAAAACTTACTTTGCATGCAAAATGAAAAGCAGCCAAGGAAAATATATATTTGTTCTATTGGTCTGAATATTAAATTTAAGATCGAATAATGCATATGCTGCAAACCATCTGCTGGAAGAACTCTGATTGAGCAGCATCAGCAGGAGGAACTTGGCTTCAGGCTGGAACCTAAGTCTCAGTCTTGACGAAGGGTTTCGGCCAGAAGTGTTTCTCTCTCACTGCTGCTGCTCAACCCACTGAGTTTCTTCAGGTTGTTTGTTGAATTTAAAATTTATTTGGTTCACAAGAAGCTGCATGGAATCCCCCAAGCTAATCAATATTAACGAGGTTTGAAAAATATTTACTATGTATGTATGGAGGAAGTTAATTTCAACCCTGATTTGATAGAATTTTTCTTGAACAAATCTCTCTGGAAAATTTGCTGCTTGTTATAAAGAGCATTATGAAACACATCTGCATTATAAAAGGAACTGGAGAACTATCTGCAGCATTATCTTAATTAAGAACATGGATCGGAGGAGTTGCAACAAGACACTTGTGGAAGGTGATTGCTGCTCTTAAGTTAAAATGTAATTTCCAGCTAATTTGACAGGAAATGAACTTGTTTCTGAAATCAATAGACCTGTACATTTGGCAATCAATTACAAAAGTGTCCAATGTTCTGAATTTAAAGGAAGATGACCAAACGTGCCACACTATGTTGAAAAGGTTTGTCACCGAACAATAGCACACAAAAACAATCTTGAGTGTTTACAGGTGAACATTTCCTTGGTACATGACTGATCAATTTCCATTAAAACAAAAAAAAACAGATGACTTCCATTGCTAGTTAAACTTAACAAAATTCTCTTGAGTTGTCAGTTTGTATGGTTTTGAAAGGCAGTCATATCAACAAATGAATTACTAAAATCATTCATAAGCAAGTTAAATGCACATTTTGGGTGTTTCCTACTCTTTTAAAGAAATAACTTTAACTTCTGCTAAAATTATATCCTTGCCTTTGTAGTTCTCCCCCCCCCCCCCCCCCCCCCGCCCCCCCCCACAGGCTAGGATCATTTCTTTTCACAACTAAACTAGGTTTTATGAGGGTTCAACTGCAGAACAAAGCATATTTTGGCAGCTGCAATTCTGGTTTAATGGGAAGTTTTAAAGAAGCACTTTGAAAATAAAAGTTTACCACTCAAAACATCGTTTCTCCTCTATCTGAAGCCTGAAGTTCCATTTCTTCTCTGTGGGAATAAAAGCGCTCAGGGAACAAGATGATGCGATTCAGCTTTCCACTCATAAGCGATGTGAACATTCCAACAGAAACACCAAACAATGAGAGATGTGCTCTTTGCATCCTCTAGCCAATGGCCCATTACGTCAGATCATTACCCATATATGGTGCTCTGTTGTGCAGACCTGAAGTGTCTGACTGCAGTTCTCTGATAGCCAGAACTAGGAAGCATATTACTGCTCTTTGGCTCCAGCTGACGTTTAAGCCTCTGTGAAATAATGTATTTGTCTGCTCAGTTCTCAGCCAAGAAGAATGTGCGGAAGGCTTTAGGTTACAGAATTTCCTTCTTGTCATTGATTGCTGTGTCATTACTGGAACAGTTATTAATGGTTTTATTGAGTTCTTTTACTTCTTAACCAAAAAATACTCTGTTTTAACAGAAGATTTATTGTATGGATATGAATTTAATTTAGTTTCTAAGTTCATTGAGGCTATGTAAGAAATCTGGAGATATATTTATAGTTGTCAAAGTTGGTCTGTTGTCTTTGCTTCAAGTTAACTAAGTGATTTCAATGCTGGAGTGATTTTAAAGAGAGCAGTGAATGTATTTAGGTTATAAGACAGCAAGGCTTGAACACACAAGTAAGAGAGTATTATCTAGAAATATCTCTGACATCATTTTAAGCCACAGGCAAAATTATGTTATGATGGAAGAAATTCTGGTGTGAGCAATATCTTATGTTTAGTACCTTGCCTAAAATTCTTCCCTTGTGTATAGAATAATATTGTACATTATGTGGTTAACTGCAGTTGAGCTTATAAGAAGATTAATAAAAGGGTTTGTGTGCTCAAATTTTTATATTCTTTCAGTTTCCACTGAATGTTTTTATTCACTACTGGAAACAAATGTGAAAATAAAGAGAAATTTTTAAAAAAATGAGCAGAAATATTTATGAGAAAAATAGATTCTGGGAAAGTTGAGTAGGTGAGACAAGTGGGTACGATGGCTTGGATTCCCCTGCTGGGCGCGTGCTGATGCTCTGCAGATGTATTTTGGGTGATGAGGGCAAGTTGTTTTTGTTTGTCAAGTCTCTTAGTTATATTTCAGTGTGATAACTTCACTTGAAAAGGAAGATGAGCATTTTCTTCATGAACATTACATTGTTAATGTATCTGTGCATTCGATGAGTCAATTTCCTGCAGGTCAATAATGATCTTCCAAAGTTGATATTGGTGATACCACTTGCTAATTTTCCATAAGACTTCATAGATTATAATGGATGCTTGAATTTTGCTTTCCAAAGTCCATAGCCATATAACCATTTACGGAGCGGAAACAGGCCATGTTGGCCTTTCGAGTCGATGCACTAAATTGCATTACATCTCTGTAATGCAGTTTTTTTTGTAGGCTAAATCGTAACAAATGAATAGCAACATATGTACAAATAAGTAAGAAGTTTGACTTGGGCGATAATCTTGGTGATATAGGAGAATTACCTTTTAAGTGGTCCAAAGAGTGAAGTGTGTTTGGAATTGCCACACTTGCTGCCACAGTATCGAAGGAAAAATCAGAGACATAAAAGAAAGGTAGCAACTGAAATCTTGGAGAAAAGATGCAAAGAAATGGAAACATTAAACCTCGGTTAATAATTAATAACAAGCATAAGTTAGGTAGAGACTTGTACCTTTATTTGAATAAATCTAATGCTGATGGTGGTAATTTGTACATTTCTGCAAATTGTGATCTTGCAGGAAGACCTGGAGGCTTGAACCTAGAAATCTTTGAACAAGCAGCTTAATTCAAATATAGGAAACTTTTCTGAAGGGATGAATTAAGATGTGCCTTGCTCATTTACAGTTAACTTGTAGGAATCTTTTTTGCAAATATCATTTGAAATAATAGATTGTAGCATAACTGGTGAACTGAGTCCATCCCCACAAATGTAACTGCCATAGAGTATACAACACAGAAACAGGGCCTTTGTTCCAACTCCATCCATGCTGGCCATGTTGTTTACCTGAGCCTTCCCATTTGCCTGTGTTTGGCACATATCCCTCTAAACCTTTCTTCAAGATGTGATAATGGGTCCTGATCAAAGATGTGACTGACCACTTCTCTCTATGTATGCTGCCTGTCCCTCTGAGTCCTTCAAGACTCTTTGTTCACCCTTTACTCAGTGCCCTGACTGACCTGGCTATCCATGTATTTACTTTCAGGAAACTATATTCTTGTTTGTCAACATTTACTGTGCAAGCCTGGGTTTAACTTCATGATGCCACACTGTGCACTTATCCGAGTTAAATTCCATCTGCTATTTCTTGGCCCGTTCTGGATCTGAGATCATCTTCATTGCTGTCCATAATACCAGCAATTTTGATGTCATCAGCAAACATATTAACTATTCTTATCCAGATTCTTAATGTAGACGATGAACTAAACACCACTGGCCACAGATCTCCAATTTGAAAAACCATTCTCTTTCATACTACCTTCCTACTCTAACTACCATCAATTTGACTAATTAGCCAGATGGCTAATTCGTATCCCACATGATCTAATGTTCGGGACCAGCCTACCATGGCCTTGCTAAAGCCTGTGTTGTTAATGTCTATCAACTTGACCTCATTAATCCTCTTGGTTATTTCTTAAAAAAAATCAATTAAATTAATCAGACTACATTTTACATTCTGACCATTGTTGATTTTTTTTTCCTCCATGCAGGAAAGTCCTTCTCTCAGAATCCCTTCCAGTAATTTTCCTACCAGTGATGTTGGGCTCACTGGCCTTGTAGTTCTTTGTCTTGTTCTTGTAGCCCTCATTAAATAAAGGCACAAAATTATCAACATCCTAGTCTTCTGATGCCTCATCTGTGATTAACAATGAATCAAATATCTCTGCCAGGACCCCAGCAATTTCTTCCTTCAATGTTCTCAGTGATACACTTGATCGTGCCCTGGGAACTTATCCACCTTTAAGCACTTGAAGACTGATTGCACCTCTTCGATAATTTGGATGGTTCAAAATGTCATAGCTTTCCTGAGTTTCTCCATGGTAAATACATAGACATTTTTTTTCATGTAGGGCTGCTTCATCTCTCTTGGCTCCACATATAAATGATCAACTTTTTCTTTTCGAGGACCAATTCTCTTCCTTGTTACCCTATTGCACATAATATGCATAGAATCTCTTGGGATTCTCCTTGACCTTATCTGACAAAGTTATCTCATATCTTTTTTTTTTTTAAAGATTATACAGCACAGTTACAGGCCATTGCCACCCAATTGACCTGTAACCCTACTCATTTTGAAAGATGGGAGGAAACCAGAGTACCATGCAGACACAGGGAGAATAGACAGTGCCAGATTGTAACCCCGGTTGTTAGCATTGTAACACTATTGCGCTAACTGTGCGTCCTTATTTCTCCAGTATATTCCTTCATCCCTTGCACTCCTCAAGGGATTTGCTTTATCTCTGCTGCCTTGACCTCATGGATGACTCCATTTCCCTGACCAGAGCCTCAATTCCATTTGTTATACAGTGTTCGCTAATCCTGATGGTTTTGCCTTTCACTCTAGCGGAATGTGCTGGGCTTTGAAGTCTCAATTTTAAAAGCCTCCCACTTGCCAAATATCTCTTTGACAACAAATTGCCTATCCGTCATGGCTGTTGCAATTTCCTGTTGAATGCCATCAGAGTTGGCCTTAACCTCATTTGGATTTGTGGACCAGTCCATAACTATAAAACTAATAGGATTATGGTCACAGGTTCGAAAGTACTCCCACACTTGCATGTCGGTCACGACCTGTCTAATTTTTCAATAGGTGGTCCAGTATAGTCCTCAAACTAGTAGGGCCATCTACATATTTCTTGAGAAGACCTTCCTGGACACATTTAACAAATTGCACTCCCATTCAAGCCCTTAGCAGTCAATATGAGGAAAGTTAAAATTACACACCATTCTTGGTTATCGGTAACTTCTCTACCTATTTGCTACTCTAATTCCTACTAATAATTGGGGATGGGGCTAATATAATCCTATCAATGTCTCTTCCTATTTCTAAGTTCCACTTATAATTTTGTTTGTTTCCTTCACCAGTTTTGCACCATGATCTCCTGAAAAACCATCCCATGTTTCTACATTTTCATACAGATCATTTATTATATCAGAAATAGTTCCAGCATTGATCCTTGCAGAACATCACTGGTCATGGATCTCCAGCCTGAATAACACCCTTGTCTTCCATGGGAAGTTGATCTGATTCATCGTGAATCCCATGCATTTGTGCTTTCTGCATCAGCCTATAATGAGCAACCTTGTCAAATGCCTTACTAAAGTCTGTGTAGACAATGTCCACTGCCCTACCTTCATTGACTAGCTTTGTCACTTCCTCATAACTCAATCAAGTTTGTGAAGACATGACTTGCCTCGCACAAAGTCGTGCTGACTGTTCGAAATGTAACAATGGGACAAATATCAGCTTTATTTCTCTTTCTTGATGCTGCCTGAACTAGTGAGTGTTTTCATAATTTTCTTTTTATCTATATGTGTTTGGGATAAACTTTCAAACTTTCTGGTGGACATATTAGTAATCTAAGGATCCATTCCCTCTTCCAAAGCTAGCAGGATGTAATGCTACAGGCCACAGAGGTTTCTTGAAAAGTATTTTCCAAATTTGCAAGCTCCACATCATAATATTAGGTCAAAGGTAATGGGTACTTGGGAACATACCATGATACATAGGAGCAGAAATAGGCTATTCAGCCATTGAGTCTGTCCCACCTGCCCAACCTTCTCCCCATAACTTTTGCTGTCCTTGCTAATCAAGAGCCTATTGATCTCTACCTTATAATCCAATGACTTGGCCTCCACAACCGCTTGTGACAAAAAAAAATCCAGTTTCACCACCCTCTGGCTAAAGAAATTCCTCCAAGTGGATGCCCTTTAATCCTGAAGTTGTGTCCTCTTGTCCTAGACTCTCCCACCATTTGTCCACGACTTTCAACATTTGGAATGTTTCAATGAGATCCCCCTTCATTCTCCTAAATTCAAATAAGTACAGGCCAAGAGCTGTCAAATGTTCCTCATATGATAACCCATTCATTCCTGGAATTATCCTTGTAAACCTCCTCTGAACCCTCTCCAATGTCAGCACATCTCTTCTTAAATGAAGAGCCCAAAACTGCTCACAATATTCCAAGTGAGGTTTCACCAGTGTCTTATAAAGCCTCAATGTCACATTCCTGCTCTTGTATTGTGTTCCTATTGAAATAAATGCCAGCATTGCATTTGTCATCTTCACCATTGACTCAAGTTAACTTTCATACTATCCTGCACGAGAACTCCCACATTGCTTTGCATCTGAGAATTTTTAATTTGCTCCCTATTTGGAAAATACTCTGCTCATTTATTTTTTTTCTACTATTCACTTTCCAACATTATATTTCTTTTGCACACTCAGCTTCCCATTCTCCTAATCTGTCTTTGTCCTTCTGCAGCCTCACTGTTTCCTCAACACTATCTTCTCCTCCACCTACCTTCATATCATCTGCAAACTTGGCCACAAAACCGTTCATTCCATAACCCAAATCACTGAGAAACAATGTAAAAAGGTGTCTCAACACCAACCCCTGTGGAACACCACAAGCAACTAGCAACTGACCAGAATATGATCCCTAACCACTGATATACAACATAAAAAGTACCCTGAACACCATCCCCAGATTACCCTCCAAATAACAAACAAATCACCTGATTTAGATATTTATTGACATGCCTTAATTGTTTGGTTAAAAATCATTTAATAATTTCTCATCAGCATAATGGAACACTTTTCCCACCATCCCTGCAATGATTAAAGAAGATCCAAGACTGCAGATGCTGGAATCTAGAGCAAGAGGAAAACCAAACACTGCTGAAGTAACTCTGCAGTCGAATAGCACAGATATGAGCCAAAATTGAACTTTTTTCTCTCCTCTTTGGTTAAAGAAACCTCTCAGGCGATGAACCAATGAGCAGTGCAACTAAATAACCCAGAAAAAGGCAAACTGACCCCTTAATTCTTTAGCTTGTAGTGCTAGACACCAACATAATTTAGCACTTGGAGAATAAGGAAATTAAATGTTCTTTTTGAAATTTCTATTGTTCTCTGCCCTATTGGATTTATGTCAGAACTTAGAAATGTGTATGATATTTATTCACATCTATTATAGGAGTATTTTTGATCGCTACACCAACATTTTTAATTTCTGTCATTGTTTGTTGTACTGCAGTACTTTACACTTTCTTCTTGGCTTCCTGGTTAGTGAAGTCCTGTCTAGTCTTGGAATTTGTCATTCCAGAAAGAGGGACATGAGACAGTATTGAGATTTCATTGTAACAAATAGAAGCCAAGTGCCCCATAATTGGAATGGATTCCAATAGACTTGCACTGCAAGCCAACATGGATGGCTTATCTCTACACTCCTTGGCTTCCTGTTCTTGACATGCAATGTTTACTGGGATGGTTCTTCCTTCCAGGTCAGGAAACATTTCACATGTGCACACACACATGGCATGTGCACTGTGGACCTAATGCCGCCTTTTTAAAACAAAAACAAAGTGTAATTTTATAATTTTCCAAAAGTCCTGAGAAGTTATTTGCTGATAAATGGTAGTTAGATAATTACATTGTTAATTACAACGATTAGATTGCTGCACAATTTTACAAGGGACACTATTTCAGACAGTCCTAATTGTAAATTTTGGCTCTGGCATTTGATATCCAACTGATGAGATCATGTGAGAGCCATAGAACACTACAGCACAGAAAATTGGCCCTTTAATCCTTCTCGTATGTGCCAAATTATTATTCTTCCTCATCCCACTGACCTCCACCAAATCCATATCCTTCCTGTCCATGTATGTGTCCAAATTTTTCTTAAATTTGAAAATTGAGCCCACACTCACTACTTTAGCTGGCAATTTGTTCCAGGCTTCCACCACTCTGAGTGAAGTTTCCCCAAATGTTCCCCCTAAACTTTTCTCCTTTCACCTTTAACATATGTCCTCTGGTTATATCTCACCTAACCTCAGTGGAAGAAGTCTACTTGCATTTACTCTATCTACACTACTCATAACTTTGTATACCTCTATCAAATCTCTTCACGCCCCCCTCCCCCTAATTATTCCATGCTCCAGGGAATAAGGTCCTAACCTTTTTACCTTTCCCTATAACTCAGTTCCTGAAGTCCTGGAAACATCTTAGTGATTCTTCTCTGTACTACTTCAAATTTATTGATATCTTTCCTGTAGTTAAGTGTCCAAATCTACACACAATACTCCAAATTTGGCTTCACCGAGGTTTTACACAACTTAAACATCCCAACTCCTATACTTAATACTTTGATTTATGAAGGCCAATATGCCAAAAATTCTCTTTACAACACCATGTACCTGTGATACCATTTTCATGGAATTATGTATCTGTATTCCCAGGATTCTACTAAATAGAATAATACCTAGTGTCGCTGAGAATATTCTCCCAGAATCACAGTGCGGCTTTCGCGCTAACAGAGGAACCACTGACATGGTCTTTGCCCTCAGACAGCTCCAAGAAAAGTGTAGAGAACAAAACAAAGGACTCTACATCACCTTTGTTGACCTCACCAAAGCCTTCGACACCGTGAGCAGGAAAGGGCTTTGGCAAATACTAGAGCGCATCGGATGTCCCCCAAAGTTCCTCAACATGATTATCCAACTGCACGAAAACCAACAAGGTCGGGTCAGATACAGCAATGAGCTCTCTGAACCCTTCTCCATTAACAATGGCGTGAAGCAAGGCTGTGTTCTCGCACCAACCCTCTTTTCAATCTTCTTCAGCATGATGCTGAACCAAGCCATGAAAGACCCCAACAATGAAGACGCTGTTTACATCCGGTACCGCACGGATGGCAGTCTCTTCAATCTGAGGCGCCTGCAAGCTCACACCAAGACACAAGAGAAACTTGTCCGTGAACTACTCTTTGCAGATGATGCCGCTTTAGTTGCCCATTCAGAGCCAGCTCTTCAGCGCTTGACGTCCTGCTTTGCGGAAACTGCCAAAATGTTTGGCCTGGAAGTCAGCCTGAAGAAAACTGAGGTCCTCCATCAGCCAGCTCCCCACCATGACTACCAGCCCCCCCACATCTCCATCGGGCACACAAAACTCAAAACGGTCAACCAGTTTACCTATCTCGGCTGCACCATTTCATCAGATGCAAGGATCGACAATGAGATAGACAACAGACTCGCCAAGGCAAATAGCGCCTTTGGAAGACTACACAAAAGAGTCTGGAAAAACAACCAACTGAAAAACCTCACAAAGATAAGCGTATACAGAGCCGTTGTCATACCCACACTCCTGTTCGGCTCCGAATCATGGGTCCTCTACCGGCACCACCTACGGCTCCTAGAACGCTTCCACCAGCGTTGTCTCCGCTCCATCCTCAACATCCATTGGAGCGCTCACACCCCTAACGTCGAGGTACTCGAGATGGCAGAGGTCGACAGCATCGAGTCCACGCTGCTGAAGATCCAGCTGCGCTGGATGGGTCACGTCTCCAGAATGGAGGACCATCGCCTTCCCAAGATCGTATTATATGGCGAGCTCTCCACTGGCCACCGTGACAGAGGTGCACCAAAGAAAAGGTACAAGGACTGCCTAAAGAAATCTCTTGGTGCCTGCCACATTGACCACCGCCAGTGGGCTGATAACGCCTCAAACCGTGCATCTTGGCGCCTCACAGTTTGGCGGGCAGCAGCCTCCTTTGAAGAAGACCGCAGAGCCCACCTCACTGACAAAAGGCAAAGGAGGAAAAACCCAACACCCAACCCCAACCAACCAATTTTCCCTTGCAACCGCTGCAATCGTGTCTGCCTGTCCCGCATCGGACTGGTCAGCCACAAACGAGCCTGCAGCTGACGTGGACTTTTTACCCCCTCCATAAATCTTCGTCCGCGAAGCCAAGCCAAAGAAGAAGATCCCAGATTCCTTTGTTCTACCGCACTCCTCAGTGCCCGACCATTTACCATGTATGTCCTACCTTGGTTTGCAAAATGCAACACCTCACACTTGTCTGCATTAAACTCCATCTGCCATTTTTCCAGCTGGTACAGATCCTTCTGCAATCCTTCCTCTCTGTCGACAGCACTGCCAATCTTTGTGTCATCTCCAAACTTGCTGATCCAATTTACTTCATTGCTGTTTGTCATCGATATCAATGATTTGGATGACAATGGTTCCAGCACTGATAGCTAAGGCACACCACAACTCGCAGGCCTCCAGTCTGAGAAGCAATTATCCACTACCACTCTCTGGCTTCACCTGTCAAGCCAATGTTGAATCCAGTTTACTACCTCACCATTAATACCAAGCATTTGAACCTTCCTTACTAATCTCACATGTGGGACCTTGTCCATGTAGTCAACATCCACAGTTTTTCCTTCGTCATCTTTCCTGGTAATCTCCTCAAATGAGGTCTGCAGACACTGTGATTGCAGTAAAAGCACTGGAGAAACTCAGCCATTCTTTCTCTAACCATAGGAAATAAAGATATACAACTGACATTTCAGGCCTGAGCCCTTCAAGGAATAAGTAAAGGGTGAGATTAGAATGAGTGAGGGACTAGTGAAGTTGATATGAATGAAGTTGTGGCAGCAATTGTATATATAAAGTTCTGGAGCAGGCAGGAGACCAGAACGAGGTGTCTCTGAGGAAGGAGGTTTAAAGTGGGGGAAGGGATTTGTAGTGGGGGTTGGAGAATCTTGGTTGTAGAAGTAAGCGTGGTGACAGAGCCAATGGAAGAAGAGTTCAGCATAATGGCATGCACGGAATTCCTTGAGGTGTGGATGAACGAGGACAAAGGTGAGACCTCCACTGAAGACAGTGTTCAGTGTCTGAGAGTGGAAGTTAGGAATGGATAACAAAG
Source organism: Narcine bancroftii (assembly GCF_036971445.1). Lineage (NCBI taxonomy): Eukaryota > Metazoa > Chordata > Chondrichthyes > Torpediniformes > Narcinidae > Narcine > Narcine bancroftii. The sequence goes on along the minus strand of NC_091475.1, from coordinate 6,835,910 downwards.
TCCAGGCATGGATAGAGGGTGTTGGGTAGGAAGGGTCTAAGGGAGGAAAAGGAGGGTTTGGGGAAAGTCAGAGGTTGGAGGGTGAAAGCCCCATGGAGCCAGGGTGGGAGTTCACGAAGGAGGCTCAGTCCTGGAGGTGCAGGGATCAAGGTGGAAACTTTATAAGATTGGTAAAACATAATGTACCATCCACAAATTTGTTGACTTATCTATAATGAGTTCCTGGCTATCCTAATACTTGTATCCCCAATCACAAGATAATTTGCCTAATACTGACATCAGGCTCACAGGTCTATAATTTCCTTGGTTACTTTTGGAGCCTTTTTTTTTTAAACAATGGAAAAACTTGAGCTACCCTCCAATCCTCTGGCACCTCAGCTGTGGCTCAGGACATTTTGAATTTTTCTGCCAAGGCCCCTGCAATTTGTACACTATTCTCCCTCAAGGCCTGAGGGAATATCTTGTGAGGACCTTATTACCCTTATTTGGTAAGCACCTCCTAAAATATGCATTGGTTCCATTACTTCACTGCTTGTTTTTCCTTAATTCCCTAGACTCTGTGCCTGTTCCCTGAGTAAATACTGATGCAAAAACTTTAAGATCTCTCCCACCTCTTCTGGTTCCGTACATAGCGGACCACTCTGATCTTCAATGGGATCAATTTTGTTTCTTCCTATCCTTCTGCTCTTAATATACCTGTAGTAGCCCTGAGAATTTTCCGTAACATTTTGTGCCAAAGCAATTTGTGTCATTTTTACTTCTCCTGATTTCCTTCTAAAGTTTTCTCTTGCATGTTTTAAATATTCCACAAGAACCTTATTTGCTCTTTGTTGCATTTACCTGCTATACACCTCTCTTTCTTACCAAATCTCCAGTATCCCTCAAAAAAGGTTCCCTATGCTTTTAATTTTGCCCTTAATCCTGAAAGGAACATCCAAACTCTGGACTTTCAAAATGTTGCCTTTGAAGGCCTTCCAATTACCGAACACATCCTTGCCAGAAAACAACTTGCGCCAATCCATGCATTCTAGATCCTTTCTCATTTCCTCAAAATTGGCCTTTCACTAATTTAGAATCTCAGCCTGAGGCCCAGAAATATCCTAAAACACAATGAATTAGAAACTAATGGCTTTATGATCAATGTACGGAAAATGTTCCCTTACACATACTTCTGTCACCTGCCCTGTCTTGTTCCCTAATCCACTATGGACTCTCTCTAGTTGGTATCTCGATGTTGACAAATTCCAGCCCTTTTAAAGTATGGGAGTCTCAGTCAATATGTGGAAAGTTAAAATCCCCTACTATCACAACCTTGTGTTTCCTTCAGCTGCCTGCTATCTCTACACATGTGCTTCTCCAATTCTCACTGACTATTGGATAGTATCTAGTACAACCCCATGAGTCTGGTCATACCTTTCCTATTCCTCAGCTCCACCCATATAGCTTCAGTAGACGAGCCCCCTGGTTTGTCCTGACTGAGTGCGTTGTTAATATTTTCCTTGAAGAGCAATGCCACTCCTCCCCCTTCCATCCCTCCTGTTCTATTGCATCTGAAGCAATTGAAGCCCAGAAGATTGAGCTGCCAGTCCTACTCATCCAGCGTGTCATAATTCCATGTGCCAATCTATGCTCTAAGTTTGTCTGACTTTCCAATAGTGCTCTTTGCATTGAAACAGATGCATCTGAGAACATTTCCATCATGTACAATCCTTTGATTTCTGACTTTACATGTAGTCTTCACATAATCTTTTTCCTCCTCCACTCCACCATCTGCTCTGGCCCTCTGGTTCCCATCTCTTAGCAAATCTAGTTTGAACGCCCAGGAGCAGCACCAGCAAACCTTCCTGCAAGGATATTAGTCCCCCCCAGTTCAAATGCAAACCATCTCTTCGGAACAGGTCCCAGCTTTCCTGGAAGAGAGCAAAGTGATCCAGAAACCTGAAGCCTTTCCTGCACCGTTTCACCAACAAAAGATATGAATAAGATTCTAAGAGCAAATGTACTGAAAATAAAGCCAAACCAAATCCATTTATGATAGATCAAAACCAGAAATATTTTGACTCTTGATCTTGGCATGTTAGCATTTTGAGACGTGGAATATTATTAAATTATGCTTCTGAGTCAATAAAGTCATACAAGCCATTAAAACACACATCTTGTGTCACATCCTTAATTGAACTGGACATAAAAAGGGAACGAGTTGGGAGCTTTCTCACAGCTTTGGTTGGGAGAATTCCACTGAGGGCACAAAATGGGAACTTTCAGCCAGCAGAAATGTGTTCATTTTCGTAACTGCACTTCCTTCCACAAGCATAAAATGAGTGATATTACATCTTACAAATGAGCCCATTGATTTGTTTGTGCAATACGACAATAAATTAATTGCTTCATTTAAGAGTGAATAGATGAATTTGATACTTTGAGTATTGGAAAGATACATGATAGTTTAATGTATTTCCAAAGTCTACTGTAGATGTTCAATTCTGGGCCCTTGAATAAATCATTATTTTTTTTAATTCAAAACACTGGAGAAAATGAGTTCTTAATTCAATTTATCAATTAACTTAAAGCTGAACTGAAATCAATTCGATATTTTTTACCTTGAGATTTTAAAATACTTGGGACTGCTCAACTTCTAAAAGTAAGTATGGCAACATTCAAAAAATTAATAAGCCAACGCCTTTTCAAGAATAACTTCATGCACATTCGGATTTAATTTAGAGTAATAAAATCCAACTGAAACAATAAAGTTGTCTTGATGCCTCAAAGTTCTGCTGACTCTTCAAACCTGCTTCACTGATACTCTTTGAGAACCATTCTAGGAATGATCAGGTAGCATCCAAACTGACATAGAAAATATTTTGAGCATTAAATTTAGCTACATAATACAAAGCTAATGGTATATAAATGAACACCATGATACCATATTCTAACTGAAAATAAAGCAACTGCTATAAAAAACGTTTTTTCCTCTTGGAGTTTAACAGCAAAAAAAGTTTGCTTTGTGGATTTTAAAAAAAAATTACTTTTCAACGCTGAAGTATTCTGCCTTTCATGATGGTCAAAAACTTCATGTCTAACATGAAATACTGCTTTTTTTAACAACATTTTTTTTCAATTTTTAATATTTGTTAATAAGTTGTAATTATTTATATCAATAGACAAAACATGTGATGCTTGGAAACGAAGAAATTCCAGACATTTTCATTTGAGATGTTCGCCCCTGACACATGCATCTTTGGCATTTTGAATGGATTGTTTCTTCCATGACCATCTAGTCCACTGTTATATCTCTATAACAATTCCATTTTTGAAGGCATTTTGCCATCCAACCAGGGGAATGCCTTCTCACTTCCTTTCGATACAGGTTTTCTGTTATTTTTCATCCATACTTTATATTTTTGTTTAGTAACATTACTTTGGGGGTTGGACAGGGAAACCTGCACAGAACACCATTTTGAAGCAGATGCCAAGACACCTACGTTCAAAGCCATAAAAGCCTTATTATTGTTCCATTGAAAGCCCAAGACAATGGAATGTTTGCCCAAAAAGACAGCCTATCTGGGACTTCAGAGCTGAAAGAAGCTTGTTTATTGTTCAAATGTTTACTCAGAAAGACATCTGGTCAAACAGGAGGCCATTTGCCATAATGACTTGTGCTTTTGCAAGAAAATTAAACTAAAACAGTATTGCTCAAGCCAACCATGTCATTAAGACACTTCAAAAAGCAGATTGAGTGTCATCAACGAGATCGATCTGAAGACTGAAATGCAGTGACGTTCTGTGAGAAGGACTCTGCTGTTGTCTCCTTGCCAGGGGAAAACAATGATTTGCTGTGGCTATTGTAATGGTCACTTGTGACTGGGTAAAGAAAGCAAGATAATTCTTACATTTGGATCACAACCATTTTGATGGTTATTTTGTCTAAAAGCCCTTGCCTGGATCTGTAAAAGCACCATGGAGGTCACAAGAAAGGGGGAAGTTGTGTTAAATTATTTGTATGAAGAAGCATTTCTCTGAAAGCAACTCAACAAGAATTCATGAGTTTTAAGAAGTTTGATAACTGTCTCAACTATATAAAATCACTTCTGAACAACAGTTTTAAAAGTTCTAAGTTTCAACACAAGATTTCTCAGACTGAACTTTGAATGTGACTTTCAGAATTGTACCTAAGCTGTAATGGTTTGGGTAATCTATACCCATGCATATATACATTTGTGCATAGTCGGGGATAAGTTTAGAGTTGAGTAAGATTTTATATTGTTAATGGTTATTAATAAAAATTATTGTTTTGAGGATACTATTGTCTTGGTGAATTTCTTTTGGTGACACAACACCTTTCCTGTCCTTCGGGGACCTAAACAATCCTTCATGAAAGTTGCAATTTATTTGCACTTCTTCCAATTTATTGTTTTGCATTCACTACTCACTAAATGGTATCTTTCACACTAGGCAATCCAAATATAGATTTGTTGAACATTTGCAGAGCATTCGGTTTAGGTTCCAAGTTTGTTTCCAATTGCTTAACCTGGATTCACAACACCACCTCATTAGTCAGGAAGCCTGTACTTCCCAAGGAGGCTGAGGAGGGCAAAGTTACTGGCCCCCATCTTGACAACCTTTTCCAGCATAATTGAGAGTGTTCTGTCTTGTTACATCATTGGGTGCTATGGTAGCTGCAAAGCATCAGACCAGAAGTCTGTTCAGAGGATCATTAAAACAGCTGAGAGAATCACTAAGGTCTCTCTTTCCTCAATAGACAACATTACTGGAAACCCCTTCTAAATAAGGAATTATGGAAGACCCTTTCCCTCCAGTGTACATTATCTTCAACCCGGTGCCATCTAGAAGAAGCATCAAAATCAGGACTGACAGGCTGGGAAATAGCCTCTTCCCATAGACCAGTGATTCTCAACCTTTTTCTTTCCATCACATACCACTTTTAAGTATTCCCTATGCCATAGGTGCTCTGTCATTAGTAAGGGATTGCTTAAGGTGGGATGTGGGTGGAAAGAAAAAAGTTTGAAAACCACTGTTTTAATCGTCCCTCATTGACTCATTATGTGCAGGGTTTCTTAACTCCAAAGGAAATGGGCCAATGACAATTTTTCTCATGCAAAATATTTCAGTAACAATTGGGTCAAGAGCAGTGGTTTTCAAACTTCCCTTCCCATCCACATACCACCTTAAGCAATTCCTTACTAATCACAGAGCACCAATGCCATAGGGATTACTTAAGCCACTTTCACATTTGCCAGTGATCCCAGGAATTGAACTCCAATCAGCTTTTAAAGTGGCAAGTGTGAAAGCAAAATTTGCTCAACGCTGATGTCAGATGACATAATCTCATGTCGGGTATGGCTGGCCCCGATTCCTAGTACAATCCCTGGCGTCTGCAGATCAGACAAGAATGAAATGGGCATTTGCATTGCAGGCACTTCCTGTTAAAGATAGAACAGACCAAACACAGGGGATAAACCCTTTCAAGTGTGAAAACTTTCAGTTAGGTGTAGTCTAGTGTGAAAGGCCAAAACCCCTATTCGTATCCTGGGACACTGAACAGCTGATTTACTGGGATGTACGTATGAAAGGGGCTTTAAAGTGGTATGTGAGTGGGAAGAAAAAGGTTGAGAACCACTGCCATAGTCTGTGAGTGATGAACAGTATCCTGCAACAGAGTAAATCATTCCAAATATTCAAATATATTTATTTTGATTATGTGATCTTTATGTACTGTGTCTTGTTTGTTTTTGTACGTGCACCATGGCCTGGAGAGACACTGTTTCGTTGGGTTGTATATGTACAATTAGATGGTAATAAATTTGAAGTTGAAATATGAAAAGTAGATGCAAATCCTAGAAAGGACCAACACTTCAGATACCCGTCTATGGATATAACAAAATTGTTAATGTTTCAGTTTAATAAACTTGCATTAGAACTGGCATCTTGTATTTAGTGTCATGTTGGAGGTAGATGTGGCTAGGTGGAGGAGGGATTAAGACAACAAAAGGAGAGGTGATGGAATGAAGGACCAGAGAGAATGAATGGTAATAGCGGTGATTCATTCAGCTAAGAGCCGATGGCTGGGAGTTGTTAATGCAGTATCTGGAATTCAAGCACCCGGCAGCCTCAAGCAACTGGCAAAAAAAATCGAGGAAAATAAATTTAAAAATGAATAAATGAGAATATAAAAATATGCAAGTTTTAAATTGTAAAAGTAAATGTTCTCTGAAGTAACACATAAACATTTGGTGAAGAGGGGAGCAAATATTCAGCCAGTGGGGGACCTTGATTGCTTTGCTCGTAGCAGCTATTTGAATAAACCAGCCTGAAGAAGCTGGTTGATGCCGCTTGTGGTTGGGGTGACTCTTTTAAAGTGGTTCCTTATCCCTGCTTAGTAAGAGTTACCCTCTTCAGAGGCTTTATCTGTAAACCTGGGGGAGGGCAGATTTGATTATCTATAATGCTATTGTTCATCTTTTGGGCAGCTCCGTAGAGGGGGAGGAACCTGCAGATGCAGCGACAGTTAAATGTTTTCAAGAAAGGTGACTGAAATAAAATGCTTTAAGGTTTATATATTCATGCAAGTGAAGTTTGTTCAGTGTAAGTGCAGTAAACTGTTTATTCTTAATGCAGGTGTAAGCAATGTAAGCAAGTGGAAAACACATTATTTGGCATCTATCGATCCCCAAAGGTACTGGGTACCACAGGTTTTACTGTAGTGACCAGAAGAGAGAGAAAATGATGCAAAAGGCTATATATATATAAAAAAAATTAGCCAAAAGGCTGAAATGGCAGATTATATGAAACTATTGGTTTCATTGTTAGATCTGAAAGGTTATGATGTGTCTGGTCAGAAGATGAAATGATGTTTCACAAACTAACATTGGTCTTTATTGGAGCAGAGCATAAGGCCAAAGGCAGATCAGAATGTGATGGAAAATTAAAATAACAGGGTCCTGGAAACTTGAGTAACACATTTAACAGAATACCTCTTAATTTGTTTTTAATTTCCCCTCTAAAGGAGACCACATTATGAATCCTAAATACATCACACAGAAGTGGGGGTGGAAAAAAAAGGAAATTTCCACTTCATTTAAGTCCCTGGATAGAGAGGAGCTAAAAGGGGATGGTGTTGCCTTTCCTACAGATGATTTGGAAGGTGCCTTGAAAAGGAAAGGGCTCAATGGGAAGTAGTGAATCAGAGCTTCCAGAAGGAATAATCTTTTGTAGTATTCAACACTCCAATGTAATGCCGCCAGAAGCAATCTCATCTCCTCTCACTTTTGTTTTCTGAAAAACTGTTCCCACTGGGTTCACTCATTCAGCCATTTTCACGCTTTACTTTTCTCTTGATTTGGGATTTTAATCCATCTTCAATTGCAACCTCTCTTGCCAACCAATCTCTCCTGTTGACTTTCCTTTCCCAGATCTTGCACTTTGTTTCCGCCACATCTCTTTCCAACGCAAAGTCATCAACCTGAAATGTTATTTCTGCTTATACAGCAGATGCTGACTGATTCATCATTACTTCCAAGTTGCTGTTGGAGAAACCATATTCCCACTGTGTTCACCTCCAGCTACTTTATATAAAATAACATTATTCTTTTCAACTTAACTTAGTTATGTGCAACAAGCCTCTAGGAGAATAAATTAATGGGAAATGGCCTGGAATTATCTTTTCTGTGGGAGACTTTCGAAAACTAGTTTTTCTCACTTGGTTCTGTGTGGCCATAGATGCTGCCAGAGCAAAGCCTCCCAGTTTTCAGTGATGTCCAATGTTGTTTGTGTTATGTCATCTGTGGTTGAGAACTTGTCTCAACTTGTCTGCTACTTCCTGCATGGTTGCCTTATAGAGACAATTCATGTTCTTGTCCATTTAAATTAAGTTGCCATACATGAGATCATTTCCTTTCCCTGCAGAGAAACTTAGCTGCCTGATTATGTTCCGATTTTATATTTGTTTCAGGAAGGTAAAATGGTGTAATGTATGTGCAGCTTTTTCCTTTCACTTTATTGCTCCCTCAGGGAAACGCCAAATGGGAATGTTTTGTAAAAACCTGGAGCTTCTAGATACTGTGGAAATGCAGATAAACATGCTCTACAAGTTAAGAGACTTGAATTTTGTTGTATAAACAATTTTTGGAAAGCATGGAATGTGTAATTCACATGAACTACAAAATGGATTGTTAGCTTCTTATAAAAGGATATTTTCACAAAAGACTTCAAGTGGAGATGATGAAAATCTGAAGTAAAAATATAAACATTTAGCAGGGCAGACACATCTGTGGAAAGAAAAACTAATTTTAACATTTCGGATTGAAGGCAATTTATCAGAACTGGGAAAGTTTTTTTGCAGAGGATGAGAGAGGGGTGGATATAACAAAAGCAATACTTTTGATTAGATGAAGTCAGTGTAACTGAGAGATACGACGGTTAAATGTGGGGGGAAACTGGAGCACGAAGAGGAAACTGGCGTGGTCACAGATTTGTGCAAACACCACAGAGGTATTCATAGAACCTGGGTCATTGAGTTGTGAAGCAGTGGCTCTACCACATTCCCTCACTAGTGTTCCCACAACCTGTTGTTCCCAATACAGATTCAGACATGCACCCCGCACTGGGGGTACATTAGTTGCTTTATAGCACTGAGATCTATTGCTATTGGGGTTGGGTCAGTTGCTGTATGAGCTAAGAGAGGGGGAAAATAAAGGGACATGTTGAAACTGAGAAATGTACGTCAGGGCTAATATTGGATATAAATTGGATAGAAAAGTGGCAGCACTGGCGTTGGTGTTGACCCTGGGGAGTGGAGACACAGCACTACTCCACAGGGTCCTACTGCCTGATTCTAATGCTGATGGCTCTGTGTAGGCTTTAACAGCCTATTAAAGCAACTGATTTTTAAAAAAAAAGCCTACAACTACTGAGGTGTGACCAAGATTATGGTGCTTTTGCTGGGCAGCGTATCATGAGGTGTTGCAGACTGTGAGTACAGTAGACTGGTGCAGGGCACCAGAAACTGAGAGAACACCCATACCCCCACCCTCTGCTGAGAAGGAGAAATGACCCAGCAGAGATTTTGACCATGGCAGCGGACCAGCGAAGGGCTCAGCGGCTGGATCCACACAGGCTATGGGCGGTTGGCGACTTGTGGTTGAAGGATCCATACAGACTGGGCTGCTGGAGACTGACACATGGGAAGCAGGTATCGGAACCATGATTTGAGAGGGTGCTGAGTGCAAAAAGGGTTACCAAAGGACTTCCTGACCATATCGGTTTGGATCTGGAGCTCGGGCTGCCAATGGTTTGAACAGAAGTCTGGCTGCATGATTGTTGGAGGCGAATTCACAGGCCCTCTGTTTCTCTGAAGGGATTCTCTTTTGCTTCTCTTATTCTTCTTGTAGAGGGCCCCAGACAAGACTCATGGTGACTCTTTGTTTCCCTTACAGCAGACAAAAGTTGAAGTGCATCATGTATATTACACTTTTATCTATTATTATGTGACAACAAAAGGAACCTTGATATGGGATAGATGACAGCATAATGGTGGCCATTATTCCATTGTTCACTTAAGGGGATCAAAGATGATCTTGGGATCTATAAATCCAATTGGATTGATATATGTGGTCTCGAAACATCGACCCTGGACAGAATTAAGAGTCACTTAGAGTATAATGATTAATTAAGGCAAGTCAACAGATTTGAAGTATTTTGATGTAGTAACAGGGTGGATGAGAGTAAACCAATTGACGTGGTGTACGTGTTAATTCCAGAAAGCCTTTGGTAAGATTTCACGTAACAGCCTCATCTGCAAACTTGAAGAATATGACCTAATTAGGTTGATTGGTGACATGAATATGAAGTAGGTTAAGAAATAGAGTATCCTATTGAATAGCTGTTTTTTTACTGGTTGAAGGTGAATAGTGGTGTTCCCCAAGAATCATTGATTCTTTGAAAATGGAAGATTCAATATTCTTTTATTGTCATGTAATGGTACAGAACATTAAATTTGCCTTCTTCCTGCAGTAGGGCAAAAAGTCACCATGTGTGTTGCCCGGCACCCCTTAGAGTAAGAGAGAAAGAGAAGCAAAAGAGAGTCCCTTCGAAGACATTGATTCTCCACGGATTCACCTCCAACGCTCCCACAGCCTCCGCAGCCACAGACTCCTGTTTGATTCATCGGCAACCTGAGCTCCCTGTCCAAACCTCGGACACTATCAGGAAGCCAGCACCCGGTAGTGTTAGGTCTGCTTTGTTCATGAATGAGTGAGACAAACACCAGACTGAGTCGAAATCAGGGTTCTTTGTTCTTTATTACCGGATTGTAACACTTGCAACTAACCATGTTAGTCGGAGAATGCATTCTGCCGTTATCAGCAAAATGGTGATTTTTTATACCCTTGGATACGTGCTTAGAACATCATCATATCATTACTTGTCCAATGACTAAAACTGTTGCTATCCTTTCCCTGCTAGCTTCCTGCCTCTCAATCCATCAATGTCTCTCTTATCTTGTAAGTACAAGGATGCATTCACATCTTGTTACAGCCCTGTACAGGGTAACTCCTTACACATTCCCATCTCATGATGTTTTACCTAACAGGAGTACAAGGACACCTCCCCTTCTTGTTACAGCCCTGCACAGGGTAACTCCTTACACATTCCCATCTCATGATGTTTTACCTTACAGTAGTTCACACCATAATTTCCAAATATGATGTTATTGTGAATCTTGAAGAGGCTTGAGGGTGGATTGAAACAGGATATAAACAGTGGTGCAGGTTGATGCATGGCAGATGAAATTTGATGCAGAATACCTTGATATACATTTTCCTGGAAGAATGAGGAGAGGCAATAAATGATGCTCTTCTAAAAGGCATGCAGGAGCAGAGGGTTTGGGAGTATGAGTGCACAGAGCAATGCAAGAGGCAAGGGCTCCCACTATCCACTTTGCCCAGAGATGTTTGGGGGAGATAAAATGCAGTTGTAGCTAGGTGCTACAAGCTATGGCTCTGCGGGGCCTATAGCACAGGAGAAGTTATAGCTGCATGCAGGTTAGCTCAGAAAGAACACACTGTTCCCAGAAAGAACGACACAAACCCAGTTGGGTGTAGTTTACACGGAGCTTTATTGGGCTCACATCCCTGCATTTATTCTCAAGCTGAGGGGTGTGGTCAAACCCCCTCTCAGCACTGATTGGTGTGTTTGTGATATTTTGGTTGTGGCCAGTTGGAGGGCAGCTCTGCGGGCCTCGTGCAGCCTGCGGGGCTCGTGCAGCCTGCTGTATTGTCACATTCATCCTTCGTTTTGTGAGGTCCAGTGGAGAGCGGGCACGCTTGAGAGGGAGTCTATTGTGCACAGATTCCAAGGAAAGCATTTCCCTTCCTTGCTTCAAAGACCACAAGGTATTATCTCACAAAAGCCCTGTACAATCTTACAAGATTCTTTTCCATTAATATAATGTAATCTTTCTGCATATCACAGAACAGAAAGCAACTCCCTCTCGAGTGTGCCCGCTCTCCATGAGAGCAACACTCCAGTGTCGTCCTTCCTCCTTCACTCTGCCAATCTTTCTTCCACATGTATTTATCCAAAATCATCTTCAAGGTCACAATGGAACCTCTTTTCATCACACCTGCATACAGTGCATTTCAAATTCCAACCACACATATTTAAAAGACTAATTCTCAAGTAATTTGCAATAATTTTCTCTTTTGTTTTATATCTGTGACTTCCAGTCATTGACCTATCATTAAAAAGGCAATGTTCTCCCACTATTCATTCTGTTCAGACACTCTCACTTTCTACGCTTTTGTATCCAAATTCTCATCAACCTTTTCTCAAAAGTAAACAATCTCTATATTTCTAATTTCTTTGCCTCACCCAAGAACCATTTTGGTCAATCTTTTCTGAACACTGAGAAGATTAATATTCAATTAAACAGAATGAGATGTGCAAGAGTCTGAAGAACAGGTGATGGGGTGATTGTTCAAAGCCTGGTTCCTCTGGTTAGGAAGTCTAGAACCATGGAACACAATCTCAGAATGAGGGAAAAGAATCTCCACTCAGAGTTGTAAATGTTTATAACATTCTACCCCAACGAGTGATTTAAGACTGATTGTCTGGGACATTTGGGGATTCATAGGATAGAGGGGTCATAATGAAAGATAGAATTGAGATGAGTCATGATTGTATTTAATGAAGGATTAGAGTTCTAAGATCTTTTGATGCTGATAAGAGGGGTAATAAAAAAGATTCTGTATTCAAGTGAGGCAAGATCCAAAGAGATGAGACAAACTCACCACAAAACTGGACTGAATTATTAACTTGTAAACCTAGAAATTGTAGAAAGTGTTTAAAATTTGGTAAAATACAAAACCGAAAAGGCAAAAGCTCCACTTGTCAACAAACGAAGCAAGGCACCATATTTTGATTCAGAAATAATGGAATGAATGCAGGAACAAAACAAGCAGGTCGGGAGAGGGATTAAACGAAATGGAGGGATTCAAGGGAAGTATTAACAGGACAGAAAGTGAAAGTAAGAAAATCTTGCAAAGAGTGTGAAAGTGAGCTCTCACAATTTTGAGGAGAGGAGATTGGTGATCAATTAAAAATAAACACGGGATATTGTCATGAAAAATAAGGAATTGGCAAACATAAATACATGATTTGTTTCCTCATTATCTTTACAGTAGATTTAGATAAAATGTCACTTATCAAGCAAAAACCAAAATGATCACTTTGAAGGTGGAGTGATTAATCTACCAAATTTTGCATCATCTTAATATGCTTTTATTTTTATGTAAACAAGAGCTCTTGATCTCCAACATTAATGATTCCATTGCTGGCCAGGTTGGTTTCCATATTTTAATACGGCTGCTCTTCATAGACTAAAATTCGGCCTTCAGTCAGTGCTGATCAAGAAGCTCCAAACCCTGGGCCTCTGGAACCCCTCTGCAGTTGGATCCTTGACTTCCTCATCGGAAGATCACTGTCAGCATGAATTTGAAACAACGTCTCCTCCTCACTGACTATCAACACAGGCGCACCTCAAGGATATGTGCTTAGCCCATTGCTCTACTCGCTATACACCCTTGAATGTGTGGCCAGATATAATTCCAATGCGATCTACAAATTTGCCGTTGACACTAGAATTCTCTCATGGTACACTTGCAGAAGGTTTTGAGAGCCTTTGGTGACATGCCAAATCTCCTCGAGCACCTCAGAAAGTTTTGCAGCTGCTGAGCCTTCTTTGTGATTGCATCGACATGGAGGCTCCAGGACAGATCCTTGGAGATGTTGACACCCATGAATTTGAAGTTCTTGTCCCTCTCCACTGAATCATAAACAGCAATGAGGAAGCGCACAGTAAGGAGATGGATCAGCTCATTGAGTGGTATCACACCAGCAAACCTTTGCACTCAACATTGGCAAAACCAAGGAGGTGATTGTGGACTTCAGGAAGAAGTCAGCAGAACACGATTTACTCCTCATCGAGGGCTCAGTAGTGGAGAGGGTCAAGAACTTCAAATTCCTGGGTGTCAATATCTCCGAGGATCTGTCCTGGAGCCTCCATGTCAAAGCAATCACGGAGAGGGCTCACCAGCTGCTATATTTTGAGAGGTGTTTGAAGAGATTCGGTGTGTCACCAAAGGCTTTCAAGAACAGCTGTACTGTGGAGAACATTCCTGCTGCTTGCATCAATGCCTGGTACAGAGGTACCAATGCTCAGGACAAGAAAAAAACTCTAGAGAGTTGTTAACTTGGCTTGCAATATCACGGGCACCAGACGTCACTCCATCTGCAAGCGGCGGTGTCTTAAGAAAGCAGCCTCTATCCTCAAGGACCTCCAAAACCCAGGCCATGCTCTCTTCACTCTACTACCATGGGGCGGGGGGGCGGGGCGGGGGGGGGGGGAGAAAGATACAGGAGCGTAAAGATGAGCACACAGCAGCACAAGGATAGCTTCTGCCATCAGATTCCTGAATGATCAGTGAACTAAAGGCACTGCCTTACTTTGACTTTTCATGCACTATTTTTATTTATTGTAAGATGGTTTATGTGATGCTGCCATAAAACAACAAAATTCGTGTCTTGTTTGTGGCGATAAATTCTGATTTTATAATATTGCCTTGTCACACAAGGTCATTTAGCCTGTTGAGCCTCTGTTAACCCTCAGCGCATCCATCAGTCTTTATTTCTCCATAAAATCTCCTCGCAAATTTGCTCTTTTATTCCTGCATAAACTTAGTTCAGAATCTAAATTCATCAGAAATTCTCCTGACAACATTTTAACTTGCATGATGTCCACTTCCACCTCATTCCCTGTACACCATTTTTGTTTTTAAACGAACATCGTTAATACCTCTGTTTCTCCTCATAATAATTTGAAGCTCTCTGAGAAGTCCATCCTTTAAATTGGAACTCTTTTAATTGTTTCGTGGTGTCCGCAGCCATTTAAACGTTTTCTTTCTGTGAACTTTTCCAAGCCTCCTTCTCTCCTTGAAACCTGTCTTCTTAAGTCCTCAATCACCTGCCTGTTCTAATGTCTCCTTTTTTGGTTTTGCCATTTTTTATTAAAAGCTTGCGATACTGCAGTGAGGCGCTTGAAACATTTTGCTGTGGTTCATATTTAGAAGTCGTATCAATAGGAATGATTGCATTCTCTCTGGTACATAATGAACCACTGGAGAAACTGACTTGCGAGCTAACTGGTAAGCTTTGAATTATGTATGCTTGTTCATGTTAAGTATTTTGGAGTTTCATTCAGTTATGTGTGAAAGAGTGAGCAACATTTTATCAAACCTTCCTGAAAATGTAAAGGTATGCAAGAAAGTAGTGGCACAGTAGTTGAGTTCCAGGATCACTTATCCAGAGGCCTGAGCTAACAATCCAGGGGAATAATATCAAATTCTTCAATCCATCCATGAAATTTATAACCAGTCAAGTAAATTATTTTGGGTTAAATGTAAAAAGAAAAAGCCAATAGTTGTCGGTGACCATGGCATCAAGTGGATAATCATAAAATCCAACAGCATCTTGGGGATTCTTTGCTCAGTATAAATAAAATTGGCGCAGCTGGGACTTCACATTACTGGATCAAAATTCCAAATTTCCTACCTAAAATCAGGCTGCCACATTTTATAAAGACTGCCATTCTCAGTGGCATTAAGTGCAATTAAGGATGGGCAATAAGTGCTTGCTTCCTCCGAAATAATTTTAAGTTGCCTTGTTTTGATTTCTCCTTCCCCCCACCTCCACCATAAGATCTTCCTTGGTTCTAGTTTTATCAGAATAATGACCAGATTTCAAGAGCTCATTACTTAGCAGCTGTATCAATTAAGTCATGAAATTTGTGTGGTCCCTCAGGTCTGTGCAGAATACTTGACAAAGGGGGTCACTCATTTTATTTTCAGCAGGAATTTAATTTTACTTCCTCGTCGACAGAATCGGAAGTGCCGTTGTATGAATTTTGAGAAGAGCTCTGATCAGTTGTATTGACAGAACAAATGTGCCTCAAACCTCAAAAAAAAAGTTTATTTTGGTCTTGTTGGATTTGTATTTGGCTCTGCCATATCTAAGCAAAATACTTATACAATAATTCAGCTCGTAAACTACTGATGTTTCGCAAAATTAACATTTTCTTTGGAGGAATGCTTGGATTAATTAAAATTGAGATATTCGTTTGTAATCACTCTTTTACAGTAATGCTTCAAAACCTTCATCTCATAATCGGGTGAAGCGACATGTCCTTCAGCAGCAGGTCACCTTTTCCTGATCCAGGAATTCTCATGGCTCCATCCTTCATCTTTCTGTTTCTGGGATGTGAGGAATGGTTTTTGTGGGACGCATCTTATTTTCCAGTGCTTCGGCAACTGCATTGTGTTGTGCAGAACTAAAATCTTACCACTTTAGCTGACAGTTTCGCCTTGCTCTCACCTTCCCATGGACCATCTCTAACTCAATATTAATTTTCCTTTTGGATCTCTCCATCTCATGAGATAGGCCAGCTGGAAACATCCATTACCTGCCTTCAGACTTCTGAACTTATCTTTATTATACTTTCTCCTGCCTATCCATTCTCCCCATTCATTTGTCTGACTGATTTGTTCCGAGATTTTCCAGAAGGGTGCCTCTGAGATATGTTCTCTTTGAATAGCTTCTCCTGTACCTTGGTTGATAGCACCTTTGACTCTAACTTACTGATTTCTCACACCTCTGTTTTCACCCGTTCACTTGAACATGACAAAGACTCTGTTCCCCTGGCTTCACTTTGAACCTCACCAGCCTCTGAAGGCAATGGGTCACAATATCCTCCAGCTTCAATGAGGTTCCACCACTAAACACATTTCCCATCCCCCTCCACTCCTCTTCCAGTATTTTAAAAGCACTGTTCCCTTTGTCCATTCTTCCACCCATACCGGCCAATATCCTGCTTCTGTGTGTACCTGCCATGCTTGTCTTTTTAAATACTGGTATTCTCCAGGGAATATTTGTCAAGTGATGGTTCACTTGCATTTCTTCCAACCTTTTGGTGTTCACAATGTGGTCTCCTCTACAGTGGAGAAACCAAATGCAGATTTGTGGAGTTCTTGTGTACTGTCCACAGCAGGGATTTTTGGGCTTCCACTTAAATTCTCCACCTCCATCTCTGACTTATCTGACAGTAGCCTCAGATAATGAGCCCCAATGTAAGCTTGAGAAGCGATACCTTTTTCATGCTATCTTCAGACTTGTGGCCTATTGATTTCTTCAATTTTAGACAACTATCATTATGTATGAGAACTGCCCATTTCTGTTCAATTCGTGACATTGGCTTCAATTGACCTGCTGACAATGCCCTACAGCCTCGTTTTTTTTACAACTTTCTAATGCTTCTTTGTTTTTCTCGCTCGCCAACTGCCATCATTTGATAGGTTTTGATCATTTATTTATCTCCAACTGCCCCCATTAACTCAATGTCCAAATGGCGACCATGACATCCGTGCACCAAAGCCTGTTATTCAACCTCTTCCCCATCCTCTTTGTCACACAAAATAATTTGTTTTATCTCCTCTCCCCTGACTTTGAGCTGAAAAGTTCATTCTCTCTCTCTCCTCCTGCCTAATTTGTCGAGGTTTAAGCATTTTGTTTTATTTTCAGATTTCCAGTAGCTGCAGTTTTTTTTAAAGTTAATCTTGCTAAGTTATACTCAGTCAGTCTCTTGTGTTTTAAAGCTGGAAATATTTAATGAAAGACATTTGTTATGACTGACTTTACTGAGTAGTATTATTCAATTGAGTATTTTCCTGGACATTTGTGCAGTATTAAAATGCTTCTATTCTGAATTTTCAATGAAAAATTAGATTAACCTTCTGGCTCACACAATTATCCCAGTGCCCAAGATGAGTAGTGTGAGCTGCCTCAACAACTGTCGCCCAGTAACACAAACTTCTACTGTGATGAAAAGTTTTGAGAGGCTGTTCATGGCCAGAATTAAAGACCTGGAGCCATTGCAATTTGCCTAACATCACAATTGCTCCACAGCAGATGCAACATCACTGGCTCTCCACTCAGCTCAAAAAAGCAACTCGTACATACAGCTGCTCTTCGTCGACCACAGCTCACCCTTCAATACCATTATTCCCTTAGTAGTGGTCAAGAAGTTACAAACTCTGGGCCTCTTTACCCTACTCTACAACTGGATCCTTAACTTTCTCATTAGAAGACCACAGTCGGTACAAATTGGAAACAACGTGATTATTCACACAGGTGCACCCCAAAGATGCATGCATAGCTCACTGTTCTACTCATTATGGACCCATGACTGTGTGGCCAGGCACAATTCCAGTGCCATCTACAAGTTTGTCAATGACACCACAACCGTCAACAGAATCACAAATGGCAATGAGGAAGCGTACAGGAAAGAGCTAGATCAGCTTGTTGAATGGTGTAACGACCATTGTGCTTAAATCAGCAAAACGAAGGAGATGATTGTTGAATTCAGGAGGAAGTCGGGAACACGAACCACTCCTCATCGAGGTCTCAGTAAGTGGAGAGGGTGTCAACATCTCCAAGGATCTGTCTTGGAGCATCCATGCAATCAAAAAGAAGACTTGCCAGTGGCTATTCTTTGTGAAGTATCAGAGGAGATTCGGGACGTCACCAAAGAGTCTTGAAAATGTCTACAGGTGTACAGTGGAGAGCATTCTGGCTGGTTGCTTCTCTGCCTGGTATGGAGGCGCCAATTCTCAGGACAAGAATAAACCAGAAAGTCGTTCACTCGGCCTGCGACATTACATGCACCAGACTTCACTACGTCGAGGACATCTACCTGAGGCGGTGTCTTAAAAAAGCAGCCTCTATTCTCGAGGACCCCCACCACCCAGGCCAAGCCCTCTACACTCTGTCACCATCGGGGGCGGGGGGGGGGGAGGTACAGAAGCCTAAAGACGAGCGCTCAGCGGCAAAAGGACAGCTTCTTCCCCGCTGCCATCAGATTCCTGAATAATCAATGAACCAAAGACACTGCCTTATTTTTCATGCATTGTTATTTTTATTTTTTATATTATTGTTGTAAGATGGTTATAATATGAACGTTTGCACTGTTAATGCTGCCGAAAGACACCAAGTTTCATGACCACAAATTCTGATTCTGAAACTGTGAGTCCATGTTCTGTGAACCTTCTCTCAATAGCTTTGCCTCTATTTGTATTGATTATTGATCTGTTTGCTTTTTAATCCGATTAAAAAATATGCCATTAGTGGGATTTTTAGAATCTGAAGCAAAGGTTGCGTGCAATTTTTATCAGGTTGTCTTGTGAGCTAATATGTCGTCTGGGTTTCATTTTTCAGTATGAGGGGAGGTATTTTAATTTAAAATGAGATTACACAAAGATTAGAACCTGAATCCGGATTCACTGTCATGGAATTCGGTGTTTTGTGGTAGCGTCATACTACAAACATTCAAATTATAACCATCTTACAACATTACTATATAAAAAAATAACAAGAATAATGTACTAAAGATTAAGGCAGTGTTTTTGGATCATTGATTATGTCAATGGGGAAGAAGCTGTCCTTGTGCCACTGATTGCTCATCTTTAGGCTCCTGTACCTTTTCCCCGAAGGTAGCAGAATGAAGAGGGCCTGGCCTGGGTAGTGGGGATCTTTGAGAATAGAGGCAAACATTATAGATATTTTGGTAGTAAAATTCTTGATTTAATTAGATTTGAAACTGCATTAAGTTTGAAAGTTACCTTATTGATAATATGAAATCATGTTGAATGTTCATGATGCCTTTCTTAATAATCTATTATAAACACAGTTAAAAGAAAGCCAGTACAAAAATATGACCACATACCATGATGAAACCTTGATCATTAGAAAGATAGTCATCTTACTTAAAAAAAAAAGTTCTTGAAATATAATACAATATAGGACCTAAATAGCATAATTATTCAAAAGTTCCAGCAAATTAATAATTATCTAATTTCCCCCTTCCCCCACAGTTTTGGGCATCCATATTTAAGTTTAAAAAATAATTAAAATTAAAAAAAAATGTGTGTGTGCATTTATATAGCACAACATGCCAAATTTCTGGCACCTGCAGTTGTGAATTTTTCTGGTTGACTGAGACACACTTACAATGCCTAACTAATACACCAGCATTCAGAATAAACTGTTTAAAACACAAAAGATGGTGCAAAAGGTAAAGTAATTTGGAAAAAATAATCAGTATTGTAGTCCTTAATTATGTAAAGTTCAGTTTAATCAGGTAATTCCTGTAATTTAAGGGAAGGGAAACCATAAACCAAAGGGCCCCCACCATGAGTTGCCTTGGTCTCAGGAAATTCTAACTTCTCAAGGAGGGATTGCAGGTGGTGCCCAATCTTCACCCCTCATGGGTCCAAGCTGTCAGTCCAGTCGTCTGTCAGTGGTCCGCCAGTAAACCCGCTAACCTACTAAACCCGCATGATCATCAGTCCACCGGGAATGTTTCTTTCGTGGCCTGAGGCTCCCTTATTAGCTGTGAGACACACACACTAGGCACACGTGCACAAAACAGGAGACCCACATATGTTTGTTAATACAAGTTTTAAATATTGTGACTGCACGTATGTCTTGCCTTCAACCCTGCTCAAAGCATCAATTGTTGGTGGGAAGGAAACAAGTTTGTGGGTTCAAAGAGCAATGAATCTGGACACAGGCTGAATACAGGAAGGATCTTTATTAAAACACACGCCAGGGGATTGCAACAGAGATAACACACACTAGTACTCTCAATCAGACAACACAGTATAATCAATCACATCAGACTTAACACTACCAATACAAGCAACTGCTTACACTCATACAAGCACAGTACAACCCAGTCACATCAGACTTCACACGACCGATACTAGCAACTGGGTACAGACTTGTATCAACCAAAGATTGCAATACGCTACCTGCTATTCCTCTCTAATGTGGGCATGGCTCCAATGCCATCCTCAACACTAATGTATAATAGTCCCAATCCCTATTTAGTGCATAGATCATGACCTGAGTGGAGCAGGGTTGGTCTCTGAACCAAATATCCAGAGATATAGTGAACTTTATAGTCCAGGTAATCACTAGGTTTTTAAAGGGGCCAGTGGTTAGGTGTGCACTAATGGGTGGGCAGAGTCCAACCTTGATTGTAAGATGACGTGACCTCTGTCAGGGTTCCAGATGGAGAGGCCTCGTGACCCTCCACAATCCACATTCCCACCAGTTTCCAGAAGAAGAGGTCATATGACCCTCCACAATCCACATTCCCACTAGTTTCCAGAAGAAGAGGTCATATGACCCTCCACAATCCACATTCCCACCAGTTTCCAGAAGAAGAGGTCATATGACCCTCCACAATCCACATTCCCACCAGTTTCCAGAAGAAGAGGTCATATGACTCTCCACAATCCATGCTACATGGATTTGTTTAAATTTGAATCCAGTGGCTGGCACTAACAGCATTATGCAACTGTGCCACTGTCATAATTAACCCAAGTTTACAGGTAAAGCCTTATTTATATACTTAATACCAATAAAGATAAAGACTCTTACTAGGCAGGGATTGGGAGACACCTTGGGAGAGTCACACCAGTGACGAGCGTCATCTTGGATGACGCCATTTTATTCAAGCACGACTTTATTCAGGGGGGGAGTGAAACACAAAAGTCTCTCGATGCTGTGATTGGATAGGACATTTCAAGGAATAAGAAAAGAATAAGCAAAAATCAGGAAATCTCCAAATAGAGACAGTGCTGGCTGGGGTAGGAGTTCAGACCAACAAAAAGTGTTAATTGGATATGATGAGGGGAGAGATGAGAATTGATTTTGTCTGTGTGAAAGGAGACAGGGAAAAGGGAGAGAGACGGGGCTGGGGGAAGGCAATGGGGAAGGAGTGAAAGCCAGAGAAGTTGATATTAATGTCATCTGGTTGAAGGGTTCCCAGGCGAAAGGTGAGTTGTTGTTCCTCCAATTTGCGGGTGGTCTCAGTTTGGCAGTGAATGAGACCATGGACAGACAAGTCAGCAAAGGAATGAGATTGAAATGGGTGGCCACTGGGAGATCACGCTGTATTAGCGACAGAGCCAAGGTGCTCAACAAATGATCTCTCAGTCTGCACCCAGTCTCTCCGATTTGGAGGAGACCACAATGGGATCACTGGATGCAGTTGATGACCCCTGCACATTCACAAGTGAAATGTTGCTTCACTTGGTAGGGCTGTTTGGGGCCCCAAATTGTAGTGAGTGAAAGTGGAGCATCTCCTATGGTCACAGAGTTAGGTGCCATGGGGACATTTGGTGGGGAGGGAAGAATGGACAAGGGAGTCGTGGAGGAAGCTGTCGCTCCTTGCAGAAGGTGGAGAGGGAAGAATGGACAAGGGAGTCATGGAGGAAGCAGTCAGTCCCTGCAGAAGGTGGAGAGGGAAATGTGTGTGTAGTGGTGGAATGATGTATTAGGTGGTGGAAATGGTGGAGGAGGATGTGTTTGATGCGGAGGCTGGTAAGGTGGTAGGTGAGGACAAGAGGAATCCTGTCCTTGTTGCGCATGGGGCGGAAGGAGCCAAGGCGGATCTGTGGGTGAGCACCGAGTGATAATGGTAGAGGGAAAGCCATGTTGTTTGAAGAAGGAGGACATCTCTGATGACCTGGCATGTAAGTCCTTGTCCTGGGTACAGATGTGACGGAGATGAAGGAATTGAGAGAATGGAATGGTGTGAAGAGGTATAGTTGAGGTAGCTGTGGGAGTTGGTTGGTTTATTCAAACAGTTGCTGCAGGCAAGGCAAGACCGGGAGCTCTCTGCTGACCGAATGTTTGCTCCCATCTTCACCAAGGGTGTGTGTTTGCTTTGGAGACCATTTACTTTTACAATTTTAAACCTTTATTTAAATTTTTATTGATTCTTATTTATTTTAATTGTATTTATTTACGTTTTTCCTCAAAAAAAGGTGTTTGGCCAGTTGGTTGGATTGCTAGTTGTTGGAATTCCGGATACTGGGGATTTTGCTTTATCTGAGGTAAGAGAATGTATTTGTAGAAATTCACTGCACATTTTGGCTGATTGTGTTTAAGTTGCTTAAAAATAAATATCCAAACCAATTCCAATTTTGAACCATGGTTTTTTAAGTAACAGCACTTTGTGCATATCCAAGTACTTTGGAAATGCATTTATGATTTCTGGCTCCATTATCCTCTCAGGGAGTAAGTTCCATACCCTCGGCAGCCTTTGGGACAGGACTGTTCTCTCATTCTTCCACCAGTTGCTTAAATCGATGTCCCCTGCTATTCAGAAAAAAAATCATTCCTTCCTATTTATGTTCTCTTGGCCCTTCTGAAGTTTACATGCCTTAATTAAATCTCCCATTTGACCTCTGTTTCAAGGAAACTATTCCCATCTATCCAATTTATCCTCATGACTCAAACTCTCCATTCATGGCAACATCCTCATAAATCTCTATGTACTCTCACTTGTGAAATCACTTCCTTCCTACAATGTGGTGACCAGAATCCAGTACTCTTGCTATGGTTTTATATAGTTCAAGCATAACCTCAAACTTCTGACTTTCCCAGGTGGAGGGAAATAAAAAGTAAACATTATATGTTCTTAACAACCTTATGCACTTGCCTGCCATTTTTAGCCCTCCAAGATTCTTTTGTTCCTCTCTACTTGTGTCACTGTCTTACTTTTTGATTGTTTGCCTTCCCTTTTGGAAATAAATTCCATTCATAAATATTCTATCTTAGCAGTCCATCAATTTCTAGTTTCAGATGTCATCTTTTTCTTAACATTATCAAACTCACAGCATTTATTAACTGAAAAAAAAATCAGATCCTATATTTAAATCTAAATCAGCAATTTAACGGAAGAGCAGAGGCTTCACGTTGAGCTCTTTAGAATAAAACTATGAACCCACAATATTTAAATATTTTATACTTCAAGTTAATTCAACATCATATCTTTTAGGACATTTCAACATCCTTGGTTATGAAAAGGATTAGACAACTCTCAACTAATTTACTTTGTGGTGATCCTAAGTCAATTGACACACTTGGTCGATGGAACATGAATTAACAAGTGTTACATTTGTTAAATCTGCTTTTACTTATTTTCTTTTGTAATGGTCCAAGCATCCTATCAATTGTTTGCTTTGATATATTTGTTAAAGTGAAACAAAGATTTGTTTTCCTTCAGTAACACCTGAAGTGGAGATGTGCTTTTTTGAACATGCTTTCCTGCACACTTCCATCAGTTTCACAAAAGCAGACTGAGAAACGCTTAGTGGAGGCTAGCCAGATCAGTGTCTCACTGACCTTCAGCAGATTTTGTTGAGGATTCCAAGTTAGGCCAACAAATTCAGAACCTCCTGTTGGCTTCATGTTATTTGATTCTACGTGATTCTATCCAGAAATTTCACCAGAGCAATGTTTTAATTTTGTGCATTGATCGTGGTAAGATGAAAATAATTTCTGCTTGACGACAGCGATAACAAAAAGTCTGCGTGCGTTGACCGCATTTAATTGGGAATAATTTCCAATGTTGTAATACATTTTGAATTCTTTTGAGCATGCAGTCTCAGAACAAGTAGAGTGAGCCAATAAGTACAAATTAATTCTAAAAATAACCCTGAAATGTGGAGCATGGAGTATCTTGGTGAAATATAATCAGTTTATGATTTAAAATAGGCAATAATTATTTGTGGACCGTGACACTTGTTATCAGACAATTAGCCTCCTTTTTTTGGACCAGTTTGTGTGCATTTTAATCTTTATCAGGTGATGTCATGTTATGTCTTTACATTTTTGGAACTCCCTTCAATTGTTCTTGGGAGGTCTAAGTTAGAAATCTAATTGGAGCAACTGCATAAATGAAGGGTTCAGTGTCCAACATTCTATTGCAGTTCTTGTTTGTCAAAACACATTAATCTCTTCATTTTTGGCAAAGTTTTATTTTTATTATGTTTGTTTTCCGTATTCTTGACTTTTAGTATTCCCTTTGACTGAAAAAAATTCATTACACTGTAATTATCAGTGTAAAAATGACAAAGAGGAACAAAATAATTTAATTTTGATCATGTTTTATCATGTTTCCAGCATTTTAAAGAGTTACAGTTAAAAAGGAACTAGTGTCTTAGATGTCTGTTTTAAACTGGCAGGAGTATTATTGGAGTCTAAATCAGTTTCAAAGCATTTGTAAAAGACTTTTGTGATTTCTTAGGGAAGCAAAAACTTTCTATCAAACGAGAACACCACAACTTTTATTTTCTAATGTAAATGTCTAGTATGTCCTTCCAGTGGCTTAGAACCTATAATCAAAATGTGACTGCAGGAGTAGATTTCACAGTGAAATGACTGTAAATAATTATACTATACAAGAATCAAAAGAAAATTTAAGGCCACCATGGATAGAGTTAGGTAATTCCCACAACAAACAGATGAGATTTAAGCTATGCCTTCTTGCCACATCATGTACATAATGACATTAAATCTGAAACTGGATTGTAGATGACTCGCTTCCTGATTCACATTTCTTTATGACACTGAAGGAAGTTGTTTGGCCTAACGAGTTTATGCTGGCTTCCAAACACAGACCCATTTTCCGATTTATCTCCCTGTGATCTCACCAATGTCCAGTCTCTTGCTTTGCTTGTCAAGTCACCCATCTACAGCAGGGGCAGTGTACATCAGCCTGTTTAATCTACTAGTATGTCATTTGGGAAAATGACATCTTAGTGGATTAACTCATGCACTCATGAGAAAAACCTGCAAATTCCACCAAGTTAGCACCCAATGGTAATCGGGTAAACATGGGGTGCTCTGTGCACTCCACAAAGCTCTTCCACATCTACAAGGCACGTGCGGGCTCTCTGATGAATTATTCTCTGTTTGGATGAGTGCAACTGTACATCATCCAAGAAATACACCACCAACTGGGTCAAAGCAGCCAACTTGGTCGGCATCCATCAACTTTCCTCTGCCCACTGGGGCATTGTAGCAGCAGAATTTAGCATCTGCAAGCAACGCTTTAGCAACAAATGAAAAGTTCTTTGACATGTCCATCCAATTCCATGAACTCTATCAAGGATATCTGCCTGTCCCGCATCGGACTTGTCAGCCACAAACGAGCCTGCAGCTGACGTGGACTTTTTACCCCCTCCATAAATCTTCGTTCGCGAAGCCAAGCCAAAGAAGAGAATCAAGGATGGGAAACAGACACATGAAAATGCCATCAACCAAGTTTTCCTCCAAGATGCACATTATTCTGACTTACAAATAAATTGCTAATCTCTCATTACTGACATTTGATCTTCCTGTATGACAGCAGTGTTTGAGTACCTTCACCACAAGGTGCGTAATGGTGAAGAAGGTGTCTCACCCTCACTTCCTGAAGGGAAATTAGGACTGAGCAGTAAATAGTTGCCTCATTAGCAATGTCCATATCTTCATCAAAGAATTGAGCAAGAAGAAATTTGTTATATTTTAAGATTTATGACTATTTATGTGGGTTAATGTAATATATCAAAATAATGTATTAAATGTAGCTTTCAAGTTCAATCCATTAATCAAATGAGGCATCTGTAAAAGAGTTTGCTGAGAATGATCATTAAACAGTTATAGTTTATTTTAAGGGATTGTTAACACTTATTGTATTTGTAATGCAGATATTGAATGAGGTTTCCTCAGAATTTACACTTTGGAGAAGAGTGTTTGACAGATTTATTGGTGAATGACTGAACAAGAAGGAGTCGGAGACTTTACTCTCTCTTGACTTTTGACTGATGAGGAGAGTATTAGAATGGTGATGCCAAGATGTGACAAAGGTAGAGAAGAGAATTTAAGCACCAGGGTGTTAAACCTCAATGAAGTTCGGTGGTGTATATCAACTTCGAAACAGGTGATTGTGTACAAGAGATGATATGATGTTGGAATCAGCTTGGTTTTGAAGAAACTAAAGTATACCATTGAACACTACAGCACAGAAACAGGCCCTTCAGCCCTTCTAGTCTGTGCCAAATTATTTTTCTGCCTAGTCCGACTGACCTGCATCTGGAGAATATCCCTCCCATCCTGTATCTGTCCAAATTTTTCTTAAATATCAAAATTGAACCTGTATTTACCAATTCAACTGGCAGCTCATTCCACTGTTACTCCTAATGATCTTTTCAAACCTTTCCCCTTTCACCCTTCAATGTCCTCACCTCTGATCTCACCTAACCTCAGTGAAAAAACCTGCTTGCATTTACTCTATCTATCAAATCTCCTCTCATTCTTCTGTGCTCCAGGGCCTGTTTAACCTTTCCCTGAAACTCAGTTCTTCAAGTCTCAGTAACATCATGATAGATCTCCTCTGTACTTTTTCAATCTTATTGATTTCCTTTGTGTAGTTAGGTGACCAAAACTGCACTCAGCACTCCAAGTGTGGCCTTACCAATGTCTTGTACGATTTCACCTAACATCCCAACTCTTGTACTCGATGCTTTGATTCATGAAAGCCAATATGCCAAAAGCTTTCTTTATGAAGAATGAAACAAGTTAGAGTAATGAGTGAGACATCATAAAATGTCCAAGTGATGTTGATCAGACTTCTTTGACATAATAATTCAGACTTCTTTGACATAATAGTGATGTCAATGACCAAAGTATTGTAGAAAAATTGAGTTTTTTAGAGAAGAAAATAGAAATGTTGTGAACGAAGGAGCGAACCCAAATGAGAGCTCACCCGCCAATGAAAGATCGGGTATTTGCACGTTAGGATTGAGCCAGATTGAATCTTTTGAAGTTGGAAGCAAGGCTGGAGCATCATGGAAGAATTTAAGTTTAAATAACTATATTTAGCTGAGCTGGGTGGGTGCAGCCTCCAACCAATGGCAGATATAAATGCAACATAGGAAATGAATATTCAACATTGGTAGAGGAGCCTAAGTGGATGCAGTATTATGGATCCACCATAAATCTCCAGATGTGTGCACAGTACAGAAGAGAAAAAATTTGTATGTTTTGTCCCAGCAAACAGTTCTACCTACCTAAAGAAAATGTTACCACAATGCCTTAGCACTCACCATGTTGCTTATTGACAACTTTGACATTTTAAAAAAAAATTCTTTCCACAGAGATTATCCCAAAGTTTCAGGGGTCTAGTAGCAAAGACTGTCAAATCTGGTAAATTCTTTGGCATGATTTTAAGATGCGAGAATTTAATTAGAGATGAATGAATGTTATCTTTATTGCAAATACAATGAATTAGAAATATAATTTCTCTCTTCCACCACCCCAGCCCGCCCCCCCCCCACCCAGACCAACCACCTACAAAGATTCAATTTTATTTTTTAAATTAAAAAAAAAATCATTTTAACAATTAATGTTGCTTTTCTGGTGTACAAATAAATACTGGGCAAGAGTTTAGCCCTTTTTTTTTAAAGAACAGTCAATTTTGGCAAAATTACATGGAAGATTTTTTTGAAGTAGTCATGTTTGAAATGGAAGTTTTAACAATGAACAGAAAAAAAACGCATTACTTTTTCATAAATTAGATCCAGGGATTGTCAAAATAGTATGGAACTGAATAGAGTGTTTCATAACAGTTCCGTTGTTTCACAGACGTGAAGAGACTTTTCTGGTGAGCATCTGAAGCCAGAAGGTACAAGCATTTCTCGAGCATGACTCATTAACTGCAGTCTGTTGGAGGCTTTGCTTACTGGAAGTGACCTTCATTTGGAAGGGGTAGGGGAAGAATACTTGGAAGTACACTATATGTTTCATTGTGAGAAACATTGAACATCATTTGAACAGTTCCCACAGCAACTCAAAACATGTGACTTTGGTTCAAGAAAAATGGGGGTATAAAGTGTCCAGGGTATAATTCAGTTTGTACTGATGATGAGAGATTACTAGTTTTTAAAAAATGTGTATTTATGTTTCTGGTTGCCAGTTAACTGTCTCTAAAGGGAATTTGCACAGTTTAATTTGTCCAGGAGGGATGAAAAGAAACTTGGAATCTGACAATTTGAAGTTGACAACAGTCACAGGGTGTTGGTTGGGGGCAGAGGGAAAAGTGACACTTAAAACCTGTGGCTCAAACAAAGCGCTGCATTTGACTTGACCCAAATAAGATGTACAAAATCCATGGAGGTCAACAATTGTGATATATCAGCCATCCTGTACTACTTGATGCACAGTGATTAAATTTGGAGTATGGCCTTTTATTTTCTTTCAAGTACAGCAGAGGTGGTTAGACCAATGAATGATCTGGATGTGCCTCAATTGTCTAAATAATTTTTAAAAAAATTCGCAGAGTTCTTCGTTTCCTGAAGATGGACGAAAACACAAATTGAACTAATTTAAATCATTAAGCTTTATGTCACAGCTAGCTCATGAAGAGGAAATCAGATCCCTCAGTTCAACTAATGAGAGAACCCGAACACAAAAGGCCACAAACATCAGAAGGTCAAGCTGCATATGTGAAAAGAGAGGGACAGAGTTAATGTTTCAGGTTAAAGACTTTTCGTCAAAAATAAAGAAGTAAATAAAACAAGTTGATTTAAATTGCAGAGAAGATAGAATAGGGATGCCTCGACAGTGAAGCCAGAGTTGTTGCCAAGGAATGTAAAAATTTGCAAAATGTAGCTTGCCAACGGAGAGAAAAAAATTATCATAAATCACGTGTGTGGATTTACGGATGAAATGTAGTGATTCTTATCTAGAAAAGTTACCTAAAGTTGTACAATTTGATGTTAAATCAAAAAAGATGCGCTATTACAAGATGGAAGCTAGGTGCTGTTCCTCAAGCTTATGTTGACCTTACTATCAAAGATAAGTTTGAATAGGATTGTAATGGAGCGTTAAAACGGCAAGCAACAGTCTGCTTATCGACTGAACGTTGATGATCCATAAACCAAACAGTTAATTTCTGTTTCTCAAGTGGAATAGGAGATCACATTGTAAGACTGAGTGCAGCATACTAGATCAGTAGAATTGCAAGTGAATTCGTCCTTGGATAGTGTGAAGGGAAGAGTGAAAGGAACAGCTATTGCATGGGAAAATGTAGTGCGACAGGGAATGGTTGGAGAGGGTGGAAGAACATGCCAGAAAGTCAGAAGGGAACAATACCTTCAAAATGTGGGAGGGGGGAAGAAGATGTGGTACATCTTTTTGAAGCTGATGGAGTAACCTGCTGAATGTGAGACTGTTGAGGTATAAAGTGAGGACCAGAAAAACTCTATTCTTGTTCTGCCTGGAAGAAATGGGGTGAGATCCATTTGATCTCAAAGATCCAGGAAATAAATAAGAAGTCAGGGGCTCCAACAACAATGGCTATGAAGAAGTTATCATTCATGCAGACAGTGGACATCTCATAATTGGAATAAATACAATGGTGATAGAGGAACTGGGAGAATGGAAGAAATTCCTTCCAAAAGGTTGATACTGGAAAATGGAGATAGAGACAGAAAGATCTATTAAAAGGAAAGGCTACACACAGGTGCAAGTAATAGAGGTGTTACCTCAGAAGTCCAATTACCCATTTTTAGACTGGGCTTCCAATGTTGTCAGGGTGAAATTTGTATCCAAGTCCTATGTGACCATATGAATTTTCACTGGTTATCTAACCACTGTGACTTGCACCAGATGTGTGGGTGAGTGGTAGAACCTGGGGGAACATAGAACATTACAACACAGTGCAGGCCCCTTGTGCCTCAATATTGTGAAAACCTATTTTCCCCAAAGAAAGCTAAGCTTTTTCTACCCTGTAACGCTCTATTTTTCTATCATCCATGTGCCTGAGTCTCTTAAATGCCCCTAATGTTTCAGCCTCTACCACCCTCTCTGACAAGGCATTCCAGGCACCCACAACTCTGTGTAAAAAGAACTTGCGCCTGGTGTCTCCCCTAAACTTTCCTCCCTTCACTTTGGAGAGATGTCCCCTGGTGTTTGCTATTCCTTCTCTGGGAAATGGGTGCTGGCTGTCCACCTTATCAATACCTCTCAGAATCTTGTAGACCTCTATTAAGTCTCCCCTCATCCTTTGCTCCAAAGAGAAAAGTCCCAGCTCTGCTAACCTTGCTCATAAGATTTATTTTCCAATCCAGGCAACATCCTGATAAATCTCTTCTTCACCCTCTCCATTGCTTTCATAGCCTTCCTATAATGAGGTGACTAGAACCACCAGAGATATGTAGAGTTGCAACATGACCTAGAACAATTCTTATTAAATGTTAAGATTGAGTCTGCATTCATCCCCTTGGTTGGAAGCTCGTTCCACATTCCCACCACTCTCTGTGTGGAGAAGTTCGCCCTCATGTTCATCCTGAACTTTTCCCCTTTCAATCTAAACCCATGTCCTCTGGTTTGTATCTCACCTACCCTCAATGGAAAAAGCCTTTCTGCATTTACTCTCACTATCCCCCTTATAATTTTAAATACCTCTATCAAATCTTCCCTCATTCTTCTATGCTTCAGGGAATAAAGTCCTAACCTCTTTAACCATTTCCTGTAACTCAGTTCCTGAAGTCTGGGGAACGTCCTAGTAAATCTTCTCTGCGCTCTTTCTATTTTATTGATATCTTTCCTGTAGTTAGGTGATCAAAACTGCACGCAATACTCTTAATTTGATCTCACCAATGTCTAATACTATACAACTTTACCATCCCATTCCAGCTCCTATATTCAGTACCTTGATTTATGATGGCCAATGCCAAAAGCTCTCTTTACAACCCAATCCACCTGTGACACCTCTCGACTGTTGAATTCAATCCCCATACATATTAATGAAGCCCAGCATTCCATAGGCCTTCTTAACTCTGCTATCAACCTGCGCAGCAACTGTGAAAGAATTTGATGGGAATGTTTAGAGAATAAATTAGAATAACTGTAAAATCATTCAGCATGGACCTTGAGTCAAATGGCCTCTTCTCTTTGGCTTGGCTTCGCGGACCAAGATTTATGGAAGGGGTAAATGTCCACGTCAGCTGCAGGCTCGTTTGTGGCTGACAAGTCCGTTGCAGGACAGGCAGACACGGTTGCAGCGGTTGCAGGGGAAAATTGGTTGGTTGGGGTTGGGTGTTGGGATTTTCCTCCTTTGTCTTTTGTCAGTGAGGTGGCCTACTTCCAAGTTAAATGACTACATGACTCTGGAAGAATCACATGGTGAGATCAGGTGAAAAAGACCAATGCAGTGGCAGATGTAGCAAGAAAAAAGTCGAGGGAGAGGGTTTGAGCAAAACTAAAACTTTAGCTTTCTGGAGACAAAATCAAATCCCACTATTTTGGGTATCTTGCTTTCTCTGTCTCTGTCAAAACTAGCCATTTCTGTAATAAATCATTGATCAGTGATGTTTGCTCAGTTTTTCCATTGGCACAGGCTGACTTGGAGAGGGTATGTCCAACGGCCCTGCATTTTGTAACTGTTTGTGTTCCATTGCTTTTGCTGTATTTTTTGTCTTCGTGGCAAACCATTTATTTATGTTTTTCTTTTCTAGCTACTCCCAATAGCCCAGGTATGCATGATTCCCACAGCAGTCTTGGCCTCACCCTGTCAGAGAGATTCCTGTTGTCTATCTAGCCCTTCCCCACCTTCTCTGCAACTTAAAGCTAATTCACATTCTCTCTTTCCCAACTCTGGCAGTGAGTCTCATACCTGAGATGTTCAATGGGTTTCCCTTTACACCAGATGTTGCTTCTGATTCTTGTATTTTGTAGTTTTTGATTCAGATTTTTTTGAATTTGATCACTAAGAGAACCAATTAAGTTATTGAAGGTTATTTTAAAATAAAACAACACATTAGCACCTTTTATACTTGTGTCCCAGTAAATTGGCCGTTCAGTATCATGGTTCAGAATGACGATTCTTTCGCTGTTCTCACTTGGTCACTCTTAACTGGGACACTGCACGCTTTCACACTTACAAGGAGCCATCCCCGGGGATAGGATTGTTCTACCTTCAATTGGAAATGTCTGAATGCATTTCTCAGTTTCACATTTAACTGATTGCAATGCTGGCGTCTGCAGTCGCCAGGGATTGCCGTAGGGGGGGTCGAGGCAGTCTACCCCCGGCGTGAGATGATATCATCTCACGCCGGCGTTCAGACAATTTTTGCTTTCACACTTGACCCTTTAGTTAATTCCAGGGACCACATGCAAGTGTAAAAGAAGCTGTTGTTTCCACTCATGGATTCTGAATTTTAATGGCGTCGTGATCACGTCTTTCGACTTGAATGGAGTAGGAATCTCACTAATTATTTGGGTAAACTTCTGACCCATAATGAATTTTCATAACTTAACTTCTCCCCCCACCCCCTTCTTGATTCTTTCTCCATTAATGCCTTATAATTGTTATGATGAACTTTTTTTTTCATTTCAAGCCACAGTCTTAACAAGAAGGCCCTATATTCCACAGATAAAGCAGGGTGGTGTGTGTGCGCTATAAATTTGTGCACAAGACGTCCACTGCAAGCCTCGGAGAGCTGGCTGACATATGGGCTCTCTCTTGGGACTTTGGTGAGGCTTACAACATTTTGGCCTTGTTATTTAACAAGTTGGAACTTTTGAGATGCTTCCATATAATTTCCTGGCGCAATGCATTATTTATCTATCATTTCCAAGCTGGAAAAAGTTTTACTTGTCGAAATATTGTGTCCTTTTGAGCATTCTTGTTGATTTACTGTATCCAGCAGCAATTGCAAGACAATTGAATGCCGTCCAGCATTGCTCCAGTCCTTTTTGCCTTCAAGAGACCATGTAACAGTAAGCAAAATGCTTCACATTTCATATTTAGTGGACATTTAATTGTACTAGTCCCAGAGATCTCGACCTCAGAGCAGCAAATGGCGTGAGTCACGCCACACACAAAATGCTGGAGGAACACAGCAGGTCGGGCACCATCCGTAGAGTCAAAAAAAGGGTAGAAACCCAAATAAAAGGGTGGGGGAAGGGGGGAGGAGCACATGCTGGCAGGTGATGGGCGAAGAAATGGGGGGGGAGTGAGAAGCCAGGAGATGATAGGAGGCAGAAGGCAGAGGCACTGGAATTTGACAAAATGGCGGCGCTGCCTCTGGAGCTGTTTTAATATCAGCACTGCAGCTGGTACGGACCCAGGAGTCCAAGGAGCAGAGACAGAATGCTGATCTGCAGGGTCCTGTTGCCTGGTGCTAATGCTAATGGCCCTGTACAAGCTTTAAGTGGCCCGTCATATGCGCCAAAGGATTAAAAAAAAATCCTGCAACCGTGGAGTCTGTGCCCAAGATGGCGGTGCCTGTCCTGGGCAGTGTACCATGAGGGGTTGCAAACTTTGGGGAAGCAGCAGACCAGACTGCCAATTTGTGCATTTTCTTGAGTATCCCTTAAGCCTTCTTTGCATCAATGAAAACAAACATAGCTAATCCAGTCTCCCTTCATAACTGAAACAATCCATTCTAAGCAGTATCTCAGTGAATCTCCTGGGCATTTTCTCCGTTACAATTTATTGCATTCGCTCGAATACTTTAACGAGGATATTGAACAATTTAAAATGAATGTCTGTCTTGAGATTATAAAACGAGCTGGAAAAGTATTGCTTTATAAGATGGTCAGCAATGGTGCCGACTTTTTTTGTGATATTGTGATAAATGTTTGTCCTAAGAAAGAAAAATAAACTATCAGTCATGCACTCCCAGGTAGGCTATTGAATTACAGAGTTGGGCTCTCATGTTATGAGAGTGAAATAGGATTAAAATGCCAATACAACAATAGCTTTCAATTCCTGCTCACTATTGAGGACCAGATTAAAAATGGGCCAAACTATTCGGATGTGAGCATGACACCCAGCAAATGCAAGAGGGTAGGACAGTTTTGCTGTTTTTTTTTATCTCCAAGAAAAGCCAGCGGTGATTTTTTTTGCACATCTGATGCAAGCCTTATTTTGACTGGAACTTGGACTAGAACCATAGAACACTGCAGCACAGAAAATAGGCCATTTGGCCCTTCTAGTCTGTGCCTAAGTATCATTCCGCTATTCCACTGAGCTGCACCCATTCCATAACCGTTCAGACCTCTCCCATCCATGTATCTATCCAATTTATTCTTAAGTCTGAGCCCACATTTACGTCAGCTTGTTCCACACTCCTATCACTCTGAGTGAAGAAGATCTCCCCCAATGTTCCCCTAAACATTTCACCTTGAAGTCGTGTCCTCTCATATTTTTCTCTCCAAATCTGTGGAAAGAGCCTATTCACATTTACTCTGTCTATCCCCCTCATAATTTTGTAAACCTCTATCAAATCTCTCCTCATTCACCATCTGTGCTCCAAGGAATAAAATCCTAATCTGTTTCATCTTTCCCTTTAACTCAACTCCTGAAGACTCGGCAATATTTTAGTATATCTTCTCTGCTCTCTCTCAATCTTACTGATATCCTTCCTGTAATTTGGCAACGAGAACTGCACACAATACTCCAAATTTGGCCCCAACTAGCTTTATCTAATTTGTTGTTCCGTTACACACAAATAGACTGTGGATTAATGTTGACCCATTGGAAACCTGCTATTAAGGGGATTAAATATGATCTTAGATGTACAAGGTGCAGCATCAGAAATTAAGGTACTTAAGAGAAGAAACAGAATTTATTGTCATGAACAAGCCATGAAATCATTGATTATTCAAGAATCTGTTGGCAGAGGGGAAGAAGCTGTCCTTGTGCTACTGAGTGCTCGTCTTTAGGCTCCTGTATCTTATCCTGATGGTAGCAGAGTGAAGAGGGCGTGGGCTTGGTGGTGGGAGTCTTTGAGACTGCCTCATGTAGATGTCCTCGATGGAGTGAAGTCTGATGCCTGTGATGTTGCAGGCTGAGTTAACAACCCTCTGGATTTTTTTCTTGTCCTAATATTTGGTGCCTCCATACCAGGCAGTGATGCAAGCAGCCAGAATGCTCTCTACGGTACACCTGTAGAAGTTTACGAGAGCCTTCGGAGACATACTAAATCTCCTCAGACACTTCACAAAGTATAGCTGCTGGCGAGCCTTCTTTGTGATTGCATCAACATGGAGGCTTCAGGACAGATTCTCAGAGATGATGACACCCAG
The DNA here is from genome assembly GCF_036971445.1 of Narcine bancroftii. Classification (NCBI taxonomy): domain Eukaryota; kingdom Metazoa; phylum Chordata; class Chondrichthyes; order Torpediniformes; family Narcinidae; genus Narcine; species Narcine bancroftii. Next base: position 6,800,354 of record NC_091475.1, on the reverse strand, counting down.
GAGTTTGAAGTTCTTGACCCTCTCCACTACTGATCCCTTGCTAAGGACTGGGTTGTGTTCCCCTGACTTCTGAAGTCCACAATCATCTCCTTAGTTTTGCTAATGTTGAGCACTTCCAAATGTGCACAATTCCTTCAATATCCGATTTGACCACCAGAACAAGGAAGGCCCACTGCACACTCCTACATCTCCTGATGATCCTCTATTGTCAGTAGCTGAGGATGATGTGTGGGCTGACTTCAGGATAGCGAATCCAAGGAAAGTATCTGGTCTAGACAGAGTACCTGACCGAGGACTGAAGACCAACCGGCCAATGTATTCACGGATATCTTCAACATCTCACTCAGGCAGGGTATGGTACCCACCTGTTTCAAACAGACATCAATCATTCTGGTGCCCAAGGAGAGTGTGCTAACCTGTGTAAATTGCTACTGACCAATGGCACTCAATGATGAACCGTAGTGGGCTGTATAAAAAGAGGCGATGAGTCAGCATACAGGAGGGAGATTGAAAACTTGGCCAATAACCTCTTCCTCCATGTCACCAAGACCAAGAAGCTAATTGTGGACTATAGGAGAGGAAAACCAGTGGTGTATGATCCAGTGATTATTGAGGGAACAGAGATGGAGAAGGTAAGCAAATTTAAATTCCTGGGAGTCACACATTAATGGCATCGTGAAGAAAGCACGTCATCGCCTCTACTTCCTCAAGACTTTGCAGAGGTTCTGTATGTTATCGGAAACCTTGGCAAACTTCTACAGATATGTAATGGAAATTGTGCTGACCGGCTCCATCACAGTCAAATGGGGGCACAAATGCCTCTGAGCAGAAAGCTCTGGAAAAGGTAGTGGACACAGCCCAGTGCATCACAGACAAAACTCTCCCCACCATCGAGAACATCCATGTGCACGCTGCCTTTGGAGACCAGCAGCAATCGTCTTGCTGCTGCCATCAGGAAAGAGGTTCAGGTCCCACAGGACTTGTACCTCCAGATTTAGGAATAGTTGCTCCCCCTCAACCATCAGACTCCTAAACAGCAGACATATTCAGAGACTCCTCTAATTATTTATGATTAAATATTTAGTTTTTCTGTATTTGCAGTCAGTCTGTTTACATTTCTTTCTTCATTTACATTTCTTGAGTAGTACTGATGAGTAGAAATTCTGCAGGACAAAGAATCTCAGGGTTGTGTCTGATGTCTTCTGAAAGTAAATTAGAACTTTGACAGCACCTGAGGTCAGTATTGAACCAGGTGTTACTGGAGTTGCACAAAAATAATTCTATATGCTATTCATTATGCTGCTTTGCTACTACCTGCTGAAACAGTGGAAGTGTGGTCTTTGGGGGTGTGAATTTTTAGTGGCAGAATCTTCAATAATTCCTGCTTATCTCCCAGGCTTGTCCCAGCAACAAATTTGGAACTGAGGAATTTTATTAACTCAAAAAAAAAACTAAAGCCGATCTTTTCTGCTTTTCTCTCCATGTGCTTGATTTCTCTCTCACTTTGTCCTCGGTGCTGTTTTATTTTCTGCACAAGAAATCAAAGCAAAAGCGGGGAAATTGGATCCAAAATTGGTACAGTGGGTGAAACTAGTGGTATTCCACAAGGGCCAATTCTCTTCCTCCTGCTCCTGGTGGTCAAACGGTTGCAATGAAAAGGAAAACTTTTTATTGAAGGAAAATGCAGATGGCTTGGGCTGCTGGGCAGAAGAGTGGCAAATGGAGTTTTAATCCAGGCACCTTTGGGGAGCTCCATTGGGAATGAGTGATAAGGCGAGGGAAAACAGCAGGAAGCGTGTGGAGTGACTGGGGAATCTTGAGAAGTTGTCCCCATATTCGTGATCATTGCAGGATAATAGCGTCCTGAAGCTTGAGACCATTCATCCAGAGGCAAGTGTAAATCCTACTACAAAAACCTGGTTCACCATCTGAAGCCATAAGGGAAGGGTCTGCAAAGCATGCCAGACTGTCTGTGGCATATTAGACTCACAAATGTGAACCTAAAAACATGTAGTTTAAACAGACAGCTTCTCAGCACCACAAAGACAGCTGCCATCAGATTTCGGAAAGGACAACGAACCCTAGACACTACCTCGCTTTGTCTTTTTCCTTTTCTTGCACCATTTATTTTGAAATGTGGTTTCTAGAAATGTTTGCACGATATGTTCATGACACAAAATTCTGATTCTGATGAACTGGAATGGTACAATAAAGATTCACCAGGATTTTCTTGGGACAAGACGGTTTGAGTTATGAGGAGAGGCTGGATTGGCAAGGACTTTTTCCTGGTGCACAGGAGGCTGAGCGGTGAATAGAGTGAATCATTATAGCCTTTTCAGAATCAAAATTTATTGTAGTGAACGTGCCACGAAATTCGTTGTTTTGCAGCAGTATCTCAGTACAAACATTTACATAAACCACCTTACAAAATAAATAAAATTAGTGCAAGAACAAGTCAAGGTGAGGCAGTGTCTATGATTTATTATTCATTCAGGAATTTGATGGCGGAGGGGAAGAAGCTGTCCTTGTGCTTGTCTTCAAGCTCCTGTACCTTTTTCCTGATGGTAGCAGAGTAAAGAGGGTTGGGGTCCTGAAGATAGAGGCTGCTTTCTTAAGACTCTGCCTCTTATAGATGTCCTCGAAGGGATAAAGACTGGTGCCCGTGATATCACGGGCTGAATTAATCCCTCCTTGGAGTTTTTTCTTGCCCTGAGCATGGGCACCTCCACACCAGAGAGTGCTATTTTCACCCGGGAAGGAATATTTTAAACTAGAGAGCATAGATTTAGGGCAGTGGTTCTCAACCTTTTTCTGTCCAAGGCCCACCCAGCTTCCGGCATAACATGCCATGGCCCACTAGTTGAGAAGCACTGGTTTTGGGTGATGGGGGAGAAAATTAAAGTGAGCGTGAGGGGGAAGCTTTTCAGACTGGCTCGTGTGGGGTTTGAATGCTCTGAGGAAAACGTTTTGAAGACATTTGGGCAGGTACATAGAGGGATAAGGGCCAGCTGCAAGTAAATGAGACTCGCTCAGATTGGTTACTTGTTCAATGTGGGTAAGTTTGGCCAAAGGGCCTTTTTCCATGCTGTATAGCTCTTTGATGATGAAATACGCATAGGAATAGACGATTTGGTTTTGCAAGCCTCCTCCGCATTGATTCAAATCATGCCTGAACTGATGGTAACTTTAACTTGCTATTTGTTTCACTTGTTTTCACTTTGGCAAATTTGTGAATGGTCATTTGTCTTGTCTGCCTGCTTCCTCTGCCCCCTTTTCCCTGCCACCCACACTAACAATGCTATCTTGGGTCACTTTCCATGAACTTGATCAGACAGCACAAACACAATCAGAATATTTCTTGGATTTTTGCTGACTGATAGGCTGTGCGGAAAAAATTGTCAGTCAACAATTTGCATCTGAACCAGATGGATGTGGATGCTACTTTCTGTACCAACCATTTTAAACACCCCCCCCACCAATGTTTACTTCCTGTAGTCAAGCATTTTAAACATTCCCCCCCCTCCCCCCTCCATCCCTAACCATTGTTCCAATGACATGCAGTATGTGTTCTTGGCCTCATCCTTTGTCAGAGTGAGGCCAAACATAAACTTGAGGTATAATAGATAAATTTTCTCTTCGACTGCCTTAAAACTAATGGCATGAACATTGATTTTTCTCATTTTAGATAATCTCACCACCCTCCTTTTTGGCCGAAAAATTTCTATTTATTTATTTATTTTCAAAATTAAACCTAGTAACATTTTAAATATACAATATCTTATTATTTTATTTATTAATATTAAACTTTTTTCTCAAAATACAAGCAAAATACCAAAAAGTCCCTCCCTCTTCCCCTCCTCCCCTTCCCTACATACAGACCCGTTCACCGTCAGAGCTTACATATATTTTAAATATATAGAGTACAGTTGGGAAAGCTAAGTTTTTGTATATACTGTATATTAGTTACTTTAATACCTTTTTTTGTTCCTTTGTATTACTGTATCTGAGCCCCTATGCGCTTCAGGTATGGCTGCCAGACCTTTACAAAAGTATCATATTTATTCTTCAAGTTATGTGATTTTATTTTTCCCCAATAGGTATACAGCTGTTCATTTCCACAGTCCATCGCGGTATAAGTAGAGGGGAGTCTGACCTCTAAATGATCGCGATACATTTTTTCGCTACTGCCAGTGCTATTTTTATAAATGAGGTTTGATATTTGGTCAATTTGTCGCTTATTTCCATTAAATTACTGAATAGTTATCGCTCCGGGTTGCCCGTGAAGACCATTTCTGTTAGCCTGGTTAATTTTTCTGCGAGTTCTTGCTAAAATAGCCACACTTTTACATCTGAAACACAGCTCTGAAATTTTGACTTTTGATCTGTGTAACTTTTGTGGGGTAAGATCTAATTGGTGTAAAAAAATATTGTACTGAACCAGTCCATATCTTGCATTTATAATTGATGACCAGCTGTTCCTTCCTATTCTTTACCTAACTGCTGTGCTTAATTCTCCCCATCTCCTACTTTTCTTCACCCCCCACCTTCCTTGCAGTTTATCCCTTGACCTGTCTCCCCAGCTTCCACACCTTTATCCTATGATCTCTGGGACCCCTCCCCTTTTATCTATGTTAAATCATCCTCTTCACTGTAGTCTTGATACATGGTCTGAAACAGGAAATATGGACCATTTCTACCTGTGGCTGCTGTCTGCCCTTCTGGATTCTTCCAGCATTTCCTTGAATACTCTTGCTATTTCTTATGATGGACATAATTGAATATCGTGCCATTCTTTCAGTTGTGAAATATGGTGTGATATAGTTTGTGCTATTCCAGGGATTACTATTTAAGGCTGTATTTTCACAAAGCAGACTTCTACTTCCAAGCTGTAATCTGTGGTCGATTTGTTGGAGCATTCCATAACTATCATGTAAACATATTACAGTAATGTGCAATTATAATGGAAAGAAATTAGAAACTTACAGAATTAGAATGGAATTCAATTTTGACCTTTCAACTCAAAACTACGCAGATACAATGAAGCACCAGCCAAGATCTTGCGCAATTCAGAAATTTGTTGGTCTCTGAGCAAAGAAATCTGATTATGAGTATGCCATGGGCTTCAATTTGCTTACATTTATTTTTAATATCCTTTGTTTTGCACTGTGACGCCATTTTATTGCTTAGATAATGGACAGATTGCCAACTACTCCATTGGCTTTTGATGTTACAGTTGCAGTGGTTCATGTGTGCACAAATCTTATGTTGTACAAATTGTTTTCCTGTGACAAAGTTATGTGTGCACTGAATGCTTGTCCAAATGTAAACTTGAAATTGTTTCAAGATTTTTTTTTTGATGGCGGCACGAGCCAACGTGGGGGTTTTATTTGCAATCCCATGACTGTGGATTTGCGCCCAAGATGGCAGCGCCTATTAATCGGCAGCAGCCGTGAAGGGCTGCAGACTCCGGGGAAGTGAAGGACTAGAGTAGGGCACCAGAGGACTGGAAGATCACCCCCCCCCCCCATGTGAGAGGGAGAAGCAGAGGAGATGACCCGTGGGGATGGTGATCATGGTGCCGAACCAGTAAGGGGACTCTGCAGCTGAGGGGCCAGTTCATGCAGTGGGCTGCTGGAGACTCGAGGTGAGGAACCTGCGGGCTCGAGATTGGCTCGAACAGGCTGGAGAGGTACCAGGTATCGGAACCGGGATGTGAGGAGATGCTGAGGGTGCTGAAGGGCATGTCAGAGGTGGGGATCTGGAGCTCAGGTTGCCAATGGTTTGGACTGGATTTTGTGTGGCTGCGGGGGCTGGAGGCGAATCTACGGACACTTGGTGATTCTGGGGGATTCTCTCTTTTGCTTCTTTCTCTCTGACTGTAAGAGGCGCTTAGGCAATTCCTGCCAGTGGCAAATCTGTCTGTCTTGCAGCGGGGAAAAACAAATTTCATGCAATACGACACTGTTTTACTACTATCATAATAAATTAAGTCTTGAATGATTTTGGCACAGCCAATCTCTCATGGCTAATAAAACTGTATTGGCATGTTTTAATATAATGCAGAGATTATTTTCAATAAGTAAAATTATTAATTACTACATTATTTTCGGTAACTCCCATTGTGTGAGCACATTAATTTCCTTTGTGCGCTGGTTGCAAAACGTGTGTGCATGTGCACAGAAACACAGCTTGGAGGGAAAGTGTGCATGGCTGAGTGAAAAATACAGAACTTTGAGATAACCTCGCTGTCCAAATTAAGATGGTATAATACTCAATCAAGTCAAAAGCTAAGAATTGAAAGCAGAGCAGAAGTGGTTTCAGTTACGTTGGATTTTTTTCAAAGATTAAAATCTTAACCAAATCAACATTTTGACCTCTTTATTTGTGAATTTATTTTAAGATGCTAGTTTTGGTATTTTTTGCCAATGTTTCAGTTACGCAATGGATTTTAAAATAAATTAACAGAGGGTTGATTGGAAATGAAAAAGAAACTAGGGATTTCTTATCCTAAATAGTTGTTGAGATAACCCTGCTGCTATAATACTTTCCTGGCTCTCTGGAACTTCCTTCATAACTTTTTAAGGCCCCTGCGTTTCTTTGGTTTAGCTGCCCGTACATCTTCAATTTTAATCTATCCATCATGTGTCACTGGGGGCTTCAGCTGCCTGGATCATGAACTATGGAATTCTGTTCCTGCATATTTAATTTTCATCTGATGCAGTGCTTCTTAATATGGCCATAATTACTATTTGTTGTCTAGTTGTGTGAAACATCTCAAGATACTTAATATTGCTATAACAAATTCCGGTTATAAAGGATTTTAAAGACCAAGAAAAGATGTAATATCAGATTAGGGTTTTTGATGATATAAGGTGTTACTCTGACTGTATCCAGTCCTAAAGTATATTATGTTTCACAGTGCAAAATCCATTGGCAGGACCTGAAGCAGAACAGGATAACTAGTAGTGATCAATGGTTCAATACGTTTACTCCATTTAGCATTGCATCGTTTGCTCGATATCCAAGTCAAGTTTACTGTCCTCTGTTGTACAAGTACAACCCAATGAACATTTGTGATTGTCAGAAACAAATGTTTTGTAGTTGCTCTCTCATATTTATGTAATTTTCAGACATGCAGAAAGAATGCCCTTTGTCTTGACCAAACATGAGCATATTTCCATTTGGGAATTTCCATTCTCGTCCTGCCAGTTCTTAGACTTAGTGGTCTGAGATGTACCTGATTAAAAACATTAATTTGTTGGCCAGTGCACGGCATGATCAAATCTCACCACAGGAATGTCAATTTCACGTTTAATTGATAGAGATTAGTTTTCTGGATATTTTTTAAACAATTAGAATGAAAATCGATGTCCTCATTCAGTAATTAGCAATGTACTATTCAAAATAGGCTCCACGATGCCTTCCTATTTTTAGCTAATTTGCAAGGTATTATGAGTAAAACACAAAAGTCTACAGAGACTGTGATTGAAGTAAAAACACACGCTGGAGAAGCTCAGCAGGTCAAACAGTGTCCTTTAGATAACAAAGATATACAACCAACGTTTCAGGCTTGAGGCCTTCATCAAAATGTAGACAGGGCCGAGCAAAAGGTATTATTTTTATTCATGATTTTGCATGCGTTTATTAATAAATGTGGGGCTTACTAAAAGTGAAACTTGAAAGCACATTTTTATTTTTAAAATAGTGTGGTAAACTTCTGAATTCTCTCCCCTAATGGTTGAATCCATCAGATTGCTGCATTTGAGATATCCAAAAATATCAGTAAAATATAATTAAATGAAGCAGCAGGTTCAAGATGGGCATGCTTGTAGATAAACTATGATGTGATGGGTTTCAAGGAACAAGTAGTTCATTCTTCCCCCATATCCCAGAATTTAAAGTATGGAAAATACTGGAAAGTACATCAATAAATAAAGTCAGGAAGTGATTTTGAGATTTTGCTGTCACCATTCCAGAGTGGAGAAGTGGAATTAGAGCCCTAAAGCTATATAGCATGGAAACAGGACTTTTGGTTCACATCATCTATGCCAGCCAAGGTGCCTTCCTGAGCTTGATGGAGTCATAGTTATACATAACACAAACAAGCCCCAGCATTAATGTAAAATCCTTCTGTTCAAAGTTGTACCCTTTCATCATTCTACTCATGGCATCCAGCTGTGCCAAAATATACAGAGAAACTGACTTAGTCGCCCATTAAATCTCTTTCCCACTCAAATGGTTTGTGCTTTTTGTTTATCAAGCCAGTAAAAGGACATTGTATTGATTAGTTGGCTTATGTAGGATATTCAAAAATATTATATGGAAAGTATCCTCATTCTCCACATTCATATACTTAATTTATGTTTTAAAAATCCACCCTTTGAAATCTTGTATTGGAGTTTTACCTTTTTTTTGCAAGGTTAAAGCCATTTGCAGGCTTTTTTTTGCATTGATAAAGCTATTCCTATGAGAGATTATATCATCTGGATCTGAACTTGCAGGAATTCAGAAGAATGAAGAATAGAAAAGTATTAAATTATGAAAGACAGATAAGATAGAGATTGGTAAGTTGTAACTAGGGGACATAGCCTCAAGATCCAGGGGAGTAGATTTAGGACAGAGGTGAGGAGGAACGGCTTTTCCCAGAGGGGGGTGAATCTGTGGAATTTGCTGCCTGTTGAAGCAGTGGAGGTGACCTCAGTAAATATTAAGACAAAATTGGAATAGAGATATGGGGAATTAAGAGATATGGGGAAAGGGCAGGTAGGTGGAGGTGAGCCCATCATCAGATCAGCCATGATCTCACTGAATGGTGGAGCAGGCTCGATGGTCCAGGTGGCCTACTCCTGCTCCTATTTCTTGTGTTCTTGTATCTTGTTAGCAATAAACTGTATTTGCATATAATTTTTATTTGGGTAAAATGTGCAAAGGTACTTCATAGGAGTGTTAGAACTTAGAACAATATAGCACAATAGAAGTCCCTTGGCCTTCGATGTTGTACCTACCCATATATTCCTTTAAAAAAAGACTAAACCAACCCTGTAACACTCTTAAATGCCCCTAAATGTTTCAGCCTTCACCACTGTAATGATCATGATCTATTTGATCATGTTCCTATTTGATTAGACTTGGCTGCCAGCAGGGGGCTGACACAGTATGCAAAATCTGTAATGGAGGCTTGCAGCCTCATGGCATGCCTCATGTGCTGTTTATTTATCAACTTTAAAGTAAAGAATCATGGGTCCTCTACCAGCATCACCTACGGCTCCTAGAACGCTTCCACCAGCATTGTCTCCACTCCATCCTCAACATTCATTGGAGCGACTTCATCTCCAACATCGAAGTACTTGAGATGGCAGAGGCCGACAGCATCGAATCCACGCTGCTGAAGTTCCAACTGCGCTGGGTAGGTCGCGTCTCCAGAATGGAGGACCATCGCCTTCCCAAGATCGTGTTATATGGCGAGCTCTCCACTGGCCACCGAGACAGAGGTGCACCAAAGAAGAGGTACAAGGACTGCCTAAAGAAATCTCTTGGTGCCTGCCACATTGACCACCGCCAGTGGGCTGATATCGCCTCAAACCATGCGTCTTGGCGCCTCACAGTTCGGCGGGCAGCAACCTCCTTTGAAGAAGACCGCAGAGCCCACCTCACTGATGAAAGACAAAGGAGGAAAAACCCAACATCCAACCCCAACCAACCAATTTTCCCTTGCAACCGCTGCAACCGTGTCTGCCTGTCCCGCATCAGACTTGTCAGCCACAAACGAGCCTGCAGCTGACGTGGACATTACCCCTCCATAAATCTTCATCTGCAAAGCCAAGCTAAAGAAAAGAAGAAAGTAAAGAACCTTTTCCTTCATCCATGTGTTGCCTAAGAACTCACACATATGAATACAAGATGAAACAACCACCAACCTTGGCAAGGCATTCCAGCCACCCACAACTCTGTGTTTTTAAAAAAAAACATCCCTGATGTCTCCCCTAAACTTCCCTCCCTTCACTTTGTACATGTGCCTTCTGGAATTTGCTATTTCTATTTGGGATAAAGGTGCTGACTGTCCACCCTATCTATGTCTCTCATAATCTTGTGGACCTCTATTAAGCTTCCTCTCATCCTTCTACGCTTCAAAGAGAAAAGTCCCAGCTCTGCTAACCTTGCCTCATAAGATGATGAAAAGTCAGTGATTTTCAAGTTGGGGGATAGTGAATGACTTGGGAGAGAGTTTGCAGTTGTTGTTGTTTCCAGATCGAGACACAGAGTCCAGATTCCAGATTGTAAGATAAATTTGCATGAAACATTAATTTGGCCCTTGCTGTATGGAGTATTATATTTCATTCTGTGTTGAATGGAAATGAAGAGTTTGGAGAGTGTTTCTGTTAATGAATGTTTTTGATTAAGTTGATGGACTGGAGAGTTTAGGGTGGACCTACTTGCAATAGGGAAGGGAAACATTAGATTTTTTAAAAATCCTGTTTTAATGAAGCTGTTCTGAAATTCCAGTCAATTCAGGGGCAGTGTGGGAGGGGCAGTCATTGCGATCTTAGCCAGACACGCCACATCCCGTGAACAAATAAAACACAAAAAGTGTCCTGGTGTTAATTTAAAAAAAAATCATGTCCATGAATAGTCCAAACTTGATAGTTTTCACAATATTTTGGCGCAATATAAATGATGCAGTTACTGTTTATTTCAAGTAGAACTCGGGAAAAATGTGTGTATTTATTTTTGTCTGTATGCAAAGTAATTCATTTTTTCTAATCAGAGGAGGTTAGCTTGCCACATGATTTCTTGCAAACACAGGGTTGATTAGTCCAGGATTTAACATTGCATCACTGAAGGATTGAAAAAAAAAGTCAGGTGATTATGAAATTAGAGCTAAAAATTGACTTTGTATAATAAGACTGAACAGCAGGTATACAAATACATGATGTGCCACTTAAAAAGAAAGACCTGGGTGGGGGGTGGGGGGTGGGGGGGTGGGTGTGGGGAAATCCTTTTTCCCCAGAATAATTGAAAAAATTTAGATGGAATTGCAGGAATAGATATTTTGAAGTGTGGAACATTTTGCAGACTTATCCAATTGAACTCTAAAATAGTACTTTTCCATATTTCAAATATGTGACTGGCAAAGTGATGGTGTTTCGTGTTTGGTTACGACGGGTGAATAACTGAGGGGGGAAAATCTCATTGTTGGTCATGGATCCTTGAAATGATCTAAGAATTACTTAATAGCGCATCATGTCATGTCTATATCTCAGAATACTCTTTGTACTGTGCTTATAAAATCAAATGGATATGTGCTGGTGCATTTGCTTTCTTCATTAAGGATAATCCATCAGAACAAAATAACACTAGATCAGATCAGATTTATTGTCATGTAATAAAACAGAAATGATAGATCACGCAAAATTTCCTTTAGTCACCATTAGCATTGCCCAGTGCCTCTTCCTGTCAGAGAAAGGGAAGCAAAAAGAGAGTCCCCTCAGAGTTTTATTGCCCCCTTTACCAGGCTGTTTAAATCTGTACGGGGCCGCTTGTGTTATGATGGATAGAAGGATTACATGGAGGAGCACTGTATCCGCTTCCTGCTCTCCCAGCTCTGGCAGCACTGCCATTAAGCTAAAGTAATACCTCAAAATCTGTCACAGACCGGGACATTTGATCCTGTATACAACTTAGATTTTGTTTTTGGGGAAAAAGAAACCCTTCACTTCAAAATCACAGTATTTCGATTCTTCATTCTTCAGCTTGGAAGATTGAATTTGTTCTTTTAAGGGATTTTTCTCTCTCCTCCTGTCGGGCTGAAGATCTAGGAGTTTGAAAGCACACCACCACCCAGTTCAAAGGCAGTTTCTTCACAACCTCAGACCCTGCAGTCATAAAATGTTTTAACAGGACTTTTTTTCTGCAACTCTATACTCTACTTTTACGCAACTTTTTATATTTCAAGGATAGGTTAACTTAACAGGATAGTGTGTAAAACAAAGATTTTCAATGTAACTCTGCACATGGCAGTCGCAATTCAATGCAATTTTTAAAACATGATGGTGACAAATTAGCTAGAATTGGACGGTTGTATCGGAATCGACTGTTATGTTTAACAAATGGTGGGAACTATATTTCAAAATACTTTCAAACAATTTGTCGCATTTTAATTCTGTTCTGCAATTGTTAAATGAGATTCAAATGAAGATGAATATTTGGAAATTAGCAATCAAAGTATTCTCTGCTTGTATTAACTACAACACTAATTATGGTATTTAATAGATAATTACAATTGAAGAAATTGACAACATTTTATAAAATAATACTTTGACTCTAATGGATCAATACATCACTTGATGTTACCTGCGGTGGGTCTTAGCTCATAGTATTGAAACCATGAAATACGTTCAAAGTATACAGCAGTCTGGCATCAATCTTGAGCTTTTAACACATAGTCACAAGCATATGTAATCTCTAAATGTGATGCCAATAACCAAAAAGGAAATGATTACATTGAATTACAATGCCACGTACAGAATTAGATTAGTGAACATTGTCAAAGCATTGTGAAATAAATTAGAAACTTATGGTAAACACTGAAATGTTTACATAATGATAAACTGTTATGATTAAGTGGAGCACAGTAGATTTCTCTGGTATATTCCTTTTTAACTACCATATTTTCGCAAAAAGACCTCCAAACTATTCAAGATTCCACAACTTTTTTTCAACAATCCTACAACACAATTAAACTCTTCCAAGTACCAATGACAAGATCAACCCTGGGTTGAATAAGAGATGCAAACTCTTAGAGATGGAAATTCAGACTAAGTATGGTGCAGATTGATTTTTGATTTGAAAAGCAGCGCAACATTTGCAAAAGAGACATTGAATGGATAGGTTTACATGCCAGAAACACTGGTGAAGGTGTAAGTAGGCAGGATTAAAGCAAGTCTTTGTAGAGAAAAAAAATTGCCAGGTGATGTTATTGTTCTCCAAGTTGAGCTGTGAATGGCTTTGGCAGAGGAGAGTTGAACCTAGCAGAGTGGTCTCACTACATATGGTGATGGATGTTCAAATAAACTATGAAAAGCTTATTTCTAACATTATTTAAGTCCATTTATATGACATCAATAGTAATTCCAGTTAAATGGTTGAATGTTAAAGATTATGGGAGCGAAATTTGAAAACTTTTGAAAATGGGCACAGGTATTTTGGGATCCAATTTGTTTGTTGCTGTTGACTGCTTAACTTTGATTACTGATACCATTAAAAGAATTTTAACTTCCAGTCAGTGTGAATTTATTTTCAAAAGATTAACTTATTCAAACACTTTCAAACATATAATAGTGCATTTCTATGTTGCCATTCTCAGCACAAACCGTATCATTCCACTTGCATTACATCAGCGTTGCATCAATTTTCCTTCATGTATATTTCTGGATGGTCCAACTAGTTTTTCCATGGGTTCAGCCCTTTGATGTGCAGTGGCTTTTCTCAATAGTGCTTTTGCTGTGCCTGCACTAAACCTCAACCTGCCATTCTTGACCACAGAGAGTAACAGTTTGCAATATTCTGTTATGCGCAGCTACTTGAGCTGAAAGACCAGCAAGATCTGGGCACGACACAGGCATCTTTCACTGAGTTAATAATCTTCTAGCAACAGTTGCTTTTTGGCTGAATAAATATTATAGAAGAATGACTAGCCCAAGGAAAAGATCAGTTAGCTGTTTAAGAGAAGTGCATTGTGCGTGGAGTAGCTGTCACTAATTATGGTACATTAATCTGACTCATGAAACCGTGAAGAGAGGCATACCATGGGTAAGAAGATTTCAAGGTGTTTGGATCTTGCGTTGGTGGCCTTGATAGTGATCCAAAGTGGGAGAGATGCTTTAAATGCATAGGAATCCGTTCAGTTGTGCATTCAGAGGATACGTCCACCTATCCCTGCTCCTTTCCCAGTTCCATTCCAGACTGCTTATCCCTCTTCCACCAGTGGCTAACTAGATCCAGACCAGCTGAGGGTCACCCTCCTAAGCAATTTGAAGATTATTTCACAAAGCTGGTGACGACAGTGCACCCAGTGGGTGAACATTAAAAAGGTCACATTGGTGTATTTGGGCTTATGAGCCAGAGGGGACTGTTGCTACGCTTCATCTCTAAATTAACATCAAACACCAGGCCAGGTTAAGACACTGAAAAGACAGACTTCAAAAAAAAATGAGCGAGGGTGACTAATAATTGTTGCATGCAATGGCATAGGTTAATTTATTTGGAATTTGGTTTGGAGTTCTTATTTTGCAGTGACCTTCGGTTTTGCCTGTTGGTTGTATGGATGCTGTGATGGTCACTGACAGAAAGAAGGTAAGAACCATGGAGAATTGGATTGATGTCCACTGTGCCCTATCACTTTTGGATGTGTTCTCTGAACTGTGCAGCCAGATATGGGCTTTCTTGGTTGTGTCTTCTATTTTAATTTCTCTTCTACCTGTTTCCAACTCCATAAGGTGATTGCTGTTCTATTGGTGATGAGAGCTGACCCCTCATGAAGAGCACTTATGCTGGCTGGAGTAGAAACCACGGATGGCAATGCCCATTTTACCATCTGACTTGTATCATATTTCATGTGGTAGAGTTGCCCATCAGAATGGTGATGTGATCCTATATTATCCTTTGGTGCTCAATGAAACAAGTAAGTTGGAGAGGGCCATTTGGCTCCTCCTGCCTGTTCCAGCATTCATTGAGACTGTTTGATTGTTTACCTCAGGGCCACTTTTCTACCCTTTTGTACTCCAATTTTGTGCCCTATGTAAATTTTAATCAACTGTCCCATGTTGGAATCCTGCTGTCCAGATTGACAAAGATTATCCCCTGCCGAGCACTGGTGGTTGTTAATTTAGCAGGTTGATGAGCAGGAAATAGCAAGATTAAAAACTATATTGAGGTCCTGTTGTTAAAGTTGGCAGGATCCCCAGTCTCGACATTCCCTGAGTGATTTTGCTCCTACTTCCCGGGAAATATTATGACTATGGTTTCCTCACTGATGTAGTAATTTTCAGAAAGCACATGCAAAGCAAAAACTTGGCATGAGTATTCCTACAATAACAAAAATGGGCCTCATGAAAGATCCAATGAAAAAAAAACATAAATTGGATGGCAAAGGATCACTTAGAACGCTTGCAGTTATAACAAGCATTGGTATGGAGTGGAAAAAATACATTTTTTTTATAGTTGAGCAGTTACAACGGTTCGTTGCAATTATTTACTTTATTTTTACAATTGAAGCTCTAGTGGAATTGAGAAATGAAATTTTATTTAAAAAGCCTTCCCCAATCTCATGCCCTTTCTAAATTTTGTCCAACTTTTCTTTCTCATATATTGTTGGAAATGTCACACTATCCAATTTAATGCTCACTTTCTGTTCACGTCTCTTGGTTTTTTTTTACTGTCCACACTACTGAAACAACTGAAATTGTCAAAAATATGTTATACATTATTCCTCCTTAATTTCTCAAACTTCTCGGTGGCTTTTTGCCCAATGGATTAAATTATTCTCCATCACTGCTCTCTTCATCTTAACATGGGTCAGTTTTAACTTGTAACATAATAGCAGAATTTCTTCATCAATGAACCAACCTTGGTCTGCTCAAATTCCTTTTCTATATGTTGTCAGTATGTACGTTATTCAAAAGAATTGTTGCAAAAATATCATATTCCTTTAACATTTACCCATTTCACATTTGATTCTTTTACCAATACTGAGCTGTGTTGATGTCTGTTTGGGCAGTCACAATCACGTGACGTTTGTCATTAAAAAAAAAAGTTGACTTAATTAATTCTGTCACCTAGCATTCAAACCTCTATCCAACCTTGAATGTTCACCTAAGTATAATCCAGCAGCATTCAGTTTTAGTGTCCTGGTCAAAGTCAAGACTGTTGTACCACAATCCAATTTATTACGTTTTTTTCCAAAATATTGTCCCTCTCTGTTACAAATCTATTTTTCTAAAAGAAAGCCACTTCCATAACCTTGCCAGCTTTAGATTTGAACTACTCTGGCACCTTAACATAACAATAACATAACATAACAATTACAGCACGGAAACAGGCCATTAGGCCCTTCCAGTCCGCACCGAACCAAACACCCCTTTCTAGTCCCACCGAACCAAACACCCCTTTCTAGTCCCACCTCCCTGCACAATGCCCATAACCCATACCTTCCTTAACTGATACCCATAAACAAATGTATTAAGGGATGTGGGAAAGAATGGGTATATGGAGTTTGTGGCAAACGCACCACAATCTGATTTAACAGAGGAACAGGTTTAATAGGCTAGATAGCCCACTCCTGTTCCTGCATTCAACATTTCCTCTCTTTGCTTTGAAAAGATTTTAGAGCAATTTGTCATTAAGGTCAGAACATTTTGATTCATGCCGAGGGAAAACTATATCTTGCCGAATGTAAACTGATGAACCGTGACCAGCTCTGATCAGCAAATTGAAATGTTAAATTCTTGGGATAATATTCACATCACAACCCCTTTAGAAAACCAGCAATATTAGTATCCAACTATAAAATTTGTAACCTGGTATTTTTCTTAAAATCCATTTTTCAGAGTGAGAACAAAAGGATCATGTTTCAAAATTATAATACAGGAAACATGCTGCAATAATTTGTGTGTTCACAATTAAATGCAGGATATCTACATCTTGGCACATTTGGGAGAGTTAATGGACGGAAGGGTGACCAGCTGCTTGTGATGCCAAAATACACTGTGTATGATATTATACAAAGTAATTAAAAGAATGATCAGATCTATTACCATGGATTCAGCTCTACCTCAACATTCTCACACCCAGCCTTTTCCATCTGGAGGTTGTTTTACAACTTGAAGGAAATGGCAGTGACCTTTTCTCATCATCAAGGCAACATTATTCAATTCAGTTGACAAATACTGAAGGACACTCTTGCCATGGATATTCTCAAGTTGACTCTATCAAATAGGAATTGCTCATGGAGGCAACTTGGATGAAGCTCTGAGATAGTGATTCCCAAGAACTTAAATTTGCTCACCTTCGCCACCTCTGATCCCCCAGTGATCATTAAACACCAGGCCAGGTGTTGACTTCCTGAAGTCAACAATTAGCTCCTTGGTTTCGGTGACATCGGGTGCGAGGTTGTTGGAGGTGCGTCATTCAGCCAAGTTTTCAAGCTTCCTCCAGTATGCTGACCGATCACCCCTTGATAACCATATAACCATTTAAAGAGCAGAAACAGGCCAGGTCGGCCTTTCGAGTCTGCACCAGTTCACTAGAACAACTCAAACCTCCCACTCTCTGCCAATGACCCTCCAACCCCCTCACCTCCATGTACACATCCAACCTTCTCTTAAATGACAGGAGGGACCCTGACGCAACTATCTCATTCGGAAGTTCATTCCATTCTGCCACCAATCGCTGAGTGAAAAAGCCACCTCTAATATTTCTCCTAAAGTGTTGCCCCCTTACCCTTAACTCATGGCCTCTTGTTCCAACTTCCCCTGCCATCAGGGAAAAGAGTCTGTTTATGTCTAGTCTATCTATTCCTTTCATAATTTTAAATACCTCTATCAAGTCTACGTTTCAATGAAAAAAGTCCCAGTCTCCTTAATCTCTCCCTGTAATCCAGGCAACATCCTTGTAAACCTTCTCTGCACCCTTTCCACCTTTGGAATTTGGAGACCAGAACTGAGCCCAGTACTCCAAACCTGGCCTCGCCAATGCCTTAAACAGCTGCAGCATCACCTCCCAGCTCCTATACTCTAGACTATGATTTATGAAGGCCAGCAGACCATATGCCTTCTTACGTGAGTAAGAACATGTTATTCAGGTAGATGTGATCATAATGGCACTGCACAAAGAATCTTTACTTGAAAGGGGTTTAGGCCACTGAAGAAAAATATATGATCAGTTCTTTATATACAACTCTCTACCATGGAATCATCAACAAAATTGTAGATAGTGGTGTTGTTGCACTGAGCCACACAGTCATGGGTGTTAAGTGAGTAGAGCAGGGGGTGAAGAACGCAGCTGTGTGGTTCTCCGGTATTGATGGAGATTGTGGAGGTGATGCTCTTATCAATTCTCACTGATTGTGGTCTGTAGGTGAAGAAATCAAGGATCTCATTACACAGTGGGGTGTTGTCCCAGAACTTGGAGTTTGCTGATCAGTCTTGAGGGCATGATGGTGTTAAATGCCTAACTGTAGTTGATACAGAGCATCCTGAGAAGCTGGAAGGTTGGGACTGAAGTGACATCTTGTTGCTTTCAGGAATGTGACTCTTGGCTTTATTTCATAGGTATGGTGCGAGAAACACTTTCTAATTTTAAAGTTGTACTCATTTTTGAATCTCCTATCTGAAGGCCCAACAACCTCTGTCAGAGCTTCTATTTTAGTTGAATGACTTGACCTCACTATCGGTCCTTAAATATCACCTTGAAACCAGTCATGATTGGGTGTTGACTTTGGGGAGGGAGTGGAGGGTTATGGTCAAACATGATCCATGTTTAGTTTATATTTTCCAGCCATTATAAATCTATCCTGTCCTTAGACTAGCTACACAAATTTAAAATATCAAAGCAAACGCAGAGTTTTAAATTTGCTCCAATTTTTGAACATAAGCATTTTAATAAATTGGATTACTGTTCTCCAAAAAAAATAAGCATTTACTCATTTTTTGTTGTTGGCATTGACAAATGGAGTGAAAATTTAATACAGGAGGATATTAAGTAGCAGTTGTAAAGGTTATGAGCGTCATGCTAAGATTCTCCTCCAATTCATTATCACAGTTTCCACACCTCATTCTGATGCCGAATCACAGTATTTAACTGGGATGAAAAATTGAATATACTTTTGCGAACTTACCGTTCACGTTCTTGTTCAAGGAGGTTGGTAAATTCATCACTCTTTTCCATGTACTCTACGTGCTTTTTTTTCTCATCTTCCAAATCTTCTACAGTCTGTTTATGAGATCTTTCTACCAGGAGAAGTTGCTCTAACATCCGCCTGTGAGTCTCTCTCTGTTTTTCAACTAGTCTATCAAGCTGCATTTAAAACAAAATTATGCATGATTGTTTGCCATGAAGACTGAATTACAAATATAACTGATGAAAAATTAATCATTAAACCTGTACTTTCCTTGAGCATTTTACTGGACACATCTTGAAAGTAATAAAGGAATGTGGACCTTGGTTGCCAAATGTTTTTAGCTGACCATATTCAGGATCACTCTTCTGTCGTGGTCCATATTTTCACATGGACCGCTGCTTCTAAAGCAGTTAATGCTGTTGAAATAGAGGCATAATGTGGTATTTCATTGAAGCTAACACATTTTGCCATAGAAGTGCTGGAGTTGCAGACGGACACATTCACAAAGTAGAACACTAGATTTCAGATAGTCCAACAGCCTACATGTAGGCAAAAGGTATATGTTTTGTTATGGATCAAGAGCTTGCTTTAGGAAGTTTTTTTGAAACTGAAATGCTTTAGATGTGGACCTGTTGAGTATTTCCCAACAGTTTTGGTTTTAATTCAGATTTTCTGAATCAGAGGTTTTATTATTTTGGAAATTGATGAAGAAAATAACTGATTTCAGGCCATGAATTAATTTCAAGAGGAAACATGTATTCTTTTGCAAAAGTTAATATTCCCTTTTTATCTGCTTGAGACTGCAGAAAGTTGTGAATGTACTACTCTCTTCCATCAATCATCTACACATCTTGCTGCCTTGGCAAAACAACTATGAAAAGACCTGTCTTCCCCCCTCCCCCCCCACCGCCCCTCCCCCTCCTTTTGGGCAGAAGGTACACGAGTTTGAAAGCACACACATCAGATACAAGAACAGATTCTTTCCTGTTATCAGACAATGGAATGGAGCTTTCATTGGTAAAATATTCTGTCCTTGGACTGTTTAACAGAACCTTGCTCTATAACACTACACTGTGCACTTTTATTTTTCACTGCCTCTTGCACTCAAGAATGGGTTAACTTGTCTGGATAGTATGCAAAACAATGTTTTTTTTAAAAATTGTTTCTCCATATACATGGCAAGAAACAATAAACAAAACTATAATGTTTTACAGATATTGAGGATTGTGATCAGCAAAGGGATAAACTCAGTTTATGATCCTAATTGTTCAACAAGGGCATTTAATTGGAACTGTATGTGTCGTTCACAGTAGATTATGACTGGCTGTAATATTCTCTTGGGTCAAACAAATAGCCAACAGTGGTAGATTCTTTTTGAATGTATTGAAGCAAGTTGCCAACACAATTAACACTGTTCTGCTCAAGAAAGGAAGGGAGAAATTGTTAATAAACCTGGTGTAATATGCACCATCCATGTAGGATTTTTAAAAGAAGCATTTTGTGCATTTACGATGACAAATCGTTCTTATGAAAAGCTAAGAAAGAATGTAAGCTTAGTGAAGAATGAATTTTTTGATGTCCCATTCTGAAACTTGATTTTTTTTATTGATCTTTAACATATTCAATTAAATAGAAGGATCCCACAAAAATAAGTCTGTATAAAATTTGTTATCTATTTTCTGAAGGCATCTCACCCTAATTCATTTTTTAAAATTTGTACTTGTTCACTTGACAATTATCTATCTGTAAAAAAAAAGAGACTCCAGCTCTGTAGTGGCCAGTTATATTGTCCTTAGTAAGCCTTGATGCATTATTCCCCTTTGGTCAAATAGCCAACAGAATTATACCTGGCTCGTACATGAGGAGTAACCATTGAGGCCTGGTTCTGAAGAGCTGCATTCTCAGATGTCATTCTTCTCAAGAAAAGGGAAGAGATTGTAACTTGGTAATGTGCCCCATGACTAAAGCATTTAAAAAGTTTTCTGTTTAATCATTGCACAGAAAAACATCGGGTGGTCTATCTTTAGATTTCTCCTTGAGGCCAGTTTGATTATGACTGATGGCCACACCATTTAATGAGGTATTATTTGTTGTTTTTTGATGTCCCTGTAGATGAAGTTCTTGACTTCCATTTTCATTTGCATTCAGTTGTTAAGGGCAAAGGTTCATGGCATTTGCCAATATAAATAATAATCTGAAAGGCATGAAACCCATGGTGCCTTTTTGGGTTTTTCTTATTTGATTACTGGAGAGGGACAGAGAAAATAACAAAGTTTCATGTTACATTTTATAATAGTGCAAGTTCTTGGCGTGCATTTATAATTTGGCAATTAATTGAGTACTGCAGAAAGAAAAACTGTTGGATTTTTGCCTGAACCACATACCTCAACCATTGGTTTTTCATAGATGTCCTCCTGCAGTGAATTGGTCTTTGCTTGGATTGTATCTCGTTGAAGAGCTTGTAGAACACTTGTTGGCACAACAAACCCATACTGTGCTTCCAGAAGTGCTAGGTCAATTTTTTCTGCTTTTAGTACAGTTATGACTTCATCTCGAGCCTAAAATAAATCCAATAAGAAATATACTGGGTCAGCTGCTGATTTATACTGAACGCCATCAACTGAAGGTATTCCTGAAGGTGCTTTCACACTTGCGTCCCACTAAATTGGCCGTTCAGTGTCCAGTGATGGGAATGGGGATTTGGCTTTTCACACTTGACCACTCCTAACTGGGACACTGAACACTTTCACACTTGCAAGGAGCCAGCCCCGGGGTTAGGACTGTTCTACCTTCTACTGGTAACATCATAATGCATCAAGTGATGGTGGACCTGCCCTAAATCCTGATCAATGTATCATGATTTGAACAAAATCAATCATGTCTAATTATAACATAATTAAGCTTTATGTACAGCACAGTATGAGCCCTTCAGCTCTTGTTGTTGTGCCAACCTATATAAACCTTTGTAAGGGCCCATAAGGAAGTGCTAGCAATAAATAGCAATAGTGGGCAATTTTTAAATAGCATGGGAAAGTTGATAGCTCTCTTGCACACAGTATAGAAATACCGTGGGGAAAAAGCGATGGTGGGCCTGCCCTCCCACTATGCCGTGCGGCAGAGAAATGGCTGTATACACGGAACATTCATGGAGGGGCTTCTCTGCTGCATGGCATTCTGGGAAGTCGGTCCACCATCACTTTTTTCCCCACAGTCTTGATTAATTGTGTGCTATGGTGCTACCAATCTTTTCTTCCTTCACGTTTTGCACTCATGCGAAAACTTGGGACATTTCAATCCTACAATGCAATTGCCCATTCTACACTTGCCTGATTGCAATGCCAGTGTCTGCAGATGCGAAGGATTGCACTAGGGGTCAAGGCGGTCAATCCCCGGCAGGAGATGATGTCATCTGACACCAGTGTTGAGACAATTTTCCTTTCACACTCGACACTGTAAGGCTGATTGGCCTTTAATTCCTCAGTCCACTTGCAAGTGTGAAAGGGGGTTTGACTATTTGTTTTAGGGGATGGAGCATGCTTGTTGGAAAGTAAACTCTCTCCCTTTGTAAGGTAGTGCAAATGCTATTATGAGGAATGAAATTAACATGGTTTCAAGTTCCACAACAGAAAGCAGAAATAGGTAAAATTCCTTGGGGGTGTTTCTTCAAAAGAATTGCTTCCGAGATTAATATAGCTTCAAGTTCCTGGGAGGAAACATCTCCGGTGATTTGACCAACCACGTTGATGCAACGGATGAGAAAGCACACCAACGCCTCGAGTTTCTTCGAAGCCTGAGGACGTGCCCCTCAGCCACTTTTGCAGGTGCACCGTCAAAAAACATGCAGCTGGAAATGTGGTGGGAGTTGCTTTGCCCAGCAATAACCCTCCTACTTCTGAGGAAAGTCGGTCAACATACTGAATCTGTGCTCTTCTCTCTTCTCCGGACGTTTAAGTGTAAATCATGCTCCAACCGTCTTAAAGACATGGCTTTTTTCCCCCCCTGTCCCGGTACCATCAGGCTATAGCATTAACCCTCCAACAGTACTCTCAGGCTGCCCTTAATATATTGATCTTTCTCATTTTAACCCTGTGCTCTTGCCTTGCTACTTTGTACAGCTTTATGAATGTTAGAGTTGACCTGCTAGGCCACTCGCAGAAGAATACTTCTCCCTCTACCAGCTATAACGATAATAAACTTGACTTGGCAGAAATATCATTAGAAATACATACAGAAGCTAGGTTTACTTTTCATTTTATGTTAGGGCAGTCCAGTCTTGATTTAAATGTTTACAAAAATAAAATAGAATTGTCTAAAACAGGAGTGGCCAAACTATGGCCTGCGGGCCATCTGCAGCCCTTGCCCATTTTTGTGTCCCATTAGAACATAGTTTCTCACCATAAATTGCACTTCTTAGATTCAGCACTAGATGCCACTGCCATTTGGAGTCTCCACTCTTTCTTATTCCCTCTTTCTGCACAAATGGTGGGGAGGTGAGTTTTCCTTGCTCCTTATAAAAGGGCGGAATCTTGAGCAACCACAGGGTTGCAGTTCACCTGGAGCTGTGGTAGGGTAACGCAGCTCAAGGAAGGACAGGGCCTGACTTCCTGTGTGCTGACCTGATGCTGGCTGGGAGCCAGATCCAAGGCAGCTGCGATGTTGTCCCCCAATGAATAGCTCATTAGTGGTCCCTGCCTGGGCTCTCACACAGAGAGGAATTGCTTGAGTTTGGGGGGCTGGCGGTGGGGATCCTCCTCAGCTCGCGCTGGTCCAATTCCCATTCCTGCCACCACCTGCTCTACTCCTGTTACAAGTTCTCCCCTTCCAGAGGTTGCAGTGTGGTGAAACCAGAGGTTGTGGTATTGCAGTTGTGCAATGCGAGATGTGGATATGATGAGCTGGGAGGTTCCATGTGGGTGCTCGAGAGGGCAAACGTCTGAGAGGAGCAGCACAATTCTCCCAGGCTCTCTGTAATCCGTACCTGCCAGGCGCAGGGAAGTGACACCACACACTGTATCCCATGAGGCAGCTGTTGGGTGCCATAAGACCAAAAGATGTTGGGCCTGAAGCTGTGGGATCTTACTGGATTGGTGACCAGAACTGTGAGGTGGTGGAAGGGGGTTGGGCCATTCCAGGGTGCACTATCTGCTCTGTCGACAGTCTGAAAACACTGTTCCATCCGAGTCTTGGGGAATCGGATTGGGCGGTTCCACATCTCCCAGGCTGAGAGGCCTCCATCTTTGTACTCGACTATTCTTTGGGGAGGTACCTGAATCTCTGCAGCACCTCTTGCTTCTCTTTCAGAGGGTCCCAACACATCCCAACCAGTGCAGCCCGCTCTGCAGTCCAGTCACTCCTGCAGAGAAGGATCCCAAAACTAGGTGATCAAATCATCTTTCTGGCAGTAATGAGGGTAGATACTAGGCAGGGCAACTTCCCCACATGGTGTCACACAAGACACCCTGCACAGTTGCAGAGAAAGGCAACTTTGCAATGGTCTGGCCGCCCTCTGACCTCCAGTGATGCAGCCTCTGTATGACTCTCCAGCAGTGCAGCTCTCCCTCGCTGTAGCACTGGGTTTTTCTTGCAGTGTAACTGCCAGGCTTGATATTGTTTGGCCTGTGACCTTTTTTTCTGTATGTGGCCCACAACCAAAAAGCTTTGGCCACCCCTGGTCTAAAACATCAAGATAATCTTCCATCCTGGCACACTTGGTAAATTGCCTTAATTGATCTCAATGCTGTACTCCATTCAGACTGTTAGCTTTTCGATTTTCCCCATCCTAATTCATGGGTGAGGAGTGTGAGTAAATTTAAATCCAAATTGAAAGTAATATTTTCTGTTGGACAATTTGTTTGCGCAAATTGTATCTTAAATTTATGGACACATTGGCAGAAATTAATAAAACTATATTGAACTCAGTAATTTTGAAAAGAGAAACTCTCAATATTTTTAAAACAAAATGGTAAAATGATTCATGGCTTTTGGCCTTGGAAAGCAATTGCTGAGAAATTAAATTTATACCAGAAGAGATATAAATCTATTGAATTCACCTGGGAAAGGTTGAAGAATAGAGATTGAAATGGGATCGTGCATATTCTTACTTGACGCACCAAAACAGGTATTTTTGTTCAGAATAACATTCAGAAAAATATAAGATGATATTAACAATTTCAGTAGTGCAAGAAAAAAAAGTGACAGTCTTTTTGTGGCATCTGTTCAAGAGTCTGAAAGCCATTGGGGGAAAAAAAACTTCTTGAACCTTGAGGCGTTGACCTTAAAGCCTCCCAAAGGTAGCAGTGAGGAGAGGTTGAGATCAAGGTGCTTTATGATATTGGCTGTCTTCTTAAGTTAGTTCCTCAAATGGATCTCTTCAGTGAATGAGAGGTAGGGGCCTGTGATTGGCTACTTGCTATAGCCTTCTGCATTCTCGGGCACTCGAATGACCAAACCGGGTAGTGATGCAACTATTGTGGACTACAGAGTTATTAGAACCAATTGGTCATTTCTTATTAAATACTTCATGCTCCTGGGTATTACCATCTCCTAGGATCTGTCCTGGAGCCTCCACGTCGATGCAATCATGAAGGCTTGCCAGTGGCTATACTTTGTCGGGTGTCTGAGGAGATTCGGTACTTCACTGAAGACTCGAGAACATTCTGGCTGGTTGCATCACTGCCTGGTCTGGAGGTGCCAACTCAGGGCAAGAATAAACTCAGCCTGCAACAACACAGGCACCAAGCTTCACTCCATTGAGGACATCTGCATGAGGCGGTGTCTTAAAAAAAGCAGCCCCTGTCCTCAAAGACCCCATCGTCCAGGCCATGCCCTCTTCACTCTGCTACCATCGGGGGAAAGGTACAGAAGCCTAAAGATGAGCACTCACATCAGATTCTCTGCCTTAATTTTCGTGCACTTTTTGTTTTTTTTAAATTTATTGTTGTAAAAGTGGTTTATATGAATGTTTGCACTTAGGATACTGCCGTAAAACATCAAATTTCATGACTTCTGAAATACTTTTTTTAATCCTTTGAATTGTGTCAATATTCTCCCAATATTTCCCTAGAGGAAAATCAATTGGAGAACTATGCGTTGGAATTATTGCCCCCCCACCCCAAAAATAAGAGTCCCTAATTTGTTTAACTTGACCATAATAACTTTTGATTTAAAAAAATTGTTATAACATTATTCTGGAACTATTACGTGGAATCTTTTTTTTATTTCCATTATCCTTTTTAATTATTAACACTTTTGTTTGTCAATGTATTTATGAATTGCTGGGAGCTTTATTACCCATCAATTAAGTTGTATGCTTTTCTTTGAAGGATTGCTGTGAGAAGCCTTCTACTGATAACTCAACAACTTAAGGCAATATCAGGTAAGATTTTAATTTCAAAATTCCAATTAATATAGCCGCTTCGATAGATTTATAAATACATAAATAGGAAGTACAGTGGAACTCTGACAATGTGAATCCAGATATAACGCAGTAAGTCATTGGACTCTGGCCTCGCGCAGCCACCAGGAGTGGGGACCATGGGCTGCCGCCAGTAGCAGGGACAGTCGGTTTACTAAAAATTAATTTGTGTTTTAATTTCAACTATAACTACAATTTATTGAAACCCTGATTTAGCGCAAACCCACTTTTTTGCGATGCAATTTTTGTTTGGACCCAAACTATCGCGTTATAATGGGGGTTCCACTGTACCAAAATTTAAAATAAATATTATTTTGGACTTGTCATAAGCTCTTTGCATTTGTGCTTTTAAGTTTCTTATGAAAATTGCTCTTAAAATCGCCAACTCATCCACTCCCCAATATGGTAAATCTCTTCATATCCAGCATTCTCTGGACTTTGGTGATGGCGGACTATCAGATTTTGTGGACAATTAAATGCCATTTCTTTATTACCCCATCTCACATTTTTAGATGTTCTATGGTATTAAAATTGTATAGCATTATAAATCTAGTGAACTAGATATGATGGGTGGGAACTGACGCTCCGGTGAGTGGAAACGGGGATCTGGAGATTGTAAAATCAGGGTGGCATTCATTACCTTGTGAACCAAACACTGAACCTTCGTGACCCCTGAAGAATTGGTGGGTTAAGTTTTACTGTGCCAATGGCTAATTTTACTCTAAACATGATTCAAACAGATCCATGACAAGTAAAGCATATATTCTTGGAAGCCTTTTAAAATATTACAGGTAATGGCGATTACTGACCTCTAATTCACCTTCAAGTACACTGAGCAGAAATAGCAGATCATCTCGAGAAAGATCTTCATGCTTTTTGGAAGACGTCCTTTTTTTATGGTTTCTTAAAACAGTGCCTGTCTCTTCCATATAGTCTCTTTCCCTTCGATTGTTTATCTTAATTGCTCCTGAGTATAATTCATCGTTCTCAGAATTTTGATGACGTGACCTTACTCTTTGATGCAACCTTTTATTCTTGGGTGAGCTTTCCAGGCTGTGGTCTCTTGAGTGCATTTCCAACTGCAATAATTTAAAACACAGATGTATTTTAAGATAGTTAAGTAAAAACATCCTAACATTTGCAGCATGGTAACAGGCACTTCTGGTCCATGAACCTGTGACGCCCAATTGATCTACAATCCCCATACGTTTTAAAGGGTGGGAGAAAACCGGAGGAACTGCGAGGGGAGAATTTACAAACTCCTTACGGCAGCACCAGGCTGTTGGCTCTTTAATAGTGTCGCGCTAACCGCTACGACAACCGTGCCGCCCAGCCAAAAAGAGCCGGCTCAATTTAAGGAAAATAAATATTTTTACTATTTTAGAACAATTGATACAGAGAGGAGAAGAAAAATGAGGAAGTTTGTGACCACGACAAATCATTTGAAAGATCCTATATATTTTCTATCTGATCTCTTTTAGTTGTATTTCTCTAAAACAAAAGTGAGGAATGAATAGGACGTTTTCCAGGTCATCAGCGTTGGTTGACGTATTTCATTAAAGTCAGAATCATAAAAATGATATTCACAAGTTGTTACATTCACTAAGTTTTTACAATACAAGGATAATTTAACTCTTCTTTCGTTCCATCTTCTCCTTCCAGAATTAAGCTTTTGATCTTTCCAACTGTTTATCAATTATTTGGCTCATCATAGCAACAGATTTTTGGAATATCTCCCTTCTTCAATATAACATTAGATAAAAGAACAATATTCTGTTTTTTCAGATACAGTTTCAGATGATTATTTGAGTTCATTCACTTGCGCATTTGGCCATTTCAACTGATTTATACTCGTTCCCTTTCTGTGTCAGGATTAAAGACTGTATTTTTAATCAGAATGTAGGATCCCAAAAACAATGGGAATGAACTTGGGTAAATGGATAGCAGGAATTGTGAGGAGGTTTTGGAGGCAGTGCTCAGAATTTAGTTGTATACAAGAGAATAAAAATAGACAATGAATTGGGATAAGGTCTGTTTTACCAACGATGGTATTGACATCACTGATGTTATGGATGGAGAATGTAAAATATTGTATTTAAACATGGAGAGAGAGAGGACATATTAAAGGGATTCGGCACCATTAAAATTGGATGAATCAGAAGACCAGGGTAAAGTAAATTCCAGGGTTTTAAACAATCCAAAAACGTAAGGGAATAGACAGGCTTGGGACTATTGTTCCCGCCTCAGTTGGCTTCATTACGGTGCTCGAGGATTTGAAGATCCTTGGCAACATGCTGCCAAACTTTGAACTTAATATCACTTCAAAATTGAGCAAGGAAAACCGAAAGAATGCCGACCATTAGAAGCGGACAGAAATCATTGAAAAATACATTCAGAGGTATAGTGTAAAGCAATATTTGGAGGGGTACAGGTTAATCAATGTGGATTTGTTGAGAAGATTGCATCTGGACTGACTGAATTTTATGAAGAGGTAACAAGCATTTCAGCAAGATATTAAGTAAATGACAGATAAGACTGGGAAAATAGAAGTTCAAGGATTCACAAAAAGGCTACAAACATGTTAAAAATCAGCTCAAAGGCTACAGGTTGATGGAAGTTTAGTTATGGCAAAATTATGTGCAGTTGAGTGTTCTACAGGTATATGACCATTTACAGCATAGAAACAGGCCAGTTTGGCCCTACTAGTGTAAGGTAAAAACCATGAGATGGGACCGGAGAAGGAGTCACCCAGTACTAAGGAGTAACAGAATGCAGATGTGACCTTGTACACTCAAGATAAGCTTGGCACTAACAAGCTGATGAGCAGCAGACTAACAGTGAAGGGTAGCAGCAGCTTATTCATTTGACAGTGTAATGGTATGATAATTTACTAAGTATGTGTCCTGAGGTATAAAAAAACACCACTTGCTGATATCAGGAGAACTCTGTTAGTTGTAAGTGTTACAATCCGGTAATAAAGAACCTTGATTTCGACTCAGTCTGGTGTCTGACTCACTCATTCTTGAACAAAGCAGACCTAACACTAGTCCATGCAGAACATCATCTCCCACCTAGTCCCACTGACCCACATTTGGCCCATGACCCTCCACATCTCTCCCGTCCATATACATATCCAACCCATGGCTTGGAGTCAATTCTAGGTTTCTATGGTAATATGTTGATGATTTTACCATTATTAAGACATTTGGCAATGATACCAAAGTTGACAATTTGATCGACCACAAGGAATAAAATTCAACCCTTTAGAAGATATCAAAAATGAATTTGTTGAATGATCAGAAAAGTAGCCCAGATATGAGATAATGTAGAGTGCAACAAAAATGAAAGAGGACTCTGTTATTCATTTTACATTATTTCAACATGGATTTAATGAATGTTCTTCTTAAAAATAGTTTTATTATTTAAAGATTTTAATTGTTTTTAATGTTCCTTTATATTAATGACATTTAGGAAGTTTTATGAAGGCTTGACAATTCACAGGTGTAGAGGCTCTTCCCACTAATCTTCTCTCCAGGCATGGGTTGGAAAGGCCTTGCAGGGCTGGGTCTAAGAGGCTTGGTCATTGTTCATTACTGGACCTCAGCAATATGCCTGACTACCCATCTCTCCATTTGGAAAACTGAGTCACATCTGGATCATTAATACGTACATGGTAAGAATGCAGTGGGGAGGTGTCTATTCAATATGGCAATCTTACTTGTCGGAAGAAGATGATTGCTTTAATAACATGGTAGATCTTATCACTGGTAGATAAAATTGTGGAGACCTCCAGTTTCCTCCCACTGTTCGAAACGTAGGTAAATTGAGTGGCACGGACTCCTAGGCCAAAATAGCCTGTTACTGTGCTATATGTTTAAATTTAATATTTAAAAATATTTACTTTTTGTGGCCCTGTGGGTCTGAAAAAGCTCCAGGCCTAGCTGCAACCTCTGTTCTTTTTTGACAAGGAAGTCTGTAAATGTCGGAAGTGTTTTGGTGGGTCTGGAGGTGGGGCCTTGGGATCCAGACTAATCACAATTTGCACGTCATAGTACTGAGGCATCACAATGGCATTGGGAGTACAAGCAATGAGTGCTTCTGTGGACAAGACACAAACGGCAAATGTCAGTAGTAGGTGAGATCAAGCGCAAAATGCATCTTTACTTACTGTGATAGTCCAGATCTATCACCAGTGTATATAGTGTATATAGTTACAGTATCTAGACTGTGCTTACAGCGATTGGCTGAGAGATAAGCCACGCCTACTGTCTGGGCCTTAAAGGGTTGTGTCCCTAGCCAGGTGGGATCATTCCGGACTGGTCGGCCACCCGTGAAGAGCTCCTGTCTTTTGCTAATAAAAGCCTTGGTTTGGATCAACAAGTCTTTGGTTCTTTCGACGAGCTCTACAGCGATTGGCTGAGAGCTAAGCCACGCCTACTGTCTGGGCCTTAAAGGGTTGTGTCCCTAGCCAGGTGGGATCATTCCGGACTGGTCGGCCACCCGTGAAGAGCTCCTGTCTTTTGCTAATAAAAGCCTTGGTTTGGATCAACAAGTCTTTGGTTCTTTCGACGAGCTCTACAGCGATTGGCTGAGAGCTAAGCCACGCCTACTGTCTGGGCCTTAAAGGGTTGTGTCCCTAGCCAGGTCGGATCATTCCGGACTGGTCGGCCACCTGTGAAGAGCTCCGGTCTTTTGCTAATAAAAGCCTTGGTTTGGATCAACAAGTCTTTGGTTCTTTCGACGAGCTCTACAGCGATTGGCTGAGAGCTAAGCCACGCCTACTGTCTGGGCCTTAAAGGGTTGTGTCCCTAGCCAGGTGGGATCATTCCGGACTGGTCGGCCACCCGTGAAGAGCTCCTGTCTTTTGCTAATAAAAGCCTTGGTTTGGATCAACAAGTCTTTGGTTCTTTCGACGAGCTCTACAGCGATTGGCTGAGAGCTAAGCCACGCCTACTGTCTGGGCCTTAAAGGGTTGTGTCCCTAGCCAGGTGGGATCATTCCGGACTGGTCGGCCACCCGTGAAGAGCTCCTGTCTTTTGCTAATAAAAGCCTTGGTTTGGATCAACAAGTCTTTGGTTCTTTCGACGAGCTCTACAGCGATTGGCTGAGAGCTAAGCCACGCCTACTGTCTGGGCCTTAAAGGGTTGTGTCCCTAGCCAGGTGGGATCATTCCGGACTGGTCGGCCACCTGTTAAGAGCTCCTGTCTTTTGCTAATAAAAGCCTTGGTTTGGATCAACAAGTCTTTGATTCTTTCGACGAGCTCTACAGCGATTGGCTGAGAGCTAAGCCACGCCTACTGTCTGGGCCTTAAAGGGTTGTGTCCCTAGCCAGGTGGGATCATTCCGGACTGGTCGGCCACCCGTGAAGAGCTCCTGTCTTTTCCTAATAAAAGCCTTGGTTTGGATCAACAAGTCTTTGGTTCTTTCGACGAGCTCTACAGCGATTGGCTGAGAGCTAAGCCACGCCTACTGTCTGGGCCTTAAAGGGTTGTGTCCCTAGCCAGGTGGGATCATTCCGGACTGGTCGGCCACCTGTGAAGAGCTCCTGTCTTTTGCTAATAAAAGCCTTGGTTTGGATCAACAAGTCTTTGGTTCTTTCGACGAGCTCTACAGCGATTGGCTGAGAGCTAAGCCACGCCTACTGTCTGGGCCTTAAAGGGTTGTGTCCCTAGCCAGGTGGGATCATTCCGGACTGGTCGGCCACCCGTGAAGAGCTCCTGTCTTTTGCTAATAAAAGCCTTGGTTTGGATCAACAAGTCTTTGGTTCTTTCGACGAGCTCTACAGCGATTGGCTGAGAGCTAAGCCACGCCTACTGTCTGGGCCTTAAAGGGTTGTGTCCCTAGCCAGGTGGGATCATTCCGGACTGGTCAGCCACCCGTGAAGAGCTCCTGTCTTTTGCTAATAAAAGCCTTGGTTTGGATCAACAAGTCTTTGATTCTTTCGACGAGCTCTACAGCGATTGGCTGAGAGCTAAGCCACGCCTACTGTCTGGGCCTTAAAGGGTTGTGTCCCTAGCCAGGTGGGATCATTCCGGACTGGTCAGCCACCCGTGAAGAGCTCCTGTCTTTTGCTAATAAAAGCCTTGGTTTGGATCAACAAGTCTTTGATTCTTTCGACGAGCTCTACACTTACCTATATTGTTACTTTATATAACTGTCTAGATTTCAATAATCACTGTAGATTTTCTAACCAATTCTAACTGATTGTGGTCTGGAGGTGACGAAACCCAGGATCCAATTAAGCACTGGCCTATTGAGGCCCAGGTCTTGGAGTTTGCTGATCAGTTTTGAGAGGATTATGGTGTTGAATGCCAAAGTATGTATAGTCAGTAAAGAGCATCCTGATGTCTGCATCATTGATGTCCAGATGTTGCAGGGTTTTGTGTAGAGCCAGTGAGATAGCATCTGCCATAGACCTGTTACTGTGGAAGGCAAGTTGGAATGGATCCATGTTGCTGCTCAGACAGGAGCTGATATGCTTCAACACCAGCCTCTCAAAACACTTCATCACGTTTCCAGATCATTAAACAGAAGTTGACGGAGGAGTATCAACCACAGTTCTGAAAATTTCTGAATTGCTGCATTGGTCTCTTAATCCAAAACTTGTCTGACGTCTGTTTAACTGTGGTTGTTGTGCAGTTCACTCATGATAGAATCAGCGTAAATTTGCTGATGATGTGACCCTGTATGAGCAGGACAACCTTTCTGGGTGTTTTCACATCCATAATGTCTATTGAACAGCTGAGCAAGCAAAGAATTGCTGGAGGAACTCAGCAGGTCAGTAATCAAAGTTTCTTGTCTGGGGCCCTCTCTCAAGGCAAAAGGAAAGGGGATGATCTAGCATGTTCAGGGGGCAAGAAGCTGTGGGAGTGGCCCAGAGGTGAAATGGTACAGAAACAGTTGTGAGAGGTGGAGAGACAGATAGAGGGAGAGAACATGAGGAAGTGGGTGGGGTGAAAGACTGGAGAGAGAGAGAGAGAAAGAAGAAAGAAATGTACATGCAGGAATGGGTGAAGAAACAGAGAGAGCACACCCTTAAATATGGAGAACACTAGATGGCTTAGTGCTCCAGAAATAGGCTAACCAGTACACATTAAAGTTGCATTAAAATGTCCCTATCTTTGCACTCCATGCTCCTTGCAATAAAGGCCTTATCCTATTAGCCTTCCCAATTGCGTGCTGTACCTGTATGCCAAATCTGTTTCTTGTACCGAGCCCCCACCCCCAAATCCCTTTGTACCACAACATAGTGAGTCAATAGTAATTTGCTTTTTCATTCTTCCTTCTGAAGTGGGTATCCTCACGGTTTCACACATGATGCTCCATTTGCCAGTATCTTCCAACCTGCTTAAGTTCAATTGTCTTTGCAGGTTTTTTAAAAATCTTGTTAATTTTCTCACCTTATCATCAACAAATTTGTTTGGAGTCTAGTTGGTTCCGTCACTGTGGATCGTGAAGAGTTATGGACCCAGCTCTGATATCTGCATATCATTAGTTGATGATTCCAATCTGGAACTGACCCATTTATCTCTGTTTTCTGTAAGGTGATGACTGCACAAGGCATTTCAATATTGTCCCGAATCCAATGTGCCATAGTCCTGTGTACTCAATTGTATGTGCGACTTCTAAAATGCTTTCTGGATATCCAAATGCATCTGTTGGTTTGCCTTTAATACACTCTGATTGTTGCATTTTAGTGTAATTATGACCCTTGAAATTTCTGCTGTTTGAAGTTCTTTGCTTTGTTGAGGTTGTTTATCCTGATACATGAAGGCAGATTGAAATATTTGCTTAATATTCATTGAATTTTCTCATTTTACACGATTAATTCTGTCTCTGATTTGTAAGGGATCTATATGTTCATCTTTAAACATTTTGGAAGACTTGATGTGGGTCGAATTTTGCAGGACTGGTGATGAAGCTACCGGTGGTGTTTGTCAATTATAGGTAAAATGATAGCATCTTTGGGTTTCTGCATGGATGATTTTGACTACCGAAACTTAGAAACCAATGTACTGATTAGCCACGTCCAAAGCTGGACTCTGCACAGAATTTAATGGATCAATGGCAACTTACAGAGCGAACTTGCCCAAAGATCTTGCACCAGGTCCAAGGAGGTACAGGCGTGTTTCCTGTCAATTTTAAGAAGGTATTAGCTTAGAGTGACATTTAAATACTTTCCTAAAACTTTATATTCTTGAGCCATTTTTAAATCTTTCTGACGGTTCTAAATATTTATTTGTGCATTTGTAATGTACTGTTTTAAAATATGTTAAGCAATGATGTCCCTAACATTTTTGAAATTGCACAGTAATATTCTTGGCCTTGCCATGGAAAACTTCCCAGCATTTTCTCAGAGTTCATTGAAGGTAGCTCATTTTTTCCCGATAAACTTGCTACTGACTGCAGAATCGTAACCAATGTTTTTTTTTCCCAAAGGATTTGATTAAAAATAAAAAGCAACTCGTACTTTGGATTTTACGGTAGTTGTATCCCTGGCTTTGTGGTTATTCACATGTGTAATTGCTTTTCAGATTATGGCACTTAAAAGTGACGTCATTTTAAGCATATAGATTTTCTGAAAGGAAGTTTTGTTCATGGCATGCAATCCATTAATGAGAAAAACAGTTTTATAAGGTAGACATTAAATACACGTAAATAGGAGAGAATTAACTATTCATTTTATTTGGATTTATTGCTTTTGTGCTTGCTAATCCATTTCCTTTTTTTTTTGAAAAAAAAAACTGTAACCCCAGGTTGGAGATATAAAATTGTAATTTTGATCTTAATGTTTCCAGGAGAATTTATCTTAGTTTATGCTAGTGTACATATTAACTTTACCTGGTGCCATCTGAGCACTATTCTTTTTGTGGAGGATGCATTAAAAATAAAATACATAATAGTGTAGTCGCACTGTGTCACGATGAGAGAAAGAAGTCGCCTATCTCTAGTGGGATCCAGTTGGAAAAACTTTCACTGTTTCTTTTTAAACAACACTCCCAGGAAGCCTCGTGCACCACAGGGTGGAAGTGAAGTCATTTTCCGGCCTGCTGTTTGCCCCTAGGCTAGCGTCTTCCTGACAGCTGGCATCTGCGGCGCGCTCGCAATTTTTTGATCTGGTTCGACACGCGCTGAGGTGAGCCGCCACAATAGCAAAATTAACTTCAACGGTTAAGTCGTCTGGCAGAGGAAACGATACACCGGTAAACTATAAGTTAACAACAGAAGTGCCAAGGCAAAGGAGAAAGAAAAATGTGCTTGGATGTAAGGGAATTGTGTCCTTTATTTCTGACTGCAAGACCACAGTTTGGAAGATGCAAACTTCTTGGTTACTGGCATTAGGGACTTGATCCATGAATTTGTGTCTTTGATCCTATTTATTGCCACAACTAAATCAGTAAATTAGCCAAAGGAAAGCAGATTTCTTTTTACAATGAAAAATTACATTTTACAATGAAAAATTTTAAACATAACGGATATCTATCAATTTTCAAAATTAAAGCATCTTTGAGAAAGTTCAATTCTTCTTTGATCATCGCAATCCATCAATCTCTGGATATCGTATAATCATCTACAGGAATCTAAAAATTCAGTTGTCTTAACATGTATCCTTTTGGAGCTGTACAGGGTCATCTTGATTACAATATTTAATCAGCATTGTGAAACTGATTTGCTACTGTCTGTGCATATTATAAAGTCTCCACACTGAGACCACAGGGAATACAATAATGACACAGGTCAACATGCACTGCATACTTGAGATAGCTGCTAAAAAATTAGAACTCTCACAATCACCAAAGAAGCTATTTGTCAAGTCAAGTTTATTATCATCTGATTGCACCTAATGAAACCGTGTTCTCCGGGCCTCATGCAGACACACAACCAGATATCACACGCATACAGACAAACATACAGAGGACAATCATTCATGTATACAAATAAATGAATAAATATTGTTTTGTGAATATGAGAGTCTCGGATGGTGAGTGCGAGGCGTTCCTTTGGTCGTTTAGCATTCTCACTGCCCGTGGGAAGAAGCTGTTCCTCAGCCTGGTCGTGCCGGCTCTGATCCTCCTGTATCTTTTTCCCGATAGGAGCAGCCGAAAGATGTGGGGTGGTAGGGGTCCTCGATGATTTTGTGTGGCCTCTTCAGACAATGATCCCAGTTGATCATGTCATGAGGGAGGAGGGAGACTCCAGTGATCTTCTCTGCCACTCTTGTGGTCCTGTGGATTGACTTCCATTTCTCTGCAGTAACACTATTACACATAGATGCAGTTGGCCAGGATGCTCTCAACTGAGCTCCTGTAGAGGGCTGAAGGCCTGTAATGTTCTATGTTCGAAGCTTTTGAAATTGAACTACTTATTTTATTGTACCCATATTTATGAGATGATATAAAGCCAAAATAAATTTCTGGGCCCACTAGATAGAAAAACGCAAATGCACCTTTAAAATGTGTCGGATGGTGTGTCAAATTAAGACCAGTTACTCAAACCAAAATTCAGTTCAGGTCGATGGGACGAAAGTCAATTTTTCTGGAGCAAATTGATCCGAGTTTCTGGTAAATACATGAATTCACAGATCCCTCAGTATCTGTGTCTCAGTACTAATTGATATTAAATTAGCTACCTAATTCAGAAAGACCAAAAAAAGATGGCTGAGGGCAATAAAGTGTTGCAGCACACAAATAAAATGTGAAAGAGTTCAATTTCAAGCAGGCCCTTGGCCTGTCCATTGGAGCCTACAGTCCTTGTGGCACAAGTTCATTTTCAAGAGTTGTCTTGGGTTCAACATGGCTTTTTATTGCTAATTAATTATAAATCTGTTTTGTTCCCTAGTTAAAAATACATTAAAATATAATAATTTTGTTTATTTTAAAATATTAATGTCTTCTTTAAACCACATGTTCATTAATATAAATCTTGACAGGAAATTAGAATGAGATAAATTGATACATTGATGACATAATTTTCTGTGGATTAACTGTTCTATATACACAAGTGTTTTGGGGGAAAAAAAGATAAAGGAGAAATATTTGATCAAAATTGGTTGTGAGATTTGGGCGTGTTTCTTCAGAAGCAGAGAGAAGGAGCAGAGTTGAAGTCATACCTTTCACCAACTTAGAATGGCAAGCTGATACCTTTAAAGGCGGTGAAGTGAATTTTCTGTAGTTGACTCCTCTCTTGACAGGCAATATCAATCATCAATACGGAACATCTACATGACTGAGTAATTTGACTGCCCTTGGAGCTTTATTCCAGAAAGCTCTAATAGTGGCTCTTGATCAGAGCAAAAACTTGACAAGGGATGAAAAAATATTTTTCAAAATTTGGCCTACCTCTTCTTAAAGCACAAGAGTATGATTGGGCTCCAGTCTACTAGGAGAAGAAATCAACCTGACTTAGACTGACAGGGTGTGACCATGATATTATCCTGGAAAATCCGATTGTCACAACTTTGTCATTCACCAAACTGATCAACCAAATTTTTTGATTCAAAACAATTTGACAGGATTTATATTCTGTGCTATCCCAATAAATATTACTGATGAAATAGTCAATGTGTTAGTCGTCTGTTTGACTGAATGTAAAAGAAGGGAGAACACCAGGGTAGACAACTTCAATTTGATGAGACCAAGCTCTTCATTAATAGCGGTTTTGAATTAATATGTGTGAACTAGTT
Source organism: Narcine bancroftii (assembly GCF_036971445.1). Classification (NCBI taxonomy): domain Eukaryota; kingdom Metazoa; phylum Chordata; class Chondrichthyes; order Torpediniformes; family Narcinidae; genus Narcine; species Narcine bancroftii. Next base: position 6,762,362 of record NC_091475.1, on the reverse strand, counting down.
TAAAATGAATGAATCATGCTTTCTGCATTCTTGTCACTGTTAGACGAAAGACAATTGAAGTTGGAGTGTTTAATTACGTGGTGAAACACGAAAGACTGCAGAAGCCATGATTGTCGTAAAAACAAAAATGCTGGAGGAACTCAGCAGGTCTCACTGTGTCCATAGGAGGTAAAAATATATAAACTGTTTTCAATGCGTGAGTAAAAAGCAGACAGGTCCCTGGATAAAAAGGCTCAGGGAGCAGGGAAAGAAGGGCAGGTGGCGGAGCATAGGCAAAAGGTCATAATGGGACATGGATGGGAGGATAGGAGAAGAAAAGTAAGAGTGGATTGGGGGAGGCAGGTGGCTCTGTGAATGCAGAGCTGCAGGAAAGGAGACAGAGGGATAGGGAAAGGGGGAATGATGGTGGGGGGGGCTAACAGAAACAGGAGGTCGATGTAAATGCCATCTGGTTGGAGGGTGCCCTGATGGACTGTGGAGTGTTGTTCCTCCGATTTGCAGGTGGCCTCAGTCTGACAATGCATGAGACCATGGACAGACATTCTTGTGTGGGAGTGGGGTGTGGAATTGAAATGGATTGCCATTGGGAGATTGCACAGAAAAGGCGAAAGTGCCTAATGATGCCTATTGAAACAATTTCCCAGTCTCTCCGATGGAAAGAAGGCCAGAACGGGAGAATTGAATGCAGTAGATGACCCCTGCAGATTCACAAGTGAAACGTTGCTTCCCCTAGAAGGACTGTTGGGGCCCTGAATGTTGGTGAGGCATGGGTGCTGGTGTTGGTGTACCATTTCCTGCAGTCACAGGGATAGGCACCAAGGGGGTGATTGGTGGAAAGGAAGGTGTATTCAAGGCAGGCCCTGAGGGAGCGGTCCCTGCAGAAGGTGCAGATGGGAAGAGAGGGGAATATATTTTAGATAGTGGGATCATATAGTAAGTGGTGGAAATGGCAGATGTGCAGTCTGGTAGGTGAGGACAAGGGGAATTGTGACCTTCTTGCCCATGGTGGTGGAAGGGGCCAGAGTAGATGTGCAAGCAATGGAGGATATGCGGGTGATGGCCAAGTTGATAGTAGAGGGGAAGACAAATTTTTGAAGAAGGATAGATAGTAAGCATCTGATATAGGAGCAGAAGTAAGCTCTTCAGCCCATTGAGTCTGCTCATTTATTCCCTCATGAGGTCATCCATTCTCCCACTCGGCCCCAGTCCTCTGCCTTCTCTCCATAACCTTTGATACCCTGACTATTTAGATAACTATCAATCTGCCTTAACTATACCCAACATCTTGGCCTTCACAGGTGCACTTCCAGAGATTCCGCATTCTCTGGCTAAAGAAATTCTACAACCCTGAAGTTTTGCCCTCTTGTCCTAGAACCCACCGCCCCCCCCCCCCCCACCACGAGAAACAACTTTGCCACATTTACTCTGTCTCGGCCTTTCAACATACAAAATGCTTCTATGAGGTCCCCCCTCATTCTTCTGAACCAAGGAGTATAGTCCAAGAGCTGCCAAATGTTCTTCATGTGCTAATTCTTTCATTCCAGGAATCATTCTTGTGACTCTTCTCTAAACCCTCTCCATTGCCAGCACATCCTTTCTTAAATAAGGAGCCCAAAACTGTCCCCTATCCTCCAAATGAGGCCTCGCCAGTGCTTTATAAAGCCTCAACGTTACATCCCTGCTCTTAAATCCTAATCTTCCAGATATGAATACAAACATTAGATATGCCTTCTTCACCATGGACTCAACCTGGAGGTTAACCTTCAGGGTATCCTGTACGTAGACTCCCAAGCTCCTTTGCAGGTCAGAATTTTGAATTTTATGTCCATCAAAATAATATTCTTTGTACCAAAGTGTCTGATCCTGTATTTCCCTTTATTTTCCATTCTCCTAATCTATCAAATCTTTCTGTAGCCTCTGTTTTTGCCACACTACCTACTCGTCATATCTTTGTGTCATCTGCAAAGTTAGCCACAAAGCCTTTAATTCCGCAATCATTAACATACAACGATAAAAGAAGTGGCCTCAATACTTGCGGGACACCACTGGCCGCTGGCAGACAACCAGAAGGTGATCCCTTTATTCCCATCCTCTGGTTCCTGCCGATCAAACAATGTTAGTATCTTTCCTATAATTTCATGGGCTTTCATCTCGTTAAGCAATGTCGTGTGCAGCACCTTGTCAAAGGCCTTTTGAAAATGCAAATGTACAGTATAACTGCTTTGTGGTTTCCTAAAAAAAAAGCACTAGGTTTGTCAGTCAAAATTTTCCCTCAAGGAAACCATGCTGATTTTGGCCCATTTTATCATGCACCTCCAGGTACTCCATTACTACACCCTTGATAATGGACTTCAGCAGCTTCCCAACTACCAGGTCTATAATTTCCCTTCTGCTACCTCTCTTTTTAGCTAGCAAAGTGACCTTTGCAATTTTTCATTCTTCCGGAACAATGCCAGAATCTATTGATCCTTGGAAGATCATTACTAATGCCTCCACAATCTCTATAGCTATTTCTTTCAGAACCCAAGGGTGCATTCCATCTAATGTGGAAGACTTATCTACCCTTGGACCATTCAGGTTCCCAAGCCCCTTCTCTCTGCTGATTGTGACTGCCCTCACCACTCTTCCCGACACCCTTGAAAGTATGGTATACTCCTAATGTTACAGTGAAGACTGATGGGAAATTCTCATTCACTTCCTCTGCTATCTCCTTGTCTCCAATTACAATTTCCCCAGCGTCATTTTCTATTGGTCCTAAATCTACTATTGCCTCTTTTAGATGATATCGGGTGATCTTGCATGGAAGACCTCATCCTGGGAGCAGATGGATTGGAGACTGAGGAATTGTGAAAAAGGCATGGAATCTATGTGGTGACAGGGTGTGGAGGTATAGTCAAGGTAGCTGTGGGAGTTGGTTGTTTTGTAGAAAATATCTTTCGAGAGTTTGTCTCCAGAGATGGAGACAGAGATTGAGAAAGGAGAGTGTTGCTCGAGATGGATCAAGTGAATTTTAGGTTGGGTTGGAAGTTGACAGCATAATGGACAAAGTTGAAAAGCTCATCAATGAAGTGGTGGGAGAGTGGAGCCTTGCCTGTGTGGGCTTGTAGCATGGATTGCTCCACATTGCCAATAAAAGGCAGGCAAATTTGGGTACCCTTTGACCTGGAGAAAGTGTGATGAGTCAAAGGAGAAGTTATTGAGGGTGAGCATAAGTTCTGCCTGGTGGAGGGGGGCCGTTTGGGTCTTTTGTCAAGGAGGTCTTTAATGTGGGGGGATGGAGAGGTTTAGCGATTAGATGTTTATAGTGAAGGTGAGGGGGTGGAGTTCAGGAAACTGGAAGTAGGTTGGGAGGGACTGGACCTGGGGGTACAAAATGGAGTCGAGATAAGTTGATACCAGTTCGTTGAGATAGGAACAGGCAGAAACAATGGATCTACTGGGCAATTGGGTGTGTGGATTTTGGGTAGGTGGTTGAACCGGGCAGGGCAGGGTGGGGTTGGGAAACAACAAGGTTGGCAACTGTGGAATGGAGATGACCAGAAGTGATGAGGTCAGAGATAGCATTTGAGATAGTGGCTTGATGTTTTTTGGTGGGGTCCTGTAGGAATTGTGTAAGCTTGAACTGGCCTTGATTATAAACCATATTTTCCTTTATTAGTTACATTAAACCCTGGTTAAAAATTGCAAGCCCTGACTTCATGCCAATCACCAAACAGTTTAGTGTGTAAATAATTTTTTCCCCTCATTTCATGTCAAGAATTCCCTCATGTCAAAGATAACAATACACATTTAAAAAAAAATCTTGTGGTTTGTGTTCCTAAGGTAGGCTTTTAAGAACCGGAAAAGCCAGATAAAGAGTGTGTCAGTTTAAAAATGGAATGTCGATTAATGTTTCTGATTTATTGTCTTCATTTTGAGTTCAACATCTTTGCTTTGAGAGATAGTGATTTTGAATTTTCCACTCCATCTGATCAATTCTTGTCATATCAAAGAATTTTCTTTTATTTGCCAATTTGACGGATAACTATGACTTTAAGACCACACAACTTCTATTTATCCTCAGCCCACACATCCTATTGAACAATTGTGGTCTCAGATAGACTTCTTCACTCTTGATGATACCACATTTTGTATCATCTGCAAAATTACTAATGTACATTCTCACCTAAATCATTAATAACATATATATAACATATAACAATTACAGCACGGAAACAGGCCATTAGGCCCTTCTAGTCCGCACCGAACCAAACACCCCTTTCTAGTCCCACCTCCCTGCACAATGCCCATAACCCTCCATCTTCTTCTCATCCATAGACCTGTCCAACCTTTTCTTAAATAATACAATTGACTCCGCCGCCACTATTTCTCCCGGAAGATCATTCCACACGGCTACCACTCTCTGAGTAAAGAAGTTCCCCCTCATGTTACCTCTAAACCTCTGCCCCTTAATTCTTAACTTGAAAACAATAGTGGACCCAACAGTGATTCCTGCGACACCCAATCTGAAGAGTAATCATCCACCACCGCCCTCTGTCTCCTACTGCCCAAGTCAAGTTTGTATCCATTTGGCTAGCTCAGCCTGGATCCCATGAGATCTAACCTTCTAGACCAGCCTACCATTTGATACCTTGTCAAAGGCCTTGCTAAACTCCATGTTGACAGACAGCATTTATGCCTTGCCCTCATCAACCTTCTTTGTCACCTCTTCAAAAAGCTTGACACTATTTCGCCATGTAGAAAGTCGGGCAGGTTATCCCAAAACACACTTTGCCGTTTCAAATGCAGATAAGTCCCTATTTCTCTGAATTCCCTTGTGTAAGTTCTTTTCTTGCAGCCTTTCTTAAATAAAAGGGCACTAAGCCATCTTCTAGTCTTCCAGCACCTCACCTATCTTGTGTTCCAGAAGAGATGAAAACTGTTTAAGTAATTCTGCTCTGTTCATGTGTATTGATGTCATATGACGCTAGATTAAGCTGAGATGTCAAATGGTTACATTCAAAGAACTTCAGGAGCCCTAACATTTGAGAAAGAAGAAAAGGCTGCCACTGCTTGAGGAAATTGAGCCAAAATAAGTTGTATCTTGGTGGCAAGATAATAATCTCACGCTCAACATAAACAAAGAGACGATCATTCCCTTCAGGAGAGCGGCAGAGACCACATCCACATCAGTAACACTGAAGTGGAAAGAGTTGGTGGCATCAAATTCTTGGTGTTAACATTTTCAGTGATTGATGTGGACCAATGGTGTGGAAGTGAAGGCACACCAATGCCACTACTTTCTGAGAGGGCTAAGGAATTTTGACATGCACCCCACATCCATCAACCATGTCTGCCGGTGCATCGTCCAAAGCATTCTTGCATTACAGTGTCGTATGGAGCTGCTCTGCTCAAGATTGGATGAAGCTGCAGAAGGTGGTGAGTGCAGCTCAGGACGTTACAACCCTCTCTCTCCCCTCCATGGATTACCACTGCCTAGGAAAGGTAACCAACTAAAGAGCCTATCACTCCCTGACCCCACACCCTCCTCCCATCAGGGAGAAGGCGCAAAAGGGCAAAAAAGCGTGCACCAGGAGGCATAAAGACAATTTCTCCAAAGGCCCCCGAATGAAGCTCACAACACTATTCTCGTGCTGCCCTTGTTTTGTACTCGTTGATTTTTTAAAACATTTTAATTCTTTGCTCTGCAATTATGCTCTTATTCTACCTTGTACAGCTGCATGAATGTTGACATGGTAAAAATCTTGCAGAAGAACCCTTCTCACTGTACCTGGTATAACGTGGCAATATAACAATTTAAAGGTAATTGTGCTTTGATACCTGACGGGCGGGGTTGTGTAATCATGGAGGGAAAGCTTTTATGGTGATAATGAGCTACGGCAGTTCCCCCTTTTGTCTCAGAATGAATTGAAACTTTCTTCTTCATCTAACTTAACTGGATAATAATATTAGAGCTGTTTTTTCCAAGAATTAATGAAATTAAAAAATGGCTGAAAATGTGCAGCATGTTAGATAACACACGTGGAGAGAGCAAACATTTGGGTCAAAAGCCCTCTTACCATCGAGAGAGTCTCGAACCTGAAACATTGACTGTTTTTCTTTCCACAGAACCTGCTGTTCCAACATCTTTTGTTTTTGTTTCAGATTTCCAACATCTGCAATTTTTTTATGATAATGAGTAAAATCTGTTTCCTGAGCTGAGTTATTTCTTCTGTATGTGTAAATTTTTAAAATAATTCTTGAGGATGCTAAATTTTACAAATTTCCTTCCCACATCACCACCACTGTGTTTGTAGACACTTAAGATGCAAAAAACACGCCATATATATCCAGATATAACCATCCATTCCTTTCTCATCAACATTTCTCATTTGTAAAGCAGGAGGCACCAGTTAGTCTGTGTTGGCTCATACATTTTGGATAACATTTCCATGAACTCAGAAACATTTTTTACCATGTCTTGTAGACTTCTCACCACATTATTAATATGATAAATTGGCTATTTCCTTTCCTAATGACAGGTTGCTGTATTTTCTCCACCTTTTTAACAAACTGTATGCTTCTAGCACATCTGTCATTAATTTCCTCCTTTTTTGTTATCTTTATTAAACTTGATAAAGATAAACAAAGTATGGATGGTGGAAGTTAAAATGATGTCTGCTTTAACAACAGGAAAAACAAGTATTTTTATTCTATTATTAGAATGCTTGGGTGAAAAGTGAACAGAAGAGGCCTCCAAATTATTCCAGTAAATCTTTGAAAGTTCATGTTTACGTTGATTTGCACTTTCAAAGATAGCAATGAATAATTGCCCAGTAAAGTCCTGAGAAAGAGCCCCTTATTATTTTAAGAAAAGTTTTTTTTCATTCACTTATGAGTCGTGCTCTGCTTCAATCCAAAAAGAATAACATCATAATTTGGTGAGATAGGTCATACGACCTTTGTACAATTCAATGGGTTTTCATTTCATCATATCAATGAAGTCCAGATATGCCCAGTTCTTTACAAATCATTTGATTACTGCCCAATTAAATATTGAGTTTTGTTTTGTGGCTTCTGAACTTGCTTAAATATTGTGAAGGTTCTGAACCAAGAGATGACGAAGCTCAAACTAAGAAGAAATTAGTATTGTCAGAACATTTTTTTCTGTTCATAAACCAAAATAGTAATCTACTGGTTTTTTAAAACAATCAGTAAGAATGCAGGAGGAAATGTTGTGGATAGGTTCAGTTATTTGGAATATTAACTTAATTGGATAAGGTTAAAAAAAAATGTTGATGTCATTATCCTCGATCAATATTCAGCAAACAAAATTGCTATATTTTTGATTCTATAAGGGCGACCCAGTTGGCGTAATGTCTTCACATAGCCAGTGTTCGGGACCAGCTTTCGAATCCAGGCTGTCTGTAAGGACATTGTACGTTCTCCCCACATCTTTGTGGGTTTTACCCGGGGGCTCCAGTTTCCTCCCACTGTTTCAAAAGTACCTGGGGTGTAGGTTAATTGAGTGTAAATTGGGTGGCACGGACTCATGAACTGAAATGGCCTGTTACTGAGCTGTATGTATAAATTTAATGTGAAAAACATTAAAATATACCAGAATTTAAACTAATATTTGTACTGGTTAATAAGTTTCTAATGTTCCGAAAGGCATAGATTGAGAATAATATTCATTTTCTCACAAACATGTAATGGCAGACTATATACTTACCTCCCAAAGGTTTTAAGTGTAAAATATACAGTTTTAAAGTATGTATTAACCTTCAATATTGTATTCAAAAGAAAAATGTCTATGGCAACTGAAAGATTTGTCTTATTCCTTCGGCAAATACGAGATGATGCGAGTGAACATGTAGCAGAAAGTAAGAAGTCAGAAATCAAAGGAAATAATTATTTCCTGAATTGTTTTGAATTTCTCATGGAGAAATTTAGGCAGAATAATGACCGAATGCCATATGATTTCTTTTGGAATCATTGCTGCATTTGACTTCCACTTCCCTCACTTGTCTGTGTCACCTGTTCTTCATTCCTGTCTCTGTTTCTCCTTTTCCATAGAATAAGAAAATAGGATCAGGAAAAGGCAATTCGATCCCCTGGTCTGATCCACCTTTCAACATGCTGTTTGTTGATCATCCTCTACAGTACCCTGCTCTTTTAACCCTCTCATGAATATGTCTAATCCCTTTCTAAATTTTAAATTTAGACGTATGGCATGGTAATAGGCCCTTCCAGCCCATGAAGCCGTGCCACCAAATTACACCCAATTGACCTACTCCCAGTAAGTGGGAGAAAACTGGAGCACGTGGAGGAAACCCACGCTGATGCAGGGAGGACGTAAAATCTCCTTACAGACTGCGCTGGATTTGAACCTGGGTTGCTGGCGCTGTAACAGCCTTGCGCTAATGGCTACACTAACCGTGCCACCCTTGTCCTGAACTAATTTTTGTGGTATTGAATTAGACAGTTTCACCACCCTCTAGATGAAGAACATTTTTTCTGATCTCGGTTCTAAATAGTATATCCCAAGACTTTGATTCCAGGTTCTAGTTACAAGGAAAAACACGAAAATGCTGGAGGCGCTCAGCCTGTCAAGCAGCATCCATAATATAAAGATATATTACAAATGTTTCAGGCCTGAGCCCTTCCACAAGGTACAGTATATGTATTCAAATCTTTACCTCCCATGGACTCTGTGAGACTGTCTGAGTCCCTCCAATATCACTGTGTTTTTACTACAATCACGCTTTTTCGTGTTTCACTCTCCAGTTATGAGGAATATCCTCCCTGTTGGTCGTCTCTCTCTTCCTGTTAAAATTTGATAGATTCCTTTGAAGCCCCTTTTATTTACCTATACCTAATATAGGCCTAACTGACATAATCTTTCCTCATGGGTCAGTTTTGCCAGGAATCAATCCAGGTGCACTCTCTTCCATCACAAGAACATCCTTCTCCTGAAAGGAGACCAGTATTTATCTCAAAATTCCAGATGAGGCCTGGTGCAGCTCTCAGCAAACATCCTTGTTCCTATCCTCGAATCCTCTTCATGAAGCCGAGCATACAAATGTCCTTCCTAAATATTCGCTGCACCTGAACATTTGCCTATGGGTGACTGATTTTGTTAGAAGGAATCCATGTCTCATTGAATCTTCCTCCTTTTAAGTCAGATGTCAGATGATGTGTTTTTCTGTTTCAAGATCCATTCTCAATACCGTATATTTTGGCGTATAAGACAATCCTTGAAGTACCAAAAAAAAAGGGGTCGTCTTGTATATTGTCGTCACAATAAATCATCCTCCATAACATCCATTGTGCCAGAGATACCGCACTTTGAAAGATTCTTTGCAAGATTCCTTGGCCACCTCAGTTGACTTTTAACTTAATGCTTACTTCATACCTTCTTCACTTTGCTGGAGGCTCCATTACACCTACGCCCAACAGCTCAGTCAACACGACACCAGCTCAGTATTTTGAGTGGGAGATCGTCTTGTACACTCAATAGGTGATAAAACCAGGAAATTTGGGTGGAAATTAGGGACCTGTCTTATCTGAAGGTTGTCTTATACGCCGAAATATACGGTACATTCATATTTGGCTGCATTTGCATTGAGTATAGCTACTCAATTTGTCAAAATCACATTGGACCTTTCTGAATCCACCTGCATCCTCGTAGCTCGCATTATCCTTCCTCTCCCGGTTCTGATGTCTCATGATGACCCATGATTGTATTCAATAGCAGTGCATGGTCTACTCCTGCACCTATAGTATTAGCCTTTCAAGTCAATCCCCTGCTCAGTTTAAAAGCAATGTTAATCCAAGTTTAACTTCCAAGCACTGACAATTTATCGTAACCCACTCGAGGTATTTAAATAAAGTTTTGATTATTTATCTAAATCATTCTAAATGTGCACAAACCACTAAAGCATTTGCACCATCAATATAAAGACAGCTGCAACTTTGGATGTGAGCATTGATTTTATTCTTTCTCTGTTGGAATGTCTAACCACAGATCATTTCCAGTATTTCTCTTTTAATCTTGCTTTTGTGCTCCAGAATTAACTTGACTGCAATTTAAAAATTTATATTCACGATAGAATCCCAAGATTTTATCTTACCTTTAGTTTTTAAAGACAGAAAAACTTTTCTTAAAGTGTGGCTTTTTCGGTTGTAGAGATAATTAAACATACCCTATTGTTCTCAGTTTATGTATAAAAGGAGCATGTCTGAACTGGCCTCTTAAAGTCTGGTTTTCAAGCATAGTGATTTACCTGACTTTGTTGAAGCTTTTATTACACACAGACAAGAGCAGCAATTGTATCTGCCAAGAAACTGTAAGAATGCAGACTGCTGGGCTCTGGTATACATAAAATATGCGCATGTATAATATTTATAATATTATCTCCATATACTAAAGGTTGGTTGAAGATGTACCTATTCACAAAATGACTTTATCAGAGTATTAAAATTGTGGTTATGGGTTTGCAATGGTTTCTCAAAGGAAGAAAGATCCTGATGTCTGAAGGAATTTTAACATGTTGGAGTCTATTTGCAATTCTAACTGGGGGATGTACTACGTCAATTTGTTTTAATTGTTTTGAGAGATGTGCATTTTGCACATGAAACGAATGTAATGATTAGAATTAGTACTGGATTTGTGTGTGTGTTTGTATGCAGTTGATAGGCAGTTGAGTTCCTCTGGGTGCTAGCTGGGTGAGATCCAGAGAAGCTACTTGAGCGATGCGACACCTCTGCATAATTAGATCATGGATTTCCTCTCCTACAGGCCACAATCAGTGAGAATTGGTAAGAACATCTCACAATCTCCATCAGAACCGGAGCACCATAGGGCTGCATTCTTAGCCCCCTGCTCTATTCACTACGCCTACGACTGTGTGGATCGGTACGACAATAACACCATCTACAAATTTGCAGACGATACCACGGTAGTGGGTTGTATAAAGAAAGATGATTGAGTCAGCATACAGGATGGAGTTTGAAAACTTGGCTGAATGGTGCACCAACAACAACCTTATCCTCAATGTCACCAAAACAATGGAGCTGATTGTTGACTTCAGGAAGGGAAAGCCAGAGGTGTACAATCCAGTGATCATTAGGGGATCAGAGGTGGAGAGGGTGAGCAAATTCAAATTCTTGGGAGTCACTATCTTGGAGGATCTTTCCTGGACCCAACTCACTAATGCCATTTAGATGAAAGCATGTCAGCACCTCTATTTTCTCAGGAGTTTGCAGAGGTTTGGTATGACATCAGAAACTCTGGCAAATTTATACAGATGTATGGTGAAAAGTGTGTTGACCAGCTGCATCTCGGTCTGGTATGGGAATACCAATACCCCTGAGCTTAAAGCCCTCCTCAAGGTAGTGGACACAGCCCAGGACAGCACAGGCAAAACCCTCCCCACGATCGAGAACATCTACAGGGAATGCTGCAGTCAGAGAACAGCAGTAATCATCGAGGATCCTTACAACCCAGCACATGCTTTTTTTCTTGTTGCTGCTATCGGGGAAGAGGTCCAGGTGCCACAAGACTCGCACCACCAGGTTGAGGAACAGCTGTTCCCCCATCATCAGACTCCTCAACAACAAATTCAATCCGGGACTCATTTAAGGACTCTGACTTGTGCACTTTATTGGTTTTCTTTTAAATTTTCTCTGTATTCCACAGTCAGTTTGTTTACATTTGTTATCTATTTACAGTTCTTCATTTGTTTACATGTGTACTCTGTGTACAGCTTTTTTTGCACTACTAATTAGTGGTCATTCTGCCTCGCCTGTGGGGAAAAAAGAATCTCAAGGTTGTATGTGATGACATGTATGTACTCTGACAATAAATCTAAAATTTGTGCTCACTTGCTTTATGCTGTTTAAATGCCTTTCCACTGACCTCAGAAAATTATGCAGGGGCCGAGCCTGAGTGATTAAGTTGCCACATTACAGACATTACTGTTTGGATTTTGTCAATTTGAGTGGAACTGTAGAAACACAGGTTAAAATATAAGTCTGCTAAATAGTTTGAAAAGTTTTCTCATACATTGGTCTATCCTGTTGCAGTGGTTCCTAACCTACATAAATATTTGTAACTTCTTTCTATTTCTGGTATTGTGGAAGTCCAGTTCAGTTTTGTGTGACTTCACCGAAATGCTTTAGTGGTTTGTGCACATTTAGAATGATTTAGATAAATAATCAAAACTTTATTTAAATACCTCGAGTGGGTTACGATAAATTGTCAGTGCTTGGAAGTTAAACTTGGATTAACATTGCTTTTAAACTGAGCAGGGGATTGACTTGAAAGGCTAATACTATTTTCGGTGAAGCTTTTTCAAGTAGTTCTTGGCCTTTTAAAGAGATTTCAGTCGGCTGATCCTGGTGAATCAGGCATTCCTTTTCCATTACATCAATACTTATGCAACATGATTGATGTTGTAAAGTTTGTGGGGTGACGTAGTGACTAAAACTAAGCCTACCTGACAATTACTGTTCCGCCATGGTTCTCTGCTTAACATCCGGGTGTGAGGAAGCAATATGCTCCCTTAGACTGCAGTATGATAAATTACACATTCACTTTCTGATTGAAGTCAATGCCACCTCTTGATTTTTAAATCTTTCCCCTTTCACTAAAGTTTTTTTTGTTATAAGCTTAGTGTCACAATGCCATGTACACTGCCACCATTAATCTTGCATTACAGGTACTGCCTTGTCTGAAAAATAGAAACTCATTGCCCTTGGGTGCATGCTGAATCTTAATATGATCCATTCCATTCAAATGAGTGCATGTTAAAAATTTGATTCAACTTTTTAAAAAAAAGTTCTCTTTAAACAAAAAACTAATTTCATTCCCTCGGGTAGCTTACTCTGGGATTTTCAGCTTCCTTGCTATGCATAATAAAACCTTTACAGAACATTCCTGTAAAGGTTTTAATTGAATGCGCAAATGCTATGAAACTTCCACATTAAGTGCAGAACAAGCAATGGAACTTGCCAACAGGAATCAAGCTGCAGTGTGTGTAAATATGTGATTTACATATTCAACAGTTTTGGATGTTACCCTGCTTTGATTTTTGTTTTCCCCAACTTTTTCAGCTTGGCTCTTTTCTTTCTGGAAATCCATTTAACGTTAGGATTGCTACACATTTGGCTTCTCGTTTTGCTGCTTGTACATTACTTCCATTTCTGAAAGTACTTTAGCTTGACTCTATCACCGCTGCTCATTCTTCAGGAAAAAAATTGAGCACCATGGTACTAATAACAGACCGTACCGAAACTCCAGAGTTCTGATCACAGCTCAGGCCAACAGGCAGGCAAACCTTCACCCTCCATCAACTGGCGCCTTAGAAAAGCTGCCAACATTAAAAAAAAAAGTCCCTTTGGTCACACTCTTTTTGATGTGTTCCGACAGACAAAGATGCTTTTGCTTGATAACACAAGCCACCAGGTCCAAGGACAGTTTCTTTCCTGCAGTTATTAAATGCTAAAATGGATCTCTTATTGGTAAAAGATGATGCCCTGAACTGTCTTAACATCCTGTTCTCTATTATCTTTGTAATGTACCCCTGCACTCCTTATAATACGACACCCTGCTCTTTTATTTTACTGTTGCACTATCTGCTGTACTTAAGTAAGGGTGGCATGGTTAGCACAACACTGTTAATGCCGGCAACTTGGGTTCGAATCCAGCGCTATCTGTAAGGCGTTTGTACATTCTGCATGGGTTTTCTCTGAGTGCTCTGGTTTCCTCCCACCATTCAAACATACCAGGGGTATTGGGTGGCTTGGGCTTGTCGGCTGAAAGGGCCTGTATAAATTTAAATTTAAAAAAAAAGGGTTGACTTGCCTGGATACCCTGAAAAGCATTGTTTTGCCCGTTGGAAGACGTGACAGTAAACAATTCAAGCAATCGAGTAAAAAAGCAAAATAAGTTGACAACTGCTTATGAAATGCAACGTTCGTTCATGGATCTTACTGCATGAAGAATACATTAGTAAGGGTGGCGAGGTACAGATGCAAAAAAGCAAGTGTGCCCATTGTAGTTTTCTAGGGTCACACACTTGAGTACTGGTATTGAAAGAATTTATTCATTTTGCATCTGCAGAGAAAATAAAGTGTATGTCGAGATTTTGGGTTGAGATCCCACATCAGGACCAAGGGAGAAGGAAAGATTGCCAGTATTTATCAGTGTGAAAAGGGTGGGAGAAAGGCTAGTTGGTAACAGGTGGAACCAGATGGGGAAGGAATGATGGACAAATGGAACCATGGGCAGATGGGGAGGGAATGTGAAAAGGAAAAACTAGGTATGCAGGTAGGTAGGATCAGATCAATCACGAGTTTGTGTGTATGAGATCCAAATTCAACAACAACACAACCTCAAAATCACTGTCACCCACCGTATACTGTCTTTACAACCAGCATGGTTTTTTGTGGGGCTGGTCATAGCTTACAAATTTAATTGAGGAGGTGGTGGACAAATAAATGTAGGGCAGTGGATGCTACCATATGGGCTTTGATAATGTCTTTCACAATGTTGCTCATGGTTGGCTGATCCAGAAGGTGCACGTGCAAGGGATCCATGGTGAATTGATAGCTTGAATTCAGAATTGGATGGACCATAGAAGGGGGGAGTAGTAGAAGGGTATTATTCGGGCTGGATCAACGCTGTTACACAGGGATTGAGTTTGGGAGCCCTGATGCATATGGGATTATAGAATTGGATGAAAAATTAGATCTGTCAATTAATATGTTTGTGGATGAGACTACGTTTGGTGGAGCTGCGGACAGAATAGAGGGCAATCAGCAAAAAGATCAGTCACAGATTTGGGCAAAGAAATGGCAGATGGAGCTTAATCTGGACAAATGTGAGGATGATGCCAGGATTCGAGAGTATGGGTTATAAGGAGAAGTTAGTAAACTTGAATTGTTTTCTCTGGAGCCTAGGAGGCTGAGGGGGGTGGGGGGGGGGGGTCTATAAAATTATTAATAGGGTCAGCTGTCAGAATCTTTTGCCCAGGGTAAAAATGTCACGTATGTATTTAAGGTGAATTTTTCACACAGAGGGTGGTAAGTGTCTTAGAAGAGGCTACCAGGAACAAGGGTGGACACATGAATGTGCAGGGAGTAGAGGAATACATGTCATGTGTGAGCAGCAGTGTTTTAGTTTAAATTGGGCACCTCAAGTTTAGCACAGATATGGGGTGAAGCACTTGTTCCTGTGTTCCTTGGCAAAAACCTTTAGTTGCCTTTTGCTAATTCTGGATGCTGGAAAAATAGTTGACTACCCAGCCTACATTGCTTGTAATATTTAACTCACACCATACTTTGTAGCTCATTTTGTAACTTTGCAATTAGCTATGATATTGACCAGGAATCTGAATTCTTTTTTGCTCTTTCAGCAGATTCCAATTGCCAGGCTTGGGGTTTCTAGCATTTTACGTTCTTATTTGTAGCGAATATTTCATGCTAGATGAAATTCAGCTTGCTCATTGCTCCCAACCTTGAGATTCTAAATAGGCTTCAAGTTGCACCCCACCCCCCTCCACAATATCAAATTTAAAGTTCTAAATGCTGCTCTCATTTCTTTTACATGCTAGACTCCAATAACCTGTTTTAGCCGACACAACCAGAGCCCCTTTCCCCATTATCCCTCCCTCTGTGGAATATCTATCTTATCATCACTGGACCTTGCACCCTGACACTCACGCTTCCAGGTATAAACGACCCACACTCTAGTATTGCCTTCCTAACCTTTTCCTCTTGTGGAGCAGTTTAAAATGTACCTTTGACAAAGATTTTGCATACCCTTTTGATCTTACCATTTTTTTGACTCTGCATTTTTTCATTCTGAAACTCTTGAGTCAAGAAAGTGACTTGTGTGTTGGGGATATTGCTTTGCCACAGCATGTGTTGAAGGCACAATGAAATGGCGATGAGAAAGGGCTTTGACGAGACTAGTACTGCTTGCATTTCTTAGGATAATTTCCATTTTAAAGGGACTACTTATGGAAAAATATACTGTATATTTCAGCATACGTCGACTGGTGTATAAGTCAACTGCCCCTTTTCAGCCTCATTTTAAGGGTTTTATGGTATATCCGGCGTATAAGTCGACCCCAATTTTATGGATGCCTGAGTCGGCCCAATGACCGGCGTATAAGTCAACCACCAAAGATCGCGATGCCTGAAATGGGCTGTTGATTTGATCCCCCCCACCACCCCATGATTGCACGGATTGATCTGCTGGGCGTTGGCTGGAGGTGATTGCTATCATGGAGGGTCCATCGACACAATGCAACTTGCAATGAAAATATAAAGTGAGTTTTGTTGAAAGTGATACAAATGGCCAAGAAAATCAACAATTGACCTGCTGCAAGAACATTTGATGTGTATGAGAAGTTGGTAAGAGATTGGAAGAAGAAAGAAGAGACTTTGAGAAAAATACCAAAAAGGCAATGTTCTTTGAGAAAAGGAATCACTCATTGGCCAGAGTTGGAAAATCACGTTGCAGAATGGGTACGTGAACAGAGGCAAGATTGCTACATAGTCACCCAAAATAAAATAAGAACATTTGCACTGCAGTGGGCCAAGTCACACCCAGACCTCAGTAAAGATTTTGAGGATACAGTCGGCTGGTGTAATTGTTTTATGAATAGGAAAAATCTGGCATTACGACAAAAAACAAAAATTGCACAGAAACTACCATAAGATCTTGATCATAAAGTTGTAAGTTTTCACCAGTTTATTATACGGAACCGGCAGAAACACCAGTTTGCATTGACAAATATCGAAAACATGGATGAAACCCCATGAATTTCAACATGATGGACAGTAGAACAATGGAATGGAAAGGTGTTAAAATGGTGCAAACCAGAGGTACAGGCCACAAAAGGACCAGGTTTACCGTGGTGCATGGCCGAAAGGACGAAGTTAAGACCCTTGGTAATCTTCAAATGCAAAAGTAAACCGAAAAATAAATTTCCCTGCGGGTATCTTTGTACATTTTCATGAAAAAGAATGGATGGATGAAAAGGGTGTAAAACTATGGATAGACCATGTGTGGAGCAGACAGCCAGGGGGTTTATGCAAAGAATGGAGTTTGCTGGTCTGGGATATGTTTCGTAGTTGCTTTACTGAGAAGACTAAAAGTAGATTAGCACTGCATAATACTTACATTGGGCTTATCCCGGGTGGTTTGACATCTATGTTGGAAATTCTCGATGTCTGCTTAAACAAGCCATTCAAAGACCATGTGCACGAGGAATGGAATACATGGATGTCAAAGGCAGAAAAATCATTTACAAAAGGCAGGGCAGTGCATGCTGCATCACTTGATGTGCTGTGTAACTTTGTGCTCAAGGGATGGGACAAATTTAGAGACTGTAATAAAATCATTTAAAAAGTGCAGTATCTCTTGTGCAATTGATGTCACGGAAGATGATTTATTGTGGGACACTGACAACGAAGCTGAAACGGCCTCATCAGACACAGACTGGGACTCATGATGACTGTTTAAACAGTGAGAGTTTGGATGTGCTTGCCGCCATCTTTGCTTCAGGCAATGAGAGCGAGAATGATTTTTAAGGGTTCTGAATGTATTGTTGTTTTCAGACAATTATAGCGATTTTGAAGGTTGCTAATTGTGTTGTAGTTTTCAATAAAAATCTCAATGAAAATCTGTTGCAGTCAGTTTTGTTTTTGGTTTTTCAAGGATTGACTTGTCCACCAGATAGGCGCAAATGGACTTTGAGCTGAATACAATGTCTCCAAAGTACATCCAGCGTACAAGTCAACCCCCATTTTTTTGAGATTTTTTTGGGGTTTCTTGACTTGACTGAAATATACGGTAGCTCTTGCTAATTTTCTGTATGTTGTGTAATTGTACTTGTGTATGTGCCAAATCATGAACGAATAGTGGTCTCTATTACTTTGACTTCTACAGGAGAGTTGATAATTGAAAACTTCATACTATAATCCTAGAAAACATCATAAATGTAGGTTGTTTCCACCAAACTAGGATGTAAAAATGCAAGCTTCACATATCTAAAGCTGATGAATTTCAATTATATTATGAATTCATCATTTATCTTCTTTAAATCAGGATTTGGATGAAAATGCAGTAAAATGTGTTCATAAATGTTGAATTTCTTGGAAATTGTTGCATTAAGAGTAATGAGGAAAATTCTGGAGGGTTGACTTGCACATCCATTTGCTAGTCCTTTGGTGGAAAAGTTGGCACCTGAGTTGTGACTGGAACTCTCATTGGAATCACTTTATTTGATTTGGATTTTGGGTAAATGAATATTGGGCAATATAACCAAAGTCCAATGGTGTGATTAAATGTTTAGAATCTAATACATTGCTGGCTTGTTTAGAAGAAAAGGCTTTTCTTGCACTGTGTTGAAACAGTACTTTGTTCAGTAAAGCATTCAATCGGTTTGAATTTTTTAAATTTATGCCAAATGTTCATTGTTTATCTCAATATTTTAGGAAGTCCTTTCTCAAGCCATGTTTGCATACTGCATAAATGAGAAAATCTGATTATTTATTGCACACTAGTGTATTGCACAACTTTGGAAATTTGAACTTTGCCCTAAAGTCCTGCCTGAAGAGTTTCTGAAGTGTGACATGTCTTTAACATTCCTTTTGTAATCGGAATGTTCATTTTTTAAAAGAAGATTTTTATTGGCATTGGGATTGTATTAACATACCCACAAATTGTTATAATCACTCCACATCATTTTAGTCTTCATAAAAATACAATAAATGAATTCTTGTGGGATGAAGTAAAGCTGAAATAACCCAACTGGAATGGACTGAGATTGTTAGTGAAGCAACAGGAAAGGGAAGATTGCATGTTCTGATGCTCAGGTTAGGATATGATTTGTTTTATAGGTGATTATAATAGTAGTTTTTTTACAAGCATCTTTAATTTATTATGCTTTATTGACATTGGAAGCTGAAAATAGCCAGTGATGTAATGCTGTATCGTATCACCAGAAGATGGGGTTTGTCTTTAGTTCAAAACTCTGCCACTTTTATGTCATGTTGGAGTTAATTAGTGCTTGTCTGCTTTCTGGTCTTGAATTGCTTGATGGAATTCAATGATGTGGGGAGTCCGATGAATGCATTTGGTTCAGTGAAGAAGCCTTGCTCAAAAAAAAAATGAGAACTTGTCCTAATTCTCTTTTTCATTTCAGTATTTGTGCTGCAAAATTCCTTCAAAAAGGCTGTTATCCAGCTTTTTGCTTTCTGACTGTGGATGCAGCTCATGGAATCCAGTAGCGTCACACAAACCTTTGCAGTTTTCCCTACTTTGTCACTGGGGGTTCTTCCCATTTTGACCCACATTGGATGAGATCTGATACAGCTTCAGTGACTCCATTAATTTCAGCAGAAAGAACCACATGAAGGAGATGAGATGTTGGAAGTAATATGATGCTAGTTTTGATGTGAGTTGATTGAAATTTCCTAATTGTTTCCAAATTTTGAATATTAGTGCAATTTTGCAAAATTGTTTCATAATATAAACATTTTTTAGAATCCTTTTAACAGAGAGTGTTGTTCACAAGAATTCAAGCTCTTTGACTGTCTTGACAGTAGATTCAGCCTGAGGGTGGCTGAATCTATGTTCAAAGCTTCCCATTGGGGTGTCTGCAAAACAACAATAGCTCAGCATCATATATAGTGTTCAGAACTTCTCAGTGCAATAATGATTTCAACAGCAAGTATTGTATGTGGGAACATACAACAAACTGCCTAGGACCTTCCATTCTCCCAAGCACAAGGACTCTCCAACCAGATGGCATTAGCATTGACTTCTTAGATTTCTTCTCGACTACTCCCTGTTCTCCCTCATCCCCATCTGTATGTTTCCTTTTCGCCAGCTCTGCACCCCCTTCCCTCTCCATTCACAAAAGCATTCCCCCCTTCCCTGTTTGCTGGTGTTCCCTCCCTCCCTTATTACCTCCTTCCTGCAGAACTGTGCTCCTCCCACTGCCCCTCACCCCCATCATTTTATTCAAGCACCTGCCTACTGCTCATACCTTGATGAAGGCCTCAGACCTGAAGCGTTGATTCTATACCTTTATCTTTGACCGTGTCTGCCTGTCCCACATCGGACTTGTCAGCCACAAACGAGCCTGCAGCTGACGTGGACATTTACCCCTCCATAAATCTTCGTCCGCGAAGCCAAGCCAAAGAGGGAAGAGAGATAAAGTACACAGTTTGCCCTGCTGAGTTTCACCAGCATTGTGTTTTTACTAATCACATGACCTTTAGTTTCATAGCCCATGAAAGGATTGAATGTTGATGTGCTGTCCATGTGTTGACCATCTTCCCCCTCTCTGTAATATCATCCAAGACTTCTCAGACTGTCAGCCACCAAATTTGTTCCGTAAGCTTTCAGCTAGACTTCAGAAAGTGATCAATTCTGGATAAAGAGTTAAACAGTGAAGAAGTTTGTCTCACACTTTAGTGAAAAACATCATGCATTTAAGCAGAAAAGCATGAAAATTGTGGTGCTGCCTGGGAGCAATTGACCAACTGTCATGAGCAAGTTGTGGACAACACCAAAAGTGGTTGGATAGTAGCAGAGGTTATCTAAGATTAGGACTGCAATCAGCTATTCAGCCATAATTCAAAGCCAGAATTTTTTGGGGAGCACTCTTGATCATAACCTTTCTTACCTGCAACACCTCTACATTATAAAAGCTAAGGTCTGGATAAGATGATCTCACACAGAGCAGAGCCAACATATTACGCACTGCCTCATGAGCACTGGCCTATCCAAAGGCAAGATGCTACTGCTCAACCTGAATCAGGAGTTGCCACAAACAAAGTGAACTCACAGGTGTCCTTTCTGAAGAAACAAGACCAATGTAGCTCAAGTGGCTTCCTTCTTTAACCCACATTGAACTTTCTGATGCAACACACAAATTGCTAGAGGAACTGTCCAGCAGCATACCTGGAAGGCAGTAGAGGGTCAAGGTTTTTGGTTGTAGCTCTTCATCAGGCACATCAAGAAAGATGGTAGAAGCCTGAATAAAAGGGTGCGGGAAGAGGGAGGAGCACGACCACATGATAGGTCGATACAGGTGGGAATGGGGAAAATAGGGGAAATACAGGAGGAAGAGGCAGAGGTCTAGGCAAGGTGCACTTTGATAGGAGAACAGTAGATGATACACAGAAGAGTGGGGAGCTTAAGAAAAGAAGGTGTGACAGGCAGATGGAGAGGTTGGGGGAAAGATTGGGGCCAGAGGGATCAAGGAAAGTTAGGTAGTGGGTTTAGAAAAGGGGGAGGTTACTGGAAATTGGAGAAGTTGTTGTTGATGCTGTCTGGCTGGAGACTGGAAAGTCAGAATATAAGGTGGTGATCTTCTAATTTGTGGCCTCAACTTGCCAAAACAGCAGGTCATGGATAGACAGATCCGTGTGGGAATGGAAAATGGAACTAAAAGTAGTGATCCTCCAGGAGATCCTGACTGTTGGGGTGGATGAAGCGAAGGTGGTCAAGGAAGCAATTCACCCAATTTGCGTCTGGTCTCCCCAGTGAAGATCTGCAGTGTACTTTAGAGATCTCCCGTATACATGTTTAAAGGTCCATTGCCTTTACTATTACATACATCATACCCTACAGTCCCCCCTCTTGATGGGCCACAAACCACCTTATCTAGATTATAAAGATCTAGACGAACAGGGAAAGTGGGCAAAGGAATGGCAGATGGAATTTAAATTGGATGAATGAGAGGTGTTGCACTTAGCTAGGTTGAACTAAGTTGGAACTTCAAGTTCAATGTCGGGGTGCTCAGGGTTGTAAGTGATGTCATGTATGTACTCTGACAATAAATCTGAAATCGCCACATGTGAAAGAGGTTGTATTGTGAATAAACCAGTTAGACACCTCATACCTAGTACATGCAATGCAAGATATCACCAAACACAAGACTACACCATCTGCCTGCGCTGGTGATGCCTCCCTCCCAGATGCATTGAATAACTTCGATGGACACTTTGAGGCAAAAAACGACATGGTGGCGAAGAAGACCACCAAATTATCAGGTGCTGTGTCTTGCATTAGCCGATGTGAAGGGAGAGTTAGGCAAGGTCAACCCACGGAAAGCTGCTGGTCTGGACAACATTCCCGACAGTGTGCTCAGGGGATGTGCTGCTCAGACAGCAGATGTTCTCATTGACATCGTTAACATCTCCCTGAGAAGTGCCATGGTCCCAACGTGCTTCAAAGCCACCACCATTGTCTCTGTGCTGAAGAAGTCTTCTGTGTCCTGCCTCAATGACTACTGTCCTGTTGCACTCACATCGATTGTCATGAAGTGCTTTGAGAGGCTCGTCACGGGGCACTTCAAGCTTATGCTGACCCCTGCAGTTCACATACAGATCCAACCGCTCTATGGATGATGCCATCGCCACTGCCCTCCATCTAGCCCTCACCCAGCTGGAAAATAAGGACCCATATGCTTGAATGCTGTTTATTGATTTCTGTTTGGTATTCAACACAATCATTCAACAGTACCTGATAAGGAAGTTGAGCCTGCTGGGTCTAAACACCTCGCTCTGCAATTGAATTCTCGATTTCCTGTTGGGAGACCTCAGGCAGTCCGGATTGCTAACAGCACTTCCAAGACCATCACACTGAGCACGGGTGCCCCCCCGCCCCCCCACCGAGGGCTGCGTGCCCAATGCAGTTCACACTGCTGACCCACAGCTGTACAGCTAAACACAGCTCAAAGCGCATCATCTAGTTCACTGACGACACGACTATGATGGGCCTTATCAGTAAGAATGAAGAGTCCGTAAAAAGAGATGAGGTGCAGTTGCTAACAGACTGGGGAACAGCCAACAGCCTGTATCTGAATGTTAATTAAACAAAATAGATGGTTGTCAACTTCAGGAGGGTCTAGGGGGACCACACTCCACTGACTATTGACAGCTTCACCGTTGAGGTCGTCAAGAGTATAAAGTTTCTTGGAGTGTACCTGATCCCTTAATACCAGCTCCATAGCCAAGAAAGCCCATCAGTGCCTCTATTTCCTGCGAAGGCTGGGGGAAGTTCATCTCCCACCCTCCATCCTCACTACATTCTACAGAGGATGTATCGAGAGCATCCTGTGCAATTGCATCTCTGCCTGGTTTGGAAGCTGTACCACCTCGGACCGCAAGACCCTGCAGAGGGTAATGGTCCGTGGAAAAGATCATTGGGGGCTCTCTTCCTATCATGAAGGGCATCTACAACACTCAATGCATGCAGAAAGCAATAAACATTGTGAAGGACTCCACACACACCTTGTGTAAACTGATCTCCCTTCTGCCATCTGGTAGGAGGTAGCACAGCACTCAGGTCATTATGTCCAGATTGAGCAACAGTTTTTTTTCTCCCCAAGCTATCAAGCTCCTGAATTCCCAGAACATGTGTAGATAGTGTACCATAGAGTTTTACTGGATATGTCTTATTATTTTATTGTGTTTAACTTCTATTTTTGTATTTATCTAAATCTGCTCCGTGGTCCTGGAGAAATGTTATCTCGTCTTTACCGTGCGAGCATGGTATGAACGATAAATAAAGGTGACTTGACAAGTAAGACACGGAAAACCTGTGCAGAGTTGCAGAGAATGATCAGTTGGTATGGAAGTATGGAGCAAATGTTGTGCAACTTTAATATTTTGAGATTCATTAAGGAGGCTGATAATAGCAGAAAGAAACTCCTTGAATCTGGCAGTATGTGATTCTCATGAATCTTATCTCTGTGGCTGAATGGTCAGGCCCTGGAAAATGTTGGAGAACAGAGAAACTTGGGAGTGCAGCTATATAGTTTCCTACAGTGGCAATGCAAGATTCAAGATGAAAGCTTCTTTCTTGTCATGTAATAAAAACTATTATTACACATTACACATTTCATCTGCAGGTAGATAGGATGGTGAAGAAGGTGTTTGGCATACCTGTCTTCAGTCGGGGCATTGAGTACAGGAGCAGGAATGTCATGTTACAACTGAACAAGATGTTGGTGAGACATCACGTAGAGAATTGTGTG
Organism: Narcine bancroftii; assembly: GCF_036971445.1. Taxonomy (NCBI): domain Eukaryota; kingdom Metazoa; phylum Chordata; class Chondrichthyes; order Torpediniformes; family Narcinidae; genus Narcine; species Narcine bancroftii. The sequence continues at coordinate 6,738,315 of NC_091475.1, read as the reverse complement.
GAGTTCTTGTCATCCAGCTAAAGGAAAGATATCATTAAGCTGGAGAAGATGCAGAAAATGTTCATAAGAATGTTACTGGGGTGGGGGGGGGGTGCTTGAATTATAAGGAGAGGCTGGATAGGTTGGGACTTTTCTCCCTGGAGTGTAGGAGGCCAAGACAGAGGCCTTATTGAGGTTTATAAAACGAGTAGCATTGACGGGCAATTTTGATCAGATGGAAAGACAGCAGAGCACCAACACTGCATACAGGATGTTATGTCTTGCTTGAGTTTGGAGAAAATTAGATCTAGTGTTAAAGAGACCATGGTTGAATTGGACAAAATATGGTGCCCATTCATGGAGTTTTATCATAATTTGATGACTTAGGCAGGGCTGCTCTGGGGGGGTTCCTATCTGATGTCCGCGAGCTGATACTCGATTCTTTACAATGTATTTGCTGGTGACTGCGTTTACTGAGAGGGGTTAGATTAGTATGGGGGGGGAGTTTCCTTTTTTAAAAATCTCTTCTTATTTTTGTTTTTTCTGCAACTAGAAGAGATTCGTCTATGTAGATAATCACTACGTTTATCTCTGTATTAGAATGTGAGGTGAAATTCTCCAAAGATTTTTCACTTTTTGAGAATTATATAAGACAATGTATAATAGATATGTGACCCATATTCTGTATTGCATTAAACAAAAGCCATACAATTAATTAATATCTTAACCATATATACATGTTATATTTCTCTCTATCAAATTAATAAAAATATTTAAAAAAGAGAAGGCAGTGGAAGAAATTTCAAAGTAATTTTCCAAATGGAATTACGGTTATGCTTTAAATGGAAAGAAGCTACAGAGGTTTAATGTCGAAGAGCATGGTGTGGAGTTATTTGAACAGTATTTTAAAGAGTTGGGGCAGACATGGGCCAAATGGCCTCTTTCTTTGATCCATAATTTTATGAGCAGTATTTTTTAAATTAAAACTCGAATCAACAATAGTTATTTGTTCAAATAAAAGAGCAAACCATGGGAATTACACATCAAAAGTACATTATTGGCTGTAAAGTCATTTGTGATTTTCTGAATTTGTAGGCACAATGTAATTTTGATTTTTTTTTACGGTGATGTTTGTTTTAAATTAGTTTGGAGCAACCATTGGTTCTGGATGGATTTTGAAGTGATTTAAAGCAGCTACAAATTTAAGAAATAACTCCTATTCACTGAGTGTCTGTTGATCTAAAAAAAATTCAATATTCTGCAAGTAATCAATTGCAGAAACGAAAGACTTTGTTTCAGAGCTGATGCGGTATTTGTTCTTCTCTGTCCCATATTGAAAGGATTTATTTTGTATTTGGTGGGGTAATGAGTTAAAGAGGTTGTTTCAAATGTGCTGTCAACCTGCTTACACGTTTATAAATCCTGATGTCATCCCCTACCAATTAAATTGATGCATTCCATATGTAGGATTTCATCTTTCGAAGTCCATGGCTTCAGTAACCCAGAGGGGTAGTTATCAATGGGACAGGCAGCTGGAGAAATTAAAGGTGATATTGTTTTGAACAATATTGCATCCTTGGTAAATAGAAATTCATGAAATGTGTATTATGGACAGAATCCTTTTAAAATAAAAAAATCAATTAATTTCTGTTGGTAATTTTGAGTATTTATCTCTTAGGATAGGAAGCACCTTATAAGATTCTGTACATTTATCACTATCTCCATATACTATTTTCAGAAACAAATATTTCCACGTGTTTCTTTTCTAAAATTTGTGGATGTATAATTTTCCTTTGCAACTCCAGATCTGCATTTCTATGACTTATGAAATGCTCCAGGCCCACTCATAATGCCATCTTAGTTTGGCCCACTGGAATGTATTTTATTCCTTCCCCTTCCCTCCTCAACCCCTCCCTCACTCCTCACTCTCTCCTTTCCCCCACTTCCCCTCCCCCTCTCCCCCTCCCCCTCCCCCCTCTCCCCTCCCCCTCTTCCCCTCCCCCTCTTCCCCTCCCCCCTCTTCCTCTCCCCCCTCTTCCCCTCCCCCCTCTTCCTCTCCCCCCTCTTCCCCTCCCCCCTTCCCCTCCCCCCTTCCCCTCCCCCCTCTTCCCCTCCCCCCTCTTCCCCTCCTCCCTCTTCCCCTTCCCTTTGTTTAAAAATTTGAAAATTTTAGACATACAGCACGGTTAACAGGCCATTTCAGCCCTCAAGTCTGTGGTACATAACTTACACCCAATTAGCCTACACCCCCAGTACATTTCAAACAGTGGGAGGAAATGGAGCCCCCAGGGAAAACCCATGCAGATTCGGGGAGAACATGCAAATTCCTAACAGCGCGGGATTTGAACCCCAATCCTGATTGCTGGTGCTGTGAAGGCATTGCACTAACTGCTATTACCAACTGTGCCATCCCTCCCCACTTTTAGCCCTCCCCTGCTTTCGTCCAGCCTCTTGCTGCCCTTGTCCTCGTTGCTTTTTCAATATCATTACCAAATCTCCATGAACTCCTGAGGAAGTAGAGACTCTGATGTGCTTTCTCTAAGATTACTTTAGTGTGTTGGGTCCGGGAAAGGTCCAGGAATTAAAATTTGCTCACCCTCTCTACATCTGATCCCGCAATGATCTCTGGCTTTGCACAATCAGCTCCTTGGTTTTGGTGACATTGAGTGTGGGGTTACTGTTGGTGCACCATTCAGCCAAGTTTTCAATCTCCCTCCAGTACGCTGACTCATTCCCCTTTTTATACAACCCAGTTATGTGGTATCGTCAACAACTTTGTACATGGTGCTGTCGTACTGAGTCACACAGTCATGAGTGTAAAGTGAATAGAGCAGGAAGCTAAGAACACAGCCCTGTGGTGCTCCAGTACTGATGGAGTTAGTGGAGATGTTCTTACCAATCCCCACTGATTGCAGTTTGGAAGTGAGGAAATCCAGGATCCAATTACACAGTAGGGAACTTAGTCCCAGGTCTTGGAATTTGCTGATAAGATTTGAGGGGATGATGATGTTGAATGTCAATCTATAGTCAATAAAGAATCAATGAGATGGCAACAGCTGTGGACCTTTTGCTGTGGTAGGCAAATTGGAATGGATCCATGTTGTCGCTCAGACAGGAACTGATATACTTCAATACCTCCCACAAAACACTTCGTTATGAATGTGAGTTCCCCTGGTCAGTAGCCATTAAGCCAAGTTACCTCACTCTTGGGTCACAAGTACAATTGAGGTCTGTTTTGAAATGCGTGAGATGTTGAAGACGTCCATGAATACTTTAGCAAGTTGGTCAGGACAGGTTTTCAGTCCTTAGCCGGGCACTCCATCGAGACTGGATGGTTTCCGTGGATTCACTCTCCTGAAGGCAGCCTGCACGTCATCCTCCGATTCTGACAGTAGAGGATCATCAGGAGATATGAAGTGAACAGTGATTCTTCCTTGTTCTGGTGGTCAAAATGGGCATAGAAGGCACTGAACTCATCTGGGAGTGAAGCTTTGCTGCTTCCTACTGCACCGGATTTAGTTTTGTAGCAGGCTGTTGGGTATCCATCGTAGTTTCCATTCTCGTCTGGAATCGCCATTTTGCCTGGGAGATGGCTTTTTGTAGGTCCTACCTGCTCCTTGAGCAGTGTTCTGGATCTCTGGACTTGAATGCCTGTAGTCTGGCTGTCAGCAGGTTCTAGATTTCATTGTTCATCCAGGGCTTCAGGTTGGGGGAAATCCCTGAACGATTTGGTGGGGACGCATTTGTCCACAGCTGTTTGGATAAAGCCTGTAATGGTCCTGGTGCAAACATTCAGACCTTCAGCGGAGTTCGTGAACACTGCCTAATGCATTGTCTTGAGGCATTTCTGTAACTGTTCTTCAGCCTCATGCAACCATCTTCTGTCCTGATCTCTGGAGCCTCTCTTTTTTAGCTCTGTCTGTCTGAAGGCAGAAGGAGCACAGCCACGTCTTGTTCCTGTTGAGATGTGGCTTGTTCTTCGTGCACCATTTTATGACCTTTTCAACCTCCTCTCTGCAATGCGACTTATGAGGCCAACTACTGTTGTATCATCCACAAATAATATGATTCTGTTGTAGCTGAGTCTGGTCGTGCAGTTGAGGGTCAGCAGCGTGAACAGTAGTGGGCTGAGCAAACAACCCTGAGGTGCACCAATGGGGCTGATGGGGATTGAGGATTTGGTGTCAACCCAGACAGACGGTGATCACTTCATCCTCTTCCAACTAAAAGCATGACCCAACACTGTCCTCTCAAACTCTCCTCCCAGACAATTGTTGTCCAAGTTGTTACATTTTCACCATCTAGATGATTGGAGTTTAAATTTTTTTTAAACTGTTAAAAACTTTGTAACTTTGCCATCAGTTCAGTGAACTGTTGCCCACTTGCTTGTGCCTCAGTGAACAGTTTGACCCTGAGATTTAAATGGTTAATTTTCTTCTGATCCTCTATATATAGAGCAGCACAACTGACAGAATTTTAGGAATTGCATTTGTGTTTTGCTGAGAGTTTTCAAGCAAGAAATTTCCGTCCTTGCATGAAGTCAAGTGCAAGCATTTTGTCCAAACAAGTATATTTTAATGCACTGGGCAAAAATAAATTATGTGACTAATGATCTCATCCAGGACCTATCTGGATAATTTATTATCTGCATTAAAATAATTATGATGTTTGCCGATAAAAGTGGAGTGTGCAAAATTATACATTGCTTGGAAGAATATATCAACAGTTGGGGAGAATTTTTTTATCCTCATTTTCCAATGATTCTGTGCTCGAACCTATATATTAACCACTTATAACTTCAAAGGAAACTAGTCTGCCTAATTGATAACTGCTTCGAGGAGGAACCACTAACTTAACCCTGTATCTTCCATCACTTCATCGTTTATTCCTGCACTCCTTTGAACATTTCTCCCAAACATTCTCTGGCGAAAAATTTAATACCGTTAAAGTCATCCGCATGGTGTTATTCTTTAAACCTTCTCCAATTTGCGTAATTGATTCTTGAACCAGAAAAGTATCCCCTATTTACTTGAGACCCTTGTACATTTTGAAAGTCCCTCAAGTCTCCTTTCGTCTTGACCATTAGTACAAATAGTCCAAAGGGAGTGCTATGCCATTGGACACATTGTTGTCCAGATGGGATGTTGTGCGAAGTGGAGTCTGCTCCCTAAGCCCTACTTTTAAGAAGAGAGGGAGTATCACTGAGCCAAATTTTACCTCTCCAGCATCATCTTGAGTAAATTGTCTTCTGCATGCACCATACTTTCTACTTAACAACTATGTTTGTGGTTTGGAAAATAACTTAATTGCAAAATATTTTTGGGGGACATCTTGAGGCTGGAAGGTGCAAGATGACTGCACGTCTTTTGTTCTCTTGAGTATATTGGGGGTCTCTCTATGATGCTTTCTCTGGTCCAAGACCTTTGTAGAATGGGGCCTCAAACCACACACAGTCAGAAAAATGGTCACTTAGCCAAGGTAGGTAAAGGATAGCCTGAGGTTATTGAACTGAAATTGACTGCTCAGTTGCATCAGTTGGTTCATACAGCTTCTAAGAAGGCACCCAATGGATGTGCCTCAAAGAAGGCACTTCTTGGTGGCCCCGATAACACAGCAGTTAGTGCAACACTATTGCAGCACCAGTGACCCTGGTTTGAATCTGGTGCTGTCTGTGAGGAGTTTATAAGTTTTCCCTGTGACCTTTGTGGGCTTTCTCAGGGTGCTCGGCTTTCCTCCCATTCTCTGAAACGTACAGGGTTTGTAGGGTGCTGGTGTAATTGGGCAGCAATGATTTTGTGGGCTGGAAGGGCCTTTCTACCATGCTGAACCTTTAAAATAAAATAGCGAAAATTAGGAGGACATTGGTCGTGTTTCAACTGCATAAAGATGTCTTCTATTTTTATGAACAATGTTTATTCAGGACAAGCTTGAGGACTCTATAATCATTTTCATTTTATAGTGAAACATTAAATTTGAACTCTGACTCCTTGGTCAACTCTGAATGCATGCATCTTGACAAATGTCCCAAAATGCTATGAATTGTGGCCACTGTTTTAATGTTGAAGCATGTGTGTCAATTGGCACACAGCAATCTTCCAGTGTAACGGTGTGATAATCAGGCAAGTGTTGGTGATACAGACGTGCAAATAGCTGGAAATTTTCAGCATGTCAGGCTGTATCAGGAAAGAAAAACTAGAGTTGTGACAAAGGGTCTTTCGCCTGAAACGATCTCTTGTTTCTCATTCCACAATGGTGCTGATTGTGTCCAGAAATATCTGATCTTGTTTCAAATTTCCAACATCTGCAGTTTCTGATTTACAATCTCTTTGGTGATGTTGGCTAAAATTGCTGCAAGGTAATTGCCCTATACTTCAAAATAGTGACAAGGACTCTTGGATCCGCCTGAGAGATTATTCCGTCACGTCACAGAAATAATCTTTGGCGCTTCTGAAAAGTGACTAAAATTGAAAATGAGTGAGATGACATAGTTTGGAATGCAAATTTAATCTGTACATATTAAGAGAACTACTCCGAAAAAAAATTATATTGGGAGAATTTATTTGCAAATCATTGGTTCTCGGATTCCTTTGGACATGAAATGAAGCAAAAATAGGTGCTTGAGGTCGGGGAGTTTTTTTAAAAAAAGATCGAATCGGCAGATGCATACAGGCAGTGTTTTTTTTAAAGACCAACAGAGGAAACAAAGTCCATGCTTTTAAGGATCTTACATCATCACAGATTTTTAATTGGTCTCAACCACACTTTAAATTACCTCAATCATATTGCAAATTTTTGATTATTGTTTCAAGTTATTTTCTCTGTTCTATTAATGTCCAAAAATTATTGCTTTGAATTGCAATATGCACTATTGGGTTTAAAGAAAAACCCAAAAAAGTACTCTTTGAGTATTAGTATAAGTTATATAACTACTAGTTTCTCCTCATTTTTATGCCTGGGTTGATTTAATTATTACAAACCATGTTTTATTTATGGCTGGAGAGCCTTGGATTTTTGCATTATTCATTACAATCATTCTGATTTTGGAAGTTGTAGCTTTCCCCCCTTCTTCACTTCCTGAAAATTATACCTGATTTCTTCTCGGTGGCTTTGCTGGTGGAAGCACCTATCCTGATGTACAGAAGATGAATTTTCACAATTAATTTATCACTTCAGCGTAATCACTCAGAAGTAATTAGCTGCAGAGCATGTGGGATGATTTGAGGACATAAGAGTTTTATGAACACCAAGTCCTTCTTATTAAGGTTTTGTAAGTTTGCACATCCCACGGACAATTAACACATGACTAAGGCCCTTACCTTTGTATCCTATAGCGCCCTCAAATTTACAATCTTTGTGCTTGCCCTTTACCATCCCCTCTGGCCTTCCCTCTCAGAGATGGAATGCTCGGTCCTCAGTGAGGCCTTACCTTTGTCCCCCCCGCCCACTCCTTAATAAGTTCCGTGCAGCCCCGGATGCCGAGCTCGTCTCCCATCGTCTCCATCTCCACAATCACTTCCCAAGCATGACTCTCCACCTCCCCAGTCAAGAGTCCTTCTCCCGCTTTGTCTTTTTCCTCCTCTTGAACACCTCATCAGGGCTAGCTGCCCAATATGGATCCTTTTATTTCCAATTGCTGCTGAGACATTAACTGTCTCAATTTCATCACTCCCCTCTCTTATTCTGATCTCACCTCCTTCGATAACTCTGCCTCTCACTTTCTCCGCAACAATCGCAGCCTCACTATCTGACCCACAGATAAGAGTGGTGCTGTTGTGGTTTGGTGTACTGGCCTCTACCTTGCTGAGGCCAAACGTCACCTCTCAGATACCTCCTCTTACTTATCTCTTCTGCATGACCCCACCACCGAACATCAAGCCACTGTCTCCAGTACTATCTCTAACCACATCACCTCTGGTCAGCTCCCTCCCATGGCCTCCAACTTCACTATTTCCCATCCATGCACTGCGTGATTCTACCTCCTACCCAAGATACACAAACCTAATTATTCAGGTTGACCCATGGTTTCCGCATGCTCCTGCCCCAGTGAACTAGTATCATCTTATCTCGACTCCATTTTTTTCTTCCGTTGTCCAATTCCTCCCTTCCACGATGCCTCACAAGCCCTCCATCTCTTCAATGACTTCCAATTCCCTGAACTTGACTGCCTCATTTTGGCATACAATTTCTTTACCTTCCCATCCCTCATACAGAAGGTCTCAAAGCCCTCCTCTGCCTGGCAGAACTTGTTCTCACGCGTAATAACTTCTCCTTTGACTCAACCCACTTTCTCCAAATCAAAGGAGTAGCCTTGGGTACCCTGCATGGGTCCCAGCTATGCCTGCCTGTTTGTGGGCTTTGTGGAGCAATCCATGCTGCAAGCCGACACAGGCAATATTCCTCCACTATATTGACGACTACATTGGTGCTGCCTCATGCAGTCGTGATGAGCTTGTCAACTTCGTTCACTTTGATGCTAATTTTCACCCCAACCTCAAATTCACTTGGTCCATCTCTGGCGACACCTTCCCCTTTCCTGATCACTCTGTCTTCATGTCGGGAGACAAGCTTTCTACATTTTTTATAAATCCACTAACTCCCATCACTACCTCGACAATATTTCTTCACACCAGGTTCCCTACAAGGATTCTATTCCTTTCTCTCAATTTCTCCATTTATAAGGTGATGAAGAGCTTAAGCCTGAAACACTGTACTTTATAGAACAAAGATAAAGAAACAAAACCAATGTTTGACCTGCTAAGTTTCTCCAGCATTGTTTTATTTTAACACCATCATTCTCTATAAAGCACTGCCTGTTTTTTGGTCGCGAGCTGTCTCTGTTCACATTGCTGCACCTTGTGAATTCAGAAATGGTGTCAAAACAGATGATCATCAAACACAACTTCTTTTCAAATGTTTAAGCCAGTCGTTCTCAACTTTTTTTCTTTCCACTCACATACCACTTTAAGCCATCCCTTACTAAACACAGAGCACTGGTGGCATAGGGAACCACTGCTCTAAACTCGATTGTTACTGAAATATTTTGTTTGAGAAAAATTGTCATTGGCTCATTTCCTTTGGAGGTCAGAAACCGTGCACATAACGCGTCAATGAGGTACGATTAAAACAGTGGTTTTCAAACTTTTTCTTCCCATCGACATGCCACCTTAAGCAATCCCTTACTAATCACAGAGCACCGATGGCATAGGGACTAATTAAAGTGGTATGTGAGTGGAAAGAAAAAAGGTTGAGAACCACTGGTTTAAACATATGAAAAGATGGGTTTGATGGCCATCTACTTTCATTGACTGTTTTCACACCACTTCTGAATTCACAGTGTAAACAGAGACAGCTCGTGACCAAAAAAACAGGCAGCACACAACTTGTTACCATTGACCTGGAAACATTTATTTGGACAGTGATTGGTTATTCAATTCAAAATAAAATATTTGGGGCTAGAAATTAATTTATATGCACCTCCAAATAAAGCAATCTACTGCACTTTACTGAGTGCCTTCGGACATTTTATCATCTCAGTTTTCTGCTGGGTTTTTGTTCTTCCTAGCACTTATTTTACATGACAAATTCCCCAACCCCATCTCAAAAAAAAACCCCATCAGTGCAAATAATAAAATTTGATTGTAGTGAGTCTATGAAATAGTTCATAATTACTCTTCAAGTACTGTATTTTCATACATATAACATGCAGAAAATCATAAATTGTGTAAAAATATTTTGTTTAACATGCACACGTATATAACGTGCAAGTTTAGTATTCTAAATTCAAACAGGCAAAAGCATTTTTTAAATGGGACCTGAAACAAAGCACATACCAGTATCTGCCACAGTTAATCTCCTGCAATTAACACCCAATCAACTTCCCTCAGAGATATCAATCGCCCATTATATAGATGATATCCTGCTCCAACATATTAATGCGCTTTGGAGAGGAATCAATTAAATAGATCGCTTTTCAGAATTGAGGATTTTAATTCTAACGTTGTTTCAAGAGGCACTTGATATGTTAATCTCCTCCCTCAGGGATGGGTCTGGACGATTAACATTATAAGATATAGTGCCCTAGACAGTATAGCCTGTTTATAGGAATACCATGGCATTCAGTACAAAGAGATATTCCCAAGATCAAAATTTCCCACGCCTGCTATAAATTGTGCATGTCCTTTCATTGCCGCTATTACATTCTCATGCTCGCTATAATATTCCCATACTCGCTATAAAATGTCTTTCCCACGCCTGCTATACATTGTGCCCATTCTTTCTTTGTTGCTATTACATTCTCATACTCAATATAATCCCACTCCCGCTATAAATTACCAGTTCAACTTTCCCATTCCAGCTATTAATTGTGCACATTCTTTCAACATATAAAAAGGTTCTCATATGGTGCGCACACGCATATATCACGTGGTGAGTACTGGGTGGGAAACCATGCATTTTACGTGTGCATTATAGGTGTAAAAATACAGTAATTTACTGGTCCCATTTCCTTGACAACTGTTAGTGATAGGACCAATTATTAAATTGCATCCTTTGTCCCTGCTGGGAAGAGTGATCTCATATGACCTGAAGCATAACCTCATGTAAAACTTGACTGCTCATGCAACCTGAGATCTCTGCCATTTTGATTGGCCAGACTCCATGTTTGCATGCATGATGTGCTTCCCCAATTCAAAGACTCCAGTTTTGCCCTCACATAGACCTCCCTGGAAAATATCTGCTGGCAGTGCTAGGTTATTGCCCGAGTGTCTCTACATTCTGAATAAGGAACATGTCATATGTATCGTAGCTTTCTTGACCAGAATCCTCAGACTCCTGGCGTCATTGACACAACTCTCTCCCATCATTGCTGCATCCATTTATTCACTGACATTTATTCTTTTATTGAAATAGTGCTGCTTGGAAAGTTAAATGTTAACGTTAAAGAATGCCTCTCTTGGGTTGGATTCTATCGTGGAGCACTGAAAACACGTCAGCAAGTAATTTTGGCCTAAAATGGACAGTGTTTAGATAAGGAAAGATAGTAAAGCTGTTTTGTTCATTTTTTATATTTTTAAATTTAGCACAGTAACAGGCCCTCCCGGCCCTTGGGCCCGTGCCGCCCACATATTCCAATTAACCAACAAACGATGTACGTTTTGAAAGGTGGGAGGAAACCGGCGCACCCAAAGGAAACCCACGCAGACGTGGGGAGAACATACAAACTCCATACAGACAGCGCTGGATTCGAACCCGGGTCGCTGGCGCTGTAATAGCGTTGCGCTAACCACAGTGCTAAGTGAGCCGCCCATCTTCAATTTAAAACGATTGCTATTGATCAGGTTTTAAATACTGTCAATGCCAAAAAAAATCAGCATGGAGCAATTTCAGGGCTTGATGTTTATCTGAATAATTTATTTTCACTGCATTTTTCAATTGTGCCTAGGGGAATTTTGTGGCCTTTGCTCTAATTGTTTGTGATCATATCAGGCTAAATTTAAGATCAATATTTTACTGCTGTTATCATTAAGCAAAATGAACAGTTGCAGTGGATTCGGGTCAATTTGTAACACCTGAGATATAACTTCCAACAAACTACAGTATTTATTATTTTATTTTGAGTTTCAAATTTTCATGGCCAAATATTTCTGTTTGCAGGTAATATGGTCTTTAATTTGTAACAGACTTCAAAATGGATATATTAATCTCTGAACTAATAGTTAATATTTCACGTTAGCCACATCGGTACTGTCAATGAGATTACACTTGATTTAATAACCATTGCCTCCAACCTTTTAGATCCTCCGATGCAGTGCCAGAACTTTTTATTTTCCAATTTCTATATTTTTGTTATCTGCGTAGATTTCATATTTTGCACAGTATTCTAGCAGCATCTACTGGAAGGAATTGAAAATTGTGATGGTAACAGGGGTTCAGTAAATTGCATGGAAAGACTTTGTTTCAATCCTTACTCTGCCCCTTTCTCTGTTTTTCTGATGCATTGAAGAAAGTGTTTCTCATTCTCATTCAAAGCTTCACCATGACTTTTGTAGCTGATTTTTGCCACCCCCGAATTCAATTTTACTTTGTCCTTCTCTGATTCTTCTCCCCCCCCCCCCCCCCACAACGCCCTTTCCTGGATTTCTCTTGATCAGCAAGCCTCCTTTTGGTTTTTGCCTCAGTATTAGCGCTGGCCTGCAATTCACTACACTTCCATGTCCCTTTGTTCCTTTTTTCTCTCTGATTGCCCCAATTATTCTATCAATGAGACAGCTCTGTAAATAAATAGAACCACCAGTCATCCCAGTGGAAACATTCCTTTTGTGTTCTACATCACTCCCCATTCCCTCAAATTAATTTGATTTCTCACATTTCAAGTTCTGATAAAGGTTCATCAATCAGAAACTTTAATGTCAAACAGAGGGGCACAGGTCCTTCATCCCACCACGTCTGTGCTAATCATGAAGCCAATCTACTAATCCCATCTCTGTCGGTTCACGATGTGTATCCCTATTTCCTGCCTGTTCACGTGTCTATCTTAAAGGCCTCCTAAATGTTGCTATTGAACCTGGTTCCATCTTTCTTTCCACAGATGTTGCCGAACCTAATGATGGTTTCCAGAACTTGCCACTCGGTTCCAATAAAATAATTTTGGTGAATATCTATACAAAATCTGAAAATATTTTTACTCAGAATTAAAATCTATGGATCATGGTAAAACCAAATGTTCCATTAGTATATTGTTGCATCATTGTGAGGCTCACATCTGTGCTGAATGTGTGATCGACAAAATATAAGGGCCTGGATTTTAGTATAAGATGTTGTGCGGTCACACAAGTGCGGTGAAAAAGTTCATTTTGTGGGGATAAATCTTTAGGCTTAGTAATTGGCAATTTTGGGTTGAAAAATCTCAAGTATATCCAGTTATTTTCCCTTGCCACCTTCAGATCGATTAATAAAGCAAAGATGTCTCAGAATAAGAGGAATAAAAGCAAGGACGAGCCTTCCACAAGTGATATCCAGATATCGTCACCTTCATTTATCGTTCATACCATGCTCGCACGGTAAAGATGAGATAACAATGATATTAGAAACAGATTGCCCATCTTCGTCTGAGGCGCGCAATATCACCTCAGACTGTGACTTCTTAGAGTATTGAAAAGCTGTATTCTTTAACATTCACCTTCCTTTTCTTTAAAAGAAAGCTAAATGTTCACTGGAGTTAAATTGCAGTTAAGCCTCTGTGATTCAGAGTTAACAACCTGAATTCCTGAATGATCAGTGAGTAAATTTTCAGTGGAGCATGTTTTCCAGTTCTCTCATTCTTGAAATTGAAATCATCCCTTGCATTGAAGCTTGGCCTGGTCATTCACGGCCACAGAACTTCCCCCAGACGTCTTGGACCAGACTGTGCTGCTGGATCCGGGAGGGGATGTTGAGGGGGTGGGTCTGGACCCGTGCAACCCCCTACTCACCTCAATCCATTCATGCACACATTGCTCCTTTCTGAGGAGTGGGGTATCCTCCTCTCAAACCCCACAAACTGACTGAAAGGAACCATCATCATCCCATGGGAAGGATACCCAGAAGAAGAAGAATTGAAGAGGAAATAATTAGGGATTTATAAATAACTCATGAAAGGAACTTGCAAGAAAATCACAGATGAACTGTTTAGAAAGGAGAAAATGCATAGATTTGGCAACTCTGAGTCTGTTATGTTTTGAAAAAAGCAGGTGTTTCATGTGTTTCTTAAAATATAGTTTCTTTAGAAATCTATTTGATCAAAAGTAGCATAATGATATTTTAACTAATATCAACAATACATTTCTCAGGTCATGCCATCTGTCCACTTGTATTGAAAATAGTAAAGCTATATCCTGTCTTCAGCTTTACTGCCCTCTAACTTGCTGTACTGATTCTGGTAGCTGAAATTCTCTTATTGTACATATTTGTCTAACATATTGACTTTCTAAATAGAAAGTGGTTTTTAGATCTATTAATCAAGACCATCCATCCATCAACTAATAATCATGGTAACAATGGAAAATCATCTCTGAACAATTTGTAAAAAGCCAAATCTATTGTGGTTGGACTTGACATTAAACCAAGATGCCATCTGCCCCTTCAAAGAATAGGATTATTGGAAAAGCAGGGGAAATCTCCCTGAAGTTTTGCCCAGCATTGGATTCATACCTCATACAAAGGAATATTGTGTGGTAGTTGGAAGTCAACCATCTCAGCAAGAGGATATCCCTGCAGGAGTTCTTTGGGGCAGTATCCCAGGCCCAAACATCTTCAGCCACTTCAATGATACCCTTCCTCAAATCATAAGTTCAGAAGTGGGGAGGTTTACGGACAAATGCGCATTGTTTAAGCGCTATTTGGACCTCCTTATCATGAATCAGTCCACAACCAAATGCAGCAAGATCTGAACAATATCAAAGCCACGACTGATAGGTGGAAAGTAACACTCACACCACGCAAGTGCCAGACAATGATGACATCCAGCAGGATAAAATCCAGCAATCATCCCTTGACTTGCACTGGTATTACCATCCATGAATCCCCTGCTATCAACATCCTGAGGATTATCAGTTCAGATACTGAACTGGAGAAGCCACATACACAATTTGGCAACAAGAGCAGATCAGAGACTAGGAATCCAGCAGGAAGTAACTTGCCTCCTATCTGTCCACCATCAATGAGGCTCAAGTTCGGAGGGTGATGAAATACTCTCCACTTTCCCAGATGACTGCAGCTTCAACAAAACTCAAGAAACTCACCCCCTATGTAGGGCATAGCAGCTAACTCAATGGGCATCCCATCTGCTGCTATTCACTTACTCCACCACCAATGCACAGATGCAGCAGTTCTTCTCACTTCTACAGGATACATCGTGCAATTTGCTAAATCTTCATAGACAGCACCTTCTAAATCTGTGGCATCTACCAGCCAGAAGGACAAGGGCATCAAAAACATGCAAATAATTTCAAGAAATTGCCCAAATTTCACAGACCAGAATCAGTGAGGATTGGTAAAAATATCTCTGCAATCTTCTTCATCAGTGCCAGAGCATCACAGGACTGGGTTCTTAGCTCCCTGCTCTGCACGCTATACACCTATGGCAGTGTGGCCTGGTACAACAACAAAATCATCTACAAATTCCCTGACCTACAGTAGTGGGTTGTATAAAAAGGAGCGATGAGTCAGCTTACAAGAGGGGGATTGAACACTTGTGTCATGCTGCACCCACAGCACTTTGCACTCAACGCCGCCAACACCAAGGAGTTGATTGTTGACGAGGAAGGGAAACCCAGAGATCAACGATCCAGTGATCATTGGGGTATCAGAGGTGGAGAAGGTGAGCAAAATTAAATTCCTGGGAGTCTCAGAGGATCTTTCCTGGATCCAACACACAAATGGCATCAGCGCCTCTACTTCCTCAGGAGTTGAGGAAGTTTGGTATGAGATCAGAAACCCTGGAAAATTTCTATAGATGTGTGGTGGAAAGTGTGCTGATCGGCTTCATCACGGTCTGGTTTGAGGACACCAATACCCCTGAGCGTAAAGCCCTTGAAAAGGTAGTGTACACTGCCCAGGACATTGGGTAAAGGTTCCATTATTGTCATGTAATACTACATTTATAATGTAACATAAATGAAATTCTTTAACTTTTGTCCACCATAAGGCAGACAGAATCACCCCTTGTCCAGTGCCCCTCACAGAAGCCTACAGCACCTGGTGTTCCTCGGCAGTCTCCCCTCCAAGTACTGACCAGGCCTGCTTAGCTTCCGAGATCAGACAATCTAAGGCATATTCAGGCTACTAGCCTTCGACAGGTAAAACCGTCCCCACCATTGAGAACATCTCTGTTCAATCCGTCAGAGAGCAGCAACAATCATCAAGGATCCACACCACCCAACACATGCTCTGTTCTCGCTGCTCCCATCAGGAAAGAGGTGTAGGTGCCACAAGACTCGCACCACCAGGTTCGGGAACAGCTGCTCCCCCTCCACCGTCTGACCCCTCAACAACAAACTCAATCGGTGACCCATTTAAGGACTCTTACTTTGGCACTTTATTGATTTTTTTCTCTCTGTGTTGCACAGTCATTTTACATTTCGTTAACTTGTTTACATGTGTACGTTAAGTACAGCTTTTTTTTTTGGCCTGCAGGAAAAAGAATCTCAGGGTTAGATGTGATGCCATGTTTACACCCTGATGATAAATCTGAAGAGTTCAGAATCAGAATTTGGATCTATTGTCCTGAACAAGTCATGAAATCGTTGGAAATATGTCACCATTTCTGGATCAAAATTCTGGAATATCATCCCCAACACCCCAAAGATAGCATTGACTCACCTCTACCTCCTCTCATGGAATTAGGAAAGAGTAATTAAATGCTGGCTCACCGGTGAAATCCATGTCTCTGAAAGATAATAAGATAAATATTCTTATACTGTCTTATAGCCCATTACTTTGAAGTTGTTTGCAAACTATTTGCTTGAATTTATCAGTGAAAAAAAGTTAGAAATTTGAGTGTACTGAGGTTGTGAAAGTAGTTCTGTGAAAGGCAAATTTTGTTGTTTAAATTTAAACCAAACCTGTTGATAGTATGGAAGAAAACAATAGACCAGCTCTGAGAAAAAGGTTGTGTGATGACAGGTTCCAAACATCTGAAAAAACTGGAAAGATGCAAACCATGAATTAGCCTGGTAATATTTGGAGTCGAGTTACTGGGACACCATGAGTCCGTGTCAGTTTTCATGTTATTACCTTCTTCCTCCATTTTGAATCGGAGTGAGGGAGGAAGGGCTGGATTCATAACTTTCGATATATATTTTTTATCTTCTTTTAAAAATTGCCAGATACCTTTTCTAACGGTTAAAAATTGGCGACAAAGTAGGTTTATGCATTGGTAAGTGAGCACTCTAATTGGATTTGTTCAAGTATTCTCAAATATTCTTATTCTTTGAACCGTTGCAGACAATGCACTCTGCAATTTGATTGGTGTGTTTATTTCTGCAAATTTTGTAAAATATTAGATTGGGTTACTTCTCAATTCATTTGAGAATTCTTTGAAGGTTAATTTATTTTTCATGAAACTGCTGATTTGTTTGTCAAGTGTAGAGTGGTTTTTTTTATATTCAGCACTTTCTACCATGATTATTGAAATCCAATTTCCATTTCATAGCAGTTTTCCAGATAAGCTCCTTAAATTTCTTCAAGAAAAGGGGCAACTGACGCTTACAATAAATCAAAGAAAGGGTAAGTTTTAATTTGAAGTTCAGCAAAGATAAGGCTACTAATAATGATGATTTTGTTCATTTGTACACTCTATTATCCCTTTTACACAGCCATTAAAAGTTGGGATTACCGCCTTTTAACTGCTTCACTTGCCTGTGTGAACACAACTAACGCAGGGTTGGGGGGGGGGGGGGGGGGTAATTTTCGTCCTGTATATTACTTGCCAAGGTAGATAGTATCAGAGCTGATGCGTTTTGCATTGGCCCCTGTCAAAAAGACTTATCCGCCTTTCTGGATCCATGATGGTTGAAGGCTGTGACACATTGTTGATGCTGAATGCGCGTGATTTACCAGAGAGAGAGAGATTCAAACTTGAAATGGTCGGGTTGCTACGTTAAAGGTCGCACTGACCCAGATTTTCTTGGTTCAGTGTAAACGACCCGACCTGGCTTTAAACACAGGTCATTCACATGCCAATTAAGTGGGATCTCTGTGTAAAAGGCATACAAGACAACCACGTATCTCCGATTATATATGGAGATTTTGGAGAATTGTACGGCTGAGAGGCTCTTAGGCCCACCACACCGATACCAATTGTTCTGTTCATCGACAACAATCCCATTTGCCTACATTAAGACTGTATTCTTCTATTCTGTCTTTTCTTCTTCTTTTTTCTTTTCTTCTTTGGCTTGGCTTCGCGGACGAAGATTTATGGAGGGGGTAAATGTCCACGTCAACTGCAGGCTCGTTGTGCACCTCTGTCACGGTGGCCAGTGGAGAGCTCGCCATATAACATGATCTTGGGAAGGCGATGGTCCTCCATTCTGGAGACGTGACCCACCCAGTGCAGCTGGATCTTCAGCATCGTGGACTCGATGCTGTCGGCCTCTGCCATCTCGAGTACTTCGACGTTAGGGATGAAGGCGCTCCAATGAATGTTGAGGATGGAGCGGACACAACGCTGGTGGAAGCGTTCTAGGAGCCGTAGGTGATGCCGGTAGAGGACCCATGATTCGGAGCCGAACAGGAGTGTGGGTATGACAACGGCTCTGTATACGCTTATCTTTGCAAGGTTTTTCAGTTGGTTGCTTTTCCAGACTCTTTTGTGTAGTCTTCCAAAGGCACTATTTGCCTTGGCGAGCCTGTTGTCTATCTCGTTGTTGATCCTTGCATCTGATGAAATGGTGCAGCCGAGATAGGTAAACTGGTTGACCATTTTGAGTTTTGTGTGCCCGATGGAGATGTGGGGGGGCTGGTAGTCATGGTGGGGAGCTGGCTGATGGAGGACCTCAGTTTTCTTCAGGCTGACTTCCAGGCCAAACATTTTGGCAGTTTCCGCAAAACAGGACGTCAAGCGCTGAAGAGCTGACTCTGAATGGGCAACTAAAGCGGCATCGTCTGCAAAGAGTAGTTCACGGACAAGTTGCTCTTGTGTCTTGGTGTGAGCTTGCAGGCGCCTCAGATTGAAGAGACTCCCATCCGTGCGGTACCGGATATAAACAGCGTCTTCATTGTTGAGGACTTTCATGGCTTGTTTCAGCGTCATGCTGAAGAAGATTGAAAAGAAGGTTGGTGCGAGAACGCAGCCTTGCTTCACGCCATTGTTAATGGAGAAGGGTTCGGAGAGCTCATTGCTGTATCTGACCCGACCTTGTTGGTTTTCGTGCAGTTGGATAACCATGTTGAGGAACTTTGCCTCTTAAACATACATTTTTTTCCACCAGTGTTTTCCAGATATCAATTACTGTCTATGGGGGGGGGGGGGGGGGTTGTGGGGGGGTTGGGGGGGGGAAACCCCTCAGATTCACTTTAATATTCCTTTTCACTGTAAACCCATACTCTCTTATTTTTGATACCCCTCCTAAGGGAAAAAGATTTTGACTATCTTTCATGTGTATCTGAAAGAGGTATATCTCATATACTTCTGTCAGATCAGCCTTCTCAGCTTCCTTCACTCCAGGGAAACAATCCAAGTCAATCGAATCTCTGTCATAACTAGTCCTTCAATCCAGTCAGCATCCTGGTGAATATCTTCTGACCCTTCTCCAGCACAATGACAGGACTTGAATTTCGATGTGTGAAAAGCCAAAGACAATGTGGGCATTGTGATGGACAATTAAAGCTCAGTGTTGTTCATGCAGATTGAGAGAGATATTCTGTAAATTGGGGACCATTTGGTTTCCACAAATAAACACCGAGAATTCTGGCAATATTTAGAAAAGTCAAGGAGATGTTATTTCAAGAATGGACAGGAGTTGTAGGTTAATTGAGGTATTTAGGTAGCGTGGGCTCTTGCTGAAATTTAAGTTACTTTTTTTTTAAAATGTAAAATGTTATGTCTATCCACTGATAAGAAATTTAAACCTGCTTTTTTGCTTCATAAGAATCAAAATCATCTTCCGCAGCAGAATCCAGTTGTTAATTGTAAGTGATTCTGGAAATTTAATTCCTTCCACCACTGGTGCCTTTTAAATATTAATCACTCAATGTTAATGGGTTCTAAAAAGGTTCTAAATGTGTCTTTTACTAGCCTTAGCTGTATTCCCTGCCACATCAATGTTAATTTGATGTTTCATGACTTAAGCCTTTACATGATTTTGGCTATGGCACTAGTGTCTACAAAAGAATTACGATAGAGTGAATAAATATCTAGCTATTTGGAATAGAGTACGCATGTATAATGTGTTCAGATGGAAGACTCTTTTATTGAGTTCATAGTTATGTGGATGAAACATGGAAAATTGTGGCTGTGTGTATGTGGCAAATTAAGATCAATTTGACACAATTTTAATCCACTACACTTCCCCGAACCATAAATAAACCATATAATTTATTACTCATCTGGTCATGCTCCTAGTATAATATTAATGTTGGCTTTTATGTTTTTAAAGTTGCAAGTTTATTTCTTTGCTCTAATCTGCATTACATCTTTTTTAAGGCTGAGTAAATATCTTAAAAAAAGTTGAATATCACAGAGTAGAAACAAAAATCCATTTTCCATTAGCATCATTATTACTTCTTGAGCAATGGTTTGGATTTTTGAACGTGAAACTCTCTGACAAAATGTTGATCAGTGGTACTGCCATATGTGGACACGCCAGCCCATTGCTGAACGGTCCACAATGTTTGATATGCCACACTTGCAGTTTTCCTTTGCTATACTTAGGACTGTCATTTCCTAAAGAGAAAAAGAACATTTTGTTGCTTGCTGCTAAGTGAGACAAAGTGCTTCAGGTGCCAAGGATTGCTGTTTGGTTATGTTTGCTTAACAAACTGTTGCTTAGTAGCAGTGCGTGATATGGAAACAAGATTAAAATAACAGAGATATATCGTCGGCATGTCAGAAGTTGTAACTGGAGTTTTTCCAAAGTAATGTTCGCTAAACTTGTGAGGTCCTTTTCATACATAAATAGTTTGATTCCAGGAGAAGTTGTTCAGTGTTCTGACGAAAGATTCGGAAACCCAATACGTTGTACAGAAGTATCTACATGAATTCACATTAATCTCACCTTCGGAGACTGAATCAGCTTTCTCAGCGAACCGAAATACATCTCACACTTTCCAAAAATAGTTCAATAAATTGCAGATGTTCCAAATATGGATCAAATGAACCACGAGACACTTTGCCTGGAACTCCAGTGAAGCTAAGTGGATGGCTGAACAGCCCTTGCAATAGGCACTACTGATTGTGTTGGTTATGCGCCCCCAGTGCAAATTTCCATTGTACCTATTTCTGACCCAACAGGTTGCACATATAACAAATCATCTGCTATAATTTCAACATTGTCCATTTTCATCTTCATAAGCCTGGTACCAAAGAAGGTTTGGGAGGGAGGAGAGGTTAGCCATTGGTCAAATCTAGTTACCCGGACCAATCTTTCTGGGGAGGAGAATAAGGAATCAGGAAATGCAGAGACTTCAGAATCTGCAATTTGAAGCAATAAAACAAGCTCCTAGAAAGGTGGTCTGGACTCAGATTGGGTTGGAGATTTGGTTTGGGATGTGATTGCTGAAGAATCAAAGGTAAGGAAGGGTCAGTGGTTGTGTTATTTTCCTGGAAAAGGCCAATAGTAGTTACTTGCTGATTTAACTTGATGATGGTTACTGTTGCCTTGGAATTTGTTGGTTAACAGTCGACAATTAAATTTTTTTAAAAAGCTTTCTTTTGTAAAGATGACCATAAAACCCACTGGAGTGTCATAAACTTGCTGGGCGGGGGGGGGGGCGAGGGATGGGGGAGGAAATTTGCCACCCTCACCTGGTCTTGCCTATATTTTTTCCAGAGCAAAGTGGTTGACTCTTAAATGATCTCTGAAATTACTTGGCAAGCAAAAAGTAGTGGACACAGCTCAGTACATCACAGCCAAAGGTCTCCCCGCCATCAGGAACATCGACATGGAACGCTGCCATCGGAGACCAGCAGCAATCACCAAGGACCCAGCCAAAGGTCTCCCCGCCATCAGGAACATCGACATGGAACGCTACCATCGGAGACCAGCAGCAATCACCAAGGACCCAGGCAAAGGTCTCCCCGCCATCAGGAACATCGACATGGAACGCTACCATCGGAGAGCAGCAGCCATCGTCAAGGACCCAGGCAAAGGTCTCCCCGCCATCAGGAACATCGACATGGAACGCTGCCATCGGAGAGCAGCAGCAATCACCAAGGACCCAGGCAAAGGTCTCCCCGCCATCAGGAACATCGACATGGAACGCTGCCATCGGAGACCAGCAGCAATCACCAAGGACCCAGGCAAAGGTCTCCCCGCCATCAGGAACATCGACATTGAACGCTGCCATCGGAGACCAGCAGCAATCACCAAGGACCCAGGCAAAGGTCTCCCCGCCATCAGGAACATCGACATGGAACGCTGCCATCGGAGAGCAGCAGCAATCACCAAGGACCCAGGCAAAGGTCTCCCCGCCATCAGGAACATCGACATGGAACGCTACCATCGGAGAGCAGCAGCCATCGTCAAGGACCCAGGCAAAGGTCTCCCCACCATCAGGAACATCGACATGGAACGCTGCCATCGGAGAGCAGCAGCAATCACCAAGGACCCACTTGACCCATGACATGCTCTGTTCTCACCGCTACCATCGGGGAAAGAGGTCGAGGTGCCACAAGACTCGCACCACCAGATTCAGGAACTGCTGCTCCCCCTCCACCATCAGACTCCTCAACATCAAACTCAATCAGGGACTCATTTAAGGATTCTTATTTTTGAATATTTAATTTCTGTATTGCATTATCATTTTGCTTGCATTTCTTTCTTTGTTTACATTTCTATCTGTATCTCTTCCGGAGTACAGTTTTTGGCACTGCCAGTATGTAGAACTTCCGCCTGGCCTGCAGGAAAAAAGAATCTCGTGGCTGTCTGAGATGCCATGTATGTACTCTGACAATAAATCTGAACTTTGAAGCCTCTGTTGGCTTGCTGTCATTTCAGAGATCTTCCAAGTGTAGGACCCTTTTGCAGCTGTCATCAGTCGCACATCTGAGGTCACCATTTTCAGGATGCGTTGCCAGTGATGCCCACATCCAGAAAAAAATGTTTTTTTTTTAAAAATGAGGACATCTGATATGGAAATCCTGTCACAGCTGTAGGATAGTCCCCTACATGGAGGAGTCTGGGTTTGTTTCTAGACTGAAACACAATAGTCCATAAAGTTATCACATTTTGGTCCTGGATCCTTTATTATTTATAGCAGAAACAAAAGATTGATTTTTAAAAAATGTAAACTTACAGCATGGTAACAGGCCCACAAGCCCGTGTTTTCTAATTACACTCAATATACCTACAACCCCGGTACATTTTGAAGGCTGGGAGGAAACTGGAGCACCTGGAGAAAACCCAAGTGGACACGGGGAGTACGTAAAAATTCCTTGCAGACAGCACCGGATTCAAACCCCAGTCACTGGCACTGTAATGGTGTTGTACTAACCTTGTTTCCTTCCACTAATTGTTACTTGTTCCTAATGTAGTATTCCAACAACACAGGACTCCTGGACTGATACCTATCCAGAATTCCCAGATGTGAGATCTTTCCCTGATAAACCTTTCTTTATTAATAATACCTTGGCATAACTACCTTGTTTTAAGACTCACATAATTCATAATGAATGATAGATGTAAAAAGTAGATTATTTGTGTATTGTGCTTCACTGCCTGATCGATGTAGTACTTGTGACATAGATTGGACCTTATTACAAGACAATTAATCAAAAGTAAGATTTGAAAATGAAGATATAATCCTGCTTATTATAAAGTTCTCATCTAGCATCAAGAAAAGAGCTCCTCTGTATTACCAAGCCCTGGGTTTGAATTAAGTACGTGATCAACTATCTTTACTAATTTTCACAGTCTTATCTTTGATTGAAAACTTTCTGTGTGAGAACTGAATTTAACCAAATTTTACACAAAGCATTAAATATACAAAGTCGAGCTTGTACAAAGCAAAAAGAATTCAGGGGACAGAAATTTGACTTTGTTACATAAGTTTCACGGGTGTTTCTAACATCTCGTATCAATGAGGGGTAAATGCCTGTTCTATGAAAACTGAATAGAGACCAGCTCTTTCTTCTGACTAGGGCTAAAGACTTGAAAAATGTAGATTAAGTGATTAAAAATGGCTCAGAAGTAATTGATCAGTGCTTATTTTATTGACCGGTGAAGCAGATACAAGGGCTGAATAGCTTACACCTGCTTCTCTTTCTTATATTCTTTTAAATTTCTATTCTTTAAATATTCCATTTTCTAAAGGCAAAACAAGGCAGTTCATTTTGGAGTCGCAATCAGAGGGCTGACTTTAGGAATATGAGAATACGAAGGTCACAGCAATTGACAGGAATGAGTGGTATAATGGTTTAGAAAGTAATCTTTTCACATCCAGTTTTAGTGTTCAAAGACAACCTAAACTTAAAAGTGGAAAATGGTTCAGATGATGGGGATAGAGGGGTGGAGGGGTGTTGAGGGAAGAAGAGACCATCTGCCATGATGTGTACTCATCGGAGGATCAATGCTTTAATGTGACATATGGAAAGGTCATCTTGCCCCTCTGACTGTCCTCGACTTAGCAGCACCTGTCGCATGGCGCTGCAGGCTATTTTTATGCACTAGTAAAACAAATGACACCTGGCTTATAACCATCAGATCTATAAAATCTATGTTTTTGTATTTTGCTTTTGAAAAGAGAACTAGCCCTTTATCACTGTGCAGCAGGTGTTGAATACATCATGGCATTAGATGTGAAATCTGAGCCAAGCTCTCCGCAGCTAATGCTGTACAGAGGACATCTGAGAGCAAGGAGGTTAATTCAGGATGGACTTTATACGTGTCAAGGTATTTGTTCAGTGAAGGATGTGCTGTTTGGTGCTTAAATGTGTTACTCTATGGTCCAAGTGATTTTAAACAAAGAGTAAACCTAGGCAACGTTAACTGAACAACAGAATTGCTTAAATCATCTAAGAATAAATTATTATTAACTCATTTCAGAACTTTGCATCCTTGCCATATCCCCACCTTTCTTTCTTACTCTTATTTCTACAGATAAGTTTTTCACAACTATAATTGTACAAGAGAAGCTGGTCACCCATGACACTCTTCTTGGGCTTTGGATATGTGCATGCCAATATTTTGTAGATTTTGGTATGAGCTGTCTGCAAAAATCCTAAGTGCTTGCTACAAATCTCCTGTGAGTTACCTACAGCTCACTGCCTATGTGTGTCCTTCAGCCACAGAGCTTCTAGCTGGCTGCCATCATGGTCACCGTCCTCAGGATTGTCTCCTCAACTATAGTGTTCTCCCTATTACTTGTTCCCTGTACCAATCCGCTATTCCACTAGACTATGCAACCCCTCGACACCACTGCCGAACACAAGCGCTGCCATCTTGGGCCTAGACCCCACTGTCGCAGTATTTTAAATAAAACATGGTTGGCTCCTTCAACAAGCTATTTAAAGCCTGTAGGGAGATGTTGGGGCTTGAATCATGTTGCATATCACCCAATTTTGTTGCCATTACAGCTTTAATAACTACAACTTCACGAGAGTGCAACCACCAGCCTATATTAATTTTTCTCCCAACTCACTAATAAAGCAGAATTGATTTTGGCTCTGCAGATATTTGTGACCCAGCTGGCCGCCCTAGCAGCTGAAAGAAGAAGGATGATGGCAAGGAAGTCTTCACGGGAGAGAAAAATACGGAACAAAATGTATATTTAAATACGCTGGTTCAACTTGCAAGGCCATGCAGGGGTTGGCAACTGTTCATAAAGATATCATATCCCTCCAGCAAATGCCCAGTGCACTCATTATCATACTCCATTTATGCCTGATATGCTTTACATACAATACTTGATTGACTTATTTAGGACAAGTGCACATCACATCACTTAAATTCATGAAGTGATTGGTCCCAAAGGAAATAGGAGGGTACAGATTCAAGACATGGTGAAAGCTTGATCAATATTCTACTTCAACCCACAGGTATTATAGAAGTAGACATATTGCAGAAATTTTATTTAGCTGAGGCTGAAGTGCCCATTTGGCAACCATAATTATGCAAATGAAATAGCCATTCTGAGCTTACAGCCCACTTATCTTTATCTATTATATAAAGGACAGAATCCGATAACATACAACCAGGAAATTCCACATTAATACTGTTTTGATGTGAAATAAATGAATATTATTTGGATAAAATAAACCTTAATGCTTTGCAAATATCGCTTACCTCTTTTTTAATATTTCTTTTCCTGAGTATAATTCTTTACATCAGCATCATTTTGAAAAAGAATGTAATTTGGTGATTCGAGGCTGCAATTAATCATCTCATTACCATTGGGACTGTTAAATATTAAGTAATAGTTCTGAAGGAGAAATGACTGCTCTGTGGTCACCAGGATAGAATGGATGAATGCATTCAACAGAAAGACTCTTCACCTTGCTGTATCTTCGGAGTTCATTTGTTTTAGATAGCAATTACAGAAAGAGACGTTAACTTTGCCTACAGCTGTGGTTATAAATCGGGAGATACAAGCATTTAAACTCAGGGCAGGAGTAGACCACTCAGCCCCTCAAGCCTGCTCCACCATTCAGTAAGATCATAGTTGATTTGGTTGTAACCTCAACTTCTCATTCTCATAATGTGATAATGTTTCATCTCCATCTTATCAAGCACCTTTCTTCATGTGCCTTGAAGATATTTTAAAACTCAGCCTTCACTATCATTATTTTTTGCAGTGACCTGTGATATTCTCCCCCAAGAAGAAAGATCCTCTCCACATCCATTGTGTCAAGTGTCTTCTCCAGCAGACGCAAGCTTCGCCTGTCCAATCTTCTTGGTGAGACGTCATACACATTCCAAATTTTGCTTCAGTAAAACCTCTGAACTCTCTTCCAGTGCATCCTTCACTAGTCCCCTATCTAACTGAACTGTAACTTTCCGACTTTTATATTCTAGTTCACCTCGCAATAAACCATTAGTTGATGCTCTTAATTATTTGCAGTAGTTATACAACCTTCTGTTAATTATGCACTAAAATGTACAGACATCTCACGATCTCAATGTTTTGCAATCTCTTAACTTTTTTATTTTTCCTGCCATTCATATGTCAAATTGTTGCCTCATCACTGAACCTGTCTATATTTCATTATAATTACCATGTGCTCTATTCATAACATACTTTCCCATCTATTTTTGTGTTATCGATAAATTAAGCATATCTTCATCTAAGCAATTCACAAAACTGTTAAATGAAACCTGTGGTATAAATGGTTATCCAGAAAAAAAGATGCATTCATTTCCTCAGTCGGCTAATTTATCTTTTCCATGTCCACAATAAATGGTGAGGTAGCCTTGATGGGCTGAATAGCCTTTTTCTGCTCTTACGTCTTATATCAAGGGTGGCCAAACCATGGCTCGTGAGCCACATACAGCTCTTTGACATATTAATGTGCGGCTCATGGAAATAAGTTGGCTGAGGCAGAAATCGTCCAAGCTGGTCCTCACAGTGGACGTGGTTTGCGATCACATGATGGTGGTGTTGTGGGCAGTGAAATTAGCAGAATGTTTGTGTGATGCAGGCCACCTGCTCTCCGTAGCTCCTGACAACCCGACCGTAGACTCTCCCCTCATCCCCGGCTGCCTGCCCATCTGAGCTACCGACACTTCAAACACGGACTTACTACCCAGTCCCGGCTACCCGCTTGCCTATCTGAGCTCCCAGTGCCCCAAACGATGCAGATATTCACTGCAGTCAAAAGTAGTATGGGTGTAATAGTTGGTCCCCTAAATTTTACCCTAAAAATTGGTCCACAAAATTCTATTTTTGCACAAGTATATAGCTCTCAAATATCTGAAGTTTATCTTATGTTAAGCCCGTTTGGCCACCCCCATCTTGTATTTTCTGGTCTAATCATCTTTCATATAGCTCCTTGCTAAGTTCCTACTTGAAATAAGTACCACTTACCCACTGGTTCCCATTTATCCACAGCTTATGCTGCTACTTCAGGGAACTGGTTCAACACGATACTGTTATCCTGTCATGAATTAGAACGTAATTGGAACATCTACCTGTTTCACAGGATTTATTATTAAATTGGCAGGTTCAATGTTTGTTCCAGTAGAATGAACTAACAAAAGCATTATCAATTTGCATTATTTAATGTTACTAGCCTTTGACATTGCATTTATGAATGCAGTAGCCAAAACTTGATGCCTTTGACAGCTTTTCACAATCTTGGTGTGAAAGATGACCATCAGCATATGCATCAGGAGGACCACGAAGAACGTATAATGAAAAGTGAAAAATCAGTTTTCAATATGAAAACAAAATTTTAGGTATACGTGGATACATTCTGTCAGTCACATTTTGCGGTTTGTTTCATTATAGATTGAAAATGTTTGCATTCTCGTAACTAAGCAGAACTTTTGCCTTGTATTCCAGGAACTCGGCAATAAACTTCCATAGAAAAATATTTGAGAAAGGAAAAAATTGGGTTATTTTGCCTGGCTATTCACATTTCCTTTATCGCCCTTGTATTTGCATCATTCATAAAGTACTCTGAACATTGATCCTATGTGGTGGGAATGTCCTGAAAAGCTTCTTGATCAGCCACATCAAACAACTACTTGCATTTCTGTAATACCAACACAAGTTTCCTTGAGGTGTTGATAACACTTTCCAAGAAGTCTTGTCTGATTGCCTGGTTTCACTAATTTGTACTTGTGGGTACTTACAGCAAAGTCCATGTCTTTCGAATCCATCATACTTGTCATAATCTTAAGTTATTATCCAGGTTCCTTTTAATATTTATGTTTGCCAAGAATCTTGACAGAACATAAAGTTTACGATTACATCCATACTAAAATAGTATTATAGTACAAGAACATTGATGGCAAGTATATTGCCGACAGCTAGAAATAAACATTCGTTTTAACTTGACAAAAAGAAAACGAATCAATTACATTATATTCTTTCCTGGGTTCCTGCTTTTTCTTGAAAAGAATTTCTTGCCTTATGTGTTTGGAAATTAGCAGTTTTACTTGCACTTGAATAAAAGATTCAGTTGCTCATCAAAACTATTTAAATGGTCTGGTTTGGTGGGCGGGGGGGGAGTGGGGAGAAGGAAACCTGTCCATTTTTAGTATTCCAAACCTACTTCCACCCTTATAAATTCCATCTTAACAAAATGTTATGAGTCTTTAAAATGGACCCCATTGTTTTCTTCACATAAATTAAATTATAAACCTGGTCCTGAAGTTGGAGACAAATAATACTACATGCATCTCCCAGCGTTCAGTTGAAACACACAAGAATGTAGTCAGAAAAATAACCATTATTTCAATGTCGAAGTTTAGTCCAATAACATATACATAACAATAAATTGAAGATGTAATTAAAATTACAGAAGATTAACATACACGATTTTTATTCTTTGAATTTTCTTTTTTTTATTATTCTTAATGCCACTAATATGTTCATTAATAGTTTGTGAGTGAAATGAGTATGAAAAAATAATACTAACCAAAATGTAATTGGTTTCCTGTCGGATTGCAGTGAAATTTTCTCCTCCTCACCTGGATCTAGGATTGCAATGTCCAATGATAGTTTTCAAGTCCAGTGCAGCAAAGATATCCAGTCTTCAGAAAAGAAAAATTGCAAATGGGGCACATTTAAGCTGGCTTCCTTTTCTAATTCCAGTTTTCATTGAGGACATTTCACCGTAAGTTGATTTGTCTCAACATAGGTTTTATTTCACCATTTTAAGAAGCTGAGAATTATACAGGGATCTGTGTCCGTTGAGTTGGATAGTGTCAAGGACCTGGCATGGAGTGGAAATATCCTCTATATTTATCCACCGCGGTCAGTGGAGCTATGCACAATAAAGGCAGATGGCTCTGTGAGAAAGCTGACCCAGTCTCTCCATAGAGAGTTGTAACAAGACAGTGCTTCAGGGCTTAGAAAGAGCCCTCCACATGATTGTGTTACTGTTGTTCATGAAGTCAAATGGGACACTTTTAATGCTAATTATTCTTTTAGTAACCAAGTGAACCGAGAAGTTTTAAAAAAAATGTTAACAGATATTTCGGCTTGAGTACGTTTCAGACTACGTTTAGTAAATTGTAGCAGTTCGAGAAAGTAAAAATGGGTGACCTATCTTAAAAGTCTTTTTAATTTAGAAAATCTAACATACAGATAGAAATGTATTTTAGTGTGAATGGGTGTATTTCAGTATTAAATTTACAGTCTAGATAAATGATCAAGCACAAAAAAAAATTCTAAGTTGAAAATGAGGATTCTGTTGCAGAATGTTTAAATACATGTGCACTGGAAGATGGGTTTAAAGAAATATGCAATCTGCAGTTGAAAGTAATTGCATCTGTTCCTTTCACATTACCATTTTGTTGTTGTAGAATGTGAATCAAAAAGAATATGATACTGTTCAGATAAAGAGTGGCGTAATAAAAGGTCGGTCATTTCAGTGAAATACATCACTCTAGTCTGTGCTTTACATTTTTACAAACTGAGGAGGTATTATTTCATGGTTAATATACAGACACTGTTTCATTTATCACCATCATTTCACATAAAGATCTGAATGTTGGATATCTAACAATAAAATACCTTCTTGTCTAAAGTCCTGTTCCAAAGACAATATTGTTAATGTTTTGTTTCTGATATTAAATCCTGAAAATGTTGTATTGTTGCTAATGTGATGACCTCTCTCTCTCTGAACTTCAGGTCCTTTCAGACATCAGCTGCTGGAGTGAACAGCAGAGGTAAGCATCCACTATAAATAACTCGATTTTCTTTTTGCAAACAGCTATTTTTAGTTACGTCAACATTAAAAAAATGTTACAATCAGTAAAGGAGAATTGTATTATGTGAGATTACAATGGATGCTTTAAAAATAGTTAAACTGAGAGGCTGTGGCGTTATTTAAGAAAGTAATGAAATTGCATGTACCGTAATTGTGGTGGAATTTATTCTACTTGAAGTGCAGGCTACAGATTACACAGTGAATTTAATTGTTTTTAAAAATGCACAGACCCTTCCAGCCCACAAGCCCACACTTCCCAAGGACCCCCATTTGAAGCTGAAGCTCCTGGAAGAAACCCATGCAGACACAGGCAGAATGTGCAGACAGCAGCAGATTCAAACTGGGGCTGTACTGTCGTCGCGTTAACGGCTGCGCCAACAATGCCACCCTCAAAGGTTCGGTAAAAGTGTACAGTTAGAGACTAGGTCTATCAAACCCTACTAGCGTGATAATGTAGTCAAGCAAAGGCCGTTTAGAAATGCGATTTCAATGTTGGCGAGGTTAATGAGATACAAGGACAGTAAGCCGAAAATGGAGAAAGGTAAGCCTTAAGGGTTGCCTCATTGGAGGAGGATTCAGAGAGAGAAAACTGCAGAAAGTAAGCAGTTGAAGGTGGGACCACCAACAGCGAAGTATTAAAATCAAGAATCTCAAAGTGGAGGAACTCCGAACTTGGCACAGCTGGAAATGTCTGCAGAGATGGGGAAGGTTGATGCCAGCCAGGGATCTGGAAAAAAATTTCTGGAGTGAAAACCAAAACACGTCTTTGGGATGACAAACGAAACTAAGCCTTGGTCCTAGTTAGGCAAGCACTGAGTCCCCAGTTATCATTCTGTAGGCTGGGTTTCTGCAGACCCACTCACTTGTTTGATAACATTTGGATTAGTGTTGTTCACATACTAAATGACGGAAATTTGAAGATAACAATCCCGCTAACCTACATCAAAGTAATGGTGCACCTTTCTCTCTCTTGTTCTCGTTTCTCCTTTTCCTCCTGATCCCTCTGTTCCTGTGTTGTTTCTCAGGCAGAAGCCTCGAGCCCTCTGCTGCGTCGTTGGCACCCGCTGTGACCTTGCCAGGAGTCACAGAGTGTATGACCAGACTGATTTATTTGGATATAAACCAAGGGTTTTATAAGGATTCAATTAATTGTTCGACAAATGTTTCATTGCAAATATGGCGACATGGCTTCAGTTTCACCAAAGGTGTTAATGATATTAGTTATGTTCTCACTTTTTAATCGGTGATGGTAAGTTTTTATATCTTGATGACAATGAAAATAGTCAAATTTATTATCATCTGATTGCAGCAGTGCAACCTGACGAAACCATGTTCTCCTGTGCAAAACATGCAGACACACAACCAGACATGACACATATACAGTCAAACGATACATATGCAGGACGAGAATTTGTGGACACAAATAAATAAGTATTGTTCTGTGAGTAGGAGAGTTTCAGGTGGTTAGAATGAGCAGTTCCTTTGGTCGTTCAGCATTCTCACTCCCCGTGGGAAGAACCTGTGCTACTGGCTCTGATACTCCTGGATCTCTTTCCTGATGGGAGCAGCTGAAAGATGCCTTTTGCTGAGTGGTTTTTGCACAATCTTTTCAGACAACGATTCCAATAGATCACATCAATGGGGGTGGGAGGGAGATGCCCAATGATCCCGTCCATCATTTTTATGGTCCTGTGGATTGACTTTGGATCTAGTGTGTGGCATGAAGTAAAAACCCCCAGAATCCCCCACCTGGCCCTTCACAAAAAAGCTAGCAGTTCGGCTCAGCCAATAATTCTTCCTTTGCTCAGAACCCTAAACCGAGAAGAACGACAGGAAATTTGTTTCATTTAAGGATCGTTACGTGGAGAGGAGAGGACTGGAGGGGTATGGACCGGGTGCTGGTCAGTGGGACAAGGAGGGTGGAGATTTGTGACGGCATGGACTCGTAGGGCCGAACTGGCCTGTTCTGTGCTGTAAGTGGTTATATGGTTATATGGAATTGTTTTCCTTTGCCCATTTAACTGAGTGGAATTTCTGCTCTCCTGACCTAAGTTGAGGCCTTGAATTCTGCTTAGATAATTGTTGATTAGTGGCTGAGATCAGAGATTATTTAGCACTTGAGTTAACCTGCTAAAAGACCGATGGACTCAACAGCAAGAAATGGCTCTGGGGAGAATAGTAAGTACAAGGCATTTAATTGAGTTAATTTAAATGTATTCAGTTTTTCTTTTTTTTTCTTTCAAGTGCTTCAAATTTTTAGTTTTAAATAAATGTTTTAATTCAAAAACATGCAGTCTCTTTTTCAGTTTTGTCACAACTTAACTGACTCTCAACTCAAATTGGGGTTGGGGTTCAATCATTTCAAAGGCCCTGTTTTGCACTAGGTGTGATTGAACAGTTAGAGATGGTTGCACAGATTTCACAAGAAACCTGCTCTTCATAAGAGAGGACTTTGAGGGCAGACAACAGCTGAGCTTGTACAGCTCACAGGCCAGTGGGAGATCTGAATTGTTGGATCTGTGACGTGGATTTCACCCGTCCTGATGTTGGTTGTTGTTAGCTCTGAGTTCTAGGGGATATCAGGTGTCCAGCAAACTGACATCAAGCAGGTGGTCAATCTAATCACGCTGAATGGTTTTCTCAGATGACACATCAGATGTGAACACAGATTTTTAAAAAATTATTTAAGATATCAAATTGCAAAAAAAAAAGTTAAGATAGCTGCCTCCTAGTTAAAAATTTAAATGCTTTCGAGAGAGTCAAGAACAGATCTCATAAATGAGGGATTATGGTTTTAAAAAGAGGGAGAACATTTTAGAATTTATTTTAAATTTTGAATCTCTATTCAGAGAGAGTACAATAGTGAAAGGGTCTTAGAAAATCTTTATAAACCATTGCTTAGGTCACGTATCTGGATTCAGTTTTGGTTTTTATTTGTGTAGCACATCAAGACAGCAGAAGTGAGAAAGAAAAGGTTTGTCATGTTAATTCAAAGAATGATAAGGTTAATTATGAATAGGAACGGAAAAGGTTGATATTTTCAATATTGTTGAGTTTTTGTCGGTGTTTCTACTGGTCAGTGATTTGCAAAAATTTGAAATATTCTGTGAAATAAGAGGGAGGTTTAGAAGAATTTTGCATCAAAGAAAATTTGGAAATTTGAGGGTGAAAGAATAAAGGAATGAGGTTCATTATCAAACAATTCTACGACTGATTCCACCTGCATTGAATTCGTCCATCGTTATTGAATGAAGATCTACCGGGACCAATGCCTGAAGAGGGCGCACAAAATCAGTGAACCGGTGCGGACTCGAAAGGCCAACATGGCCTGTTTCTGCTCCGTAAATGGTTATATGGTTATATACAACAGTAGAAAATTAAATATCACAAAGGAAAAAGTTGAGACAAAAATTCATTGTGTTGAACTGACGACCCGTGGAAATGACAGCACAAACATAAAATTGGTTCTTAAGACTGGAGAGGTCCCCTAGCATTAATTGTAGCTGAATGCATTAACAAGCTCGCTGGTTCTCCACATTTAAGGTTGTTACTAGTTAAGTAGTACCATTACAGTTTTGAGTTTTTTGCAGCAAGAATAATTCTATGTCATCTGGAAAAATGCAACCTATCGCCACTCTAAACATGAATTTCCCCATGTCTCCAATGGTTAGTAGCTAGTGTTTGCCTCATTTACAAAATAGGCTGTAGTTACTTGCTTCGGCTATTCTAACACACCTCCAAAAGTGTAACCACTACAAAGAACAACAAAAACCACAGGCTCATAGGGAGACAAGGTTCCTTCCAGGTTGCATAATCGCTCTCACAAAGAAGTGCCCTTTTCAGTACAGGCATAAAACAACAGCACGTACAAGCTTGTGGATATCTTTAGAACATATAGAACATTACAACACAGTACACGCCCTTCGGCTCATGATGTTGTGCAGACCGATAGAAACCTACTTAACAAACTAAATGCTTTGGGTCTAGGACATTTTGACCCTTACAGTTTGGCGCTGGACATTTTGGCCTGCCTGCTACATTCACTGTCTACTGGTCGACTCTGTCCCACTGCATTGCCTGAACCCCAGCATTGCAGAAACTCCATCCCCCTCCACCCCCCCCCCCCCACCTGGGAAACTGCTCCCCCAGCAAACAAGGGCTTTTTGTAGCTTACAGTGATATATTTAAATTATTAAAAAGCCATGGAGCAATCAAAAATGAGGGCTTTTGGTAAATTATAACGATATATTTATTATAGCCTTAACCTTGATGAGTAGGGCAGGGAGCTAGGGACAGCCCCAAACTGTGGGTGCCAAAATGTCCGATTCAGAAACTTTTTCTACCTCATAGCCCTTTATTTTTCTTGTGCCCATGTCCCTGTCTGAGTCTTTTAAAAGTCCCTATTGTACCAACCTCCACCACCACCCCTGGCAATGCATTCCAAGTGCCCACTTCTCTCTCTATAAAAAGGCTTACCCTAGATGACTCCTCTAAACTTTCCTCCACTCACCTTGTACAGATATCGGCTAGTCTCACCCTAGGAAAAATATGCTTGGTGTTCATCATGTTGATCTCCATTAAGACATCCTCTCATCCTTCTTTGCTCCAAATAGAAAAGCCCTTGCTCTGTTAACCTTGCCTCATGAGAAACATTCTCCAATCCAAGCAACATCCTGGTAAATCTCCTCTGCACCATCTCCATAGGTTCCACCTTCTTCCTGTAATGGGGCGACCAGAACTGAACATAACATTCCAAGTGATGTATAATCAGAGATTTTATTGAGCTGCAATGTTACCTCACAACTCTTGAACTCAGTCCCCTGACTAACGAAGGTCAGCAGACCATAAGCTGACTTAACTACCTGAGCAGAGAGGATCACTGGAGTCTCCCTCTCCTCACCGATGTGATCTGCTGGGATTGTTCACTGAAGAGAGTGCGCAAAACAATTCCCCTTCCACCCTGCACACAGCATCTTTCAGCTGCTCCCATCGGGAAAGAGATCCAGGAGGATTAGAGCCAGCACCACGAGGCTGAGGAACAGTTCCTTCCCATGGGCAGTGAGACTGCCGAACCACCCAAGAAACTGCACACACTCACCATTCGAGATACTCGTGTACAAAACAATATTTTAAAATTTATATGTATATATGAATACTTGTCCCGTATATGTATTGTTCATCTTTATGTGTGTTATGTCTGGTTGAGTGTTCGCATGTTTTGTACCGAGGGCTGGAGAATGCTGTTTCATTGGGTTGTGCTTGTGCAATCAGATGGCAGTAAACGTGACTTGATTTGAAAGAGGTGGTTTCAGAGATAGTGGATGCTGCATCTTCTAAAATGCTATGGATTCTGGAATTCCTCCTCTGGGTTGGAGAGACACAAACCTGACCCAACTACAAGTGGAATCTGGCTATCCATCCCATAGGGTGATGGTTGTTCCTTTCAGTCAGTTTGTGGGGTTTGATATGAGGATACCCCACTCCGCAGAAAGGAAAAATGTGTGTGTGAATAGATTTTAGGTGAGTAGGGGTTGCGTGGGTCCAGACCACCCTCTCGACACCCCCTCCCGGATCCAGTGGCATGGTGAGGTCCAAGACAGCTGAGGGAAGTTCTGTTGTAGAGAATGGCCAGACCAAGCTTTGATGCAAGGGATGCCCTTTCCTCCCTTCACGGCACGTGTTTGGTAGACGGCCGTCGACCCTTCGAGAGGGCTCTTTGACCAGTCTTGTTTTTCATCCTGCAGGGTGCCTAGCCCACCCTCTGCACCAGGCAAGCCTGGTGGGGGAGCAGGTTTAGTCACCGATCGTGCGACAGGTAGTACTGGGTTATATGGTACCAGAGGACTCAGACAAGTGACCTGACGAGTGCAGGAAACTACTAGCATAATGTTTATGGTTATGAATGTGTAATAAAGGAAGAATTAAAGCAAAAACCATGAAAGGCTAACAGGATTTACCAGTTAACATGGATTTGTGTGATTCGAGTCATATGTGACTGATTTGTTCTTTGAGGGTGACGAGTAGACTCGATAAGAGTGGAGGTTGCTGACGGAGCCTGCTGTTACGTCAGCACTGCCTCCGGCGTGGACCCGAGAGAGTGGGTAGCAGAGACACAGTGCTGCTCCACAGGGTCCTTCTTCCCAGTCCCGATGCTGGCGGCTCTATAGAAGCTTTAAACAGCCTGTTAGAGGAGCCGATATTGTTTTTGTTTAGCCACGGAGGTCTGCCCAAGATGGCGGTGCCTGTGCTATGCAGCAGACCATGAAGGGTTTCAGACTCGGTGGGGGGGGGGGGGGAGGGGGTGGTGGCAGTGGAGGGCAGGGCACCAAAAGCAGGGAGCACATCTCCTGTTGAAAAGGAGAAGGCTGAGAGATGACCCTACACTGAAGATGACCACGGCAATGGACCAGTGAGGGGCTCAACAGCTATCGGGCCCACAAAGGCTGTGGGCTGCTGACAACTTGCGGACGAAGGACTCAGACGGGTCGGCGGGCACCTGGAGTCTGGTCATGGGAACCAGATACTGGAAACTGGATTTGAGAGTGTGCTGAGGGAAAGAAGGGCTTCTGAAGGTCCTGGGGTGCTGAAGGCTTGCTGATCATATCAGAGATTTGAATCTGGAGCCCGGGTAGCCAAATGACTTGAACTGGATCTGTGCAGCTGCAGAGAATGTGCGAGCACTGGAGGTGAATTCATGGACACTCTCGTGATTCTGAATGGACCCTCTTTTATTTGTCTTTCTCTTATTGTTAGGGGAGCCAGGCAATGTTAATGACAACTCTTTGTTTGCCTTACGACAATAAGTGGTAATTCTGCCTTGCCCACGGAAAAAAGAATCTCAGGTTTGTATGTGATGTCATGTTAGTTTAGTCTAGCAATAAATCTGATATCAAATTTTTGTATTATTACATGACAGAAAAAGATATCTGAAAATACTTTCGATATGATGGCACATTATATCCACTCGATCAACAAAGTGGAGCACATGGAATAACATTCTGACGTGAATTGAGAATTCAATATCAGACAAAAACCATGGGAGGGAACAA
This sequence comes from Narcine bancroftii, assembly GCF_036971445.1. Taxonomy (NCBI): domain Eukaryota; kingdom Metazoa; phylum Chordata; class Chondrichthyes; order Torpediniformes; family Narcinidae; genus Narcine; species Narcine bancroftii. The sequence goes on along the minus strand of NC_091475.1, from coordinate 6,700,719 downwards.
ATCGATCAGGAGGCAAACTATGACTATTGGAGTGGAGCAAGGATTAGTACGTGGGTACTGCCTCGTCACAATCTACGATGCCCCCCATAATATTTGGGAAAAAGGCATTTTCTTCCTTTATTTGCCCCTGTGTTCCACAGTTTTAAATTTGTAATCAAATAACTTGCATGTAATTAAACAGTTTTATTCAAGGCTATTTGTATACATTTTGGTTTGTCCGTGTCGAAATTACAGCACTTTTTATTCATAGTCCCTTCCTTTTAGGGCACCATAATGTTTGGGACATTTGGTGTCACAGGTATTTGTGAGGACTCAGGTATGTTTATTTGCTTCATTGGTGCAGGTACAAGAGAGCGAGGCTTGCTTCGAAGCTTTTGATCACCTTTAGAGTCTGTAGTTGGCATTTTTCAACATGAGGACCAGAGTTGTGCCAGTGAAAGTCCAATAAGCCTTTATGGGCTAAAAATCAAGAATAAAACAGTAAGAGATATCACCCAAACCTAAGGATGACCAAAATCAACAGTTTGGAACATCATTAAGAGGAAAGAGTGTACTGGTGAGCTCAGTAATCGCAAAGGGACTGGTAGGCCAAGGAAGATCTGCACTGCTGATGTCAGAGGAATTCTCATCATAATGAAGAAAAATCCCCAAACACCTGTCTGACAGTTCAGAAACACTCTTCAGGAGGCCCGTGTGGATGTCTCAATGACTACTGTCCACAGAAGACTTCATGAACAGACATACAGAGGCTACATTGTAAGATGCAAACCACTAGTTAGTCACAGAAACAGGATGGCCAGATTACGGTTTGCCAGGAAGTATTTAAAAGAACTTGCAGAATTATGGAAAAAGGTCTTGTGGAAAGATGAGACCAAGATGAACCTGTATCAGAGAGATGGCAAGAGCAAAGTGTGGAGGCGTAAAGAAACTGCCCAAGATTCAAAGTGTACCACCTCATCTGTGAAACATAGTTGTCAGGGTGTTATAGTCTGGGGATGTATGGCTGCCACAGGTACTGGTGTACTTATCTTCATTGATGATGAATTCTGAGGTGTATAGAAACATCTGCTCAATTTCAAGCAAATGCCTCCAAATTCATGGGAGGGAACAAATCGATCAGGAGGCAAACTATGACTATTGGGGTGGAGCAAGAATTCAGAGGTGCAAAGGGACTTGGGAGTCCTCATGCAGGATATCCTAAAGGTTGACCTTCAAGTTGAGTCGGTGGTGAAGGCGGCGAATGGAATATTGGCATTCGTATCTTGAGGAATAGGATATAAGAGCAGGGATGTGATGATGAAGCTTTTTAAAACACTGGTGAGGCCTCACTTGAAGTATGGGTTACTGTTTTTGGGCTCCTTATTTAAGAAAGAATGTGCTGGCATTGAAGAGGGTTCAGAGAAGATTCCCAAGAATGATTCCTGGAATGAAGGGATTAGTATATAAAGAACAGCTCTTGGACTACTTCTTGGAGTTCAGAAGAATTGGGGATGAACTCTTAGAAGCATTTTGAATGTTGAAGGGCCTGGACAGAATAGATGTGGTTTCCCATGGACCATGACAAAAGGGCACAACTTCAGGATTGAATGGCACCCATTTAAAACTGAGATGTGGAGGATTTTCTTTAGGCAGAGAGTGGTGAACCTCTTAAATTTGCTACCTTGGGCAGCTGTGGAGGCCAGGTCGCTGGGTGCATTTAAGGCAGAGATTGGTAGGTATCTGAATAATCCGGGTGTCGAGGGCAGAAAGTAGGGATGTGGGGCTGAGTGGGATCAGCACATGATGGAATGGCAGAGCAAGCGATGGGCTGAATAGCCTACTTCTACTCCTATATCTTATGGTCTTATGAAAACAGCTTTAATTGTAGCTGAACTGTGACTTTCAAATGGTTGCTTGCTGTCCTGTAATGTTGTATTCTGGATAATTTTCCATCTTCCTTGCAAGGTTGGCAACTTTTAATAGATCAAATCAGGTCACATGATGAAAACTTCTGGTGAGTTTGTGTTTTGCCTCCTCATCAGATCCCACTAATTCATTATTGATAATTTCAACATTTATACTTGTAGTGCGCGTCGAAAGAACCAAAGACTTGTTGGTCCAAACCAAGTCTTTTATTAACTAAAAGACTGGAGCATATCACAAGTAGGTCGACCAGTCCAGAATGACCTGGTCTGGCTAGGAGCAATCCTTTAAGACCTGCCAGTAGGTGGCAAGGCTTTTATTAACTAAAAGACTGGAGCATATCACAAGTAGGTCGACCAGTCCAGAATGACCTGGTCTGGCTAGGAGCAATCCTTTAAGACCTGCCAATAGGTGGCAAGGCTTTTATTAACTAAAAGACTGGAGCATATCACAAGTAGGTCGACCAGTCCAGAATGACCTGGTCTGGCTAGGAGCAATCCTTTAAGACCTGCCAGTAGGTGGCAAGGCTTTTATTAACTAAAAGACTGAAGCATATCACAAGTAGGTCGACCAGTCCAGAATGACCTGGTCTGGCTTGGAGCAATCCTTTAAGACCTGCCAGTAGGAGTGGCTACGCTCTCAGCCAATCACAGTCATCCTACACGACCATCTGTACAGATACACATTGGTGATAGAATCTGTACCATCACAATACTTACTCATATATAATGGCCTAAGCTCTGTTACTGAGTTGATTGATGAAGGGAAATGGAGAGCTAACTTGGAATAATATATTGCCCACCAAGCTTGCGAGTCTTGTTTATGGTTTAAAAATGCTGTATTGCTGCTTTTTATGGTATTGTCTCGTTGCTGAGAACATCTTAAATTCTCAGAAGGAATCATAAACTGTGTTTGCAGTTTTTCAATGTGACCTCAGGATTCATAAATAGGCCATACTGACTCCTCATCATGTACTTTGATCCTTTAAGTCTTTCATTCCCTGAGTATCAACCTAATTATAGCTATTATTTCACAAGAATTAACATTTATTCTTCAGTTTAGAATTTGTGGCATAATGTCTAAGTTTTTGACAATTTGTATATCATACAAACTGCAAACTACTAATTCACCTTGTCAAAAAGTTCTCCCTTTGTTATTTATTTAGACATACAGCACGGTAACAGGCCATTTCAGCCCACAAGTCCGTGCCGCCCAATTTACCCCAATTGACCTACACCCCCAGAACATTTTGAACGGTGGGAGGAAACCGGAGCCCTCCCCGGAAAAAACCCACGGGGAGAATGTACAGTGTGGGATTCGAACCGCCAGTCTGGTCCCAATCACTGGCGCGGGGAAAGGCGTTGCGCTAACTGCTATGCCAACCATGCCACTCTATTAAATTTATTCAAACATATGTTAGCACTGTATAACTTCATACTGTTTCCATGTTGACTAGAGAAGGACAATATGGTTAGGCAGTACAAACGATGTGTAAATTTATGTATTGCAGCCATTCAACCCATCATGTCCATACTGGTGCTCAATAAAGCATCCCAATCGGTCCTTTTTCCCAGAAGCTCTGCACATTTACAAAATCTAAAAGGCATTCTGCACAAAGGAAAATGGATTGGTACACGTTAATTCCTCTTTTTTTAATTCACTCATGGTGGAAGAACTATTCTAAAAGCAATAAATTCCAAATTATTCTCATTAATGTGATGCCAGATGTCACCTTACCATGACAAAAGATAGTGAGGAGTTATTGACTGGGTTTTTTTCTATAAAAGTCCCATCTGTTGAGAACATTACACTCCTGTCATCTCTGTGATTTACAAGTTTCAACCCACATACTTTATTGCTGGAATTCTCAAGTAATGGTGCAATTTCCATTTTAACTGGACTATTTAAAGGAACATTTTACAATGACTCTGCCGAGAAACCTCACATTAATTTGTGCCTTGTGTGTTGATAAGACACTGCGCAGATATTAAGGGTAATACGCATTCTGTTGCGATATCAGGGGCAAAAAACATAAAGATGGTAATGTAAACTATAAGTAATAACAAGTGCCAGAGAATTAAATGTCATATTTATGAATGGCCACACATTTCAGATTGCAAAGGAAGGGATAATAACAACTTCTATTAATATTTTTGCTTTATTTAATTATTGACTTCATTTGTAATTTTCGGTATTACACTATCATCTGACAACTGGCACAAATTTTATACAATTTGAAAAATATATAAAATTTCAGTATCTGGGTTTGAGTGATAAATCAGTCATTGAACATGGACTTGACCACAGCCACATAATTTGTTCCCAAGTTTTACAGAAAGTTCTATCATATTAAATTGATATTTGGTATAATCAATTAATCTTTGCAGCATATTAGCTGTCCAAAAATAATTTCTGCACATGGACTGCATTGGAAAGTTTGAACATTTAAACAATGAGCATATTTTTTTAAAAATTTACAATCTAGCACCACGCTGTAACAGCACCAGTGATCGGGGCTGCACTGTGCATAAGGAGTTTATACGTTCTCCCCATGACTGCATGGGCTTCCTTTGGGATCTCCGGTTTCCTACCATCATTCGAAACGTAGATTGTAGGTTAATTGGGCATAATTGGGTGGCACGGGCTCGTGAGCTGAAATGGCCTGTTACTTTGCTGTATGTCTAAATCTAAATATTGGTATGTGGCGGCACCGCTAGCGCTACCCGGTGAGTTCGTCAACACACCACACCTCCCAGCGATCACTGCACAAGCTTCTCCCCCACCTCCGGGCCCAGATGGGCTCCTTTGCACCCCCACCATCGCCCAGACACGGCACACAGGCCTCTTACATTCCCAGCGAGCTGCACTCTGCGGAGTATGTTTTTATTCGGCGAGGCCCGTCCACGGCACCTCTGCAGAGGCCTTACGAAGGGCCGTACAAAGTTGTCCAGCGTTCAGGGTCCACGTTCACGCTGGACATCGGCAGTAGGAGGGAACTGTTTACAGTGGACAGGATGAAGCCAGCACACCTCGACACCACCGAACCAGTAGTTGTGGCCCAGCCTAAGAGGCAAGGCCGCCCGACTATAAAGGACATCGGCGCCGGTTCTGCTGGGGGGGGGGGGGGGGGGGTGTGTGGCGGCACACCATTAGGCAGGTGAACCGGTCCCACTTGTAACACATGCGGCGGGACACCAGGCCAAAATGGCACCATCGGGGGTTTCCCCTTCGACCTCGGCACCGGGCTCAGAAGCCTCCGTTTGGGGACCCACGTGACGCCCTGGTGACATCAGCACCCCCAGTGCGGTTCTCTGCCAGGTCCAGACTGGGAGTATAAGGCCAGCCAGGCAGCCTGCAATAAATCAATTCTGCTCACTGAGCTCAACCCGTCCGGTTGTGTGTTCTTTCAGTTAGCTGTGTAGCTGCCGCTACAGGTAAATATTTATAAAATATTGTCCATAAGTCATGATGTACAGTTAACTAAGTACAAACCGAAAGTATTCTCCTATGTTTGAAGAACTATCTTTTGCATCAGTAAACAGATGTTATGTTTCTGCCTTCCAAACATATTCTGTGTTTGTTTTCTGTTCTCTCAATACATCTTGGACTATATTCAATCTAAGTTAAAGGAATTACAGATGGAGTGGCTTATTAACTAAATATTTAGTTGTAAAGAAAGGGGAAATAGATTAGATTATCCCCCTACAAGTACACATCCTGTTAGACTGTCAAGAGAGCAGAAGGTTAGATCATTCCATTCTCCAAGCTGAAGGAAAAAGAATGACAACAGATAACTTTCATGGGAAAATATAGGAAAGCAAGGGTAATGGGGAAATAAAATAAAGTCCGTTTGAGTTTTATTAACCAAGTTCATTTTACTTGGCTCAAATAATGGGCCAGAGTCTTTCTTTGATATTTTGGAATTGTTGGAACATGACTATTTTTTATTACTATTTTAATGTCTGAAAATGCTGTAAATAATGCAACAATTGATTCTGTGCTTATTTCTTGCTTATTAGCTTTTTTTTGTCATTAATCTAGAGAGAGTTTGACTAAAGCCATTAGGAATTAGTCGAACTAGGATCTTGGGGAATGGGAATTGAAAGTATTGCCTTTTATAAGAAACCAGCTTTGCCAGATGATGCATTTTTAACACACTAGTCATCTTCTGATATTTTCCCAAGGAAACCATGTTTGTTCAATTCAGGCATTCAATTATGAGATGAAACCGACAATCATGTCAATTAGAAAGTGTTTTGGATGGAAAGAATAACAACATCAAATTTAATGGATCGGCTGCGATCTTCATCACTGTAAAAACACAAAAATGCTGGAGGAACCACCTGTGGACACTGCGAGACCTCCTGAGTTCCTCCAGGATTTTTGTGTTTTTACAGTTCTACAATCACTTTTGTGTTTCACCCCATCTCCATCATTGTAATGTTGGTACAATTTTCAGCCAAGGCTACAGGAGAAGCACTCAGAACAATAGAATATATTTTCTCAGGAGGAATAATAGTCCACATTTTAAAACTGGTGGTGACTCGAGGCGAGGTACCCACATAGGCTGCGAGCCGGTGATGACTGCAGTCAAAAGATCACACCAGGCTGGAGACTTGTCTCGAGACTGGCTGAAGGGGAATAAGAATTGGGTTGCAAGAGGGGGCTGGAGGCTTCCTGATTGTGTCAGAGGTGTGCATCTGGAGCTCAGGCTGATGGTTCAGACTGAAGGCTGTGTGGCTGCAGGAGTGCTGAATGAAAAACCATTGACGTGCAGTGACCCTGGGGGGACTCTCTTTTGCTTCTCTTTCTCTGGCTGTAAGGGGCACTGGGCAATTTTTGCTGATAGGGAATCTTTGCTTGCAGTAAGACTAAAGGAAATCTCGTGCAATATCACATTTCTGTTTTATTACAGGACAATAGAATAATCTTGAATCTTGAAATGCTTGTTTCATTAAGTAAAAATTAACCACCAATTTGCTTAACATGCCACTGTGAATGCTCGCGAACCAGCACACAGGTGTCAAATCGACCTGGGGACGAGCTGCCTAGGAAAGTTGTATCAGCGCCAATTTGTTTTGAATTGGTGTACTGGTTAGCCCAGTGTGAACGGGACAGGGGGTATGCACGTCATCACCGCTGGAGGATAGGCGCCCTTTGCTCTGCGCTGCCGAGTGGTGAATGTGCAAGGGCGCAGAGAACTGGTTAATATTGATCCAGTGTGAACGGCTGTTTGGGAATTTTAAAAGTTTGTTGAACCACCAATTTACCACTTTGCCAGTGTGAAAGGGGCTATTGAGAATGGATTGTATGGATGAGGGATTTTATTTTACATTCAGTAGAAAACTCATTCATTTATGTGAGTTAGAATTTATGGTCATTGTTATTTTACAATAACAATATCTTTTGAACATTTCAGAACACCTCATGGATGCATACTCAGTCAAAAATGAAACTTTATGTTGGGGTATGTGTTAGATAAGAGATTCATGTTGAAGTTGTGCAGAATGTTAAGACTTGAACCTGAGCCAGTGTGTGGGCAGAAACGAGGACAAATGACTTTAGATTTCCCGATGCTCTCTGAAGGAAATGAGAAGCATGGCAGCATTAAAGTAATGAGGTTTGAAGAAACATTTGTACGTGTCCCACTTAGGGACCCAAGAATAGATTCTTCTGTAACTTTAGAGGTGTCGTGCAAAGGATATGCTTGGCTATGATTGGATGGAGCATTACCCAGAGCTGGATTTCAGTAAAGAATCAGCCAGAAGTTGGAAAGTTAGGAAGATTGGATCCCATGTCAACTTGATGATAACATTGAACAACAATTTTCTTTTCAAAAGGTTTGCTTCCTGAAAAAAAATTGGGACTTATGATGAACAGCTTCCAGCTGAGCACAAAGATAATTTCAGATTTGCTGTTCACGAAGGAAGTTGGAGAACCATCAAATTAACTTTTATTGAATTTAGCATTGAGTGTATATTCATCACAAACATAACATGATGTATCGTGGCTGTTGCAACATTGACGAGACATTTTTGCTGTATTAACTCATCCTGAAGACCATAAATGCTATTCACTGTGTTATTGCCTGAAAAACACGTGCATCAGCATTTGTTCAATTATATCAATGAATGCACAGCATCTGTATATGTGAGCAGCTTTTATAGCCTGGTTTACATCTATCTTGACTATGCATGCCCAGGCCTAAGACAACATAGCATCCACACTAAGTCCATGCCAGGTATGCTTGGACTGTCCAAGCTTGTTTTAGCATTTGATTGGGCAATCGAGTTGAACAGTTGAAGACAAATGGGGTGGGGGGGGGGGGGGGTGCTCATTATCAGAGTGGGCTGAGCCAGAGTGGTAAGGCTTTGGCTCAACAGGCAAGAGGCGAGGAATAGTCAGAATTGAAGTCAGAAAGGGCCACCCTATTCAAGGAACAAAAAGGATTCAGCAGGTAGGCACAGGTAAGGGCAGGTTTTTTTTAAAAAAATCATGTATTTTGTTCATCTCGTCATAGATAGTGGGAATGGCAGCCAAGGCAGGGGAATGTTCCTCTTGCAAAATGTGGGTCATTAGGGTATCCCTGATGACTTAATCAGTGAGAAGTGCATCCAGCTGCAGCTCTTGATGGGCAGAGTTAAGGAAATGGAGCTGGAGTTGCATGAACTCTGGATCATTCAGGAGGTAGAGGGCATGATAGACAGGAGTAACTATCACACCTAGGAGTCAGGAGGAGGGTAGGCGGATGACAGTTAGGAGAGGGAAAAGGAACAGGTAGGCAGTGCAGGGCAGGCAGTGCAGTGCAGGGCAGGCAGTGCAGGGCAGGCAGTGCAGGGCAGGCAGGGCAGGCAGTGCAGGGCAGGCAGTGCAGGGCAGGCAGTGCAGGGCAGGCAGTGCAGGACACCCATGTGGCCATACCCCTCAATAACAAGTATACCAGTTTGGATTCTGTTGAGGAGGATAACCTACCAGAGACAAGCCGTGGAAATCAGGTCTCTGGCATGGAGGTCCATGGTTAAGAAGGGAAGGCAGGAGAAGAGCCGAGGTGTTGTGATAGGGGATTCCATATTTAGGGAGACAGATAAGAGGTTCTGTGGACGAGATCAAGTATCCTGGATGTATGTTGCCTCCTTGGTCCCAGGGTCCAAAATATCTCAGATTGCGTACAGAGGATTCTTAGGAGGGAGTGTGAGCAGCCAGATGTGTAGGTAGGGAAGGTGAGGAGGTCCTGCGAGGAGAGTTCAGGGAGTGAGGCACTAGTTTAAGGATAGAACTTCCAGGGTAGTGATCTACTTGTGCCATGTGCTAGGTCATAGGCATTGAATGGTCGGCTATTGAGATGTGCAGAGCAACATCTCATTCTTAGTGCATGTAAGTCAACACAAACTTACAAAAATACAAAATTACTGTGCAGAGAGTGAGCAAAGGCAACATCTTTTCCCACTTTGGAGATCATTCAGGAGTCTAATAACATTGGGAAAGGAATTGTCCTCGAAGTTGGCAGTGTGTTACCTCAGACTCGTGAATCTTCTTCCTGGTAGTGGAGTTGGGGGGGGGCGGTGGTGGCGGGAGTATGACTAGGGTAGGATGAGCCTTTAAATATATTGGCTGCTTATCCAAGGCAGGGCGAGTTATAGATTGAGTTGACAGAGAGGAAGTGGGTGCTTGTGATGGCCTGAGCCACATTCACAACCCTTGCAATTTTGGGCAGAGCAGTTCCTGTATCGTGCAGTGATTTACCATGGCGGGATGCTTTCAATATTTGTAAAAGTTGTTGAGGGATGTTGATGATGTGCCAAATTTTGTCAGGCTTCTCTGGAAGGAGAGTTGCTGGTGTGCTTCTTGGCTATTGCATTGATATGGGTGGACCAGGGCATGTCACTGGAGACATTGATCCCTATGAAAATAAAACTGTCTACTATCTCCACCTCACCTCCAGACCAGGGAGTTAGCTCTGCCTCTCCTCCAGAAGTCAACGACCAGCTCTTTAATCATGTTGGCATCGAGGGAGGCATTCTCGTCCCAGCACTAAGCCACGTCCTTCTATCTGCACTCCATCTTGAGATCCTGCCTGCAATTAATTTATAGATTGAATTGGAGCATTGTTTGGCCACAGTGTCTTGGGTGTTCAGGGAATACAGTAGGGGACTGAGAATGCCACCTTGTGGTGCCAGGCAGAGAGGACGATTGTGGAGGAGGTGCCTTTACCAATCCTCACAGCTTGCGGCCTGTGGGAAAAAAAGTTGTGGATCTAATTGCAGAGAGGGCTGCAAAGGGGTGTTTGTTTGGTACTGTTGTGTTGAAAGCAGAGTTGTGGTTGATAAAGAGTGGTTCCAGGGCTGAGTGTAGGGTCAGGAAGATGGCATCAGCTGTTCACCAGAGTGGGTTGAGAGTAGTTAGTAGGCTGAAGTTAATGTGAGACATGGCCAACTTCTCGATGAACTTCATGACAATTAACTCTTTGAGGAGCTGATGACATCAAACACTACCAATGAGTTGAAAAAGCCCAAGACATTGTCACATGATGCAGCAAACACAGAAAATAGCAGCAATTATTGTGATTCAGACAATTTCACTGTTTTAGCAGGAATGAGAATTGTTTAGGAATGTTCAAACATTGAATTGCAGGAATTAATTGCATAGATTTGGAAGTTGGTGGTGCAGAGAGATGACAGCAGGTTAGAAAATAGTAAGTGGGGAACAGCTGATGTAGCAAATTAGAGGTTCTCAGATATGAGAGAACAAAAGTGGGGATAATGTCAATCAGAATACTGGTTAAAATGAGCAATACAAAAAAGTGCTGTAGGAAGTTACGCAACATCTATATCAGTGGTTCTCATCCTTTTTCTTTCCACTCACATACCTATGTCATCGGTGATCTGTGATTAGTAAGGGATTGTTTAAGGTGGGATGTGAGTGGAAAGAAAAAGTTTGTCAACCAGTTTTAATGGTACCTCATTGACTCGTTATGTGCACGGTTTCATACCTCCAAAGGAAATGGGCCAATGACCATTTTTCTCCAGCAAAATATTTCAGTAACAATTGAGTCTAGAGCAGTGATTCGCAACCTTCCCTTCCCACTCACCTCCCACCTTAATCCATCCCTCACTAATCACAGAGCACCAATGGCCTAGGGATTACTTAAAGTGGGATGTGAGTGAAAAGAAAAAGGTTGAGAACCACTGATCTCTCGGGAGTCAAGGGTAACCAACATTACAGGCTTGAGCCATTCATCAAGGTAAAAATGAGTAAGGGTTTCAGACATCAAAAGTGGAAGTGAAGATGTGATTGAGAAGATCAACGGCAGATATCCTGTGGCAAATGTTGATTCAAAGACTGGAGTTTGAAAGTGCTGTTGTTGGTCATGGAAGAGTTTTACTTACTGTGGACTAAGTGACTTGTGTCGGCATCTGTTAATGTATTCACCTACCACCTGCTAGTCTATCTGCTGCTTTCTATGGAAACTGCCTGATCCGTTGAGTCCCTGCACCGCACCATCTGCAGACATCTGTAAATGCCAGCTCAGTTGTAGGCTCTGTGCAGCATTTAGGTTTTCCTCTGGCTGACAGGAAATTGTAGCGGGATCAAGCCAGTGTCTTCCCTCTATGCTTAATGATTCTGGAGACATGACTTTTTTTATTACAATGGTATTAACAATCCACATCATAGCTACATTATGCAGGAAGGGATTCTAATCCCACCAGTGTTTTGCAAACTGTAAGTTTTAAAGCCTCTCCTTCAAATTCATTAAGGCACATCTGAAAAGATGAACAATCCTTCAGAGTACAAGATTACAAGAAAAAGAAAGAAGAGAAATGAACCTGCCAAGGTCAAAAATTATCAACAGGTAATGCAAGAAAATCGACGTCTTTTATTATTTGGTAGCATGATGTCTAACGTGTTTATTGCCTAGTTCCAGAGAAGAGACAATTGGTGCTATTGAACATGACGGTACTCACTATTTATTTCTCCACTTTATTCTCCTTGGTCAAATGCTATTCTAGTTTCAACATATCTGCAAGACTGACTAGATTCACTGAAAATGTCTGAATTGCTAACCAATCTTCAATGCCAGATTTGAGTTCCACGCTTGAGAATAAAATTCAAGGTTGAATAAAGTTGAACATTGTTGTGATTAAATGGAAGAGCAGGATTGCACTTAACTCTCTCAACACTCTGAGACAGTATACTCAAGTACCACTTGTTTGTTAAAGGTATGAGGCACCTACTTGTTCCAAGATTGCAGATTCATCAAATAATTCCTCATCTGAGTTTTAAATGGTTCCTTCTGATTTTTATACCCTCGTTTCCTGGATTCACCCACCAAGGGAGACATATGATCATGTTTGCTCAACAGAATGAGAAGACGATGAAATGAACTGACCCAGTGTGCAGAAGTAGATGACACAATTTTCTTGTTTATTTTCATTGTGTGATGACATTGTTTAATGGGTTTAATGTATCATATATGTTGATCGTTGAGTGGGTGGGGAGGGGGGCGGGAAGGAAGGAGGGAAGGGAGGGGAGAAAAGGACACTGTGTATATTCAAGAGGGTAATGTTTACGTGTATTTTGGTCAATATGGTTCATAGTGTGAAAAATAATTTTAAAAAAAGTATTGTTGAAATAAATAAAGTGCATAAATATCGAGGCAGAATTGTTTTCCCTTATCATCTCTAATTATTGAAATCAGTGCATAATTGGATATTGACATTACAAACTGAAAATATGTTATGATATGACATGGGCAGCAATCTACAGCAGTTGACTGCTATTTAATATGGTGAAGGATTATTGTCCTTGAAGTTCCCTGTGGACATTGGCTACAACTTCCAACTACATTCTACAGAAGAAGTATCGAGAGCATCCTCTGTAACTGCACACGCCTGGTTTGGAAGCTGCACCTCCTCGGACTACAAGACCCTGCAGAGGATAGAGAAGTCAGCAGAAAAGATCATTGGGGGCTCTCTTCCTACCATGTCATTGCTATTCCAATGTCATCTCATCGTACTTGCTAATCTTAAGCCAACATTGCTAATGTGAAAAGAATTTTAAGAATAGTTTGATTATTAGTAAGGTTTGGGGCATCCCAAAATTGTGAAGGATTCATGATCTTTCCTGATAATCACAAATGTTGCCAAATTGGGCACAGGCATTTTGCAAGTCAAAGTGAAATTTGGCTCAGTATTTTCTAAATGAATTATTTTATAGGCACTGCATTTGAGGTTGTAAAATCTATCCTGACTTTAATGTAGAATGGGCCGAGGTAATTCTCAAGAACATAACTAGATACCGTATATACTTGTGTAATCGTTGATATCGTGTAATAGTTGACCCACCTCCCCCACTTTCTTGGCCCAAAATACGCGTTTCTATATGACCCTTGTAAAATTCGATCTTCCCCTTTTTTTTCTTAGCCCTGACCGCCCGTCCATCCATCCGAGCTCCTGACGCCCTGCCTATCCGAGTACCCGACTGCCCACCCATCCCTGCTCCCAACGCTTCGACCACCCGCCCATCTGAGCTCCCGACTACCCGCCCATCTGAAGCTCCAATCATGGATCCTCGCCCTGGCCATCCGTCCACTGAAGCTCCTGATGTCCTACCCATCCAAACTCCCAACACCTGCCCACAGCCTCTCTCCTAGACCCTGGCTGCCCATCTGAGCTTCCAATGCCCCAAATGCAGACTTACCACCTGGTCCCAGACATCTGAGCTGCCGATACCTTGAACAATGCAGGTACTTAAAAGAATGACCCGTGTAAAAGTTGACCCCACCCCCCCCAAAATTTGAGCCGAAATATTGGCCAGAAAAATTGACAATTACATGAGTATTCACAATAAATTTACAAGAAAAGATTCTCACCTCTGAAAAATACAGTCTGTCTGAAGTAATTGGAAGTGGCTAAATTTATGAATTTCAATCAGCAAAATCCTTTTAAATGGCAAATATGATGTTAATTATTAAAACAAAGATTTATTCTAAAATAAAAAACATAAACCTTTTGTTAAATTGAAATAGTTTTAATAAATAGAGCAACGTTTGCATGTTTTCATGGCCATTCATGGTTATTGATGTCCACATGCTTTAATCACTGATACAACGCATAACCCATGGCCTTAAGATACATTTGTTGAAAGCATTGTATGTTTATTACGTTCATAATTATGTTTTTTTTTTCCGACTAGCAAACAGAATTTTTTACAGATGCACTAGTAAAAGAACAACCTGAAGCAATTTCATCCAAAAGGAGGAGGCGAAGAAAGGTAACAATCTCTAATTAAAAGATGAAAAAATTAGAATGTAATAAAATTTCATGGGCATCAGTGCCTTCAATGTCCTCCTTGCTTAAGCCCTGGCATTTCAATCATTTCTTGGAATCCTTCTTTGCTATCAATATTAATGACTTCATTTCCATGAGTATGTTTGTTGGTAAGCCTGCTATCCTCTTCAGAAACTCCACTGGACGTCCTTCTAACAACTACCCATCAGTAACCTCACATTTTCTCTCTTTATAAGTCCTTGCCATCCAGATCCATGAGTATCGCACAAAATTTCCTCTGTGGATCCCTTGTCTGTTCACAGCATCTGAACCCTCCTCTTTCATAAATTAGACCTCTCGGCCTCTGAGTACAGTGTTGTTTTCTTGAATATTTTACTTTAATTTTTCCAAGACTCGTATAGAACATTATTACATGCATCCTATAAATAATATTTAAAATTAGAGTCTCATATGATTGCCCAAATCTCACCCCCGTGACTGGGCTGTTTTTAAAAAAAAAATGACCAGTTCTCCGATAAAATCGTTTATCCGTAATAGACCCAGTTCTGACCATTTCAGATAATCGGAGTTGTATTGTCTCTCAATGTGCTTAATTTCTATTCTAACATTTTAACATTCAAAATATTGTCCAAAAAAGAAGTGGTGTTTAGCATGCTTTAGTCCACATCTTGATATTCAGGAATACAACACTATTAACTTAACTATATTATTTAAACCTTTACGGGGAAGTTAATTGTATGATTCAAATAAGGTTGCCATATTTTAACAAACACGTCACATTTCCTTCGAAGATTATAAGTTCTCTTTTCTGAGGGTGAACAACTTCGCATTTCCAAATTCCAGCAAGTAATAAGTAGGGGGGAGTCAGACTTCCTTGTAACAGCGATACATCTCCTGGCTACCGCTGATCAATCCCCACGAACTGAATTTGATATTTTGATTGTTTTATGTCAACAAGATTGCGCAATAAATACTGTTCTGGTTCCAATGGAAAATCTACTTCTATAATTTTTGTCAAAACTTCTGCCAAGACACACCAAAGGATCTTACTTTCATGCATGGCCAGGTTGAATGTATAAATGTTCCAACCTTTGTACCACATCTAAAACATAAGTCCAGAATTTCATATTTTAAACTGTGGAATTTTTATGGTGTAAGGTATAGTTGGTGCATAAAATTGTATTGTACCAATCTATATCTGACATTAATAAATTGTGCTGTCATATTGTCAGCACAATTTTCAAAGTGTTGTTAATCATTTTCGACTATTTTGTCTAGCTAAGTACAATCAGCTACATTGACAACTCCCATCATACCATTTTTTTTGCTATTTGGAACTGCAATTGTACCTCAGGACTTGATAAGGAAGTTGAGCCTGCTGGGTCTAAACACCTCCTTCTGCAATTGGATTCTTGACTTCCTGTTGGGATGACCTCAGGCAGTCCGGATCGGTAACAGCACTTCCAAGACAATCATACTGAGCACGGGGGACTCCCCCATGGCTGTGTGCTCAGTCCATTACTGTTCATTCTGCTGACCCATGACTGTGCAGCTAAACACAGCTCGAACCACATTATCGAGTTCACTGACTGTGGTGGGCCTTATTAGTAAGAATGAGGAGTCTGTGTACAGCAATGAGGTGCAGTCACTAATGGACTGGTGCAGGGACAACAACCTGTAACTGAACATTAATAAAACAAAAGAGATGGTTGTTGACCAGGAGGGCCTGGGGTACCATGCTCTGCTGACCATTGATGGCTCCATCATTGAGGTGGTTAAGAGTATCAAGTTCCGTGGAGTGCACTTGGTGGAGAATCTCTCATGGTCCTGTAACACCAACTCCATAGCCAAGAATCCCAGCAGCATCTCTACTTCCTTCGAGGGCTGAGGAAAGTCCATCTCTCATCCTCCATCCTCACTACATTCTACAGAGGAAGTATCGAGAGCATTCTCTAACTGCACACGCCTGGTTTGGAAGCTTCACCTCCTCTGACCACAAGACCCTGCAGAGGATAGAGAAGTCAGCAGAAAAGATCATTGGGGGCTCTCTTCCTACCATGTCGGACATCTACAACACTCGATACAGGCAAAAGGCAATAAACATTGGGAAGGACTCCACACACCCCTCATGTAAAATATTCTCCCTTCTGCCATCTGGTAGGAGGTACTGTAGCACTCAGGTTGTTATGTCCAGATTGGGCAATAGTTTTTTTTCCCTCAAGCCATCAGACTCCTGAACTCCCAGAACATATGTGGCTATTGTACCATGGAGTTTTACTGTAGATGTCTTAATATTTTAATACAGTACAACTCCGATGATCCAAAATCGGATTCTCTGAAATCCTCAATTATCCAAAATTTTTTCGGAGCCGAACTGACCGTAGACATCTGGCTCCCACTGACGGCAGCAGCGGACCTCTGGTCGCCGGCAGTGGGGACCTTGGGGTCCCAGCACGAGTGGGGCCTCGGCGGGGAAGTGTCAGCGATCGACGGTGCCCAGCATTTTTTTTTAGGAGAACTAAGCATTATTTTAATGCTTAAAAAGCCTTACCTTATTGTTGGTTGTTGTTTAAACAGTTACGTGATTTGCTGTAGCTACTGTGCTGTTTTTTTTTTCAAAAAATGACCAGTTCTCCGATAAAACTGTTTATCCGAAATAGGCCCGGTCCCGACCATTTCAGATAATCGGAGTTGTACTGTATCTCAATGCGTTTAACTTCTATTCTAACATATTTATGTAAATATGCCCCTTGGTCCTGGAGAAACACCCATCTCGTCTTTACCGTGAGAGCATGGAATTAACGATAAATAAAGGTGACTTGCTCTTGTTTGGTCCAAATTCCAGCTACCTGAATGCAGCATACACATCATCAGATTTCCATCCCATCAGGCACAATAATATTTGGAATTTTCCAGCAATATAGCGTGATGCTCAGTCCCATTGTCATTGTTCATGGGTTTTGAGTAAGTTTCCATAATGTTATTAACAACCATTCCAATAATTCTATTGACCCCAGCCTTTTTTTTGAATATTTCATTTACAATCAACACATATATAACAATAATAAAATCATAAATTAAATACATGTTGATTTATATAGAAAAGAGGAAAAAAGAAAAAAAATTTCCTACAAAAGAATTTTAAAAACCCATCTAAACCCCAAATAATCCCATTCACCCACCCCAACCCCTACTTTAAAAAATTGCTAAAATGTATAATATATAATAAAACATAATTATTATTGAATTGGATTGTTTCAGAAGATGCTCAAAGATCCCCCAAAAATTTCTTTAAAAAAAATAGTTGTTTCAAGGGAAGATTTCACCGGGGTCTGGAGGACTCCAAGGAATTATTTATAATTTTAATCCCAATGTTCGAGCGTACAAATACAGAATATTTTCCCCTCAGATTATATGTGATTTTTTTTTCTAATGGAATGCAAATTTGAACATCTGTCAATGAAACATCTGATTTCCAAGTAACAGCAATACCCTTTCTTTGCTATTACCAAAACTAATTTAACAAATTTCAATTGAAAATCTGATAAAGATAATTTAGGAGTTAAATTCTCAAAATTTCCCATCAACAATGGAAAAACAACACCTGTAACCTGTTGGTAAAAATCCAAAAAGGTTTAACCTTTAAACAAAACCATGTGGAGTTAAAAAAAAATTTGCAAATGGATATTCAGAAGATTCATTTTAGCTATCAGTGACCTACCTTTTTTCCAAAATGCTCTTTATCTGTTGGTATTATGACAGGGTGGTAAGTCAACAGCAGTTATTTTTTCCAACCAACTATCTTCATTGACTTGTCAAACGAGCAATTATTGGAACTAAAGCCGGAGACCTTGATAAATAATCTCTTGGGAGGCATTTTCCACCAAAACCTGACCTCCAAACATCATCTCAAAATGATTGCATGGTTAGAGTGACATTTAGCACAGAGTTATTACAGCGGCAGCCACCCAGCTTCGAATCTGGCACTGTCTGTAAGGAGTATGTATGTCCTTCCTGGGCCTACGGCGATTTCCTCCCACCCTTCAAAATATTGCACACAGAGTGTAATTGGGGTATTTGGTTGGCATGGGCTGAAGGACCTGTTATCTTGCTGAATGTTAAATTTAAAAAAATTGTCATGGGATTGAAAATGATCAATGTGCTTTTTAACTTTGCTGTTCCATAGTTGATTCATTTAAATTTGTGCTGTTTGTGAATGTAGAAGATCTCCGATGTTCTAGCAAACTCTGCTCCAGTACCCGCTACCCCTACTGATTTGCAGAAAATGATCATCCAATATTTCAAAAGTGAATGATCTGTAATCGAACTTGAAGAGCTGAAAATACCAGGTAAGGGTACATAAAATAACACCCTAACCCACTGAAGACTGCAAGATTATTTCTGCAAAGAGACATTTTAATGTTGATAGCCTTGAAAGAAAATTTTTTAAAATTCTTTTTGTAGTTAATTAGCTTGAGTCTACATCATAGCATCAGCAGCCAGAAAATTGAGTAATGTTATAAATATTAATACCCATCATCCGATTTATGTATTTAAGCCACTTTATGTATAAGAATTCAAAAACATGAGAAATTGGTCATGTATTAGGCCATGTGGCTTCTCAAGCTTGCTCCACCATTTATAGCATTGTGGCAGATTAGATCTTAATGTCACTACTCTGCACCTGACTTCGGCCTCCCACCTGCTTCACAGACTCGGCCTGGTTCCGGCCTCACTCCCGCTCCACAGACTCGGCCTGGTTCCGGCCTCACTCCCGCTCCACACTCTCGGCCTGGTTCTGGCCTCACACCCGCTTCACACTCTCAGCCTGGTTCCGACCTCACACCTGCTTCACAATCTCGGCCTGGTTCTGGCCTACACCCGCTTCACACTCTCGGCCTGGTTCCGACCTCACACCTGCTTCACACTCTTGGCCTGGTTCTGGCCTACACCCGCTTCACACTCTCGACCTGGTTCCGGCCTCACACCCGCTCCACACTCTCGGCCTGGTTCCGGCCTCACACCCGCTCCACACTCTCGGCCTGGTTCCGGCCTCACACCCGCTCCACACTCTCGGCCTGGTTCCGGCCTCACACCCGCTCCACTCTCTCGGCCTGCTTCCAGATTCAGACCTGCTCCACACTCTAGGTGTGGGTCCGGCCTCACACCCTCTCCACCCTCTAGGACTGGTTCTGGCCTCACACCCGCTCCACACTCTCAGCCTGCCTGCAGCCTCACACCCGCTGGTCAAGGGAGACTAAGGATCTAATGTAGTAACCTTTTATATGGGACTTTATCGAAAGGGTTTTGGTAACTAAAATTTCAGTGAATGCACATATAGTTCTTGTAATCTGGAATTAAGATAAAATGTTGATGACTCTGTGTTATACTGGCACCAGTAAATTTTTATTTCTGTTAATGAACTATTGGAGAGACATATTCCAAGAGGTCTTTGAGGTGATATAACCATATAACCACTTACAGCACAGAACAGGCCAGTTCGGCCCTACTAGTCCATGCCGTAGCAAATCCCCACCCTCCTAGTCCCACTGACCAGCACCCGGTCCATACCCC
This sequence comes from Narcine bancroftii, assembly GCF_036971445.1. Taxonomy (NCBI): domain Eukaryota; kingdom Metazoa; phylum Chordata; class Chondrichthyes; order Torpediniformes; family Narcinidae; genus Narcine; species Narcine bancroftii. The sequence continues at coordinate 6,680,956 of NC_091475.1, read as the reverse complement.
TCTAGTCCCCTAACCTTTCTCCATCTTGGTATTATGTAGTAGAATAAGTACATATTTATTCTGTTAGTCATCGTACTTTTAATCCTATGCTTTTTCAGATTCTTGTTTTCTTCAGCACAATGATCTCTCTCATACTCCTTCCTCCTATCTCAAGCAAGGTATGTCGATTATTTTATATTAAGTGCATTAACATATGCTAATTTGCGTACTCAGTCTAAAAAAATGTTAATTCCATCTTGGTAATATGGACACTCACGGAACAGGCAGAATAACACAGATCGAAGTCTTCAGTAACATATAGTGGAAAATCTTTTAACCGCAAGTGCTAACACTTGCGACTTTTTTGATTTTCAATTTTTAAGGAGTTCATTAACTGTGCTAATAGATGAGAACAAACAGTATTGGGCTGTTTAACCCATTGAATCTATCCTGCCATTCATTTAATTCAAGTCGGCCAGACACATTTCATATACTAGACATTTCCCATACTATCAGTGATCCATAATCAAATTTAGAATTAAGAATAGACTCAATGGCCATTTCCTATGAGGATTCCAAATTGTTACCACATGTTTCAAATCATTTGATGGTGTGCAACTTCACAGCTCCATATTCCTGGGCTTGATCCTGACCTTGATGCTGACAACCTGGAGTTTACATTTTCTCTGTGTGGGTTTTCACCAGGTGCTCTGGTTTCCCTCCCTAAACTAAAGATATGCTGGATGGCTAATTAGTGGTAAATTGCCCTTCAGTGTGGTAAATGGCAAAAAGAGCTGGAGAGAATTAATGGGAAAGAAACATGGGGGGGGGGGGGCGCGGGGTGGGATTGGTTTGCAGGCCTCGCTCGGTGTCTGAGTAAAATAATGACCTAGCACCTTTTGCACTGGATATGCTTCAATCCAAAGAGCATTGCTTTCATTTGTGTGCAAGCTGCAGCAAGATGTTAGGAAGATAAATGACGTATCAGTCTTCATTGTAAGAGGGGTGGAATTCAGAAATAGTGATATCTTTGTAGAAGGGATTAGTCTCATTGAACTTGGAGAATTGTGTATTGTTTCAGTTCCATTATTCGAGGAAGGATGTACTAATATTGGAGACAGTCTGGAAGAGATTCATTTGACACATTCCTGTGATGAGAGGTTTTTTGCTTTCGCAAAGGGCTGAAAAAGTTGGATCTGCAATCTTTGCAGTTTAGAAAGATCCTATTAAAATGTTCAAGATTTAAAGGGGTATGACAGAGTAGGCGTTACGATATGAAGAGGTGAATACAAGATTAAAAGAGGTCATTTAAAACAAGAATTTCTTCAGGCAGGGAGTGGCAGCTGTAAAAAAAAATATCTTTTCCAGAGGCTACAGGTGCCAGATCAATGGAGTGTGAGAGAGTATATAGATATGTTTTTGGGAGATACATTGGGAAAGGTTTGTTAGAATAGGTAACGTACAAACACTTTAAAACAGATCTTATTTGAAATACTGAAGCTCTGCTAATGCTAGACATATTGGCCCCAGAGCCTTTGCAAGAGCTTTGGAGAGTGCCCAAGAGACTTCACTAATGGATTGTTGCTTACAAAAAGGCAACAGATGAAAGATCTTGTTGGAGCCGCAAATTGTCTGGAACTGTTTTAAGAGGGTCATGTGGTTTGGCAAGCAGAGAGAGTCAAACAGGTTTTTCTCTCAGAGAGAGACAGACAGAGATCAGTTCTACAGCAGCAACAACTGGGACTGGAACAGGACAAGCTGGCAAGCTTGTGGAAAACCCCATTTGCAAAACGGTTTGTGAGTGCTTAGTTCAGCCCTTGTGGTTCATGCAAGAGGAGAGGACTAGCTGTCTAATGTTTCACTTGGAATAAGAGAAACAAAAAGGAACTCTGTAGTGACCTGAAAGAAAGAGGTTATCATCTGGAGAACCCTGAGGGGGCAAGTTTCGTTGGCAAGACACTGAAGTGGCTGATTAAAAAGGATGTCCTGGAACAACAAATCTCTCTCTGAAAACAGACAAGAAACTTCCTGAGCAGTAACCATTTACCTTTCAAGAACCAAAGCCTGGGTGAACTTTGTAAATGTTCAATTCTGTGCACAGTATAAGAATTTCCTTCAACCAGTGAACTTGAAGGAAAGAGGAGTGAGATTGGACTGTGAACCAAAGAACTTTTCTGAACTTACATGCACATTGCATACACGTGTGCTTAGAATTAGAAGGGGGTTAAGTTAGGTTAGTTAAGTCAATAGTGAAAAGTTAAAGTGTGATTCTGTTTTTGTGTTTAAAGGTCATTAAAAGCAACTTTTGTTGAAGTAACCCTTGGTCTTGGTGAATATCTATTGCTGCTGGGTTTTGGGGTCCCCTGGGCTCGTCCCACTAGTTAATTAAAGAGCATGCAGAATTGAAAGTATTGTGGAACTGTCACTGTTGAGGACTTGAGACCTGGGTCAGATCACCCTCTGCTGGTCTGTGTTTCAATGGGATCCCTCTCATCCCTTTATTAAGCAGCAGTTTCGATCTTAACAGAACCCATCCCAAAATCAGAAAAGATTGGAGAAAGGGTAATTTGTTTCACAACCTGAGGATGGAAATTCTATGCCAACTTCAGCACCTTTCCTTTCCATCTTCACTGTTGACTTTGGTGAGCCATGCCGCGACCCTGGTGTGATAGTTTCCTCAGAATGTCCAGAATATCCTCGCGGCTGTGAATGGTTCCCAGCATTTCACAATCACAAATTCAAACCACAAGGGGGTAAGTTCTAAAATTGAGTCTGTAAGTACAGCAATCAAGTAGCAAAGTTCAAAAAATTCAAAGTTCCATGTTCAGATTTATTGTCATAGTCCATACATCCTGTGGGTGAGGCAGAATAACAATTTATTGGTAGTTCAAAAAAAACTGTACTCAATGTACACACATAAACAAATGCAACTTAAACTGAAGTTCTTCAGGAAAGTAACTTTCCATCTTAGCAATTCCATGTGTTAGCAGGTACCTTTTCTCTATTTGACCATTAGATGAAAGAAAAGCAGTGGGTTCTGAGGTAGGGAAGGTCTAGATTTTTTAAGGGGGGGGGGTTAGGTATTTATAGGTCAGCACAACATTGTGGGCCGAAGGGTCTGTACGGCGCTGTAATGTTTTATGCTCTATGTTCTAATACATTTAAGCCAACCAAAAAGAAATACTGTGTCCCATGTCCAGAAAACAAGATTAGAAGTATCCAAAAAAAAGGCAAAACAATGCAAACATGGAAATTTGAAGTGAGACAGAATATTCTGGCCATGCTTGGCAAATCAGAGACTATTTGAGGAGGAACAGTGTTGTTTTCATTCAATGATCATTCAGCAGTGTAAAATCCAGTCAACCATTCATAGTTTGTAGTTGATACAGTTATTTTAGAATGACATTTGGTCTGCCAGGCTTGATTCCAAGTTCCACTATTCCCATTAACATTGGCTACAATCTGTTTAATATAAAAATGACTGAAGATATAATTATATTTGATTCTGACACTGGAAGAAAAATGGCATTGCATATCCAATATTGCGAAAAGTGTAAGAGGTTCCCATACAAACCATACAAGCTCGTCAGATTTTCTACCAGCTGCAGTGTAATTGCAGCAGAAAGTAAAACTGTCCTGCTAAAGTCATTTTTGGCATTTAACCTGTTTGAAAGCTTTGTTTTAGATTAGTCGTCTGTAGGGAAAAGCAGAAGCCCTGTTTGCACACACCTCCGGTTAAAATTCTGAGCAAACAAGCAATAAACGAGACCAAAAGAGTTGTTATTTTTCCCTGGGTGTCCATCAGATTGAAGTCATTCTTTGCTTTAGTGAGGGTTGCATCTGTGATCCAATGCTCTCTGCTCAGTAGTTCCTGCAGAGGAGGTAAACAAGAAGTCTGCAGATGCTGGGGAACTAACGCAATTCACAAAGGTGCTGAAGGAATACAGATGCTTCATGATCCAGTGCTTTTGTGCGTTGTGCAGTTACCGTTTTATCTGAAACAATTGAATAATATTGTCAGGATTTTAAATTGTCTCACTTTTTTTTCGACAGATTTTGCAAGAAAAAAATCAAATGTATCTCCCAACTTTATTTTATTTAAACTAATGTATTAGGGGAGCAACTCAATCCTGACCCTTTCTTAACATTTGATACTGCAACAAATAAAATATCCTCTGGAGATCTGCACAGTTTTATGTTTGTGCAGACTGGAAAGGGGAATAAAGGTTTGCAGGTCTGCCAAATGGTCGAAGTGTACCCATGCATGAAACCTACTAAGGTTTATGGTTTCCTAAAATGCGACATGCTCTATCAGGCATCAGATCAGATTTACATTCCTCTGAATTTGGGATTCCTCAAAGCCAGGTCTTTAAACTATTTATAGGATTGAAACGTAAAATTTCAAGTGATAAAATGTGAATTTGAGGGTTTAAATATTTTTAGAATTCCCTTGATCACTTTTTTTCCATTACTATAAAGTTCTGTGCTTTTGCTAAGGATTCACACTGGTCTTGCCCGATTCTACGAATTCAATAAATTTTAAATTTAGAAATTTAGCCGATTATCCTGCAATCCCAGTACACTTTGAATGGTGGGAGGAAACCAGAGCACCCGGAAGAAACCTACAGAGACACAAGGAGGACGTCCAAACTCCTTACAGACACTACCAGAAACAAACCTCAGTTGCTGGCGCTGTAACATTGTTGAGCTAACCGTGCTGTAAATATACTCATCAACCAATTTATGTTATGTCTGCTTGCAGTTTGTCCAAAGTGGGCGAAGTTGTCCAAGAACCACACCAAGAACAAATCCATACTGATGTTGATACTTTGCAGCTCTGCCCTCCGAGCGCTTGAAATGATCAGGTAAAGAAAGGCTTCTATTGAACTCAGGGTATTCAGAACATTTCACACAAAAAAAATCCAATTGCATTATTTTCCTGAAGCTTGATACCTTTACTCAATACTACCTTTGGGCAGAAGGTACAGATGCCTGAACCTCTAGTTCAAGAACAGTTTCCAACAGCCATCAGGTTCTTGAACCTCCCCTTGCTACACTAATCATGGACTGCTCTGACACCAGAAAAGACCTGAATCTACTAGTGTAGCGCCACATTTTTTCCTTGCACTCTGTTAACTACAAATATTTTGTATTTATTACGTCTTTTTAATTTAATGTGTACTATTTTGGTTGTTTTGTTTATATAATTCCTGTTTGGCTGCAGCAAGTCAGAATGTTGGTAGACATATAGATTGGACAATGTATATTGTAACACAACTGCTGGAGTCGTAGAGTCAAACATCAAAGAAACAGCCTTTGGCCCTCTATGTCCATTCAAGTGCCCATCTATACTAATTCCACGAACCCAGCACATGTCCACGGCCCTCCTTGCCTTCACAGTTCTAGTTCTCATTTAACCATATAATAGCAGTTTAGAGCGCTGAAACAGGCCATATCAACCTTTCGACTCCACGCCGGTTCATTTGAACAACTCCACTAGTTCCCCCCTCCGACTCTCCACCCATAACCCTCCAACTCCCTCCATGTACACATCCAACCTTCTCTTAAATAACAGAAAAGACCCTGCCGCAACTAACTCCTCTGGAAGATCATTCAATTCTGCCACCACTCTCTTAGTGAAGAAGCATTCTCTAACATTTCTCCTAAAGTTTTGCTCCCTCACACTTAACATGACCTCTGTTCCAACCTCCCCTGCCCTCAAGGGAAAGAGTCTCGTCTATCTATTCCCTTCATAATTTTAAATGCCTCTATCAAATCCCCTCTCAACCGTCTACATTCCAATGAATAAAGTCCCAGTCTCCTTAATCTTTCTCTGTACTCTAGATGCTGTAAGCCAGGCAACATCCTTGTAAATCTTCTCTGCACCCTCTCCACCTTATCTATAATTTGGAGTCCAGAACTGAACACAATTCTCCAAACCTGGCCTCACCAACGCCTTAGATGCATCTTAAATGCTGTGACAGTATCTGCCTGCACTAACTCATGAAAACATCTCCCTCAGGTCCCCTCTAAATCAGTTTAGACATTATGCGCTTTTGTTTGACACATCACTGCAAATATTCTTCATTATAATGCCCTTCATTCACTTTTGCTCTTGTGCAATTAATGAGATCATTCCCAAAGTTTGTAAATGTAACCTATCATATATTTAAGATGAACATGTAATAGTTATAACTTATTTGTTTTGGTAGGCTTATTGCAACTTTTAAAGGCAACTGTAAGACTCTAAAATTGTTTGCTAAGCATATAAAGGTAAGAATCAATCTCATTATCATGTTGAAATAATGCACAATCTAATGGATGATCATGTGTGTTCAATTTACTTCGTTTGAGACTAAATGTAAACTCGTAAAATACAGTAACCACCCCCTAATGGGGTAGATGCCAGATAAGTGAATCTTCCGGTTGCTTGAGATTACATGTTATGTGATTGGCGAACTAACTGCCAATTTTAAACTTTTGTATTTTTTACCTGTTTATTTTCCATGATTTTTTTTTTTTGCTGTGTGCTTGAGGCTACCGGTTACTTGAATTGTGGATAATGGGGATTTTACTGTGATTACTTTCCATTTGCATCACATGACAACAGGAAGTTTCTGGTTCCTTTTAACAAAATATAATTGTACTGTTATCACAGAGATTTCTATCTCTCTATTTTAATTATGGAGGAGCTCAATTCTGTTGCTAAAAGGAGCATTTTATAGGCCATCTATTCTGCTCGTCCCAAGATCTATAACCCTATTGAATTTTACTCTCTGTACTACTTTCTCTTGAAAAGTTAGTTATCGAGTCCTGGAGCTGGGCAGCATGGAAACAGGCTTCATCTCCTCCAACTTGTCCAAGTTGTCTCCTTTCCCATCGACGTATCTGTCCAAATATCGTTTTGAGGTCATAGTTGTACCAGTCTCTACCAATTCCTCTGGCAGCTTGTTACATGTCACGCTCTGTGTTTAAAAGGTTGCTGCGCTGGTCTATTTTAATTCTTTCCCCTCTCACCTGAAACCTATATCCTCTCATTTTAAACTCCCCACCCTGGGGAAAGACTCTGACAATCCACCTTATCTAGATACTTCGAGCTTTTGTGTATCTCTGAGCCTCTGATGCTCCAGGGAAAATTGTCAGAGCCTAGACAGCCTCTCCTCAAAATTCAAGCCCTCCCTCACCGTGAATCTTTTTTGCACCCTTTTCAGTTTAATGTCATTCTTCTTATAACAAGACAACTAGAACTGCACAGTGTGCCAAACTTCACTGTTGGATTATAGAGGTGCCCTCAGAATCATGAGAATAAATTTACCAACAGTCACTGGAAATTTGGGACATTTACACATTAATGTCTGTCATTTTTTTTTCCAAAGAAAAGATAAATGACTAACAATAGAGGGGAATGAGTTCCATTTGGGACAGACTGATCACTTTTAATGCACATTACTGCATGTTTGAACTCTCGCAGAAAGGTGGCAACAGCCAAGCTGGAAGGTCAGGAACCTTCAAGTATTCAGGGCATTTTGATCAAACCTCCAGTTTGGTTTCATTGTCACAAGATCTGAGGGCAAATTTCCAGCTGGACTCGTGTTATTCTCTTTCGCTGTGAACTGATGCGTCGCAGCCATGTGTATCAGCACCAAGGGGATTCTATGTATTTGAAAGCAATTCACTGTATTAGTTTACAAATATGTTACTTATCCTTTTTCTTGATAAAATTATGTATCAATCCACATTGTTGCAATTTTATTCTGATTTATACTCTTTTTAATTTATTGAAGGAACTAATTATAATCCCTTCCTTGTCCAGATTGAAGAACAGATAAAATGGCTTGCGAAAGGGATTGCACATATTGGTGTTGGAACACCAGGACGAATCAGAAATCTGATAGATTGCGGTAGGAATTCCTGTACCCTTTAATTGATTTTACAAGCTGCGACTGATCAGCCGATTACACTTAACTTTTCTTATCGAGTAGATAATTGCAGTTAAAATTGGTCATGTAACTTGGTCAATGACGTTTCATGCAGTCTTGAGGAGACGCAAATAGAAAGGAAAACGTACAAAACAGGAGCTGTGAGGTACGAATCTGCAAATGCTGGCAATGTGAAATGAAATCAGAAAACGCTACAAAAGTTCAGCAGGTCAGACAGTATCCCAAAGGGTAAAAATGGAGCTAATGACGCAGATTGATAACCTTTGGTCTTCTTTTGACAGGTTAACCCTTCGCCACTCTCTCTCTTCTTCATGGCTACTTGTGTCATTCAATCTCTTTTCATCTCCAGCCCATAACTGGCAGACTCTTTGTTCTCAACAAACTTCCACTTCCTCTATATCTTAAAACTTGTATGATTTCCAAGGATATCTGGTCATCAACCTGAATTTCTACTTCATTCCTCTCTTCACAGGTGCTGCTTAACCTTCTCTGTGACGTGAGGACAAATAATTTGTAATGTTATAGGAGAAAATGAAGGTGCATAGGACAGGCGTGGTTGGTCCGTCAATAGCTGACATAGTTCATTGAGATGAACAGCAGAGACATAATAAACCTATAATTATCCATTCAGAGGCCCACTGGTACCATGAACAATGATTCCTCATCTATTAGCACCTGTACTGAGATTTCTTTTTAAAATCTACATTGATGGAGAAAGAGTGTATGTGGCTGTGGCTAAGAAGGGTCGGGGAGAACAGGTGCAGTAAAAGTCCAAAAATCCAGATGCCAGAAATCCGGACCAGCCGAGAATTTGTATTCTCAAACTTTTTAAATTTAGCAGGTTTTTGCGTGTTTAAGTGCCACAGATGCACATCGGCAACAAGTGACCACACTTAATACTAAGAAATCAATTTGTATACTGTATTTTTCTTTTACAATGTTCACTTTTAAACAATTTCAAGCATTGCACGCTCTTTATTTGTAGTGAAAATGTTATGTTTACATTTTTGTTAAGTTATTTTTCTTTAAGACTGCTCGTATTGATAAATGAAGCCATGATGACTAAACTCTCAAAATTTACCTGTTCATCTCTTCTTTATTTTTAAAAGTACTTCCTGAGAATCCAGAAAATCTGGACTGACCCAGTCCCCAGGCAGTCCAGATTTTAGGACTTCTACTGTAAAGTGGTTTGATGCAAACTGACCATAGAAATGAGTGGCAATGAAGAAAACGGGAGGAGGAAAAGAGTGAGGCGGGGGGCATTAAAATTCACAAGTAAGAAAAACAGATGGCAGGAGTTGGGTCGATAGAGAGAGAAGGGGCAGAAGCTGGGAGCTTTACTTAATTATGAAGAATTTATAGATTACTGCCATTATCAGTTGGGGTGAGGAGAAGGAAATCAGCTGAGAAGGAGGAAAGGATTTGCTTGAAGGATCATTGTCTATTTATGACTAACGGATCACAATCGTAACTAACCAGTGTAAATATTAATTATTTTATATTGTCCAGATGAATTAAGTCTGCAGTCCCTGAAGTATGTCATCTTTGATTGGAATTGGCGTGATCAGAAGCTTAGGAGATTGATGGATATTCCAGAGGTATTTTTAGTTTATAAAATTAGCAATGACCTTGAGATTATATAAAATACTCCTTTGTGTATGAACATTTTTGACTAATTAATAGAAGTTGACTGCATGAATTGCTAATAAATTTGTTTCAATTCATTGTTTATAATTTGAAAATGCTGGTCATGTTACAACTACACTTGTCATGGAATTTAACATCTGACACGAAGTATTAATATGGATATAATTTTTCAGCTACTGAATCATGATTTGTTTCAGTTTTTTAAAAAATAATTGTTACTTAACTCTACCTATCCAACACTGAAATATTCAAGATTTACTTTGTTGTCATGTTACTGTAATGTTTAAAAAAAATCTTTGCCATTGTGCAACTAAATGTGAAAGACATTTTCACAAAATATTGAACAAAGGAATTTTTTTCCCCCATTGTCAATAAAAATTGAGTATACAAAGAGGTAGGATTCCTAATCTTCTTATCAGATTGAAGATGAGGAGGTGATAATAAAAAAAAATACGATGAACAAAAGAACATAAGAAACAGGAGTTGAACTAGATCAAACAACACGCGTGCTCTGCTGTTCACTTAGATCGTACCTGATCTGATCTGGGCCTTAGCACCACTTTTTTTTAGTCTGTTTGCTATAACCACTTTAGACCAGGAAGTAGTTGAGGCTGGTTCCTTGTCAATATTTAAGAGTAGGTTAGATTTGGCCCTTGTGACCAAGGGGATCAGGGGTTGTGAGGAGAAGGCAGGAACCTGGTACTGATCAACCATGATCATGTTGAATGGCAGTGTAGGCTTGAAGGGCCAAATGGCCTACTCCTGCACCTATTTTCTATGTTTCTATGTTAAGCCTTGACTCAACCTCTGCAGCGCTCCCAGATGGAAATTCGTTTTGAGAAAAGATTTACCTCTCATCTCCATTTTAAAAGGTGATCCCTTGTTGTGAAATTACACCCCTTAATTCTGAATCCCTCCATGTGTGGAAATATCTCATTTTTTGTTGTTCTTTCAGAATCTCGTATTTCAATATAATGACCTTTAAATTTTTTCTAAATTCCATCCTGCTCAATCTTTTCTCAGAAGTTGGCCAAGTATCCTCAAGAATCCACCTAGAACTCTCTCCTACCTAATGCAAGTCTGAAATAGACCTGATTTTTGTCTCCAAGACAGCAATTTGCCAGAGAAGTGTTTTTTTTTAAAGTCACAGAAACTGAATGGCTTGAAGAACTAGGATGACAAAAATTTATTGCATTTGTTTTATGTGCCAAACCAATATTCGTCAGCTTCCTCAGAATTGTGTGGAAATATCTGGTTTAGATGCTTGTCGTGGTCAGTTTTCTTTATAAATTGAGCTAAACATTCTTTGGTTACATACATACAAGTTGAATTAATCTTTCATTATATTATTTAGTAAATCACTCTCAGAAGTAAAAAGGAGCTCATCACTGACAATTGCCTTTATCTTTATAAGCTGATGGTTCTCTGTGTAAGATCAGAACCTAATATCTAGAATGATATTTAGAACAAAATCACTTTCTGTATATTGCAGGTGAAAAAGGAGACATTGAAACTGCTGGAGACAAGTATCATACCAGTCTTAAAGAGTGGATCTGTGAAACTAGGTTTCTTCTGACGTCAGTGGATAATGATACTCCTTGGTTTGTTTCTGCTGGGAAAACATAGTGTATGTCATTCAGAATATCGGATTCCCTTCTTGATTCAAAATATTGTATAATAAAATGTTTTACATTCTTAATAGCTCATCTGATCTTATATCCTTTTCAGTCTTTGTAACAGGTAATTTTATTTTTATCTTGAATCTCTCTCCTGAAGGTTACCCTTTTCAAAGCAGTGTATTGCCATTCAGAACTAAGTTCAAATCCTAGTTCAGTTTCAGGCACTTAAAATCAGTAAGCAATGTGTTTCAAAACAGCTTCAATGCAAGTATTCCCAGTTCACAGGAAGTGCTTAAAAGGGTCAAGCAGATGATGTAAATTTGTTTTGCAAGTTTTGATATTATAACCCAGACCAGTAAACCTTGCAGATCATTGGGCGACATTACATTCATTGGTAAAAACAATGAAAAATAAGGACCTTATTTCAGAAGGAAATTAATTTGGAAAGAAAACCAAAAGATTGTTTTCAAACAGCTCTGTCTTCCATTAAAGGTCCTTTAAACTAAGCAATGAAAATCCTTGGACAAAACTACAAAATGCACTGATTTGCTTTCCTGTTTGAGCCTTCATGTTTTTGAAGGCGAATTATTATTTTTTATCTGCACGATGATTGCATTTTTTGATCTATTTTCTGTAGAAATTTCAGTTTTGGGGAATTTTGTTCAAATAATAATAAATGAGCATTGAGTTTTAAGTATACTGCTTCTGAATGTGAACAATAATATTTGACTGTTTTAATCATGAAATTGTGTAAGTACAAATAATGTATTAGCGTGTCGATTCTGAGTAAACTGGAAGATCTTTTGCCTTCTCAAGTCTAAACTGACCTCAAGCAGCAATGGATGAAGATCAGTGCTGGATATTCCGCTGACAATCCTATTACCACCATTCTGTGACAGTCAGTTGTACCTGATTAACTTGAGCCACTGGAGCTAAACAAAATAAAAAATCCCTGCTACAGAGTAAACACTATTTTTGGCAGTGTTTGTGATTAATCCATTCTGCAAGTTGTCAGCGAAAGACCTACCATTGTACAAAATATCACAAACAAAACCAGTGGCATGCTGAGAGTGGTTTTCTGGGAGAATTCTGCAGCACTCAGTAGAGGCTGTTAAGAATATCAGTGATATAATGCATGTTGTTCTACCTCTCCATCAAAAAGGCCTTTGCCACCAGTTTTATAAAAGTAAACTAAAGAGAAGGAAATGCAGAAGAGGGACAGGGATGACAACATAGTTGGCCCTTTCAGTCTAGTTTTTTCGGTGAAGATCTCAATTAAATGCAGTCCCAATAATCTCAAACCAAATGTGCCATTTACCTACCTTCCTTCAGTCGTCATTGATCAGAAGCCAGACAAACCATCTAAATTAATGATTCCAAGCCAAATGTTTACGTGAAATGAAGCAATGAAGAAGCCTTGCCTATTTCCTTAGTGCCTTTCTTTTGCAGGCCTACCCATCTTGTGATTAATTCAGTGGCACACTAGGCTACTCTTGACAGCTCCTTGCTGAGGAAGGATGGACTGCATGGGTGCCAGCCATTGCGTCTAAAATGGTTGACAATGGAAGGGGATTAGCAGAGTTGCGGGACTGGGAGAAGAGTCATTTCATTCTGAGTGAGCCCTGCCCTTTCCTCACCCTGAATCCCTGGAGCTGGCACTATCCTGTGTTGCAGCATTCTGCACACTTTCTCAGGCAAATTCAGTTGTAGAATACACGATAACGCTTGATCCAACCATAGAACAATACAGCCCAGTACAGGGCCTTTGGCCCTCGATGTTGTGCCGACCCATATATCCCTTCCTAAAAAAAATCACTAAACCTTCCATACCCCATAACCCTCTATTTTTCTTTTATCCATGTGTCTAAGAGTCTTTTTATGGAATACATTAATAAAATTATGATAAAATATATCTGAAAAGGGTAAGATTGTGAGGCTTAGTCATTAAGCCACATTTCATGTCTGCAGTTGGCTTTGTAGAAGCAAAGGGGAGTGCTTGTGAGAGTTTCACAAGTAGGTGTTAATGGACCAGCTTGTTTGAACAGTGTCCAGGCTCAAGAACTGAGAAATCTTTTGCTGATAGACTGGTCCCAGAGTTTTAGATTTCTGATTGAAGTTTTTTGTCCTAGGAGGGGCCAGGTGGTTTTGAAAACAGAAAGAAAACATCCAATTTTTGAGAGAGAGAGAGCGGCTGAGAGTATTCTGCAGTTTGTGTTGAAGGCTGCAAGTTGGCAGACCTACTGCATGACCCCTTTTCAAGATGGGGTTTTGAGTTCTGAGTTCAGCCTATTCTAAATCTGTTGTCAATTGCAGAGGCTGTGTCTGGTTATTGTCTTTCTCCTGAAATAGGGGGAAAAGAAAGAATCTTTGTGGTAAGCTGGAAGAAGAGGTCACCTTTTGGAAAAACCCAAGAGGGGGAATGTTTCTTCGGTAAGACACTTCAGTTGCTGATTGAAGGAGATCTGTTTGTGTGTCCAATGAATAACAAATATCTTTCTGAAACCAACAAAGTCCTTCCTGAGTGGTAACAACTTAAGTTAAAGCACCAGAGCCTGAGATCTTGCCTAAACTTCCCTCCCTTAACTTTGTACACATGTCTTCTGGAGTTTGCTGATCCTGCCCTGGGAGAAAGGTGCTGGCTGTCCACCCTATCTATGCCTCTCATAACCTTGTAGACCTCTATCAAGTCTCCTCTCATCCTTCTACGCTTCAAAATGAAAAGTCCCAGCTCTGCTAACCTTGCCTCATAAGACTTGTTTCCCAATCCAGGCGACATCCTGGTAAATCTCCTCTGCACCCTCTCCATAGCTTCCACATCCCTCCTATATTGAGGCATCCAGAACTGAACACAATACTCTCAGAGTGGTTTTACCAAAGATTTGTAGTGTTGTAACATGACCTCTCTACTCCTGAATTCAATCCTCCTATTAATGAAGCCCAGCATTCTATAATGCACATTTTAATTTGTCGAGTTTTAACTAATGCTAGCCATACACAATAATCATTACCTACTAAAGATGGCTGTCATAGGGCAATTACTGCTGGCTAGACACTGTTTAGAGGGAGGCATAATGTTAACTACTGGGTGTAATACACTGAGAATGCATGGGTTAATTATTCAGTGCTCATGCCTGCTTTTGGGAGCTCTCCAATTTAGCCTCGTGCAGTAAGAATTCTTCAATCCTGGGAGACATCAACATTAATCATTCGGTATTCAAGGGTGCCAGTTTCTTCATGGAGTACTCTGATTTGACTGATTACAAATTGCTATGTGGAAGCCCACATAATTCTGTCCAGTACCAGCAATTGGGATTGGACCTGGGTTGGAATTCTGTGCTGTCTGTAAGGAGTTTGTACGTTCTCCCTGTGTCTGCATGGGTTTTCCCAGGGACCGTTTCATCCCACTGTTCAAAACCTACTGGGGAGGAAGGTTAATTGCGTCTAAATTGGGTGTCATGAACTTGTGGGCCAAAATGGCCTGTCACTGTGTTGTATGTCTACATTAAATTAAATGTGACTACTGCATGACAAGTATTCTCATTACTGCACTATAAAGGTTAATGGTGTATAGGATTAAAGGCAAAGTTAACAAGCATTTCAATGGATATTGGTGATCTGGTTAAGAAGAGGGAAGTGTATAGCAAGTAAAGGCAACAAGGGGCTAATGAGGTACTAGAAGAATATAGAAAGTGCAAGAAAATACTCAAAGGAAATCAGGAAGGTAAAAAGAAGACACGAGGTTGCTCTGGCAGATAATGTGAAGGTAAACCCGAAGGGTTTCTATAAATATATTAAGAGTAAAAGGATAGTAAGAAACAAAATTGGTCCCCAAGAGGACTATGTGTCGAAACTCACATAATGGAGGCGATCTTAAACTTTTTTTTTGCATCAGTATTTACTCAGGCAACTGGCGTGCAGAGGAAGGGAAACAAAGAAGGGTCACGGAACAGATGGAGATTAAGCAGAAAGGGGTGGTGCTTGCTGCTTTACAGCAAATAAAGGTAGATAAATCACCCAGGCTGGATGATATTCCCTCAGACCTTGAGGGAGACTAATGTATAAATTGCAGGGTCTCTGGATATATTCAAAATGTCCTTAGTCACGGGTGGTGCCAGAGGATTGGTGGGTAGCTCACGTTGTCCTGTTGCTTAAAAAAGGCTCCAAACATAAACCAGGTAATTATAGGCCAGTAAGCCTGACGTCAGTAGTAAGTAAATTTCTGGAAAGTGTTCTAAGAGACAGGGTATATAAGCTTTTGGACAGCCATGGGCTGATTAAGGATAGTCTCCATCACTTTGAGCATGGTAGGTTGTGTTTAACAAATCTTGTAGAGTTTATCAAGGAGGTTATAAAGAAGGTAGATGAAGGAAAGGCTGTGGATGTTGTCTACTTGGACTTTGACAAGGACCCACATGGGAGGTGAGTTTAGAAGGTTATGACACTAGGTATCCATGGAGAGGTTGTAAACTGGATTTGAAATTGGCTGCATAGGGGGAAAAACAGAAGTGGATGGTTGCTTCTCAGACTGGAGGCCTGTGACCAGTGGTGTGCCTCAGGGATCTGTGTTAGGACCATTTTTGTTGTTGTCTATATCAAAGATCTGGATGATCATGTGGTAAATTGAATCAGCAAGTTTGCTGATGACACAAAGGTTGGAAACATTGTGGACAGCGAGGAAGATTCTCAAATCTTGCAAAGGGATCTGGGCCAAAAAATGGCAGATGGAGTTTAATGCAGATAATTGTGAGATAATGCATTTTGGAAGGGCATACCAAGGAAGGACAAACACAGTAGATAGTAGGGCACTGAGGATTGCGGAGGAGCAGAGAGATCTGGGAATACAGACACATTGTTCCCTGCAGTGCAAGTCGCAGGTGGAGATTTGATAGAAGTTTACAAGATTATGAGATGTATAGAGAGAGTGGATGCGACTATGTTTTTTCCACTTAGATTGGGAGAGATAAAGGAGAGGTTTTTAAACTAAAAGGGGAAAGATTTAGGAGGAATATTAGGGGAAGTTCTTCACTCAGAGAGTGTGGAATGAGCTGCCATCTGATGTGGTGAATGTGGGTTTTATGAATAAATTGGATAGATACATGGATGGGAGAGGTCTGGAGTGATATGGAATGGGAGCAGGTCAATGGAACTAGTGAAATAATGGTCTGTGCAGTCTAGATAGGCCGAATGGCCAGTTTTCTGTGCTGTAGTGTTCTATGGTTCTAAGTGGAACACCATTCATTAAGTGTTAATGGATAGAAATACATGGAAGGTAGTTTGGAGTCAGCTTGAATTGGTCAAATGGTAGGTTTCTCAATCCAGATTTTCTGCTGTTCTAAATTTAACAAATATCTATCCCTCACATCCGTCCCACGGTAAATTTGTTGAACTGTGTATATTTATAAATAATTTTACTTTAATATCTGATGGATTTGTGTAATTTTCAATGGTTATTTTTTTAATTATAGAAGCTTTATGGAAAATATAAATGTGTTTTTCTTGCAGCTTGACAAGTGGCTATTGAGATAACTAAACGCTTTCATGATTTATAACAAAGTCAAGAATTGTCAGTTTGTCACCGACAGCATTAATAATGCAAAGGCAATTAAGGGATCAAATAGGGTACAAGTTGGCCCTGCCCTTCTGGACAGTGGAACCAAGAGGTAACATTGAAGTGAGGAGAGAAGAAACCAGGAATGGGGCCTTGGGTGTAGAATCCGTGACCTGGATATGCCATAACCAGTGGGATCACATCGTCTCATTCAGTTGAACAAATTTAAAAAAGACATTGACTAAAGACTGAAATGCAAGGTAAATATCATAATAGAGGCCACGATTATTGAAAGATAATGTCATTTGTGATTTTGTTAAGGACAGTTTATTTTGCGACAAGAGTAATGGAAATGTGCAGTTATTCAAAATAGGGTTTTGTAAGTGAAGGACGTGTATTCGGGAGAAAAGGACTGAACTTTTATTTGCAGAATACTATTTATTTATTTAAGTGCAGGAATAAATATCCTGGGTATATATTGTTTGTCTGTATGTGTATTGTTTCTAGTTGTTTGTCTACGTGTTTTGCTCTGAGCTCTGGAGAACGCGGTTTCATTGGGTTGTACTTGTGCAATCAGATGACAAAAAAATGTGACTTGAAAAGGGAGAAGAAGACAGGAGATATGCTGGACGTGGGCTTTTTTAAAATGTTGCTTTCTGTGCGTCTTCTCTGCACCAGCAGTAGTCAATCATCTCACACCTTCCGCCGACTTAACGTCTGTTAGGTACTTGACGCTAACTTGATTTATAATATCTCATATTTCTACTCTGTTAATTCTTTTTTTGCTCTACCCACAGGTACTACCTGACCTTCTAGTTTCCATCATTTTTGCAAATAATTTCAAATTTCCAGTCCTGTCAATATCTTTTTATTCCACTGTGTGGGGACCCAAGGGAAAAGGGCATCAAATAAAATGATCTTTTTTGGTAAGGTTTAAAATATAATTAGAATGACATTGCTGCCGAGACATGGTCTTACTTTCCTGGAGAAAGTATCCACTTTACATTTATCACTTAGAGAGTGGGGAAAAGTGGCTGGATATACATTGTATCTGGCCCCTTGCCCATGTTCCTGCAGGGAGAGGTTGGATGACCCCATCCATGATTGCCAAAATGGGTTGAAAAATAAATGCAGGGAATGGGTTCCTTTCATTTGTATCAATTAATTCCTTCTTTCTTTGGCTTGGCTTCGCGGACGAAGATTTATGGAGGGGTAATGTCCGCGTCAGCTGCAGGCTCGTTTATGGCTGACAAGTCCGATGCGGGACAGGCAGACACGGTTGCAGCGGTTGCAAGGGAAAATTGGTGGGTTGGGGTTGGGGTTGGGTGTTGGGTTTTTTCCTCCTTTGTCTTTTGTCAGTGAGGTGGGCTCTGCGGTCTTCTTCAAAGGAGGTTGCTGCCCGCTGAACTGTGAGGCGCCAAGATGCACGGTTGGAGGCGATATCAGCCCACTGGCGGTGGTCAATGGGGCAGGCACCAAGAGCTTTCTTTAGGCAGTCCTTGTACTTCTTCTTTGGTGCACCTCTGTCTCAGTGGCCAGTGGAGAGCTCACCATATAACACGATCTTGGGAAGGCGATGCTCCTCCATTCTGGAGACGTGACCTACCCAGCGCAGTTTGATCTTCAGCAGCGTGGATTCGACGCTGTCGGCCTCTGCCATCTCGAGTACTTCGATGTTGGAGATGAAGTCGCTCCAATGAATGTTGAGGATGGAGCGGAGACAACGCTGGTGGAAGCGTTCTAGGAACCGTAGGTGATGCCGGTAAAGGACCCATGATTCGGAGCCGAACAGGAGTGTGGGTATGACAACGGCTCTGTATACGCTAATCTTTGTGAGGTTTTTCAGTTGGTTGTTTTTCCAGACTCTTTTGTGTAGTCTTCCAAAGGCGCTATTTGCCTTGGCGAGTCTGTTGTCTATCTCGTTGTCGATCCTTGCATCTGATGAAATGGTGCAGCCGAGATAGGTAAACTGGTTGACCGTTTTGAGTTTTGTGTCCCCGATGGAGATGTGGGGGGGGCTGGTAGTCATGGTGGGGAGCTGGCTGATGGAGGACCTCAGTTTTCTTCAGGCTGACTTCCAGGCCAAACATTTTGGCAGTTTCTGCAAAACAGGACGTCATGCGCTGGAGAGCTGGCTCTGAATGGGCAACTAAAGCGGCATCGTCTGCAAAGAGTAGTTCACAGACAAGTTGCTCTTGTGTCTTGGTGTGAGCTTGCAGGCGCCTCAGATTGAAGAGACTGCCATCCGTGCGATACCGGATGTAAACAGCGTCTTCATTGTTGTACTTACTGCATGATGACATTGGTGTGTTGGGTCCAGAAAAGTTGCTCCGACATAATGACTCCCAAGAACTTAAATGTGCTCACCCTCTCCACCTTTGATTCCCCCAATGATCACTGAATCATACACCTGGTTTTCCCTTCCTGAAGTCAACAATCCATTCCTTAGTTTTGGTGACATTGTGTGCAAGGTTGTTGTTGGTGCACCATTCAGCCAAGTTTTCAAGCTCCCTCCTGCATGCTGACATCATCTTTCTTTATACAACTCACAACCATCATATCATAGGGAAATTTGTAGATGGTGTTATTGTCGTACCGAGCCACAAAGTAGTAGGTGTAAAGTGAGTAGAGCAGGGGGCTCCGAACGCAGCCCTGTGGTGGTCCAGTACTGATGGAGATTGTGGAGGAGATGTTCTTACTAATCCTTACTGATTGTGGTCTAGAGGTGAGGAAATCCAGGATCCAGGTCTTAGAGTTTGCTGATCAGTTTTGAGGGGATAATGGCATTGAATGCTGAACTCTCGTTGATAAATAGCATCCTGATGTATGCATCTTTGCTGTCCAGGTTTTCCAAGGCTTTGTATAGAACTAGAGAGATGATATCTGCCATAGACCTGTTGCTACGACAGGTGAACTGGAATATATCCATGTCGCCACTCAGACAGGAGCTGATCTGCTTCATCACCAGCCTCTCTAAACACTTTATCACTGTTGATGTAAGTGCTACTGGTCGATAGTCATTCGAAGCAAATGGGGACCACACCCTGCCGGAGTCGGATGTTGAAGATATCTGTGAGTGTATTGGTAAGTTGGTCAGCACAGATTTTTAATACTTTGTCCAGACCAGGTTCTTGCCTCGGATTTTACTCTCCTTGAACGCAGCACGTACGTGATCCTTGGCTACAGACAAGATGGGATCATTATGAGACGTGGGGGTGCAGAGAGGTGGTTCTTTGCTGTTACTGTGGTCAAACTGGGTGTAGAAGGCAGTGACTTCCTCTGGGAGAGAAGCTTTGCCATTTGCTACTGCATCAGATTTGGTTTTGTGGCAGGTCACATCATTTAGGCCCTGCCACAGTTGTCGGGTATCCCTCGTGGTTTCCATTTTCATCCGGAATCTCTACTTAGCCCGGGAGATGGTTTTTCGTAGGTCATATCTGTTCCTTCTGTATTGATCTGGACCTCCGGTCTTAAGTGCCTGTGATCTGGCTCTCAGCAGATTCCCGATGTCTTTGTTCATTCAAGGCTTCTGAATGGGGAAATGCCTAGGCGATTTGGTGGGGACACACTCATCCACAGCTGTTTTGATAAAGTCTGTGACAGCCCTGGTGTAATCGTTCAGATCCTCAGCTGAGTCCTTGAACACGGCCCAATCCACTGACTGTTCTTCAGGCTCCTGCGACCATCTTCTGGCTGTCCTGTTCTCCGGAGTGTCTCTTTTTTCATTCTCCTATGGATGCTACAGGTATTGAATATAGCCCCATTTTGTCACCTTATTACCTTTTGCTCCACAATATTTGCTCCAATGACACGTTTGGTTTAATACAACCACTGTGCACATTATTTGCACTAAATGATAACAATGGATTCGCCTTTTCCTGAGACCAAATACTTTTTACAGCTGGTTTATTTAAGTCCACATTTGTTTTTGAAATTGATCCACCAAGTATTTTATGCATGAACATTTATTTAATTTCAAAATAAATACATAGTTCATGTCAATGTTGTTTGTATATCTTCATGCCCCGCATGCCACAGAAACAAAATGACATACCTTCAACATAAAAAGATAAAGATCGGTTTTTCATTTTTATTACATGTCTAGACACCAGCCACAGCAAACAAATTCCTCATTATTAAACTGAAAATTGTAGACTGGGGATACCAATGGTGATTTTTTTTTTTCAATTTTCAGGATTTCTTTATTGTCATGTAATAGTACAGAACAGGTAATATTACACAAAATTGCCTTCTGCCTACCATAAGGCAAAGATTTCCCATTAGCATGGCCCAGTGCCCATTACAATGCAAGAGAAAGAGAAGCAAAAGATAATCCCCTCAAAGACCCTAGGCCCTTTCAAACTGCCGTGTAAAATGGGGTTAACCGGGCAATTTGCCCAGTTATGTGGCAGTTAGAAAGGGTCTGACCCGGTCAACCCTGTCAGAATACAACCGGGTCCCTGACTTACCTAAGAGGTAGTCATGGAACCCAGATAAACTTAACCTAGGTCGCGTCCATGGGCGATTTGAAAATTAAAATGGTTGACTCGCTTATTCCAGTGACGTCGTCGCTTTCGTGCATGCGTCACTGGGAAGCCAGCATCCAAATATCCAGCAGTACTTCCAGTGAGTACATGACGCACTCTGGGTTGGTGATTTAATGGGCTGATTTCCCCTTGCAATTTAAAAGGTGCCAATAATCACACCTGGTCCCAGGAGGGCAACCCAGGTGCTGCAGTTTAAAAGAGGCTACTGAGTGTCCGTGGATTCGTCTCTGCAGCTGCGGAGACCTGTTCGATCTAGCAGGAACCAGAACTCCAGGTTCATTCCGTGAACACAATCGGGGAGCCATCAGTGCCCAAAGACCGTTGGGAGCCCTCAGCGCCCTCTTGAATCCTGTCTTCGATACCTGGTTCCCATGAGCTAGTCACCAGCAGCCCCTAGCCCGTGCGAGTCCCTCAACCACAAGCCTGTGTTTGTCTTACAGTTGCTGAGCCCCTCGTTTGTCTGCCGCCATGGTCACCATCCTGTGAGGTCATCTTCTCTTTCTCCTTCTCAACAGATGGTGTTCTGCCCATTCTGCTGCAACTTCTCGTGATCGCTGCAGAGCACAGGCGGGCACAGGATTTAGTATAAAGACACTGTCAACTCCCTCTAACTGGCTGTTTGATGCCTGTATGGAACCACTGGCCTTAGGAATGGACCCTTTGGAGCAGCGCTGTGTCTCCACTCTCCATACAGCATCTCCGGCACCAACACCATTTAAATTGTTTTTGACTGCATGAGTTGAACAAACTTGTGACTGTAAACAATAATGGCTATATTATTAAACATTACTACACTAACAGAAAGCAACTATCATTAATTTACTCTTCTAGTCTGCATGTAGCTAACTGAAATCTACTAATGCCATCCTCCTGAAGGTGTGCATTTCCATTAAAATCCATCCATTGATTCCGCATTTTAATGGATACATTGGTACTGACCTTGCACATGACTTTAAAATTAAACAACTTATTTTAATTTTCCAATTTTCTCTCTTAAATGGATTGATGAGCTAGTGCATGGTATTATCCACAATTCACTGGATTTCAAACAATTCTAACTCCTTGCCCCTGTATCGCAGAATGCTTGGAGACCAATAGTACTGCTCTTAAATTATTTCAATCGACTTCATCAATGGGAAGTGTTATAAATAATGTAATAGCATTGTTAAACATTCACTGTCTTTTGATTCCAATTTTATGATACATCATGAAGCCAAAGCAGACCCGTTTGTCCGAGCACTCAGGAGACCATCGTGTTTCAAAGTCTGAATTCAGCCTTTTCTTTCAGCAAGTCTGATTTCTCTACACGCTCTCTTTTAGACTGTTAACTAAGTCAATGTCAGCTCGAGGGCCAGGCTGGTCAAGGCTGCGCTCGAGTACATAGAATGTTGTATTTTGTTTCAACAGTACAAATGGTATTGAAGAGCTTCCAACAAATCCCAGTGGTGAGGCTCCTGTTCTTCCAGATTACATCCCTTGGCGCTCCGAGAACATGATGTCATCAGACGGAACACATTCCTTAACTGATAAGGAGGTTTAAGTTGATTTAATGTGAAACTAGATTCAATAAATGTCCAACCACAATTCCAAATAGTGGAGCAAAACAACATCTGGAGCGCAGTGTGGGAGAATAATGACTCTCCAGGGACAAGAAGGATTAAAACGGTTCACCAGAATGATGTGATTAGAATTATGACTTTGAAGTGACCTTTTGACAAAAATTATGTTGGTTTTGAACATTTTGTTGTTAAAGCCACCACCTGAGGAAAAATATCTGGTTGTCTGAGTTGATGTGACATGAACCAGCCAGTTTTCCAATATTAGTCATTCATAAACTATTTGAATGAGGAATTGGGGTGACATCTCCAGGTCACTGCAAATACATGTTGCGTTTTTTTGTGGCAGTAACAATTTTGGATGAGCAGACGGTTTAAATATAATGTGTCTCCCGGGTATTTTTTTAGGCAGTTGAGTAGATTGTAAATTGTTGCTCAGTCCAAAAAAATAGAAGCTTTCCCTGTTTCCCTTGATTTAACCAACCATTTAAAATTTATTCATATTGATCTCGAGCAAAATGTTTTTATTTTCTGCATGTATCAAAACACTGACCAGTTGAGCTGAGTGGCTCACTTTTCAAAACCTGAGCGCATGCATCCAAGCATTGTCCCGAGCTTCAGACGATCTGGCCTCCACCAGAATTGGTGCGGTGTAGTGAGCGCAACACTGTTACAGCTCAAGCCACCGGGGTTCAAATCCCGCGCTGTCTGTCAGGAGTTGGTATGTTTTCCCCATGTCTATGTGGGTTTCCTCCTACCACTCAAAACATATGGTTGTAGGTTAATTGGGTGTATTTGGGCGGTAGGGGCTTCAAAAGGGCCCGTTTATGGGCTGTATGTCTAAATTTTAAAAATTGAGGTAAATTTGAGGACTCTTTGTACCAATTCCTGACCTAATAATTTAGAGTCCACAGTTGAATTTACAATGTGAAACACAAAAGCCTGTAGATGCTGTCATTATAGTAAAAGCACACTGAAATGCTGGAGGAGACTCAGATGGTGTCGCAGCAACCATAAGAGGTAAAACTATATTACCCACGTTTCGGCCCTGAGCCTTTCTTCAAGTTCCAATGCAATAGCTGTCTTTTTTTTTTCCCCTCTCTTTCAAAGAAACCTCCTGATTCAGAGCTTCTCAATGTTTGAAGTAGCAAGGCATAGAATGTACATTGAGGATTTGACATCGATCGCCAAAAGAGGCTTGATGGCATCACCACTGGAAGAAACCTAAAGGCCACAGCTGCCCACACAAGGAATAACCCAACTTAACTTCACCTTTGCCATTCTACTTTCCTTTGGCAAATGAAACTGTGAGTGATGGTGTTGGTGGTGCTCGCGCGCAGATCAAGTTCCGTCTTTACTCCGCGGACATGCTGCCTCATTCTGTGTGCCATCATGCCCGTTGTGATAGGTGGGATATACTCAGAGCAGAAACAAAAACACTGCGGGTCAGGCAACCTCTGTGGAATGAGAGATGGTAAACCTTTTGGGTTTGAAAAACACTATCAGTTTATTCCATTGAAAGGCGAAACCATTGCTGTGTCCCCCAATGTCATTATTCTGGGGATGACTAGTGACCAGAAGCTGAAAAGTGCCAGGCAGATATTGGGGCATCAAGAACCCAGTATCTAGCAGCAACTCGCTTGCTCCTGGCATCCCAAAGCATTTTCATCTTCTGTAAGGCACAGCATAGAAGTGTGGTGGAACACTCTCCACTTGTCTGGATAGCTGCACTTCTAACGACACACAAGAAGTTTGACGGAACAAAGCAGCCCACTTGATCAGTTTTCTCTCTTGCATCAGTCCAGCACTGGTGTGTTGTAGCTACTGTCAGTACCATCCACAACATGCATTGTGTTGCTTAGCTGGAGAACACTGATAGCAACTTCCAAACCCATAATCACCACAGAGATGGACAATGAATTCAGGTACATGGGAATACAAGAGTGTACAGATTCCTGTCCAATTTTCATACCATCCTGATTGGGAAATAGATCATTTTTCCTTTATTGTAATGATGTTTAACTCATGAAACACTTCCCCCTTTCCTCTGTGCCCACCAGAAGTTCAGTGGAATAACTACAGCAGTGCAGGATCTGCAAAATGAATTAAACAAAGAAGATCAAATCCATACTTTGTACAATATGTCCCACTATTCCACTCATTCATTTTACAAGTTTTGAGATATGCTCTCATGCATTGCCTCGACAGTTCATACTTTTAATGTAGTCTGCTGTATGGGGGTTCCGGTTTACATTTAGACTTGGTAAAAATATCTTTGTCCACGTATAAATTTCATGGCTATGATATTATGTTTGACTTTGGGTTATGTTTTTGGCTTACTCTGTCAACATAAGTAAAACCATGTTTCATTGCCTACATGGTAGCATCTCTGATTTCCACTGTTTTTAATTGCATCTGCAAGAAAATGGAAGAAAAGTTTCAGAGATCTATCTCATCAACTATTTTCAAAAAGCCTGGAGTGCATATTGCTTCAGACAAGATGTACTTCAAAGATTGGTAAAGTAATGATTAAAAAATACTTAACATGCAGTCATCTTGAGCTCGCACTTGATTGGCATAAGCTTTAGAGTTTGGTAAGGATGCTGGAAAAACAGAGGATTTCAGAGAAAGGTGAGGGGACTTCACTAAATTTCAGCATCAGACCCTATTCATCTAACTCTGAGGTTCTTGGAAACTTGTTCTTTACTGACAACCAAACATGGAATGGAAAATGGCCCATCAACCTTTCTCATTTAGAATGAGCACATGACTTAAATTGAGGTCTTCATGTTATGCTGTCACCCTCTTGTGTCTTCAGACCATTCTCCTACCAGAAATACTTGTAAGGTCAACTTCACTCAATGCACGTAAACATAGCTATTCCGTCAGCCACTTCAAAAGATTTATTCTTACAATTTCACTAATATTAGGAACACAGTGCCACAGCCTGAAGGATTCACCCTCCACCGGGCGGCCTGGATGCTGGCATCAGGAACAACCAGAGGAGGAGGTGTTTGTGTCATCATCAATTCCTGGTGATGCACAAACGTGATGGTTTAGTCCCAGTCTGCTCTCCCGACCTGGAACATCTGGCGATCAAGTGTCACCCATTCTATTCGCCGAGGGAGTTTTCCGCCATCACCGTAGTTGCTGTGTACATCCTGCCCCAGGCTAACATCAGGCTGGCTCCGGAGGGACTGAGCAGCCATGAGACAGTGCACCCTGATGCATTCCTGATCATTGTAGGTGACCTCAACCAGACCAACCTGAAGAAGTCTCTAACAAACTACCACCAACGCATTACCTGCAAACCCAGAGGAGCCAGCGCACTTGACAACTGCTACACCACCATCAAGGATGCCTACTGGGCTATGACTGCACTTCAGCAAGTCTGATCACCTGGCTGTGCTCCTACTCCCAGCATACAAGCAGAGACTGAGGACTACAACACCAGTGGTGAAGACGGTGAAACTATGGTCAAGGCAGGTGGAGGAGCACCCACAGGACTGCTTTGAATTGATGGACTGGACCAATTTCATTGACTCGTTCTCAAACTTGAAAGAACATACCTTGACTGTCACCAACTTCATAAGACCCATGAGGATGAGTATTTTCCCATGCATTTGTACTGGGAGTCATGGATGAATCAAAGGAGTTGGAACCTACTGAGGGCAAGATCGATGGCATTGAAGGTGGGTGATCCAAATCTCTACGGGATCTTCAGGTGCAACCTGCAGAAGGCCATCACAGCAGCAAAGAGCCAATCCCGAAGAAAGCTCGAGGCAGTCAGATAGTCTCTAGGTACAGGGATTGCAGGTCATGACACCTTACAAGATGAGGCCAAACACCATGAATGATAGTTCTGCTTCACTGCCGATGAGCTGAACACCTTTTGTGCTTGATTTGAAAAGGAGGACTCAACTATACCTCAGAATCAAGAATTGGTGCAGAAATTGATGATCCTATGATATGTCTCTGAGGCCAATGTCAGAACATCCTTCAAGAGGGTGAACCCTCGCAAGGCATCAGGCCCCAATGGTGTACCTGGCAGGATATTGAAGATCTGTACCAACCAGTGTTCACGGACAGTAGTCAGAGGTTCCCACCTGCTTCAAATGAGCAGAGTGAGTTGCCCCAATAACTACAGTGTTGAAATACTTTGAGAGGTTGGTCATGGCCAGAATTAACATGTACATAAGTAAAGATCTGGACCCATTGCAATTTGTCTACCGTCACAATCACTCCACATCAGATGCAACGTCACTGGCTCTCCACTCAGCTCTGGATCAATTAGACTACAACTCGTACAGAGAGCTGCTCTTCATAGACTACAGCTCAGCCTTCTACACCATTGTTCCCCCAGTGCTGGTCAACAAGCTTCAAAACCTGGGCCTCTGCAACTTTATCCTGACTTCCTCACCAGTGGACCACAGTCAGTACAAATTGAAACGTCTCCTCCTCACCGACAGTCAACGCAGGTGCACCCCAAGGATGCGTGTTTAGCCCACTGCTCTGCTCAATGATTCAAAATCTATATACTTTTTCTAACTTATTTGTCTAGCATTATCTGTAATTAAAGGCAAATTCCTCATTCAAGAATCACTTTGCATTCCCAGTTTGTCCTGTTTTATTAATTTCATACTATTTTAGAAGTTACAATTCCATCATGTTTCACTGTCCCTCCTATTACTTGCTGCATTGCAAATGCGTAAAATTAAACAGGGTGGTAGTTTCAATCTCTATTGCCAATATCCAAGTTAATAAAAATGGAAATTTATTACAGCCTATTTTACACAGTAAAAGCTGTTTCTGAGCACAAATGATCTTTCGTTCCTTGAGAGTATCTTTCACTTTCAAGCACGTCTTTTGTGAAGATTGAACAAAGGCTTTTGGGTTTTCCATGCTTAAAACAGCAGTTTGGATGCCACTTAAAGGAGATGTACTTGTGCATACGTGGCTTTAAAGTGGTCTGGCTATTCTTGCAGAAACAGACCTTCACAACAAAGATGGGGCCAAAATCTAAGAGGTCCTGCCTGACCAGATCTAAGCCATGAAACTTGGCACTTGGAGACATCAACATGGGAGGTTCCCTTTACGTTTGATACAATATCCCCTCATCACCATGCTTGCTTTTGGGGTCAGTGAAGGTAAATGTTGAGGTAAAGATAAGCCATAATCCTACTGGAGGGCAGAACAAGTACAAGGGTCTGACTAGGCTTCTCCAGCCTTTATTTATATTCCAAGATTTGATGGTGACACCAGAATCCCTTCACCACTGAATCATGGATGTTCCTATCCCATCCAACATCCAGCCACACTGCAATGCTCTAATTTTGACCAGCATGTCCTAGTTACGTCACATAAAATTTTGACTTATTGCACCTTTGCCTGCTCTGATGCCATCCTATCAATCGCGCTCTCCCACTTATTTCCCTGTAACCTATTCTTTCTCTCATGCCTACTAATCTCGCCTGTTACCTTCTAATTTTATATTAGGCACACAGCATGGTAACGCCCTTTCGGCCCATGAGCCCAATTACACCGAATTGGCCTGCAACCCTGGTACGTTTTGAAGGGTGGGGAGGGGGAAGGGGAGGAGGGAGCAAGCAGCAGGGGGAGGTGTGCAGGCTAATAGGTGGAAGGGTAGAAGAAAAAAGCTGAGAAGCGATAATGTAGGGGATGGCTCTCTGAATCGAGAGGGAAGAGGGTGAGGGGCTGAAAGAGAGGACACAGAGTGTGACTCGGGAGGAGTTTAATGGAAACTGGAGAACTCAATGTTAATGCTGTCTGGAGAGTGACTAGATGGAACATTAGGTGTTATTTCTCCAATTTGAGAGTAGTTTCAGTTTGGCAGTGCATGGATAGAGATGTCTATGTGGGAATGGTGTGTGGATTTCCACTGGGAGGTTATTGCAGTGAACAGAGTGAAGGTGCTCGTTTCATTTATTCCCCTTCTATCCTAAATGCAAACAAAGGCTCTGATGCAGTGGTCCTTCTGACGTCACTGTTACTCCTCCTTTGACCTCCATCCTCCTCCTTTGACCTCCATCATATTGCACCTCATCAGCCATGGCTTACCAGGTTTCCCGGATGGAATTGCAACAGTGGAACAACCAGTTGAAAGGTCTTTCTACGCACAAAGTGTGCAAGGGTTACGTGCCTCGTCAGCATTCACAGCGGGGTGCAGTAACTTTCTTTTGACCTCATCCCCTCTGTCCACTTTTTCATGGCCGTGAACAACTGCTACCAAAAGCAGTGACCAAAAAAAAGGAGTGTTGAATGCCTGAAATTGAAATTTGCAAATTTAAATCTGAAACTTTAGCATTGCTGATTGATGAGCTGCATGCTAAGTGTAGATTACTGTAAAATAATGTCTCATGGGACAGTGGTTCGAATCATTAACTGTTGGTGAATGCTACCTGAAACCTCTCTTTTCACCCAGAGGAATGAGTTACATTTGTTTTACAACTAGTTGCCTTTTTACATAACATCTTACATTCAGCGATTAAGATCATTACTTTTTCTTTCAACAGATCTGTTTTCCCCCGATTGCTGTTAAAATTTAGAGCCATGTGCACACGTTTTGGCTCTTCATCCTATTTCTGTTCCAGAGTGATGCTGGATGATCAAGGCACATTTGTTGGGTGAGTTCTGCTGGATTACATGTTGTTCACGGATTCTTTATATATTCTTTAAAGAAAAACTCTTTATTTTCAAAAATGCTTTGATAACTGCAGCAACTTCTATTAATTCTGGTTCATAGAATCGTGCAACAAGGAATAGTTTCTCTTACCACATATATTATCTGATCTGCTGAGATTCTCCAGTATTTTCTGTCTTTAAGATTTCCAGGCAGCTGCAGTTTCATTGATTTTGAGGACATTGTTATCTGAAGGGTAATAGGGTGCAATAAGAGTTGGGCGTTCATATGGCACTAAGCCAGTTACAAGCATACAGATGTAACAGGTGGTTTATCAAGACTCAACAAAGGGCTCTGGCTCAAAATGTGAACCATTCCTTTTCTCCCAGTGGTGCTGTTTGACCCACTGAACTCCTCCAGCAGATTGTGTTTCGATTCGGATTTCAGCATCTGCAGTCTCCTGTGAGTCTTCACTCGTTGGACTTCTCCGCTGGTCAAAAATAAAAATGGCAGTGCTACTGTAACTGCTGGTGCGCACCCGCGGAGAGCGGTAACAAAGTCACAGCGCAGAGTCCAACTGCCATTAGTTCGGCGCAGTCTTTAAACAATTTGTTAAAGGAACCGACAGTGGTTTATTTTAAAAATACTGCGACCGTGGGGGTCTGGGACCAAGTTGGCAAAGCCCGTAATCGGCTGTGGCCACAGGGGGTTGTATTCTTTGTGGAAGCAGAAGACTGATGCAGGGCACCAAAAAACCAGGGAGACCACCCCACTCTTCCACCCCCCCCCCCCCCGCCGGTTGAAGGAGGAGACAACCTACATGATGGCGGCCATGGGAGCGGGCCAGTGAGGGGCTCTGCAGCTGAGGAGCACACACACCTGCATAGTGACTTGAGGCAAGGAATCCACATGGGCCGTGGACTTTGGTCAGAGGGGTCTCGCCTGGACTCTGGCTCGAGACTGGCTGAAGGGGTGCCAGGTGTCGGAACCGAGAGGTTGCTGAGGTTACTGGAGACTTCCTGATCATTTCAGAGGTGCGTATCTGGAACTCAGATTATTGATGGTTTGGACTGGAGGCTGTGGCTGCGGGAGCGCTGGAGGTGAAGCTATGGGCATTCAGTGACTTTGGAGGGATTCTGCTTCTTTGGCTGTAAAGGGCGATGGCCAGTTACTGCTGATAACAAGTCTTCGTCTGCCTTATGGACTAAAGGAAATTTCATGTTATTAGATTAGATTCAGCTTTATTGTCATTGTGCCAAGTAGAGATACAGAACCAATGAAATGCAATGAGCATCTAAGCAGAAGTACAAAGAACGGTGCCATTTACAAGTAACTGCGAATAAAAGCAAGCGCTCCCACAAACAAACAAGTATAAAAGTACTGACCCTACAATATGGGTGCAATACCACTCAGCGCTGTGATACAAGACTCAGCAGGGTCACAGGCTCAGGAAAGAAGCTCTTCCTGACTCTGCGGGTTCGGGGGTGAAGTCTCCTGTACCACCTACCAGATGGAAGGAGAGTAAAAAGTCCACAGTTAGGGTGAGATGCATCCTTTATAATACTTTTTGCCCAGCCCAGGCAGTATTTCTGACAGATGTTCTCAATGGTGGGAAATTGGATGCCGATAATCTGCTGGGCATTTTCTACCAGCCGCTGGAGTGCTTTATGCCATACTGCACTGAGTTGCCATAGGTGAGTCTGCTCTCAATGGTACAGTAGTAAAAATCCATCGGTATCCCAGGATAGAAGTGAGTTCTCTTGATGCTCCACAGGAAATAAATGGGCTGTTGCACCTTTTTGACAGGATGGAGGAGCTCACATTTTCTATTTTATTACATACAATAAAATAATCTTGAATCTTGAAAATAATCTTGACCTGCATCCTACCCCATACTGTCCATAATACATCATATTCATTCATACGTATCTCAAAATCCATCATCTCTTCATTGCTGAATTGTAATCACTCAACCTACTCAATGCATGACAGTTTGCCATTTCCTTATTCTTCAGTTAATGCTTTGAAACCATTTTCATCACTGAGCAGAACTTTTGCTGCATTCAGAATATTCCAGAAAAAAACCTTCTGTGGGAGAAGATTAATGATCTCTTGAAAAGACAGGGACTAATCAGATACAGACAACAAGGCAATGTCAAATGCAGATCTTGTCTGACCAACTGAATTGAATTCTTTGAAGAGATAAAGCACCAGTAAAATCCCTGGTATCTGGAACCTATGGGGACTGGTGGATGCCGGATAAGTGAATTTTCCGGTTGCTTGAGATTAAGCGTTACGTGGATTGGCAAACTAAAGGCGAGGTGTGCCAATTTTAAACCTTTTTTTTAACCTCTTTATTGTCTGCAACTTTTTTTGCTGGTTAATTGAGACTGCCCATTACTTGAATTCCAGATGACAGGTTTTACTGTATATTGATGAGTGCAGGGCAGTAGGTACAATTTACATGCAAGCATTTGAATGGTCCCGCGTGGGAGACTAGTTCAGAAGGTTAATGCTCATGGGATGCAGGGCAAGATGGCAAACTGGATCCAAAATTCACTTGGAATAGGAGAGGCTGAGGGTAGAGGGTTGTTTCTGTGGAGAGGCCTGTAACTAGTGGTATCCCTGCAATGATCAATGCTGGGACCCTTGCTGTTTGTAATATACGTGATTGACTTTAATGCAGGAAGCATGATCAGTCAGCTTGCAGCTGACACAAAATACATGGATGGGAAAAGTTTAGAGGGATATGGCCAAATGGAGGCAAGTGGGTTTGGTTTAGCTTAAAACAAGAAAGTCTGCAATACACAGATGTGCTCGTTTCTCCAGCAGGTTTGTGTATTGGGAATAGATTAGACTGGCATTTTGTTTGGCATGGATGTATTGGACAGACGCGCCTTTATATCTCTCTGAATCTATTTTCAAATTTCAAAAGTGAAGTTGACACTGATACACTGCTTGTTTAATGCAGAGCAGAGGATGTTTCTGCTCGTTTCCCATAATGATGTCCCTGAATTCATGTAATTTGCCAGTGGTAAATGTGGAAATGAATATTGTAAGAAATAGGAGCAGGCGGGAGTAGGTTATCCAGCCCGTTCAATAAGACCATGCCTGATCTGGGTATAAACTCCCCATGACTCTTGATTCCCCTCTTGTTTTAAAAAAAAAAATTCTATGTCTTAAATACATTTAATGAGGCAACCTCCGTTACTTTGTTATGAAGAGAGGGCGACAGATTTACTGAGGGAAGCAGTTCTTCCTCATCTCTGTCTTAAACCTACTCCCCTGAAACCTGAGGCTGTAGCCTCTAGTTCTAGTTTCACTTGCCAGTGGAAATGACCTCACTGCTTCCATCTTACCTATTCCTTTCCTAATTTTATATGTTTCTATAAGATCATTCCTCATCCTCTTAAACTCCAGGGAATATAATCTCCTCATATACTAACCCTTTCATTTCCAGAATCAACCTGGTAAACCTCCTCATTGCTTCCAAAATCAGTCTGTGCTTTGTCAAGTCAGGAGACCAGAATTGCCACAGTAACTCATCCATACCCTGTTCAGTTACAGCAGAACCTTACTGCTAATAAATTTAAATCCTCTAGCACTGAAAACCAACATCCCGTTTGCCTTTTTCATTACCTGCTGCATTTGGAAACTAACCTTTGGTGACTCATGCACAAGCACTTCGAGGTCTCTGCACAGCAGCTTGCTGCAATTTTTCACTCTTTAAGTAATCGTCTGATTCACTGTTTAAAATTATATCTTGGTGCCAATCTTTTCTCGTGTAAGATAAATGTATTTCTCTACTTAAATAAAAATACTTCCACACCAGTGCATTGAAACTTCCTTTGCAAGTTTTTCGCAGTTTAATCCCAAGGCTAATAAATTTTCACTCGCTGATGTGGCGAAGCAATAAGGGATGGCTCATTACTTCTTGACCAGGAACAAAGCAAAGAAAATCAGCAGATGATTCGTGCATGCCTTGATGCGACTAAATCTTCCATCATAGACTTTCAGCTCATCAATAGAAGTGGAAACGTATCTGGCCTGTTGGAGCTCTAGAAGAAAAAAATGAGCAAAAAATATTGTAAGCACAGAAATGGTTTGACTAGCTAAAACTAAATAATCTGACTAAATAACCCAAATAAGAATTAAAATGATAAATGATGTTATGTGTCACATATGGAGGAAATTGTATTGCGTGCAGTGATTTGAAACTTGGCAAGGTCTGGAGTAAGAATTTGGAAAATTGAATGTTTACTACTGCAATTAATTACATGGTGTCACATCTGACATCATCTGACAAAAATATTTCTGGCTGTTTTCTTAACCCTCCCTATCCCCGATGAATTTATTGGTCAAAGATTATAATCTTAACAACAATGGAACTCGGCTTTAAAGTGCGTTCCAGGCTCTGTTCGCTTCGAGTTAAAAGAGGTGAAAATCCCTCTGGCCTGAAAACCACCAGTTTAGCCTTGTCTCAGAACTCTATTGTCCAAGTTTCACCAATTACAAGGAGAGCTTGCCAGAAGCCCATCTTGAAGCATTTAAATCAGACATGGCAAACTTTTTTTTTTGCAATTTTACCCCAAACTCCTCCTTAAATGATTACCACCACTGCATAAATGGCAGTGGAAACCGAACACATGAACATAAAAATTAATAGCAGGAAGCCGTCTGGTCCTTTGAGCATGCTGTTTGAGGATATGGCTGGTCTACTTCAGCACCATTTTCCTGCTCTTTTCCTATATCCTATGGTTCCCTTAATCTGTCATTCTTTTGAGCGAACTCAATGGCATCCAAGTCATCAACATTTCCCAATATGGCACCTTTTTAAAAATACTCAGTATTTCTGTTTCATAGATGGATAGGATGGCCATTCCAAATTAGGACATGGTCATAGATTAGTATATATTACAACAAACACACACACAAAACAACAAATGCCAATACTGTATGTGTTTGTGTGTGTATATGTATATCACATACATACACATAAACAGTAAGGAGCAGGACACGATAGGTCAAAGGGCCTACTTCTGCTCCTATATCTTGCGATGCACCGGAGTAAATGACTGTTGGTGTTATTGAAGGGAATGGTTTAGGTTGATAAGCCTTTGACACTGGAACTACATAATGAAGTCCAGTGCCATAGATACCAGTAGCATTGTGTAGTTTATTTGTTAACATATAAAAGAAATGGAAAAAGAGTCATTTTGTTTTGATGAAATATTACCAGGGATGAGGTCTCTAGGATGTTATCATTAAAGCTGAGAAGATTGAGAAGTGACCTAACATTGGTCATCAATGAGGAAGAATTATGATGGTGTAAATAGCTTTCAGTTTAGAGGCATTTTCCTGTTAAAATTTACAATTAAAGGTCTAAAGTTAGTTCATTTGACTCATAAGAAGACCATGAAGACAGATTTATT
The DNA here is from genome assembly GCF_036971445.1 of Narcine bancroftii. Lineage (NCBI taxonomy): Eukaryota > Metazoa > Chordata > Chondrichthyes > Torpediniformes > Narcinidae > Narcine > Narcine bancroftii. The sequence goes on along the minus strand of NC_091475.1, from coordinate 6,646,048 downwards.
CGCACTCCGCAGCGAGGGGTGGTCTATGTACTGACCTTAATTCAAGCTATCCAAAAAAAAGTTCAGCAATTTCAAAAAGTTCTTTGATATGACTGAATTTGTGGGTGCCTGCAGTAAACTGGTTCATCAAATTGAAGACTTCTCAGAGATAGGAAAGCAGGGTGGTAAGTTTGTAAAAAGTGAAATGAAGAAATGGATATGTAGATAAAATTAAATATAATAAACTTGAAAAATAATAGATATAAACCATGATACATTTTAATATTATTATGAGAAAATGAAACACTACATGGGTAACAGGAAAGTAGTTATTGATATTTAGTTTGATATTTAAAACTGGTTAATACTGCATTAAAGTTTTTACAATGGGTATAAAAGGTTCCAATTGATTCTATCATTCCACCTTACATTTGCAAAGACTACAAAAGCATGCCTTTTGGAGTAGTGGACAATGGCATTCAGATTTCCAAATTTAACTTCATGAATGGACACTAGAAGTTGTGGTCAGATTGGCACAGTTGAGCACCGACAGTTTTGCTTTTATTGCAACTGCAAAGCTGGATCTTCATTATCACTTGTTGCATTAAGCGTGAAAAAGTCAGAAAAAGTGACAAAAATGCAAGAATCTACAATGGAGAATTAGCAAATGGCAGAGAGATTTTAAAAAAATTATTTTGTGTCTGTTTTCATTGAAAATACAAACAAAAAGTGACAGAAACTCCAGAAAACTAAGCGTCAAGTGCAAATAGAAACTAAAGGAAATTAGTATAGAAAAAAATACTAGAGAAGTTGGTGGAACTGAGAGACTATGAATCCCAAGGACCTGCTAATGTGTATCCCAGAATTTTGTGACAGAGATTATTAACTTCCAAAATATTATATCTGGAATGGTTCCTGCAGATTGGAGGAAGACCAATGTGATTTAATGACTAATTTAATATTATTTAACCTAAGTACAATGTGGAGATGCAATGAAATTCTTGTGGCATGGGGATGTAAAACACACAAAGAGTAGGACTTAAATTAACATAATGCACCACAAGAGAGCAATAAAGATAAATATTCACAGTTGCAGAAAATGTGGGTTTCAGTCATGCAGACAGATGTTTGGTGGGTCTGTTGTGGTTAGGGTAAGTGCAGGGAGGTTCAAGCCCCTGATCGGAGTTGGGGAAAATAACTGTTCTTGAAGCTAGATGTACTGGAACTCTGCACTTTCATGAAGATTGGAGCCTGTAATAGACTTTTTATGGCTTTCTGCAATCCTGGGCACTCATGTTTCCAAATCAGCCTGTGACCCAACCTCAGTTACACAGTTGTGGGTATAGTATAATGAACGATGGAGAGAGAATAAAGGAAACCACCGTTAGTTAGGCTTATATTGGTAAAATAAAGGTCATAAAGGCAGAACACCACAGAAAGAATAATAGGTCCATTCAGAATCAGCATGAACGAACAAAAGGCAAATCAGTCTTTGGATTTCTCTGAGGATGCAACTGGAAAAATGGATGAGAGAGAAACAGTGGATGTGAGGCTTTTAGGTTTTCAGTATCCCAGTCTTCACACTCGAGGTTGGTCAACATGGAATAGGAAACTCAAGGCAAAATATGAGTGTGAATTGAGATTTGATTAAAAGATAAGACAAAGAGTAGAATTAACTGGTATTTTTTTTGGTGAACTGTATCTTGGCACATGTCACAAGTCTCCAAATAATCACATTCTAAATCTACAATTTGTCTGGGAGACCAAGACTATAATGTGAAAAGAAAATGTGAGATCATTTGTTTTGATATGCAAAGCAAAAATGTTGACTACCTCTTTAAATGGTCTCATGTTGGGAAATGTTGATGTTCAAAAGGTTTTGGGTACTCTTGTATAGGTCCAATTACAATGGTGAATGATGTGTTAGCCTTCATTATAATAGGATTTAAGTATGGGAGGAATAATGGCTTTTGTAAAAATATAACATTCTGTTGAGATGGCATCTGCAGTTTGGGTGTACATATAAAATGTTAAAATTCCAAAATCCATTCTAATTTATTTCAAAAATTTTGATGACTTGGCATCTGGTTCACCAGCCGATGTTTCCTGCACCTCCCTGAATCTCACCAGTGCTCTTGTTTCTGCATTCCTCCCGCCAAAGCCCCCCCGCCCCAAAGCTCTATGGGACCCTGTTCCCACACATCCCTACCCTTACATATGTGTGAAACTTACTGGGTACAATAGAGAACTTACTGTGCAACATCTTTTTAAAAAAAGTGTTTTTGTGTGTTAATAGGAATAACTCACAACAGATTAAAAAGTGGACAATCTCTAAATCTCATGTTTTACTTCTTTATCAAAATAGCCGTGCAGTGAAAACTCACCAGGCTGTTCTTGAGATGCTAACTTTGCTGGGTGAAAAGAGAATGAGTAGATTGGACTCGAGAGATGAAACTCTCAAACTCTGAATAGAGTTTGAGAGAGTGGATGCAGGGAGGAAGATTCGCCTCACTGGTCTCAGAATAATGGAGCGAGTCATTTAGGACTGAGACGAAGAGAAGCCTCTTCACTCAGAGGGCCGTGAATGTTTGGAATTCTCGAGCCTGCAGCGAGTGTGTCGAGCAATGAGCTCATTCAAAATAGAGATTGATAACCTTCTGGATGTTAAGGGAACAAGGGAAAACAGTTGCTCTTCTCCCTCTGCAAAGTCGTGGCAGAGCAGGCTTGAAGAGCTGGGTTCTTCCTCCTCCTTCTCAGTTCTACATGACACAGGCATCCAATACATTTACACTGAACTAAAGATACCGCTCATTCAACACGCGTATTAGTCAGATTGTTACAAGATCTCTAGCTCCTCCATCCTTATGATTTTTGCTTGCGAGAAACCACACGCATATTTTTTTGTGCCTTGGGGGAGGGTGGTGGTTTGATATATAAACCCTCCAAAGTTTGCATCACGTATTACAACTGTGTTGGTAATTTATTTTCTCCATTAGCACCTGGCTGACACGTGCAGGCTCAGTGCTGTGTTCACTGAAGTAAATAAAATGATTAATTATTTTTGTCAGAGGTCAGCTGGTATTGTTCTCCTGAGAGGGGAGCACATATTTGTTTAATTTTTCCCAAAACATAATGATGAAGGATATCCTATTTTATGATTTCAGATGCACATTGAATTAATTTAATATTATGATCTGATCCAGAAGAAATGTTCACCATTATCCTGCATGTGGCAAAGGTAAGCAAGCTACATTTTCACTTACAATGTGCAAAGGGATCATTTTACATGAAGACAAAATCATGTTTTTTTGCTCTAATTTATAGTGGTTGTTAATATTTCAGCAATCAACTCAGTAATAATGAGGTTACTGTATCTCAGCAAATCCTCGTGGCAGTCAGTATTATGCTAGTAGAGCATTATATGCTGTAAGTACTCATGAATACTGCTGTAGACATTAGCACTTCCTAACTCTTCAGAATAACCAGTGGCGGATTAACCATTAGGCTGAGTAGGCTGAAACCTAGGGGCCCGGAGGGTAACGGGGCCCAAGCCCCTAGGCTTCAGCCTACTCAGCAAACTTATAGAAGCATAAATTTGACCCCTTGTAACTGTGCCAGTTTATTTTAAAAATGTCCATTAAGCCCAGGCAGACTAAAGCGCCAGCGGTCGGGACTGGGGTTCGAATCCCGTGCTGTCTATAAGGAGTTTGTGCATTCTCCCTGTGTCTGCATGAGTTTTCCCAGGGACTCCTCCAGGATTTCTCAATATTTATTTATTAAACCTGCCGGACTGCGAGAGACCCCCAAACTGCACCTGCCTAGTGGCGACGCTGTCACTGGCCCGACTTTGTCCGGTTGCACTGGGTGTTTTAAGATTTTTAGAAATACATTTGCGGTGCTTTCATTATAATAACGCCAGTGTGTCTCTGAATCCGTAGGCCCTCACACAACTTGCGCTCACTGCCTCCTTCGCCCGCGACTGCTGGGCAAAACTGCAAAATCCACAAGCTGCGGCTGTGCTTGGGCCCAGATCTGGACCCAGCCAGATTCCTCTTTCCCTGTGGCCACATTGCATTCCACCAACACCAGCCAGGCAGGGGCATAACTGGGGGGTGGGGGGGGGGGGGAAGGTGTAAGGGGGGGGGGGGGGGCAACAGCTCCCCCTGCCTACTGTTAGGTCTGCTTTGTTCATGAATGAGTGAGACAAACACCAGGCTGAGTCGAAATCAGGGTTCTTTGTTCTTTATTACCGGATTGTAACACTTGCGACTAACCATGTTAGTCGGAGAATGCATTCTGCCGTTATCAGCAAAATGGTGATTTTTTATACCCTTGGATATGTGCTTAGAACATCATCATATCATTACTTGTCCAATGACTAAAACTGTTGCTATCCTTTCCCTGCTAGCTTCCTGCCTCTCAATCCATCAATGTCTCTCTTATCTTGTAAGTACAAGGATGCATTCACATCTTGTTACAGCCCTGCACATTCCCATCTCATGATGTTTTACCTAACAGGAGTACAAGGACACCTCCCCTTCTTGTTACAGCCTTGTACAGGGTAACTCCCTACACATTCCCATCTCATGATGTTTTACCTTACACTACTCAGCCCGGCAGCACCCACAGCCCTCTCCCGCACTGCATATTTTTGAACTGGTAGGCTGAGGGGAGGGTTCAGAGTCGGTGTCGGGAGCTCCGGTATAGGCCAAGGGGAGGGTTCAGACTGAGAACCTCCAGACAACGGAGCCTCTCCTTGCCCAGCGTGATGATGTACCCATAGGGGGCCTCGTACTCTGCCAGGTGTTCGTTCACATCCAGACTGAGATCCTTCTTGAAGCTGACCAAAGTTTCATGATGTGGAGTCCGCTGACAGTGAACTGGTGGCTCGCCTCTTTAAGTTGCTGCAGGAGGTAGACATTGAGGTTGGCGCTGCCGTGGTTGGCCCTGGCCATAAACGTTTTTGTGTTGGTTATCCCTCTAAAGACACACAAATGTTATTGGAAATGTCAATTGTCTGGGCTCAAGGGTGATCTCTGTGGTTACCCACTGGCCACATCACAAGAAGGAATCATTTCTTCCCGCTCTTTACTTTCTGACTTTTAACCCATACTATTGCCCCAAGTTCCATGTTCTCTAACTTTACTCAGCAATGTTGTTATCAAAGATCTTCCAAAAAATTTAAATGCACTATATCCATTTACGTACCCTTTACTTACTCTTTTGGAAACATCTTTAGAATGTAGAACATAGAACAGGATCAGGGGCTTTGGTCCATAATGTTTGTGTCAAACATGATGCCAAATTTAGTTAAAACTCTCCTGCCTTATACATGATCTATTTCCTTTCATCCCTGCATATTAATGTGTCTGTCTACACTTTAAGAATTCCATAAGATTTAAAAATAATTAGTCATGCTCTTGAGCCCGTGCCACTCAAATGTTCCAAATTACCAACAAACCCCTCAGCCCCCCCCCCCCCACGTTTTAAATGGTGGGAGGTAACCCATGCAGACATGGGGAGAACGTACAACTCCTTACAAACAGCGCCGGATTTGAACCTGGTCGCTGGAACTAAAACTAAAAGTTTTGCCCTAACCATGTTTCCCCAATTACGATTTCCCTTTTGTAAGTAAATCACGCTGTATTTTCTAAATGCTTTGAAATTGCATTTTTTTAAATGATCTCAATGTTGTTCCAATTACTGATTTCAGCAGGTTTGCCTGCTTTCTCTCCTCTTAAATAGCGGTGTGACCTTTGCAACTTTCCAAAATCTATAGGAACTCTTCCAAAAGCTCTAGAATTTTGGAAGATGCTATCCATCATCTCTGGGAAGGTAGAGATGATCTATTTCCTTTCATCCCTGCATATTAATGTGTCTGTCTACACTTTAAGAATTCCATAAGATTTAAAAATAATTAGTCATGCTCTTGAGCCCGTGCCACTCAAATGTGTCTCAGTGTCGAGGCTCATTTTGTTTTACTGTTTCTTTATTGACCCTAACATCTTTTGTGTTCTCATTTGCAATAAATCTTTGATTCTCTACTATTTATTGGAGACTTTTGTGTCTTTTGAGAAGTCGAACACAAAGTATTTTTGAGTTTCTCAACTTCCCTCAATAAATCCTTCCACGGTTACTGATAGCAGACTCACATTTTTCCTCGCGAGTCCTTTCCATTTTGTCTACCTATGGAAGATCTTGGAGTCTGTTTTTCTCTGGCATTCTCTTTTTTTTTCCTTCATTAATTTCTTGATTATCCTTTCTGAATTCTAAAGAACTCTCATCTTCAGGCTTAATGCTTTTTTCAAACTACTTTATAAACTTTTTCCTTAGATATAATATTGTATGATTAGCCTAACACTGTTGTAGACAAGGCAATGAGGACAGATAAGCAGATTTTATATTTAACCTGGCTTTGGCAGGAAGACTGGAATCTGACAGGAGAGTCAGGAGGGAGGGGAGCAAGGGTGCCCCTTTTTCCTCCCACCCTTCAAAAACATAGCAGGGTTGTAGGTTAATTGGGTGCATTTGGGCTGCAAGTCCTCATGGGCTTAAAGGCCTTGTTCAGGGTCGGTGCTAGGAATCGCGGGGCCCAATTAGAAAATTGATAGCGGGGCCTCTACAAAAGTCGAAATTGATGTTTTATATTTCGTGTAGTATGCCAGTCTTAGCCAAAAAGCATTAAATGCTTGATATACTAAATATTGAAAGGCAATATAAAAGTTTTAATTGTTTAATACAAGTTGAGACAATTACAGACAAACTGTTTATGCAGGTCTTTTAGAAACAGAGTTTTCTGGCTTTTTTTTTTGCAAAATCTTTCAAAATAATTTCAAAGTCAACGGTTTTAGTAATGTCATTTTCTATAGATAGCATCGCCAAATTGTTTAGTCTCTCTTGTGAAATTGTGGACCGTAAGTATGTTTTAATCAGTTCTAGTTTTGAAAAACTTCTTGCGCCCGATGCGACTGTTACGGGCATTGTTAAGTAAATCCTCAAAGCAATAAAAACATTAGGAAATGCTGCGAATCGATTGTTTACTACCAGGTATTCAAACAGTGCTTGAAGCTTAATGACATTGAAGGGAAGAAAAGTTTTCGGAGCTTCAAGTTCTTCGGCCAACAGATAACCATCCATGTCTTTAATTGTTTCAGTAACTACCCCTCCATCAGTGTTCTGATTTAGTATGGTGTCAGATAAAGCTTCTTCAAGGTCTGTTGTGTGTTTCCTTATTTCCTCCTTTTTTAAGCTCTGAATGTTATTTAAAAATCCAAATAATTTTACATGGCTTTTTAGCTGCTTAAATCTCGGCTCTAAATATTGAATAGCTCTGTCTAGCACTAAGCTGAAGCACTGAACTCTGTGCTTCTTTTGGATCATCTAAAACTTAATATTTTGCCTCATATGAAAACATTCTCTTCCTTCTACGTAATTTTTTTTCTTGAAATTGTCTAAACTCCAATGGTAATTCAACAGCTTCAGCCAATTCATTTGCACCTATTAGGACATCATTAAAACCGCCCTCTCTATAAATTCTTAGCCATGATAATGACTCCATGCCTTCATCAAGGTCCTTTGTTTCACCTTATAGTTCCTTGCTTACATAGTTAACTTTAAAAAGTACTTCATGCCAAAATATCAAAGAAACTAAAAAATTGTAGTGTTTTAGCTGGTTTGCTAAAGATTCAGCTTCTGCTTTTACCTTGGGCTCATCTGTTATCTCCGATATTTCCACGTGCATCATATACTTCTCCAACCTGATAACGAACAGCTTTAACACTATCAATCCGACACTCCCACCTCATGTTGCTCAAGAGTTTCACTGATAACCTGGGTACATGTTTGTTAAAAACTGCCCTCCTCTTAGTTGATGCTGAGAATATGTAGATCCTTTGCAAGATCCCAAAAAATGTTATAGCATCTGGACAACACTTGGCTACATCTCTAAGTAAAAGGTTATAATTGTGACATGCACAGGGTATAAAGAAAACTCTTGAATTATCCTTCAACAGTCATGCTTGTACTCCAGATATGTGACCTTTCATGTTGCTACCGTTGTCATAGCCTTGGCCTCGAATGTCTTTCACCTCTAAATTTAATTCCTTCAGTGTGTTTAATAATGTTTTATATAAATCTTCTCCTGTGCTACTTTCAACCTGCATAAACTTTATGAAATGTTCATAAACACCTGAAGGAGCCAAGATACCATCAGACACATACCTGATCGTTAGAGACATTTGCTCTTTGTGGCTCGTATCAGGTGGGCAGTCTAAAATTATGGCGTAGTACCTAGCTGCTTTTACACGTTTCAATATCTCATTCAATACAGCTGTAGCCGTAATGTCCAGTAGTTCATTCTGAGTATCTTTTCCTAAATAGTGATTATGAATTTCATGGGTTTTGACTTTTCACAAATGTTCTTCAAGAATAAGGTCAAACTTTCCAAACAGCTCAACAAGACCTAAAAAGTTTCCATTGTGTACACTCTCATTACCAACTTTTTCCTCTGTTCCTCTAAATGCTAGATTTCTCTCAGCAAGAAACTGCGCTATTGCTACGAGCCTTTTGAATATGTGCTGCCAGTGCTTTGCATGTTCATTGACGATTATTTCAAGTTCTTTGTCAATTGTCTGTCCACTACAAAGTCTTTGGTGTAACTCCCAGAAACTCCATGTGGCTTCCAAATGGTTTTTAGAATTTTCATGCTCACACAACCTTGTATGAAGATTAAACCAGTTGTTGAATGCACTTGTTGATCGTGCACTGGTTGTGTTCTTACTAAAAGTTTACAATAAAAGCAATAAATTCTATCAGCCCATTGAGAATATATAATCCAAGGTCTTTCAACACACTCCCCATTTGGAAGTTTCCTCTTACAGTGAAACTTTGAAAAACACAATCCCTTTTCATTTCGTGGAAAGTTGTTCACTGGAATAGGAGGACCTTTCATTGTTAAATAATCCCTTACATTTTGACTTATATATGCTGGCCAGTTGGCTGGGTCATCATAAATGTTAATTACAACTGTACTCATGGATGATCCATCATTGCGTGATGTTTGGGCTTGGTCTTTTTCGGCTATGTGGATTTTCCGCTTTGACACTGTCTTCTGGTGTATTGAGATCGTCTTCAATTTGATTCACAGCTGCATCATCTTTTTCTAACTTGTTATCAATTTCATCATTGAATTCATCAACTGGAATTGGATCAAGGCTGTATTGTCATTTTCTGAATTGTTTTTGTTTTCTTCATCCTCAATACATGGGCGCTTCAAAGATGGAGTGACAAGGAATTTTGTGATAGCACCTCTACATTTTTCATTTTCAGCTACCTTAGCCTTGGCCAGTGCTCGTTTCTGGTTGCCACTTAAATACTTACACCCTTTGTCTCTATCCCTGCTTGTGCTTGCCATGTAAAATGACAGACAAATTTTAAGCTGCTAACTCTCTGGGCTATATTTTTAAGGTAAAAAAGGTAAAAGAAGTGTATTTTAAAATGTTTAGACTTAAAATTACACAAAAAAACTTGACGTTAGCAATTTGTTATAAGATTGGACTCGACATCCCTAATAACATGTCTACGTTGTTCCAACAGTGGAACAATGTTGTCATCGTCGTTGGGACAATGTAAGAAACCAACGTCAATCCCACGTCATTTTGCTCGTTAGCTTTACGTTGTTCCAACGTCAGCTGCTGACCTTGGATCAACGCACCCAACTCTCAACTTGTGAACGCCATCGAACAGCAAAACAAGCGACCGATTCTGGATTTGTTGAATGACGGCAATTTTGAATAAGGTAAGAATTGCTTTGCTTTAGTAATGGTTAGGTTAGTTAGGTTAGGTTATGTTAGTTAAGGATACATTCCAGAACGGGGTGACGCACTTTCATTTTTGCCGTTTTTTGTCTGATTTTCTAGTCAAATGTCTAGTGCTAGTTTGTCGCTAGAAAATTGGCAGAAAAACTGATGTGTGTAACGGATGAAATTCGCCCCCAAAGAAAACAATTTCCACATGGTCAAGCTAAACTGGACCTGTTCCAAATCACCAAAAACATGAAATAGGCTATATTAAGCCCTGGCAGTGCAATAGCATAGTTAGTAACAGTAGCCTAGTACTATTTTGATACTAAATCAAACCACTGAAAAATGATGAAGCAATGACAGAGACAGCCTTGCTAAAAATATCCAGATCTTGTAAAGATGAATAATCCCGAGATGTTCAGAACATGCCCCTATAGCTGAATAACCTTGTAAACCAGCTCATAAAGATGTAGGCTATAACCCCCACAGCGACCTCGCCTAGTAAAGATCAACTTAAACTAACCTAACTTCGGGGTTATTCATCTTTACAAGAGCCGAATGTCCTAACCAATTCCATCTATGATTGCTAACATTGCCAGAAATTCTACACTTAGGCCTAGGCTATTTACATTCAGGCTAACTGCTTAAGCCTAGGCTATAGGCTAGGCCTTAGGCTACCATGACGCTATCTCAATCTCATATTAAAGGACAAGTTCTCTAATTGATTAGCTTATACTCTGTTTTGATCTTGATAATAATAAGAGATGCCTCATCAGCTCTAGAATACATCTATCTTACTGGGTCAAATGAATATGAAACATGAAATTTTTGGCTAGGGAGGCAAAAGAGGCCTATAGCCAGTAGTTTAATCGAAAACACATGTCCTAAAAATATTTCACTGAGATAATATGATCAATTAAGGGAAATAACTTCACAAGTTCACTGACAAATCCCTCAGTTTATAAGGCCTGTAGTATTATTATTTTCTTACCAGTTTAAACTAAGTCTGCCACAGTGTTCTCTACTCAAGGCCTGGGCTCAAACATATGCATGGGGCCCCCTTCAGGCGCGGGGCCCAATTTGATCAAATTGGTCAAATAGGCTTAAAACCAGCCCTGGCCCTGTTACCGTGCAAATTAAAGTAAAATAAAAAATACTGCCTTTAATTCCAAATATTGGGCTATTTTCCCATTGTATATTTGTGCTTTGAAGCATTGTTTGTTTGTTGCAAATAATGTATTATTTCCTTACTTGCCTGTTGAAGTTTATTCTTTAATGGGATTCCCTATCAATCGTAGGCGATTTTATCCTTCTTTACAATTTATTTAGATGGAAGGCGCTGGTTTCACATTAAACTCCTTCACTTTCTACCTTACTGTGATTATTCTATCCAGTGATCCCTTTATAGCCTATATTTAACTAATATTATTATTAATAATAGCCTATTATATAGTTACATAACACTAGATTTTAATCACCTGTCACAAAGTTGGTGCCTGGAAATACGGATTTTAAGTCCATCTCGTAACCATTTCAGGTGTTCAGCCTCCACATGGTCAGTATAGACTGGATTTGTTGTGTCGGTGTGTAGATTAAGCTCACCAAAAATTATTCAATGATGCTGGTGGCAAGAACCGGTAATTTCCTCATTTATTGCTAGGATGATATCATTTTATCAGTTGGAGACCTGAAAGCAACTCCCGTCAATACTTTGTTTGCAGTTGCTTCTATTTCCACACAGATGCTAATTCTGTACCACAATTTGCTGAGCCGAGGTACTTCAGAACTACTGTACTCACGTCATCCCTTATTAACAGCACTATCCCACCTCCTTTTCCTTTTTGCATGTCCTTCCTGAATGTCAAGTACCCTGGAATATTTGACTACCAGTTTTGGTCACATTTCTGCTGTGGAGATTAGATCATAACCAGTTGTGACTACTTATGCTATTAAGTCATTGAATATGTTGCAGTTGCTTTTAAAATTTGGCCTTTTTACTTTTTCTATCTATAAACAGTCCCTGTTTTCCTGCCCACTTCTCCTCTGTCTTAATGTTATTTTATTAACTACATTTCTAATTTTCACTTCTCGCCTTCCTCCCCTCCCTCCTGACTCTCCCGTCAGATTCCAGTCCTCCTGCCAAAGCCAGGTTAAATATAAAATCTGCTCATCTGTCCTCATTGCCTTTTCTGCTAGTTTGTGGCATTAATGTGAACTACAACCTTGTACTTTACACCCTCCCCCTTCACAGCCACTACCCAATGACCATTGATCCTGGGCTCAGGAAGCCCACAGTTATGTTGCACGTTACACCTTCTATACCCGCTTTGAGAAGGAGAGCCAAACAGTATCGATTAGAATCCCTGAAAAGGCTGAGGACCCTGTGATATCTGTCTCTGAGGGCGACGTCAGAACATCATTCAAGAGGATGAACCCTCGCAAGGCGTCAGGCCCTGATGGCGTACCTGGCAGGGTACTGAAAATCTGTACCAACCAACTAGCGGGAGTGTTCACGGACATTTTTCAACCTCTTATTGCTGCATTCAGAGGTTTCCACCTGCTTCAAAACAGCATCAATCATCCTGATGCCTAAGAAGAGAGTGAAAATTGTGGAACGACAACAACCTTGCGCTTAACGTTAGCAAAACCAAGGAGATGATTGTGGACTTCAGGAGGGAGTCAGGGGAACACAACCCAGTCCTCATCTAGGGTCAAGAACTTCAAATTCCTGGGTGTCAACATCTCTGAGGATATGTCCTGGAGCCTCCATGTTGATGCAATCACGAAGGTGGCTCGCCAGCGGCTATACTTCGTGAGGTGTCTGAGGAGATTTAGTATGTCTTTGAAGACTCTTGTAAATTTCTACAGGTGTACCGTAGAGAGCATTCTGGCTGGTTGCATTACTGTCTGGTACAGAGGCGCCAACTCTCAGGACAAGAAAAAAACTCCAAGGGTTGTTAACTCAGCCTGCAACATCACAGGCACCAGACTTCACAAAATCAAGGACATCTACAAGAGACAGTGTCGTTAAAAAAAAGCATCCTCTATCCTATTCTGAACTTTAAATAAATGGGAGGGGAGGTGAGGGAGGGAGGGAGGGGAGGAGGGAAGGGGGGGAGAAAACGACACTATATATTGAAGAAGGAAAATGTATGTATCTTGATCAATATGGTTTATAGTGTGAAAAAAGGACCCCCACCACCCAGGCCATGCCCTCTTCACTCTGCTACCATCAGGTAAAAGGTACAGGGTCCTCAAGACGAGCACTCAGTAGCACAAGGGCAGTTTCTTCCCTGCAGCCATCAGATTCCTGAATAATCAGTGATGCAAAGACGCGGCCTAACTTTTTTGTGCACTATTTTTAAATTTATTGTTGTACAGTGGTTTATATGAATGTTTCCACTATGACGCTGCTACCAAAGACCAAATTTCTTGACAATACATTCTGATTCTGATATGTCCGCAGAAATGCGTCTTCTCCCTCTTTATTGAAGCCCTTGTCTGGTCTTCCTTTGCAATTGAGCCACTTGTGGTGCACATTCCTGGTTCCTCTGAGAAGCTACCAGAAAGATTTATTTATATTTCAGGCCATACTCTTCAGTCTTGAGAAAGGTCTGTGGCCCAAAACCTCCATCCTTCTTTTTCTCCAATTAACCGTGCTTGACCTGCTGAGTGTTCCTCCATCAGTCTACATATGGCTTCTGTCCTTTGAGTTGTTGTTCTGGGACCCTGGAATGCTCGCCCAGTAACTTAATCATCACTGAACTCTTTGTAATGTAATTTAGGTGCTGTATATTTCTGCGAGGGGCGCTGGACAAAGTAGCGACTCTCTATCTGCCTTACGGTCGACAAAAGTTGAAGAATTTCTTGCAAGTTACATTCTAAATGTTGTATTGGAAGCTTTACCCTTTGACCTTTATTTCAATTTGAGGTGCAACCTTATACGAAATAGCAGATTATAATAGATTAATAGTTGTGAATGGAAATCATCAAACCTAGGTTACAACTTGTTGATATAACAATTATGTCCACATTCTTTATCAACTGTCCATAGATACAGAGAGTAGTGTTTTTGCAGTTCATCAAAAAAAAGAACAGACTGTCCTTCTGCAACCTAAGCGCTTCAGGAAGATTTGCTATCTGTGCATTTCGATGTACAAAAAAGCAACTGGCATCATTAGCCTGTCAAGCATTCATGTCAAGCAACGTGGATATTTTATTTTCTGTCAGGGTATGTCAATGCCCATAAATCTAGTGTGGATTAAACAGAGGGAGAAGAGAACTATGGACTCACCTATTTGAAATCCTACGAGATGCGGATATGTCCGCAGAAATACATGTCCTGACTCAACTTTCTTGGCAATGTTATATATTTGTCAGAGACTGATTGTGTAGTAGTTGGAGTCTGTGTGAATAATGGGTGAACAAAGATTCCAGGATCATTTACAATCGCAGCAGATGTATGCTTGAGTTGAGTAATATTCAAGTTTTGCCATGTTTTGGCACTGAAGTAAATTAATATGCAAAACACACAGGACCCCGCAACACTGTATATTTCACTGTTAACCATCTCCTCATTTCATGGGCCACAAATGCCAGCAAAGTCCACATTCCGTGAACGTACCTGTTTAAAGGTTCACAAAGTGCAGGTAATTTTTCAAAATTGATCAAAATGCGCTATTTCGGCCAATTAAATGTGCTTGGCAAATCTTTTTACGCATTGTGGGGCAAGTTGCATTTCTTCCCTCCCCACTGCTCTTCTGGGGTGGGGGGGGGGGGTAGAGTCCACTGGATGAGAGATGCGAGTGATTCCCCTAGAAAACCTTGTTTGGGCCCCTAGGTGGCATGGAGGGAAGAGGTGAAATGGCAGATGTTGTATCTGGGAGATGGGCACAGAAGAGCTGGAAAGGAGTTATCACATTAAAGTTTTGCAAGGAAAGGGGAGGTAAATGTGTGCCTTATTGGAACCACCAGTTGAACATGTAACACGGACAATGGTGGTAAGTTTGACTCAAATTGGATAACAACATAAGTGTAGAAGTTAGTGAAACATTGCTGTTAAAGTGGCAGCAACGGGGACTGGGGTTCGAATCCCATGCTGTCTGTAATGAGTTTGTACGTCCTCTGTATGGGTTTCCTCTGGGTGCTCCGGTTTCCTCCCAGCATTTTAAAACGTACGTCAATTGGGTGGCACAGGCTCGCGGACCAAAAGGCCCTGTTACCGTCCTGTATGACCGAATTTAATTTAAATGTAACCCTATCACAGATATTCCTTCTGCGCTATTCATCCCTCCTCCCCCCCCTGCAACTTCACACGAGCTTGTCTCCTCTCTTTCCCAGTTCTGATGAAGAATCTGACCTGAAACATTAACTCCATTTATCTTCCCACAGGGGCTGCCTGGCCCATTGACTGTTTCCAGAATTTTCTATTTTTTTTATTTTGGTTTCCTGCTTCTGAATTTTTTTCGTTTGCATTTCAAGGCCATGGTTGTATTTGATCAGGAGAGAATAATGCTGTTTGGTGTTCGGTTGGGACTACTGTTCCCCTTCCCAGTAGTAGTGTTCATTGAAGAAGGCAATGTTGAAGCATCTTTGGTGAGTTGCTCCAATGCACCTTGTACATAGTGGGTTGTAAAAACACAAACCTGAAGAAAGAAAGTACCAAAGATAAAGACACATAATCAACATTTTGGCCAGAAGCCCTTCATCAAGGCATGAGCAAAATGTAGGCAGGTGCCTGAATAAAATGGTGGGGGGGGGGGGCAGGAGGAGGAGCACAGTCTCACAGGCATGAGGCAATAGGTGGATGAGGGAGGGAGGGCAGAACAGAAAACAGTGAGAGGGAAAGGGGTGATGAGCTGAAGGAAAGAGGGAAGAGAGGGAGAACGGGGAGTGGTTTAGCAGAAACCAGATAAATAGCTGTTGTCGCACATTCTGCTGAGAGCTAGTTAGGGAGATATGAGAGAAGTAGTGAATGTTGCTGAACTAATGTGGCAAAATTCTTGGCTGAAGCACTCGATATTGCTTTGGTTTAATCGTTATTCTGAGATAACCTTGAGTTGTCCGTTTGAAATCAGCCATGGGGAATTCATAATCTGAGACGCATTTAGACATCTGAAAGATGCAAAGAGTTTGCACTCATTCTGTAAAGTCATTAACCTAGAATGTTAACTTTATTTCTCTCTCCACATAACCCTGCCTAACTTGCCGAACATCGATCTCATCTGTGGAGAGGTAAACAACGCTAATGTTTCAATTTGATGATCTTTCATTGGAAATGTGCTTGATTTTGTTGGGTGATGGATAAATATGGGCCAGTTCAAAGTTGAAATAATTTTACTGCCGTTTTGAGAATTGTCAGGATTTTTCTTTTGCTTTCATCTCTTGAGTTTGTTGCTCAACCTTAGAGATGGTTCCTCCATCAGCCCTGCTCTTGAACCTTTAACCTTGATTAGGTATTCTTACCACTGGAGCGGAAATTGAAAGGACAGCCATCTGACTTGATAAGATTTATTTTAGCCTTTGAAAACCCAGGTTTTTCACTTGCCTGCCACACTACCTTCTGAAACAGGGTAAGAGCTTCATTACCATTTCAATAAGCTTATTGGAAGCAAAACATGAAAATCTGCAGTCATTGTGATTGAAGTAAAAACAGAACACTGGAGAGACTCAGCAGGTTAAACAGTGTCCTTTATGTAGCAAAAATAAAGATACAGAACCAATGGTTTGGGCTTGAGCCCTTCATCAAGGTGTGGAAAAATGTCGACAGGCAACCGATCAAAAGGGGAAGTAAGGGGGGGAGGAGTGGTCGCAAAGGCAGGAGGTAATAGATGGAGAAGGGAGGGAAGGGATAGTATCGATCAAGGGGAGGAGGAATGGCTGGGTGAATAGAGGGGGAAGAGAGCTGGATGGGGGTAGAGCAGGTTAGCAGAAACCGGAAAAGTTGATGCTAATGCCATCCTGCTGGATTGTTGGGAAAGAGATTAAAAAAAGATCATAGACTAATTAGAGTTGTAGATGGCCATTTTTACTTTGGCTATTCAAACTAGAAAGAAGCATTTGGCGGATGATCTGGCAGAGGTACGAAGGCGATTACAGTTATTTAAAAAAGGGAAGCTACTGTACAGTATTTAAAAGATCAAGAGGATAAAAGTTCAAAATGATAACAGGAAAACTTGAGTCCAATTTATTCAAATCATTCCTGATATAAATTGTGAACCATACTTGGCCGTATGAATAGAATAATTTCAAAACACAAGCTGAATTTTGATGGGGATTCACCGAATAATCTCCTGTAGAATTGACAGAAAATCCATGGAAACCCAAGAGAAACGATGTAATTCAAAAGCTATGATGGTCAAGAGATCATTAGGTTGGTGGCAAAGAAGGCTAATCCAATGTTGGCGTTCATTTCTAGAGGATAGCATGTAAGAGCAGGGATGTGATGTTGAGACTCTATAAGGGACCAGTGAGACCTCACTTGGAGTTCTGTGTACAGTTTTGGGTGCCTTATTGGAGAAATAATTTGCTAATGTTGGAGAGGGTTCAGAGAAGATTTACTAGAATGATGCCAGGAATGAAAGGGTTAGCATGAGGAACAATTGTTGGCTCTTGGACTGTACGCAATGGGCTACAGAAGGATGAGGGAGGTCCTCATAGAGGCATTTTGGATGTTGAAAAGCTGTGGCGAGGATATTTCCCACAGTAAGGGAGTCTTGGACAAGAGGGCACAACTTCAGGACGTCGAATTAAAACAGAGATGCAGAAAAATTTCTTTAGTCAGAGTCTGTGGAACTGTTGTCTGTAGAAGTGAGGTCATTGGGTGTATTTAAGGCAGAGGTTGACAGTTATTTGTTTAGTCGGGGCATCAAGGGTTACGGGGAGAAAGCCGGGGAGTTGGGCTGAGGGGGAGGATGGGGTGGAGCAGACTCGATGGGCCAATGGGCCTACATCTGTTCTTACATCTTGTGATCAGGAGATCCCCGCTGGAATCTCACTCCTAATGGAGGAAAAAGAGATTTGAGCGGAAGCATGCATCTTTCAAAGTAATCACCTAATTCCTCTCCTCTTGATTTAAGTAGAAAAACTCCTAAGGTGGTACATTTGCAAGTGCACCCTTCGTTCATTTTGTGATTGGATTTAAGTAATCCATTGCATCTCCATGTGCAAGCCCCAATGATCTCCCCGAAGGAAGCAGAACCTCCAACTGCAGCAGGGCTGAGGTGATCATAAATTTATTGTCATACCATGTCCATCTACACCTAAATCTTGCTTGTAGCCCAACAGGTGCCTCATTTAAAAAAACACAACAGTATGTAATAATTTGCATAAAGAAAGAAATATTAAATACAAAAGTTAGATAATAAGTTTTTACAGTGATCAGAGTGTAAGGGAAAATGTGGCGTCAGGAGAGGCCCTCTGATAGATGGATTCCCAGAAAGTCGAAGGTACAAATCCTCGCCACTCCTGTCCCATCGAAGCAGGCAAGTGGTTGGTTCCTTGGCCTCCCCTTTATAAAAATTTACAATAATATCTTTGGTGTTGGTGATGTGAGAGCAAGATTATTGTTCTGGTACCACTCGGCCAGATTCTCAATCTTCATCCTGTTTTCCGTCTTATCATTTCCCATTATTCAGCTGACAAGGCTGATGTTGTTAGCAAATTTGTAGATGATGTTATAGTCGAACTTGGCCCCACGCAAACACGAGGTGCAGAGAGAAAAGAGCAGTGGACGTCAGCATGCAGTCTTGGGGTGCCGCTGTGCTGATGACCAGCGAGGAGGAGGTGATACTGCTGATCCGCAGTGATTGGATCTGCTGATGGAAGAAGTGAAGGACCCTGCTGCCAGAGGAGGCTGAGATATGCAGCCTGCTGCAGCCACAGGGTACAGCTGCCAATCTTAATAATAATCACCAACGTTCAACTGGGAGCTTATGCATTTTTATTTTGAAAAGAATTTCAACGAAGCCTTTTAAGGAGAAATGATTACATCTTCTAATGGATTTGATGGCGGAGAGGTGAACCAATGCTGCCTTCTAGCCATGCAAAGCAGTGTCTGAACTTGTATAGTGTCTCAGAGACTCGGAGAAGAATAGTGCTTTTAGGTGTGCAGTTGTGCTTGATACAGATAGCTCGGGGACATGTCAAGTCAAATCACTTCCTATCCCAATGACTTTCCTCCCTCATTGCATAGAATTTGGGTCATGAAGTTTGTGTCAGTGAATTTTCTGGCAGCTTTTTTGATTTTTTTCCCCCCCCTAACATCAAAATTGGATTTTTCTGGTAAAGTCGTAGTTGATTAAAAAAAAATAAATAATTACTTGGAATGAATGTGAAGTAAATACGTTAATCTGAGGACAAAATGTTGACTGTAGCCTACTCAGTAACAGTAGTTAGTGTCAGCTATTCTCATGTAATATAGTGCGAGAAAATGGATTTAGAAACGCACAACGTCTTGCTAATTCTTTGTCATTTGTTACTTAAAGAGGACATAGCACAGTTGAAAACTTGTAATAAGAACATTACAGATATGGTGAAGAACCATGATTATGTGCGATATTATAGGGGGTTTGGATTCACACGTTGCTTAATAGTTATTAAAAAGGGAAGTACAATACACTTAGTTCAGGACTGCAAATCTGCACTTTTACCTGAAGCAAAACCTAAAGCATTTCAAACAAACCCAAAATATGCTGCATTTTATTTTATCACTCTAACTTCACCTTAAACTGAAACTAATGGCTGTAGTTTTTTTTTATAAATAAATTTCCTAAAATCATGTTTCCTTTTCAAAAAAATGTTGAATGAAAAACTAAATGTTATGGTGAAATGAAAATCCAGACACATACTTATCATTTTTATCCTTTAGATTACAGCAATATATAAAATGGATTTTGCTCTTGTAGCAATGGAAAAGCATTTGCTGTTGAACTATCAACTATCAGCCTTGAAGCTAATAGTCGACGATTGGAGTGCACATTTGTCCAGTTTAAAAGAGACTTCACTTTTTTTAAAAATGATTCAATGCAATCATAATTTGAGATTCATCATGGATTTGGTTTTTCTTCCTGAACACTTCTGGGTGTTCTTTATGGATTTAGGGTTGTGAGATCATGAAAATCACTTTAAAATTTCCTATCATGTACTACTTTTAAAGATATAACCCATTTTTGTGATTTCCTGTTATATTTTAAATCAACTTCAAGCCAGCAAAACCACGAAGTGCAACATGTCAGTGAAAATTCATTCTCTGCATTCGCATTCGGACGTCTTCCCTGCTGATCAGTGACGAACACGGTGAAAGGTTTCACCAGGACATTGTGACCATGGAAAAGTGGACAAATGGAATCCATCAATGCTGGTTGACTATTGTTGGACACTGACACAACAGGCATCAGATGCTGAGTACAAATGAAAATCAGCTGAAAAACATTTTTGGGTCAGTTGAACTAATGCAAGGTGCCAGCATCATTATGCAATTAAACATGCTAAATTCAATAAAAGTTAATTTAATGTTTCTCCAACTTCCTGCTCATTACAGCAGATATGAAATTATCTATGTGTTCAGCTTGAAGTTGTCTATCACGATCCTTTTTTTTAGGAAACAAACCTTTTGGGGGGAAAAAAAATGTTGTCCAGTGTTATCAGAGTTGAGCCCTGCGCCCAGATTTTGATCCACTTGTTTAACTAACAGAATCTAATCAGATAGGAACTAGTAGTCATTATCATCGGTTTAAGTCATTAAAAATTAATGAGATGTCCCTGTTAATTCTACTGAATTGGATTTGTTGAATGAAAAATTTTGAGTTGAAATCATCATTTAATCATGGTGAAGTTTCAAGTAGTAACAGTTAGTTTATGCAAGTTCAAATGATGTAATCGTGGAAATCCAATCACACAATCAATAGATGTAAATTTCTTGGCGAGGATTCAATGGAGGTAATCAAAGAGTAAAACATGTCTAATTATATTCATCAGTAAAGAAGAGAAACAAGGCTCATCCAATAATTAAATACTAGAAAATGTAGGCTTGATATGTTTTTATTACCTCATAGTATTCTTTCTTTGGCTTGGCTTCGCGGACGAAGATTTATGGAGGGGTAATGTCCATGTCAGCTGCAGGCTCGTTTGTGGCTGACAAGTCCGATGCGGGACAGGCAGACACGGTTGCAGCGATTGCAAGGGAAAATTGGTGGGTTGGGTGTTGGGTTTTTCCTCCTTTGTCTTTTGTCAGTGAGGTGGGCTCTGCGGTCTTCTTCAAAGGAGGTTGCTGCCCGCCGAACTGTGAGGCGCCAAGATGCACAGTTTGAGGCGATATCAGCCCACTGGCGGTGGTCAATGTGGCAGGCACCAAGAGCTTTCTTTAGGCAGTCCTTGTACTTCTTCTTTGGTGCACCTCTGTCTCGGTGGCCAGTGGAGAGCTCGCCATATAACACGATCTTGGGAAGGCGATGGTCCTCCATTCTGGAGACGTGACCTACCCAGCGCAGTTGGATCTTCAGCAGCGTGGATTCGATGCTGTCGGCCTCTGCCATCTCAAGTACTTCCATGTTGGAGATGAAGTCGCTCCAATGAATGTTGAGGATGGAGCGGAGGCAACGCTGGTGGAAGCGTTCTAGGAGCCATAGGTGATGCCGGTAAAGGACCCATGATTCGGAGCCGAACAGGAGTGTGGGTATGACAACGGCTCTGTATACGCTAATCTTTGTGAGGTTTTTCAGTTGGTTGTTTTTCCAGACTCTCTTGTGTAGTCTTCCAAAGGTGCTATTTGCCTTGGCGAGTCTGTTGTCTATCTCATTGTATATATGTTGTTAAATTACCCAGTCCCTCTAACAATCTCCCATTGATGAGTCCATTTTGGATCCAATTTGCTGACTTGCTTTTAATTGCAAGGACCCTCACATGTGAACCAGTCTCCCATGTGGGACCTTTTTACTGGTCTTACTAGTCCTTGTAAATCTTATCTCCTGCACTGTCCTCGTCAATACACCATGTTACCTTCTCAAGTGATCTGCCCTTGACAAAACCTCTCTCTGAGTAGTCCCTGGGTTTCCAGGTGATCTACAGAAAAATGCCCAGTAACATTTGGACGACTGATGTGAAACTTGCCGATCCGTAATTGCCAAGTGTTTGCCTGCTGCCCTTCTTGAAAAGGGGGATCACGTTTGCCAAGCTCTGGTCATCTGGTTCCTTGCTGAATTTCTGTTGGGCATGATGCGGAAATGCTTGAACAATGGTACAGATGCTGGATGTGCAAGTACTCTTTGACTTCTGCAGCCCCTTTGTTGTAGGTAGTTATGGCATGTTCAAAAATCTGCAGACATCCTCTCCCTTCCTGTAGTAAATTTAATGGTAAAGCAGTTATCAATTAGGCCAGAAGGTGGCACTTTGAGGAACTCCTTTGATGCATTATATTACAGTTTCAGGACACATTCTAGACAGATTGATCTGTATACTTTACACCTGAAAAAAAGAGCGACTTCTTTTCTGAACTGAAAATAAAACTGTATAAAATCATTTTAAAATTTTATATTTTACAATGTGACCGAAGTTTAGATACAATTGGTACGATTGGGCTAACGCACTCTATGATGCTGTGGGCTTCCCGTTAACTTCTTCACACAAGTCTATTTAACACACAACTGGTTAAAATGAACATCTTGGTTTCTGATTGCTTATGTGAAATACAAAACGTGGAGTTTTTTCTTCTCTTCCAAGGCTGACGATACTATGGAAAAATACAAAAAAGCTGGAGGAACTCAGCAGGTCACACAGCATCTCTGCTGAGGCCTCAGGCCCGACATTTTGGGCCTGAGGCCTTCTTCAAGGTAATGAGACGGAGGTTTTGGCTGCTGTGGCCTAGATGTTCTTCGTTTTACTGGTCCTCTCTTGGACTGGCTGTGATAGCAAGGCCTTCAAATCAATCAGATCACAACAGGACCACAAACGGTTAGTGCAGTCGCTGAGTGATCCATTATGATTGAAGGTCTGGTAAACAAGAAGCTGCAAATCCTGGAGAACTATACCAATGCACAAAAGTGCTGGAAGAACTCCAGATTGTGCAGCATTTTATGGAAAGCAATAGGTGCCAGAGATCAGGAAAATGAATGGTAGTGGGGTGGGGATTGTGGTTGGGGGGGGGGGGTTGCGGGCGGGAGGAGCACAGGCTTACAGCTGATAGGTGAATGTTGGTTGGAGGGGGAAGAAAGTAAAGGAGCTGGGAGGTGTTGGGGAGAGGGGACAAAGGGCTGAGAAAGATGGCCTTTGATTGATAGAAAAGGGTAGGGGGTGGGGAGCTGGAGGAATAAAGGTGTGGGCGATGGGCAGAGGGAAAGAGGAGTCAGAGGGATGATGGAAAGCAAGGGGTGGGGGGGGGGGGGAGGTAGTGTTACCAGAAATTATAGAAGTTGATATTGATGATGTTAAGACAGAAAATGAAGTGTATTTCCTCTAGTTTACATGTGGATTCAACTTGGTAAATATGAGGCCTTGGACTAGTGATTCTCAACCTTTTCCTTCCCACCTTAAGCAATCCCTTACTAATCAGAGCACCGATGGCAGAGGGAATACTTAGAGGTATGAGAGTGGAAAGGAAATGGTTGAGAACCACTGCCTTGGACAGACGTGTCAGTGTGGGAATAGGGTGTTGAATAGAAGTGGCTCAGAGGTCCTTGCAAGGAACAGAGTGAAGGGACTCGACAAAGCGAGCCACCAATTTGCGCCCAGCTCCCCCCACCCCCCAGCAACGTAGGGGGAGGCCGCATCGGATGCAGTAAATTATTGAAGGCCAGCTGGCCAATATTTGTGGGTGTTGGGACCTAGAAATTCTATCCTGCATCACAGTTGACTTGTTCATCACACCACAGGCCTGGATCTCTGCTTTTTACCAGCAACTCTCACAGACCAGCTGGCTACCTGCAGCTCCCTCACTTTCACGTGACCGCCTGTAACGTCACCTCACTCATATGAATGGGATCCCCAACATTGATTGAAAAGGTAAGAGCAAAGAATATGTTGTTTTTCAGCCTTCTATACCTGAAATTCTTTTAAAAGTGCTTTATATTAAAACACAGAATGCTTATTTTTTTCACAAAAATGTAGTTATATCCCCTTGTGCTATTCTTAAATGTTTATTTTTCCCCATTTTCTGATGTGCGCCATGCTCAGCTGTCGTTGGAAGAGTCAGTGAGGTGCCACCTAGATTCACTCCAGTCGTACTAGTCCTGAACTGCTGTTGGATAAGACGTTTCAGTGGATGGGGGGGTGGGGGAGGGGGGAAGGAACCGATGCTTCTATGCGAGGTGGTCAGGGGTTTGGGCAGTGCTGCACGAGTTACTGCAATGTACGTCTGCCAAAATCATTGTGCATTGAAGGTGGGTGTAAATGAAGGTTGAGAGTGGTCGACAGGGAGGCAATCAAGCCTTTTCTTTGTCCTGGGTGGTGTTGATCTTAACTTCTGCTGGAGCTCTGCTCGCCCAGGCCAGGCAGAGTTTTATTATAATTGCCACCTACGAGCCGCTGTTTCATGGACAGCCTCAGATTGGCCAGACTGAGCACAATGCCAGCCAACAATTTTATCAAAGCAGTAGGGCAGCGCGGTTAGTGCCACACTGTTAAGAGCGCCCGCGACCCAGGTTCAAATCCAGTGCTTCCTGTAAGGAGATCGTACCCTCTCCCTGTGCCTACGTGGGTTTCCTCTCACCCCCGGAGGTTGCAGGTTAATTGGGTAGTACAGGGTCATGGGCTGGAAGAGCCTGTTACATGTCGACTTTTTAAAAAAAAATTAAATTCAACTTGTGGTTGATGCATTTTGAGATTCCTTTTCCAAGCCCCTCAGTGCACATCACCTGCGAACAATGTCCTCGTAAGCGGCTTTCAGGTGGAATAGCTGGGAGAATGCGGCTCCGGGTGTGGGCGAAGCGACATTCCGGTGGCAGCGCTGAAGGCGCCGTCATGACAACTAAAAGATCCTGCAGCGGGGAGAGGCGCCGAGGAGCAAATGCTGTCGACTGTGGTCGTAGTCCCACCCACTTTCAGGTACCGGGGGGAGCGCTCGGAAGCGGAGAATACGCCGACCTGAGGAGGGTTGGGTAAGTGCTCCTCGGGTCAGGGTTCTCCGCTTTCAGGTGGCCTCCCAACAGCTGCATACGGGTGTTTTAGGCAGCTTTACGTTGGGGTATTCTGGCCACCTGAAAGTGGCTATATTGTGCTGGTCTCATTCCTCCAGGCAAGGAGGACTGCTGCAATTCCAACATTCCTTTCAACCTTTTCTTCATCCCTCCTCCCCTCACCCCTTTATTGTTAATGTCCTCAGTCCCTTTTGGTGTGTTGGAGAATCCATTGTTCAGTCTAGCAGAGGCCACTTCTGCACTGACATTCTGACCAATTGCATTCAAAATGTGAAAATCTAGAACTGGACCTGACTAATTTTCTAAGTAATTAGTTACCATTTGAGTGAGCTGTAGCAGAGAAGGTGGCATGGTTTGTGCTATGGTTTTACAGCGCCAGTGACCTTGATTCGAATCCGGGTCTCCCTGTGTCTATGTGTGGGTCTCCTCCCACCCTCAACAAACAGGGATTGTGGGTTTATTGGTGGATTTGGGTGGCCCGGAAGGACCTGTAACTGTGCTTTATCTCTGAATTAAAAATTAATTAAAAAGTCCTCATCACTAATATCCAGACAGACTCTCATTTGTTTTGAACATGTGAATTGGATGATGTTATTCAGCGAGCGCCTCCCTTTCACCTTATTTGATGTTTCTCATTGTCCATTGCTCTAGTTCACCGCACTTCTAATCGTAATGGATCTCTCAGCAACTGCACTAACTGTTTGCGGTCCTGATTGATTGGGAGGCCTTGCTCTCACAGCCCATCCAAAAGAGGAGCAGTAAAACATTCCAGATTTCTCTTCAGCCAATTGATGACTTTCAGAAATCCAGGCACCGTCTCAACGTGCAAAGCCTATGGACAATGCTCCTCTAACATTGGGGTGACATTAAAGGTGAGTGTGCTCTACTTTACCTCTGCCTTTGGAGAGAACCGGTAGATATGAGATGGATTCTACATAGTTTTTGTCCACCCTAGTACGGAATTGATATTAACATGTTCCATTTGAAGAATTCTACGATGGATAATGTTTATTTTATCAACTGACCCTCATGAGTTTCTTAAAATCAGTTTTTTTTTTGTCTGATATGAAGCAAAGATGACAATTATTATCGAACATTCTTTGTTTTTATTTATTAAAGAAATTCACTTGAATCAACAGTTTTTCTTTAACTGTGACAGTACAGTACTTGCACTAAGTTATTTAGAAAGTATAAGTACAAATTAATAAACTTAATGGCTTCTACATTGTGTAGAACTGTCTTCATTAAATTCAAATAAAGTAGTTTTCTTACACCAATACAAAATTAAGGCAGTAAACTTGATGCATATTTTGTTTTATAAAAACTGAACCAGGATAGATCGTCTTAACGAAAAAATATTGAGGTGAAGACAAGGCTGTAATAATAGAACTCTCTCAATCTTCTATCAGGAAACATTTCTTGCAGTGTCAACATAAATTCAGTGATTAACATAAAAATAACAAGGTGCATCTTAACAAAATACAGAGGGTGACTAATCGTTGTACACGGGCCACACATAGGTTGGTTTACTATCTAATTTTGTGCTGTGCACTGGATCTTTTTTTAATGTAATGATTCATTATTAAACATCAGGATTTTCTGAGATGTGTGAATTACACCAACCAGGTAAAGTACACTCAACTCTAGTCTTCTTATTAAACTTCTCACTTAACCTTAATGATAAAGCCAAAATGCATGTGCAAAGTTGGATTAAAACCAATAATGCAATGGTAAATAAAATTGACTTGAAATCGCTGTGTAAATGAGAGATGGGCAGCGACAGAGGGAAGGTCAGATGGGTGACTTGCAAAAAACCGTTCTCACAGATTTTTTAAAAAGTACTGCAGAAAATATTTCGTTGCGTTGGCAATTACACTCTAGGAAAAGAATGCAGTATGTAGTAACTTCTGCAGGATACTGCAGAACACCAGAGGCTTGGAGAGTTCTTTGTGAAATTTCCTCTTCAGAACAGTTTCAAAATGGATTTTGTTTAAAATAACAGAGAAAATACAATGTTGTGCTGGTAATTATATACCCCTACTGAAACAATGCAGTTTGCACTGTTATATTGTAGAGACAATACCATTTGAGACAATTATTTCACAGAAATAAATCATGTTGAAAGATTCATAAAACACGAGAATTAGAGGGCAGCACAAATAGCATAGCGGTTAGTGCAAGGCTCTTCCAGTGCCAGTGACCCAGGTTCGAATCTGGTGCAGTCTACAAAGGAGCTTGTACGTTCTCCGTGGGTTCCTCCCTCCCTCCATCCCTTCAAAATGTACCAGGGTTGTAGGCCGATTACCGTGCTGCATGTCTAAGTTAACAAAGCCACCTCCCTTGTGGTAGCGACTGCGGCATTTCAGTGGGGACCCTAATTTTTCAGAAGTACACACTTTGTATAAAACAGCTTTACACTTTTAAAAAACAGCTTCAGGACCACTGGTTCAATTTTCTCTAGGAGATGTCAGTCATTGGTGATTTTCTTTTTTCATTTGCCATTTTTCACACTTTTGACCTCTGCCCCCCCCCCCACCCCGGGAAAAATGAGACAAAACCACTGTCTCAGTTATGGTTACCACTAATGGTTTTCATTTGAGTACTTTTTTTTGAGTGTACTGTCTGGCAATTTAAAAAATGTAAATGAGATATGCCTTAAAGAAAACACGATTTTCCCATTTATTTCTACAATTGCGATTAAGCCCCTGCAGTGAGATAGAATGATCTCACTGAATTTTCATTGCTATAAAGGAAAGTACCGAGATGAAGCTGTAATTCACTCCAAATCTGATTACAGGACACTCAAACTATTCTAACTTTAAACCAGATCTTCTTTTCCAAAAATTAAGAAAAATGTACCTTAAAAACTCTCACCTTTTATTCTACGATGTTGAGGAGCACCAAGCTGTTTGACGCTAATGAGCTAAGAACAAAGTTCAAGTGAAGTTTTTAAATATTACAGCCATTGGTGTCAAGTCTGTGAATAGATCTGAACTAAAGGGTGTAGTGAGAGAATTACATTTTTTGGAGAAACAGTTCCTCAATTTAACCCTGATTTCACAGGTCGAGAGTCCTACATTCAGCAAACATACCATGTAACCTGCTCTGGTCTAGATCATCTACCGGATAGGTCTGAACAAACTCTTGATCAAAGTAAGTATTAAAGTTTATCGTGGGGTATGGAAATGTTGGTCAACAAAAGCTCCGCACAACTGAGTAGGTTATTAATATTGTCTAGGAGTTTACCCGATGAAAACTCATTGGGCCCATTACATAATGCTGGCTCTCTCAAACAGAACATGCAAGTGTGGTTCACCTGAAAAATGATTTTCTGTCTCACCAACACCTTGCAAATTTTAATAGATCTGAACTGACTGGGGTCTTACCAGGGCACATTTCACGTTTTTACCATCAGTGAGAGTGTCAAGATGGAATTCATTTAGATATATTAAATTTTATAGAAAACAAAAACAAATTGCAGTTTTCTATTAGAAGCTATTTTTCTATTTAAATAAACAAGTATAGTGACCCCCCCCCCCCCCAAATATCCGGCACCTGTGGGGGACAGGTAGATGCCAGATACGAGAATTTTCCAGTTGCTTGAGATTGTGTGGTGTGTGATTCACGATTTGACCACAAGGGCACCAATTTTAAACTTGCGTATTTTTAACATTTTTTCCAGATGCTTGAATTTCGAATAATTTTGGTGATTTTACTGTAGATTGGTAGAATTAAAATGTACCAAATATGAAAGGTTCTGCTTCCGAAGTCCAAAGTGATGTCTTTAGTTTCTCTCCACTTAGAATTATGTTACTTTGTTTTTATAGTTTATCTTGGGACAATGTACAAAATATTTGTTTGGTGGCTGTTTCTGGGGAAGACTGATTAATTAATTTATTCTCATCACTGAAAATACTAAAAGGCAAAGACTCTATTTCAGAAATGATTCACCTCCCAGCTGAGGCACACTACCAGACTATTAACTTTAGATTAAACCAAGTCCACAGTGATGATCAGGGTCTTTCTCCCCACTCACGTTTTGGTGACCTATCCCTCATTATCTTTCTGTTTCTGAATTGTCTTCAGAAGAAGCTTAACCAGACACACGCAACCCTCCTACGCAACTTAGAACACACCCCGTTTTCTCTCTTTTCCAGTACAACCTGAAAAATGTAACCGTTCTCTCTCTGTAGAAACTGCCTGACAGGTTGAGTGATTCCAACATTTGTTGAATAATTACTATTCTTATGTTTCGTTAATTGTGACTGTCTGAATTTTTATTTTATCCCCATCTATTAGGCTGCCATGAACATCAGTCCTTTAATACCTCACAGGAAACACTATATATTTCTAAATATACATAATATTTGATGAATTCTTAAAAAGATTCAATTTCAATGAAATTCATATTACTGAGAAAATAATCTTCAAGTTTTGTTTTAAAACAAATGGCCTCGTGCAACGTTTTACCGTCTGAAATAAATTTAAGCCATTATAATGGAGCATATTAAGAAAGATTCAACCAGTTAAATAATGCAGTTGAGACTGAGGACTCCAATAATTTTCTATCAAACACTCATCTGATAATTATGGACAAAAATTGCAATCAAAATCAAAACAAATCTTCGATTCCATGTACACATTCTAAATTCTACCAAAATATACAAATAATATACTGACTACAGTACGTGTCAAGGCAACAAAAAGAATTACATCTTATAGATAATTGATTCATACTGGAGGTTTTTAAATGCCATTTTAATCTGTATAAGAAATATAAGTTGTAGTCTGTCATCAGCAGGAAAACAAAATGGGGATCCAGTGCGACATGAAAACACTCCTCACTCTTTTAAATTACAAATAGTAGGGGTGCAAAATATGTATTTTCTCATGGTTCTTTTCCTTCAGATAATCATTTTGTAGTAAATACATTGTCCTTTGGACTGAATCGTACTAATTCCACTTTATCAGAAAATTGGTGAAAGCAATGTGTTTGATTGATTACTTATTGGAAGATAGCAAACCATAGAGCAGGTAGGAATTAGATAAGGAGAGCATTAACAAAACAATTCATAGCAAATCAGTAGATTTTATGGCAAAACCTCCCAAGATAGAATCTGGCTCAAGTGGCATTTTTTTCCTAGTGGCATGCTGGTCTCCAATTTGTCCTGCCTTTGAGCGACATTTTGTGCCAGGAGCTGAGAGTCTATAAATTCACCACTGTTTTGGCCTTAAGTTTATGGATGTTTTGGTCAATACTTGGTGTTCAGTTGCCAAGACTACACACCACACTCTTAGGAATGGAAGTGGCAGTGAAGGGCCTTGTAATACAATACCTTGTTTTAATGCAAACATTTACCGTGTGTGAAATTGCAACCTTGGTTCAAGTAATCTGACTGACGTTAATAAAGATCAAAAGTGCAGGAAGACATTTACAACTTGTGTCATTTTAACATTTCCAGCTTTCTCTCAAGGAACAAACTAAAATTAGTCTGCAGCAAGATCTTTCAATACCTGAAACATTTTAAAAAAACGCATTACAACTGTTGCGATAATGCTGTTTTAATTTCATCAACTGTATAATATCTACCTTTGGCCATTCGGGAATATGAGAGAGTTTGCAAGACAACTTTAAAGTGACTTAATAACTGCAGTATTCAAGTCTACAGCGAGGAACACCTCACTGAGAAGAGGGCAGCAGCAATTGTTCTGCAAGCATCCTGGAAGGTAGACAATCAGATCACTACAATCAGTAGTGTGATGTACCGCTGGTCCAGGAGAAAGTTAAAAATCAAAATATGTAGAATAATGAGCATTAAAATGTAACATTAAGAGTACAGCTGCTCCTCCACTTACGATGGTCGCTATCGGTATGTTTTATCAATATTCAACATTTAGTTATAAAGCAGGCTTTATTTTATATAAATTTTCCCAGCTATAGGGTACGGTAAGTGTTCTGAACATGTTTAAGGTAGGCCAGGATGTTCAGTAGGTGTGGTACTGTATTTTTTTTTTGACTTAGGGTGTGGTTATCGGAACGTAGCCCCATCCTAAGTCGAGGAGCACCTGTAATCCTGGCTTATAATTAAAAGGCACTGTAATATTATGGATTTGGGCTGCTTAGAAAAGTGGGCTGAAAAATGGCAGATGGAATTTAATGCTGATAAGTGTGAGGTGCTTCATTTTGGTAAGAAGAATCAGAATAGGACATACGTGGTAAATGGGAGAGCATTGAGGAATACAGAAGAGCAGAAAGATTTAGGAGTGACGGTACATCGTTCCCTGAAGGTAGAAACTCACGTGAATAGGGTGGTGAAGAAGGCTTTTAGTATGCTGGGAGGAATATAGGAGTTGGGAGGTGATGTTGAGATTGTATAAGACGTTGGTGCGGCCTAATTTGGAGTTCTGTGTGCAGTTCTGGTCGCCTAATTATAGGAAGGATATAAACAGAGTGGAGAGAGTGCAGAGAAGGTTGACCAGAATGTTGCCTGGGTTTAAGCATCTGGAGTATGGGGAGAGATTGGACAGATTGGGTCTTTATTCTTTGGAGCGTAGAAGGTTGAGAGGGGATTTGATAGAAGTATTTAAGATTATGAAAGGGATAGACAGAGTGGATGTGGATAGACTATTTCCGTTAAGAGGAGGAAAGATTAAAACAAGAGGACATGAGTTAAGAATTAAGGGGCAGAGGTTTAGAGGTAACATGAGGGGGAACTTCTTTACTCAGAGAGTGGTAGCCGTGTGGAATGATATTCCGGGAGAAATAGTGGCGGCGGAGTCAATTGTATTATTTAAGAAAAGGTTGGACAGGTCTATGGATGAGAAGAAGACGGAGGGTTATGGGCATTGTGCAGGGAGGTGGGACTAGAAAGAGGTGTTTGGTTCGGTGCGGACTAGAAGGGCCTAATGGCCTGTTTCCGTGCTGTAATTGTTATGTTATGTTAATTTCAATGGGAAGAGGAATTCAACACGTTGCTCCACTCTTCCACTTACTTTATATCGTCATGAAAGCCTGACAAAGAACTATGGCATCTTCATCTAACCCTCCTCCAATTAGGAAATGTACCGTGATGGATTCAAGTAAACCAACAGAGCTGGTCCGAGATACTAATTAGCCTTGCAGCGACAATACTCACACAAAGCATCAAATGTGTCTCTGATTTAGCATCTACCGATCTTATTGAAATTGGAGAGGAGTTTCTCAAATAGAAGAGCTACTATGGTAGTCTTGAGGCAAACTGAACCCAAATGGGCTGACCAGAATTAAAAATTATTTGCCTTTGAGTGCAATGCATTATCTAACCCTTTGGTATTAAATGACATAAAATACCAAGTCAGTATGAATCAATGTCTATATTCCAGGCACCTGCAACAGAACAGCAATATTTAAGACTCCATGTTCCATCTATTCGAGGTAAAAGGCAACAGTTTCTTCGCAGTCAACATGGGACCAATGCCTACCCATTAGCTCTTGACATTCATGTCTTTCACTGAACTCATTCCCTTCTCCCCACCAAAGTACCCTCTGGATGACATCCACTTTTTAAAAAAAGAAGTTCACTCAACATCAGCTGCTCGTGATATCTGCGAGACGTTGCTCGGTACCTGGTAGACTTGTTCCTCTGCAGAGAGGGCGACCACCTTTCCTTTGGGTGTATCATACCTTGTCTGTCCGGAAGGGCCACCCTCAGTCTGAGGCGACGTGGTGCTTACATTACCCACCAACGAAGGTCCTGTGCTTGCCGCAGATTTAAAGGAGGAGGCAGCCACAGATCCCAAGGTTCCTGTTGGGTGAGCAGAAATTTCCATGATGATTGGAGTGGCATATTCAGGGCTTGAAGCTGGCAAGGGTTCTGCATAGGCATGGTAAATCTCTGGCACAAGTGCATCATAGTGGCCCCTGGTATCTGGGTCACTGTAGCCCGCCTCAGAGTCTTCTTCTGGTTTGAAAGTGGACCTCTGTCGAGACGTTCCCGAAACCCCTGCCACGAGAGGCTGGGCATATTCTGCTTAAAAAAAAACAATGCATTGTTAGCCGCTGAAGATCTTGCAGGCCTCACCACCTCCAGTCAAGTAATAGTTCGTGAAATGGGGTTATTATTCTCCGTCTTCCTCCTGTCACCTTGTGATATGGCTCGAACATTACACCTTGTGCCACCCTGCAGCTGAAGGAAGAAGCAGAACTACTGCTATGTAAGTGTCCATTTCTATGCCAGCTGAAACAACATTCTCCTATTCTTGCTTGGAAAACCATTAAGCATCTCAGTTCTGCAGGTCAGAGTTGTGGTTCTCTGTAATTAACTGCTGAGTTAACGTCTCCTGACTTTCAACAGCAGTTCCACACCAGTGTTCACCATGTGGATTGGAGGACAAATATCAACATGAAGAAGCCTCAATTTTTTATTTTATTTACCAGAGCTGGTTGTAGGGAAATGGGAAGATGAACTGTGAGCTTATGCTTGAGTAAAGCAAGAGTAATTGCTGTGGGAGAACTCAGGAACATGACTGTGACCTCTAGCAGAACTAATTTAGTCACAGTACAGAAAAAAAGCCCATGGTTGAGATGCTACCTGGGTTAGTACCATTTGCCTGCATTTGGCCCATATCTAAATCCTTCTTACCCATGGACAAGTCCAAATGTCTTTTGACTAATACAGCTGTTCCCATTCTCCACCCCTTCTTGCAGATCTTTTCTCATACCTACCACCTGTGTGAAAAGGTGCCGGTCAAGTCACTTTAAAATCTTTCTCCTCTTACCTTAAACCTCTGCCTTCAAGTTTTAGATTCCTTTATCCTACTTTCAACTACCTTAGCCCCTCATAAGTTTGTTTACCTCTTTAAGGTCAATGCTCCTTGGAGAAAGATTCCTTGCCCATCCAGTCTCTCCTTGACAGCTCCAGCCCTGGTCACGTCCTGATAAATGTTTTCTACATGCTTTCCAGCATCCTTCCTAATAGCTAGCAGACCAGATCAGCACTCAATAATCCAACAGTGTTCTCACCAAAATCTTCTACAGTTTTAGCATGACCTCCCAACTCTTGTAGTCATTGCCCTGATCAAAGAAATGTGCTAAAATGCCTTCTTCACCACTTTTAGGAAACAATGTGCCTAAGCGCAAGGTAACTATGCTGTACAACACTCTCCAGGACCCCACCATTTACTGTGCAAGTCCTACCCTGGTTTAGTTTTCCAAAATGCAACTCCTTGCACCTGTCTGAGCTAAATCCCATCTGCTGTTCCTTGGCTAACTTTCACAGTTGATCTACAGCGTCCTCCATAATGTTTGAGACAAATACACTTTTTTTTTCCTTTATTTGCCCCTGTGCTCCACAATTTTAAATTTGTAATCAAACAATTTGCATGTGATTAGACTGCACATTCCAAATTTTATTCAAGATTATTTGTATACATTTTGGATTGACCATTTCAGTGCTTTTTAGACATGATTTCCCCCATTTCAGGATGTTTGGCTTCACAAGTGTTTGTGAGGTACTCAGCTATGTTTAATGCTTCATTGGTGCAGGTTATAAGCTTTTGATCACCTTTGGAGTAAGTAGTTGCTAATTTTTCAACACGAGGACCAGAGTTGTGTCAACAAAAGTCAAAGAAGCCTTGATGAAAAACAAGAACAAAATAGAAAGAGACTGTGACAGTCGAGATTCTATCACCAATGTGTACATGTACATATGTACAGATTGGTAGTGTAGGATGACTGTGATTGGCTGAGAGTGTAGCCACACCTACTGGCAGGTCTTAAAGGATTGCTCCTCGCCAGACCAGGTCATTCTGGACTGGTCGACCTACTTGTGATATGCTCCAGTCTTTTAGTTAATAAAAGCCTTGCCACCTACTGGCAGGTCTTAAAGGATTGCTCCTAGCCAGACCAGGTCATTCTGGACTGGTCGACCTACTTGTGATATGCTCCAGTCTTTTAGTTAATAAAAGCCTTGCCACCTACTGGCAGGTCTTAAAGGATTGCTCCTAGCCAGACCAGGTCATTCTGGACTGGTCGACCTACTTGTGATAGGCTCCAGTCTTTTAGTTAATAAAAGCCTTGGTTTGGATCAACAAGTCTTTGGTTCTTTTGACGTGCGTTACAGAGACGTCATCCAATCCTCAGAATTACTAAAATCAACTGTTTGAAACATCGTTAAGAAGGAAGAGAATACTGGTGAGCTCTGGCATTGCAAATTGACTGATATTCCAAGGAAGAGCTTCACTGTTGATGATAGAAGAATTCTCATCATAATGAAGAAAAATCCCCAAAAGCCGACAGATCAGAAACACTCGTCGGGAGGCAGGTATGGATGTGTCAGTGACTACTGTCTGCAGAAGACTTCGTGAACAGAAAATACAGAGGCTACATTGCAAGGTGCAAACCTTAGTTAACCATAGAAACAGGATGGACAGATTCAGTTTGCCAAGAGCCTGAAGCATTCTGGAAAAATGTCATTTGGACAGATGAGACCAAGATGAAGCTGTATCAGTGTGATGACGAGGAAGATGTGGATGTGTAAGGGGACTGCCGAAGATCCAAAGCATACATCCGTGAAAAATGGTGGTAGGGTTTTTATGTCCTGGGCATGTATGGCTGCCACAGGTACTGGCCCACTTATTCTCAGTGATGATGTAACAGTTGATGGCAGTAGCAAAATGAATTCTGAGGTGTATAGAAACATCTGCTCAAGTTGGAGCAAATGCCTCCAAACTCATTGGACGGCACTTCATCCGATAGCAAGACCATGATCCCAAACACATGGCCAAAGCAACAAAGGGGTTTTTCAAAGCTACAAACTGGTCACCTGATCGTAATCCAATCGAGCATACCTTCCAATATACTTAAGAGAAAACTTAAAGGGACAAGCTCCCGAAACCAGCAGGAGCTGAAGATGGCTGCAGTAGAGGCCTGGTAGAGCATCAGCGGAGAAGATACTGGTGATGTCTATGAATGACAGACTTCAAGCAGTCATTGCATGCAAGGGATATGCAACAAAAGTTGTAAACATGACCACTTTAATATATATATATATATATATATATACATACACACACACACACCATTGCTATGTCGCAAATATTATGGTGCCCTGAAATGACGGGAATATGTATAAAAAGTGCTGTAATTTCTACACGATCAAACCAAAACGTATACAAATAGCCTTCAATAAAATCTGGATGTGCACTTTAATCACGTGAATTATTTGATTACAAATTTAAAACCGTGGAGCACAGGGGCAAATAAAGGAAAAAAATGTCTTTGTCCCAAACATTATGGAGTGCACTGTCGATCAGCTGCATTCAATGTCCTCCGTACCACCAATGTTGGGGACACCCACACACTTGCCAACTACATCCCCGTCCAAATCATTAACCTCGTGGGGGGCTTGGACAGAAGACATGATTAAAATAAATGTTTTTGTTCTATAAATTTAATTGAGCTTGTTCTCTGGCCTGTACATTAAATCAATCTGTGAGTTTCTCCCTGGGAATTATTATTTAACATTATTTTTATAAATTCTGAACCTTTATCCAGCTGATATTTGAATAAAAATATCAGCAATATTTGATACACATTTGTTTGAAATTCAATCACGGTTAAACAACAAAATGTTACATGCATAGGAAATCATTTGATTGAGTGAGAAACAGTTGGAAGGTGGTTTCACAGAATTGTTTGGCCCAATGCCATGAGGCTGAGGTGGATGAAGCTTAATAAATTGAGACAATGCAAAAGCTAAATTCCCTTTTCAGTAATCCTGGAGATTGTAAGATGAGAAAAAATGTAACTATTCTTTCCATTCACACAATGCAAGGCATTTGACATGGTCCCCCATGAAAGACTTATCCAGAAAGTCATGAGCCACGGGATCAGTGGAACGTTGGCTGTGTGGATAAAAAATTGGCTGGTAGAAAGAAAGCAGAGGGTAGTAGTGGAAGGAAAGTTTTCTGCCTGGAGGTCAGTGACTAGTGGAGTGCCGCAGGGATCTGTTCTGGGACCCCTGCTCTTAGTGATTTTTATAAATGACCTGGAGGAAGAGGCAGAAGGATAGGTCAGTAATTTTGCAGATGACACGAAGGTTGATGCAGCTGAAGGTTGCAAAAGGATATAGCCAGGATGCAGAGATAGGCAGAAAAGTGGCAGATGGAGTTCAATCTGGATAAGTGTGAGGTGATGCATTTTGGAATGGACAAATCATAAGGCTGAGTACAAGGTTAATGGTCAGGTACTTAAGAGTGTGGATAAACAGGGGGACCTTGGGGTTCAAATCCACACATCTTTCAATGTCACCAGGATAATTAAAAAGGCCTATGGGATGCTGGGCTTCATTAATAGGGGGATTGAATTCAGGAATAGAGAGATCATGTTACAACATTTTGGTGAGACCACACTTAGTGTATTGTGTTCAGTTCTGGTCACCTCATTATAGGAAGGATGTGGAAGCTGTGCAGAGGAGATTTACCAGGATGTTGCCTGGATCAAGAAACAAGTCTTATGAGGCAAGGTTAGCAGAGCTGGAATTTTTCTCTTTGGAGCGAAGAAGGATGAGAGGAGACTTGATAGTGGTCGACAAGATTAAGAAAGGCATAGATAGGATGAACAGCCACTGTCTATTTCCCAGGACAGGATCAGAAAATACCAGAGGACATGTACAAAGTGAAGGGAGGGAAGTTTAGTGGACACAGAAGGGGATAAGTTTTTTTTTTACAGAGTTGTGGGTGTCTGGAATGCCTTGCCGGGATGGTGGTGGAAGCTGAAACATTGGGGGCATTTAAGAGACTCTTAGACACAGGGATGAAAGAAAAATAGAAGGTTATAAGGTAGGGAGAGTTTAGTATTGTTTTTTAGGAAGGAATATATGGGTCGGCACAACATCAAGGGCCGAAGGGCCTGGACTGTGCTGTAATGTTCGACATTCTAAAGTACTTTATTGTTTTTTTCCCCTGTATTGCAGTTGTTTACATTTCTTTATATGTCTATGTTGTCAGGTTTTTTCTTGCACTACCAACAAGAAAAAGAATCTCAGAGCTGTCTGACAATGAATCTGAAATCCACTCTGATCCAAGTAACTTCAGGTTATTTGTAGGCTAACAAAAATTGAAGTGGATCCATGATCGGAGCAAACAATGTCTGGAAAAGAACTAGGATTAAAGGAGTGTGTTAACCAAGTGCAAGGATGTGGGAAATAATTTAGAGGGGGAATGACAACATAATGATGATTAAATTTAGGGATAATCAAGAGACCAGAATTTGAAGAATTGGAGAAGATTCAAAGAATATAGAACTTTACCAAACTGGGAGGAATGAGACAGAAGAGAGATTAGAAAATAAAGATAAGAATTTTGTTTAACTGATACGCGTTAAGATGTGTAGGAATTCTAGAGCTGCTGAGAAGAGTGGAACAAAGCTGGTCAGCAGCGCATTGAAATAATCCGAGTCTGAAAATGATAAAGGTTCCAACAGGTAAGTTGCAGCAGGGCTAGCGTGGGAGCAGGTTTTAAAAACAGTACTCCAAGAGGTGATATGAAATTGTAATCTAGCACCAAGGATAAAAACAGAATGGTTTAATTTTAGCCCACTACAGAATGAGGTAGCTACGCACAATGGCTTCCAACTTCCCAGCATTGGGAAGATTTTTCTGCTCACTTGACAATGAATGTCAGAATCAAGTGTTCGAGGCAGGTGAGTGTTCGCTGTGCTGAGGTGATGACTGATGCTGCTGAAGGGTGCCACTTAGAGGAAAAATACGAATAAAGAAAATCACCGACAAATGCCTGGAATGCTCTGCCGAAAAAGGTGCTTGAAGCCCAACAGCATTTGACAAGTGGCTAGGTGAAAACTTGAATCGTTCGGGGCTATGGGCCAAGTACTGGAAGATGGGATTAGTACAGCAGGTTGCCCACTGATTGATGTGGATGAGTTGGGTCGAGTGTCCTGCTTCCATGCTGAACGATTCAGTTAAAGAAAAATGTCTATATCGAACATTTTCCGTACTCAATTCCCATGTAACAAAGAATTAAGGCAGCGTAGGAAATGAAGGTTTAATAGCCCAGGGTGAGTAAGTACAAGAGTCATCTATGGGTTTCATATCAGATAAGTATCAATGATTATTGTCAATTGTTATCAGGTGAAAGCTTTTGCTGCAAGACTCGCAAGAGAGCAGATTTTTGGGTGATTAATCTGTGGATCATTATGCAACCATTATAAAAACATCGTCTGGAGGGAAAAGTAAAGCAAGTCAAGGCAAAACATGAAAACAATGGCAGGCATTGTAACACTTCCCAACAACCTGATGCATTCTCCAAGAGAGATGTGTCAAATTCTCAGCAACAAACATTTGGATGGGAAAGGAGATTGAAAATTAGTGGCTCTTTTCCTGCACATCAATCCACTCTACATTTGGGGCCACAAGCTGAGATTAATGTTATGTTGCAGCTTCATGGCATTAGGCCTTTAGTAACTGATTAGTCCTTATGTTTATCCCATTGGAATACCTGCAGGTTCTGTTTGGATCACTGCGTTGCCATTCCGGGCTCTCAGCCGGTTCATCTCAGTGCTGGTGTAGCGCACAGTAGTGTCATCAGGCTCAGCATTTTTCGCAGGCAAAAACTGCTTCATTCCCTTCCACCAGCCTGTACCATAATTCCTGGTTAGTAACATTGTGATATACTGTACTGTTGGGCAGAAGAGCGAAACGGACTTTTTGTTGCTCTCCAAATAATACCAGCAACTTTGAGATACAGTTATCAGGAGAGCTGCCCCGATGCTGTAGAAGATCAACTCTGAGCCAAACTCACCTCAGCCAAAGATCACTTTCTATTCAAGCTAGTACCTCCTTGCATTTGTTTATACCATTTATTTATATTGCCTCTTTCTATACTGTATTAGAATCTAAAGGAAGGTACATTTGTCTATGACATCTCAAGGAAAGATTAAACTGACTAATCTCACTCACTCACACTTTACCGATGGTAATCAATAATTTCTCCTCAAATATTTTTCCAATTTCCCTTTTATCATAATTTAGGGAAAATTGCTGAGGGTAAAAATGTTATTCTTTTAAGCTGTAAAATGATCTGAGTCACTCAAGACATTTAATTTATTTTTGTACTCAGAGAACATGATTCTGTACACCCAGACTTAAGTATTTACAGAATGATCAAAATAGATTAATGCACCATTACTAACGTAGCCTCCTCCTGTTAAACCAACAGTGTTCTTTAACCATGCCAGTCACCTCACATCAATCACACTTAAAGACCATGCTATCTAATAGATTTAGACTCCTATGCTTTATAATGCTACTTTAGGCATTGCATTCGTGTGCTTTGTCCCTGACCCGAGTTGCAAACTCTCCCATCTGCAGCCCCATCATTTCATTTTCTTTTTAAAATCCCAATGCTAGCAATCTCAAAACTTTGAACTCTACTGCAACAAGGACATTTTACATACGTTATTCTATGCAATCAAATATTTTACTGTGAGTAAATATAGTTAATTACAATTTGTAACAAGAAACTAAAATATAATCAATTAAAATGCCCATTATTTTATTAAATGCTTGATTTAAAAAAAAACTGCCCAGGTCTACTTAAAAATAGAAATTTGGTCAGTGCTTCCTGATATGCCACATCCCTGGTTGTACTTTCCCCTGTTCCTCTGCTTCTCAAACATCATCACCTACCTGCTCGATCCCAATAGGGAAGGCTGTATGGTCCTTCAACAGGCTTCTTTCTGTAACAGAAACCACCAGGGTTACCAAATATACAGTTTGCACATTTAGAAGCAAGTAGAGAATCCACATAAATTGCGGCTGAATAGAAATTACCAACCAAAGTTATAATTCATCTTCCCACAGTTTTATTTTACTCATTGCTCAAGTCAGATTAAACTTTTCTTTAAACATTCAAATGTGCAATTTAAAAACAAACTTGTCTTGCTCTTGATTTTTGGGACTGTAGGAATAGTTTTTAACAAGGCAATTCATTTTTTTCTGAACTATAAAAACTTTATTTACGTGATTGCAGTGTCTTGGTGATCCACATGCTCACCTGCTTCTCCAATGCCAGCCACATACAAGGACCAGTATAAAAGCCGTAAGAACCATGACTAATACAGGCACCAGGACAGCTGCCAACGCCACATCTGAAACCCATTGAAAACAGCTGCAGTTCAGCCTCAACCAAGTACAGACCAATTTTTTTTTAAAGAATAAAAACCTGCAATCTCATATTTCTGTGCTTAAATCAGACATGCAAAGCTTAACAATTTGTATCTATATACTCAGTTGATGTATTTGACAAACTAATACAATTTGCAGTGGAAATTTCAATAATATCTGCTATATTTACACAGATAGTCAAGTGATATGTGATTAAGCTTGGAACTCTTGGACTAGGTACGCTATATCACTCTTAAGCATTAGAGAATAGTGCCAAAAAACTTTATTAACCTGTCTAGTAGTACAAATTCAACATGTGCAATTGTTTAGGAAAACCAGATTACCTTAAATGATGTATTACATCTCTTGCAAGCGGAATATGAATTATTTCTAAAGTGTTGGGTGCACGTGTAAATAACTGAAGGGATTTTTTTGGGTAAGAATACTATTATATAATTTACAATGTCCAGCCGAAGAACAGAGCAAGGACAAAAGGTTTACAATACGATTTCTCGGCACAATTATGCTCTGGAGAAAATTGCCCATAGACAGATCTTGTTGTTCAATAAATAGTGGCCAAGATGCACATTATTGTCCACAATTCAGCATTCAACACCTCAAAACCCCACTGTGTAATTGGATCCTTAATTTCCTCAGCCCCAGAGCACAATCAGTGAGGATAGGCAAGATCATCTCCTCTAACAGTACCGGAGCACCCAGGGCTGCGTTCTTAGCCCTCCTGCTCTACTTCTACGACTGCATGGCTCGGTTCGACAGTGCCATCTACAAATTTGCTGGCGATACCATGGCAGTATAAATAGGGGTGATGAGTCACCATGCAAAATTTGGCTGATAGTGACCTCGTACTCAATGTCACCAAAACCAAGAAGCGGATTGTTGACTTCAGGAAGGGAAAACCAAAGGTACATGATCCAATGATCACTGAGGTGGAGAGGGTGAGCAAATTTTAAGTTCTTGGGAGTCACTATCTCTGAGGATATTTTCTATACCCAACACAACAATGGCATCGTGAAGAAAGCATGTCAGTGCCTCTACTTGATCAGGAGCTTGTGAAAGAGTGCAAAAGAAAGTGGACACTGTCCAGTACAACTCAGAACCTCCCACTATCTAGAAAATCCACATACAGCAACCATTAAGGATCCACACCACCCAGGACATGCTCTGTTCTTGCTGCTGTCATCAGGATGCAGTTATAGGTACCACCATGTTCAGGAACAGTTGCTCCCTCCACCATCAGACTCCTCAACAACAAACTCAATTAAGGACTCTATATTTCTACATTATTTATTACTGAATAATTTTTTTCTCTGTATGTTGCACTTTGTTTACATT
The DNA here is from genome assembly GCF_036971445.1 of Narcine bancroftii. Classification (NCBI taxonomy): domain Eukaryota; kingdom Metazoa; phylum Chordata; class Chondrichthyes; order Torpediniformes; family Narcinidae; genus Narcine; species Narcine bancroftii. Next base: position 6,603,628 of record NC_091475.1, on the reverse strand, counting down.
TCCTTTTCTTTCCAAAATATCTTCATTGAATTTAACATTCAAGCATACAATTACATAATTAATTTGTATTTAAGTAAGTATCCACCAAAAAAAGTAGATAAAACTATATCATTAATTGCTTATAAAACCTCAAAAACATTTAATTGAAATGATCTATGAGACCACGTTAAATGCACTTGTTGAAATAATTTTTATAAAATAAAGGAAATAAAAACTAAATTTAATCTATCCCCTCTAATCAAGGTTACCTTATAATTTTTTTTAAACTCAATAAACGTGGAACCAATGGCAACCCTCGGAGAACAGGCAATGAAACAATAAATTGTTAATTCTTCCAATCAGTGAACCGGTGCGGACTCGAAAGGCCAACGTGGCCTGTTTCCGCTCCGTAAATGGTTATATGGTTATAAGGACAGGGATCTTATAGACCTAATTCTTTATTGAATGTAGATAATAAAATTGTTGCCAAGGTTCTGGCTAATTGATTAGCTAAATATTTACCAGATTTAATTCATGTAGATCAGGCGGGTTTTATTAAAAATTGATATTCAGCAGATAATATTGTAAAGTTGATATCTTTAATTAATATTTCTCAGGAGTAGTCTGACCAACCAATGGTAATTTCTCTCGATGCAGAGAAAATTTTTAAAAAATCTAAAAATGGGCCCCACAATTTCATAAATTGAAACTTTATTATATCTAATTTTCTCTAAACTTAGGACATTATCTCATATAGCCACTGTTTAGGGGATGAATCATCTTTCCATTTCAATAAAATTGCTCATCTGGCTATCAACGTTGTAAAAATTAAACTTTTTCCCAAGACGCCAATATAAGTTTATCTGGATCATGCGAAAAACCAAACAAAGCAATTAACGGGCAAGGTTCCAAATTAATCTTAAGAATCATTGATAAAGTTTGGAAAATGCCTTTCCAGAATCTCTCTAAATTTGGGCACTCCAAAAACATGGACCAGAGAAGGTACAAAAATTTTACATTTCTCACATATTAGATCAATATCTGCATCAAAAACAAGATAATTTAAGTTTGGAGATGCAAATTGTAATAAGCAGTGTCTTGCACAAAATGAGGAATCATTAATCAAGCTGAGAGTTACCAATCTTCATCTGAAAAAGTTATGCTCAAATCTTGTCCCCAATTGCTTGTGATCCCAGCCTTGGGAACTGAATTTAAATTATTATAAATACATGTTGTTAATCCACCATGAAAATAAAACCATAAATTAAGAAACACAAGAATATTAGTGTTGGTATTTGTCCAATTTCAATTTTATATCCTCTTCATAAATATCTCCAAGTAAAAATATTCTTGGATCCTTTTGGTATCTTTATCTTCATAATTTGCCCTAATAATAAACTCTCAATTTTCTGTCAAAACATCCCAGTTTTTTTTGGGGGGGGAGGGAGGGTTAGAGTTCTTTTTTGTTATTCGGACAACATTGTATGGGAAAGGGGTACATCACTATAGTTTTGTTTTTGGAAATGTACATACAACCTTCATATTTGGTTCTCTCTACAATGTGTGCTTGTTCTATAAAACCCATATAAAAAGATTGAGAGATATATTGGAGCCCAAGCCTGAAATAAGTACATTCAAATGTCAACGTTTCACTGAGTAATAGGGTTTGATTTACCTTTGGACACGTTGGGAGTCACTGAATTGTTCTTAACGTCTGGTATAAATGTAGTTGTGTCAGTCTTTGGAGTGATTTCTGTGCTGAGCACAGGAGGTCGTGGTTGCGCTGGAGCTCGAGCTGCAATTACATGTCGAAAATAAGATGCAGAATCTTGAACATTGTGATGATGTTGTCGAAATAACCGTTCTATTTTCTGTATCCTGGAAGCAATTCTACGATTTTGTGCCTTACTAAAGAAACAACTCACTCTTGCATACTGAAAACTAAAGGTTTCAACACAGCAGTGAAAGCATTTCCCGCACTGCTGTTCACAAATGTCTATATGCAGATTTAGTCCAGAAACAGATGGAGTGAACAGTTTGAGAACAGAGTACATCCATTACAACCACACTGTACTTGGCACGGTCAAACCATTGACAAAATACATGTGACAAAAACGCTATCAAATTCCCTTCCCTTGGTTATTTTATTTTTAAAAAATGGCTGAGTATGAGAGCAAATCAGCAGGTTAATCTACTGGTCTAGTAATCCAGATGCTCAAATTTAAATTCCACAGTGGAATTTAAATTTTGTCAATTACCTGGAATTTGGAACAACAAAGCCCTGCAAAAGGTAGTGAACACAGCCCAGAACATCACAGGCAAACATCGACTACAGGGAGCGCTGCCATTGGAGAGCAGCAGCAATCATCAAGGATCCACACCACCCAGCTACCATCAGGAAAGAGGTATAGCACAACACAGCACCAGGTTCAGGAACAGCTGCTACCCCTTCACCATCAGACTCCTCAACGACAAACTCAATCAGGGACTCTTACATTTGGACTTTTTTTTTTCCTCTCTGTATTGCTATTTGATTTACACGTGTACATGATATAGTTATTTTTTGGACTACCAATCAGTGGTAATTCTGCCTTGCCCACAGTAAAAAGAATCTCAAGGTTGTATGCGATGTCATGTATGTACTCTTGACAATAAATCTGAAATCTGATATCCTTCAGAGGAGGAGAAGTCCCACCTTTGTGTGATGGCAGACTGCCCTTGTCAATCTTTCTGGTCACATCCTCAAAATACTCAGTCAGATTTGTGAGCTATGAACTCGCACTTACAAAACTGTGCAGTCCATACCCAATCAGCCCTTGTCGAAGTGCATGTATACCTACTCCATCAGAATGCTCTCTGGTAACTTACCAACCACAGATATTAGCTCACTGGCCTGTAGTTTCCCTGCAGCCTTTCTTGAATAGAGGCACAATATTTGCCAGTCTTCAGGCACTTCACCTGTACCTAATGATAACTCCTAAATCACCTCCAATTTCTTCTCTAGCTCCCCGCAACGTCCTTGGATATATCTGATCAGGCTCAGGAGATCTGCCTACTTTCTTGTCCATCAGGACTTTAAGCACCTCCTCAAATGTAATACAAACTATTCTCAAGACCCAAGTTCCCCAGTCCTCATGTCTCACTCCACAGTATTTGTGGCTCCATACAGAGCTGGCCACATGGATTCAAGAATAGAGTACTGATGACCCACACTCCAAAATTAGCCTAATAGAGTTACAACTCTAGCCTTTAAGTAACATATGTGACCATATAAAGCCAGGACTATTTCAATCCAGCACAGAATCAGGTATAGTGATATAGAGTGAAATTTAAAAAATGACTAAGGAACAGTAACCATTTTTTAAATTTAGTGATAATGTGACTCTCACATTGAAGTCTTTTATTTCCCTCAAAGAGAACCCACTTGGAAAATCACGAAGACAGTTTCTTCAAGTAAACTACCTTTTAAGGAGAATGCTTACCAAGCACGCGCTAGTTTCAAATTTATTGCACCCCGTAACATCAAAAAGCTCTCAATGAAAGGCCTTGTCCATTTAGGCGCTGGCTTAATTGATACCCATTCTTGACAAAATTGAAGTAGGAGCATCACTGGAAAAGTTTAATTTTAGTGATTGGCCAAATGTGCATTACCAAACTGGACTTCAATATTTCGATGTTTTCTACATGGGGTTCACCATGCACAGAAAGTTGCCTTGTTCCAGAGAGTAAGACCTTTAGAGAGTTCCTGCGATAAATCTGCATCGTGTTTCAGTTTCAATCTCCATGCTCCTGATGGGAAAGTCAAAAATCCAACTCAGTCTATTCATCAAAATTGAGATGAAGTAGATTCCTTTCAGGAAAACACCTGATCCAGCAAGGGAGGTGACATTGGACTCGTGATTCCCAAAGCTGTCCGCCAATGGGGTTTTGGTGGTGTTCTGAATTTATTAGGAGTTGACCATACAACCATTTACAGCACAGAAACAGGCCAGTTTGGCCCTACTAGTTCGTGCCGAGCATCTTGTCCCGCTGACCTGCATTTGGCCCCTAGCCCTACCACACCTCTCCTGTCCATATACCTATCCAACCTGTCCTTGAATATCAACATCGATCTCACTTCCACCACCACTGCCAGAAGTTCATTCCGTACCCCCACCACCCACTACTTGAAGAAATTTCCCATTATGTTTCCCTTAAACTTTTCCCCTCTTGTTTGAATCTCCCACAGTCTCAGTGGAAAAAGCCTATCCACATTGACTCTATCCGTCCCCCTTATAATTTTGAATACCTCAATCAAATCGCTCCTCAACTTTCTACGCTCCGGAGAATAAAGTCCTAGCCTGTTCAACCGTTCCTGTAACTCAAACCCTGAAACCCCGGCAACATCCTCGTAAGTCTCTTCTGCACTCTCTCTATACTGTTTATATCCTTCCTGTAATTCGGCAACCAATATGGCATACAATATTCCAAATTTGGCCTCACCAATGCCTTATACAACTTCAACATAATATCTCAACTCCTGTGTTCTATACTCTGATTTATGAAAGCCATTTGTTCACCACCCTATCCACGTGATTCAACTTTCAGAGAATTATCTACCATGACTCCTAAATCCCTTTGTTCCACTGCACTCCTCAGTCTACCATTTAATGTATATTAAAGTAGGAGATGTAGCACCTCACATTTATCAGTATTAAACTCCATCTGCCACCTTTCAGGTTAATTAGTTTGCAAGTTCATTATCATGCAACTTATATTTTGCTACTTGAGCTTTGACTTTTTGTTGTGCATCCATAGAAAGCTTGGCCTGTCTGACAACATGCCTAACTTTGTGAAACTTGGTACCAATTCTTCTTTCAGCTGAAGCCCATATCTAAACCTCTTCATCAACCAAAATTCCTTTGCACTTCAACTCTGAAGGATGATTATACTTAAATCACTAAAGTTCATACCGTTAATATTAAAAGTTGCCAAATTAATTCAATTTGAGGTCACCTGGTATCATGACAGAGCCTTACCCAAAGACGGCTGGAATGGCTGACACCCGAGTAGCTCGACTTTCAGTGCTGCCTTCTGATGCCACTGTACTGGATTGATCTGGATATAACGGGCCATAATAGGTGGGATGAAGTTGTTCCGAACTTCTTGGTAATTGTTAGCATTTCCTTGAAAAATCTGAAGAAATTTAGTAAAAAATGTTGAATGGATCATTTTTTTTTCTGATAGTGCATTTGTTTCAATGTACTATTTTGAATTTCAATTTGATTTCTTCTCTTGATTTATTTTTGTAATTGACAAGCCATGAAAATTGGTTGGGGAGGGTGGGCATTAGAGATGATGCCACAGTCATTCTACAACCATCATAAATCCCAGGATTGAGCCAGAAACTTAGTTGATAACATTTCTTTCTGTTCCCCTGGGGAATCATTTGACCAGCATCTCAAGTTGAACAGACAATAGAGTTGAGCTTCTTCAATGGAACCTCAAATGCCACCTTGAAACACGAGTTGAAAGAATGTCCATTTGATAGGAGACACAGAAGTGTATGTGATGTTTTGAGTTCATTCACAGCACAATTAGCCTTTGTCACTTAGAATTTGTCTGAACAACTTCTATTCAGTAGCATGTCTACACTGTTCAGTATATAGGTAATCCTGCATTATGGGGGAGGGAAGGCTGCATTCCTAGAAAATGGGTTGGAACATGATTTTCTAAAACATACTGCTATGTCATGTGGTCATGCACCAAGAAATGTGAGTTTTAAAAAAAAGATTTACTTTTAATGGTTACACCCAGTTCCAGTAGAGTGAATTTTATTCTGCATTTCAAATGTCTGGGTAGTAAATTCTGTCAAGGTGAATTTCTGTAACCACAATTATTTTAATATAGGGATGGCCTGTTTAAGAGCACAGGATCAGAGGAAATGGGATATAGGATCACCTAGAAATGATGCCTTACTGAGCAAGTCTATAAAGTTAACAGGTACAAGCATGTTTTTACATTGGTAACGTGAAAACAGCTCTTGTTCCAGACCTATTCTGGCACATCTCCCAGCCCTTTCTCTGTTACATCAATGTCTGCATTGCTGCTGCTTTGTACACTAGTGAGGAACTCGTCTGGTTTACATCATCTTTGCCACCGATTTCCAAACTACCCTCAAATTCACCTGGACTTTTTCTGACACTTCTCTTCCTTTTCTGCATCTCTTTGTCTCTTTCGCAGGAGACAAACTATCCACCATAAACCTAAGGAGGTCCTGGATTTCGTTCCTCAAGCAGATTCTCCAAGTCAATTTCCTCATCACTGGAAATTTCAAACAAGCATCAAGTCCCAGCCGGGATGCTGGCGAGAAGGATCTCCCAATCAGGAATTTACAAAGGGCTCCGGATCACTACAGAGAATTCAACATGGAGGCACTGGCGATCAGATCATCAAATAACTCGTACCTGAATGTTTGCAACATTTTAAGAAATAATCAATAAGCAGTAGTCGAAGAAATAAACACGCACACAACGTCCATACAGTGTACTCTCTGTCTTACCAGTGTGATATTTCTGAGATCTTGTTGCCAAAGTACTAGTGTCAATGCATCAGAGTACAGTTAGCGATGATATGTTCTACTTGGTCCCTATTGCTAATTTTTCAATTACTAATCAACAATACAACTAACTACATGTGTTTTCAAGTTAACTTTGTGTAGCCAGATGTGTACTTGTTGCATAGCATTAGTTTATCAACATATCAAAAGTGTAATGACTGGATACTTCACTCCCTTGGAATAAATACATGGAAAATTGCAGTCAAAGTATCTGGATTTTGTTACGACCTCTTCTGTTTACATCAGTGATAGTGAGTCTTAAGATTCAAACCAATTAATTTCCAAAGAAAGTCTACGGCCAATAAACCAAAATGAAAGTCAAATGCTCTGAAAAACACTTTTTGTTCTTGCATGAATATTTAATAAAACCCTTGTTTTTTTAAAATCTCAAGTACATTTATCCAAAACATTTAATATATTTATTGCAGGAAGCCACTCAAAATCTTACACTTTTCTATTGAAATACCTCATCATTTTTGTTCAGATTGTCATACGATTGAGTGAACTTTCTGAATTGACACGTGATATGGAGCTGCAATTTGCTACATAAATAGGAATGTGTTTTAAATGTACTTACCTTATCCAAGTCACTGTTGGCTTCTTTATAAACCTTCCAATCCCCCCCTTCATCACGGGAGAGGATTCGGTAAGCAGAGACATAAAAAGCATATTCACCCAGGGTGGAACCTGTCGTAATTATACCTGAGGATAGAAACAGTAATCATCAAAGGCCCACATCACTCAGCACATGCCCTGTTCTCGCTGTCATCTGGAAGGTGGTGCCACAAGACCCAGGTTCAGGAACAGCTGCTACCCCTCCACCATCAGACTCAATCAGGGACTCTTACTTGTACACTTCATTGATTTTCTTTTATATTCCTTCTGTATTACAGTTTGTTCATATTCTTTGTTTGTTTACATGTTAACACTGTGCACAATTTTTTGCACTACCAATTAGTCATAATTCTTGCGTGCCTGCAGGAAAAAGAATCTCAGGGTTGTATGTGATGTCATGTATATACTCTGACGATAAATCAGAAATAAACTGATATCAAAAGCTTAAGTTAATGAGGCTATGCTATGCTAAAACAATTCCTTGTTCTGTGTAGTAATTACACACACAAAAAAAAACCACATGAGAACATTAGTGGGACTGGAGGGCTTGAGCTGCAAGGACAGGCTGGCTCATATTTTTCTGGAGTGTATGAGGCTGAGGGCTGATCTTATGGAAATATACATCATGAAGAGAACAGATCAGTGGTTCTCAACCTTTTTCTTCCCACTCCCATCCCACTTTAAGTAATCCCTATGCCATCGGTGCTCTGTGATTAATAAGGGATTGCTTAAGGTGGAAAGAAAAAGTTTGAAAACCACTGTTTTAATCGTCCCTCATTCACTCATTATGTGCATGGTTTCATAACCCCAAAGGAAATGGGCCAATGACAATTTTTCTCCAGCAAAATATTTCAGTAACAATTAGATCTAGAGCAGTGATTCTCAACCTTCCCTTCCCATTTACAGACCATCTTAAGCAATCCCTTACTAATCACAGAGCACCGATACAGAGGGATTACTTAAAGTGGTATGTGAGTGGAAAGAAAAAGATTGAGAATCACTGGCATAGATAAAGATGAATATTCCCAGTCTTCTTCCTGCGGTAGAAAAGTCTTAAACTTCAGTTTACAGGTTTAAGATGAGGGAGCAAAGATTTTAAACTTACATGAAGGGCAATTTTTTTCCCCTACAAAGGGTGGTACAAACACGAATGAGCTGCCAGATGAACCAATAGAGGCAGGTATAATTATATTTAGATACACTGATAGGGAAGGGTTAGATGGTATAAGCCAAATGGAAGCAAATCAAATGAGCTCAGGTGGCCAACTTGGTCAGCATGGATGAGTTGGGCCAAAGGATGTTTCTATATTGTAGAACTCTATTACTCAAATCTCTTTTGTGAATCATCTTCAATATATATCCCCGGTTCTTGCCCTGTCCCCTGAACCCACACAGACAAACACGAGAAAAGGGAATGGTTTCTCTCTCTCCCTCTGCCTATCCTACCTCCACCCTTTGTGATTTTAAATATTTTTATCTGGTTTACCTACAGCCTTTGTTCAAGTTAAACACTCAACTTCTCCAGTTCACCCACATTATTCTCTCTGGAATCATTCTGGTAAATCTCCTCCAAAGCCTTCAGGTGTTCCCTAAAAAAAGCATGATGACCATAACTGGACTCGATACTCCGGTTGCAGCCAAACCAGTGGCTTGTCGTCTAAGAAATCATTAATGCTGTTACCTTTTTTCCCTCTCAAACTGCTCTGCCTCTTTCACAAACGGTCCACATGCATCCTCTTCTCTCAATGTTCCAGTACTCCTTTTGGACTTGCTCTTTTGGTTTAAATTTCTGATGTGTTCCCTGATCAAAATGCAAAACTTCAAATTTCTCTCCATAATTTTTACCTGCCTTACAACTGACCATTTTCACAGCCTGCCAATATCTGCTTGAAGTCTATTTCTATCCTTTTCACTTTGTCTCCAGAATTTATTTCAATTGCAAATTTGGAAATTGCACAATATAATTTACATCTTAATGATCATTTCCATATTATGCCTTTCTACTTCTACTCTACAGTTTCCTGTTACCCAGCCAACAGTCCATATATCATGTCAATTGCATTGACATTCATAAAATCTGATGGCAAATTAACTAGATATGATTTCCCTTTATTAAATTCACACCATCTCTCCCTAAACCATCTATTCTTGGCTAATTCAGTCTCTGGTTATGGATCCTCCTTATCTCAAACAGCAAGGTCACAGAATGAAAGGAGACCATTTAACCTGCTTTCCTGCTCGTTTCAAAATTCCATTTAAAGAAAAAAGACAAAACTAGAGTCTTTAGTCAAATTTCAAAGATGAAATTCTTAAGATAAAAGCACCATCAAGACATGATGTGATGCAGACCCAACAGTATCTGATAGATAGACCCAACAGTATCTGATAGATGTTTTCGATGTAAAAAAGAAAGGGGAACAACAATTCATGCAATCTGGACATGTGAGAGAGTAGAAAAATTTTGGGATGATCTCAATCAGATATTAAATAAAATAACAGAAAACAATATACCAAAGAATCCAGAGATCTTTCTCCTAAGTAACATAAAAAATAAAGAATTTGGAATTGACTTGGAAGATGCACAAAAAAGATTTGTTAAGATAGCCCTAGCCGTAGCAAAAAAATGTATTATGTCAACCTGGAAATTGGAAGAAAATTTGAAAATACAACAATGGTATATAGAAATGAATAAATGTATTCCATTAGAAAAAATAGCATATAGTTTAAGAAATAATATTGAAATATTCGAACAAGTATGGGAGCCTTACATTAAATACAATAGCGAAAACCTACCGGGAACAAACATTACCTAAGTTGAAGGAAGGAGAAGAAAAGAAAAGAATAGACTCAGTAGAATTTCTGGTGTATTTTTGTTGAATGACAACATTGTCTGACTGACTTAATGCAACCTAGATTGTATACCTAAAATGGATGAGAGGGGGGGGTGGGGGGGTGGCTTGGGAGGAGGGAGGGGGGGGGGGAGAAAAAGTCACTGTATATGTGTGAAAATGAAAAAGTGAATATCATGGCTAACGTGTTTTATGGTGTGAAAAATAAAAAATTTTTAAAAAAAAGACATGATGTGATGCAGATGAAGCTGAGTAAAAATCAGGAAATAGAAGAGGGCTGAAAGCAATGTCAAACTGATAGAAAGGGGAATGCGATGAGAGAAATGGAGGGTGCATAGGGTTACATTGCAGTAGCTCAGATATGGCCATGGAGGGTTTTGGAGAGGGAGGGTGACAAATGATTGGGTTGCAGGCTTTGGTGCAGCGACTGAAGACATGGGTGAAGGGATTCTGAATAACTATATAATGGAGAAGTCCAGCAAAGAAATTAAAGATTAGAAATTGAAAGTGTGAAGTAATGCTAAAAGTGAAATCATGTTGTTTTGAGTTGTCGTCATTAGCTCACCCTGCTCTTAACGTCCAATGAGCATTTGGAAATAGTGAAAATGGCCAGGAATTGGATAAAGTGGAATGGCAAGACTGAGGCAAATGTCATCAACCTGTGAGGGTGTATGGTTGTATATTTTCATTTAACATTATCAATGAAAGTTTTGCGAATAATAAACTTAGCTAATTATGAAAGAGAATTAAATGAGAAAAGGAAGACAATACACTAGACTGCATTAGGTAGGGTAAAAAATGAGAGGAGGCTGCCTCGTTGAAACATTGCATCTGAAACCAAGAGATGTAGACACAAATTCAACCTCCACTGATGAGACAATTACTATTAACCCACCTGTTATTTTCTTTTCTTTCTTCAAGTCTATTTGTAACCACTGGGATTCATCAGTGTGAAATGCAGCCCAGGGGGAGCCAGGTTTTTTCAGGCGTGCTCTTTCTGGCCCCCAAACATGGAACTGTCCCGAAGGATCATGCCACTGCAGGACTGAAGATGCATTGATCTGGCTGTCTCTAATAACACCAGACTCCATTCCCAGCGTTCCATAGCAACCTACAGGCCACATAGCAAACACCTGAAATCATCAACTTGCAAGTTTACTTAAAGTATCAAGCCTTACAAGATAATTAAAAAAAGACAAGCATGTTCACAAGATATAGGAGCAGAAGTAGGCCCATCGAGTCTCCTCTATCATTCTATCATGTGCATGTTGACCAGCAAGTACCCTATATTCATATAATAATTAGCTATTACTGCAGCTGAGATAGCAAACAAGTTATCCTTCAGTAAGGCAGAATTTTTCTTTGATGTGACTACATTCTATTTAGAGCCAGAGGGAAGGAAGTACTCAATACCAGGTCAATCTTTGGTGTCATTCCCATTAACATCCTCTCTCCTGAGAAAATTCATAATTCCCCAATAGGTAAAGACCTCAGAAATGCTTAATGTTTTACAGTTCCGATTGTTTTCTGGAGTATCTTTAATTCTAAATTGTTTACCACATGAAAGAGAACCACAAATTAAACTGAGATAAGCTGAAGACACCCACTGAAGAATCAATTTCAAGCTTCAAGGGCGCAGAAAAGATTTTCAAAGATTTCACTGTCATTGAAAGGCTTGAGATATAGAGATTGGATAGGCTGGGGATATTTTCTCAGGGGAATAGGAAGCTGAGGAGTGATCCTGCAGAGGTATTTAAAATCATGAGATGCATGGATTCGGTGAATGTTCAGAATTTTTCCCAGGGTAGAAGAGTCAAAAGCTAGAGAGTATAGTTTTAAAGAAGGGAAAGATTTAAAAGGGACTCGAGTGTTAGGATTTTCACACAAAGGGGAATTGATATGTGAAATAACCTGCCAAAGAAAGTGGTAGCAGCAGGTACAAACTATTAAATTACATTTACACAGGTACATGGGTTAAATAACTAGATCAGAAAGGCAACTTGGCTGGCAGGGGAGAGTTGGGCTGACAAGCCTGTTTCTGTTATATTACTCTAGGATGCAGTTGAAAATTATTTGATCAATTGAAAATTTGACCGAGAAACAAAAGAAAAACAATGGGCTTTTGTTCACTATAAATAAATGCAAATGCTTAAACACTAGTCATGTGGAAGTTCTAACTAACAGAACAGTCATAACCCTAGAATTGGAGAATTGGTCTATGCTATTGAGTGGGAAAGAGAAGCCAGTCAAGTCCCAGCTAATCATATTTCATTGGAAAATCCACGTTTGTGGATAATGAGTAACACAGCAGTGATGCAAAGTTGTTTATTGATACTCAAAGTTAAGGCTTGAAAACCTAAAATAGATATTTAAGCAAAGCACGACAACCTTGCCACATCCCTTGGAAATGTCCCCAGCATGAATCACGGACTTCAAGAATAGGCAGAAGGAAATGTGTCTACATCTGTAAACCAAGGTGTCTATATTTTGAAGGGAGGAGCTGGTGTTATATCAAAACAGGATATAGTACTCTTTTACAAATGGCAGAACTACAAGTTTCTTACTGACTTCACAATTTAAACTGAGAAGGTGAAAAGTTGAGGCTAAGTATAATGTATACATTTAAAGATGGCCTCGTTGAATGAATACTCACCATTAGTTTTGAATGTAAACAGACTCGCTGATAATGGACCTCTGGAAAAATTAGGGAGACAGATTAACTCATACACCAGCATTAGGGTAGAATTAGCATTCCATGTGTCCGTTTTAAACATTCAAGCATGGACATTGTATATTAATAGTACAGTGATGAAGGAAATCTCATTGCTTTTGAAAGATTTCTTTGGAGATTCGTTCTCCAAGTCATGGAATATGACCACAGAGATGAATGCAACAATTCCAGATTGGGATACATTTCAGAAGTTATATGGATAAAGGAAAGGGAATCATACTGATTTGGCACATGGGCAAATGTTTTGCATCGGCAAGTGTAGACTATATTAAGCTCTTTGGAGACAATAGTTAATGGCAAGATTAAGAAAGGAAGCCTATGGTAGAGATCTGCCCACTCTCACCAGAGTGATGCGAGAGGTATTAATGAAAAGTTCAAAAACCAAATGACACAGATATGATGTGACTGTCAAAAGAACCAATAAAGAACTTCCTTCTTTAATGCACCAAGATGACATTATTTTACAGTTTAAAGTAAATAAATTGTACAGATATAGGGGAAGAATAAGGGTGTGGGACCACATTTATAACGTGCAGCATAGACTCAAAGAACTGAAATGTTCCTGTCTGTATTGTTCCCCTCCAATGTTTCTATGTGCCAAATATTTGCTTGTGGCTGGCTTTATGGCCAGAAAATCAAAGGAGGGGAAGTGATGAAGCATCTGGGTGTGGCCTTGGACGCTCAGCAGAATGTCATACTATGCCCATTATTTCCGACAGAGTTGGAACAATAGTTCCCTGATGGAGAGACTCAGTACTCAGGACACGCAAAGTGGCTGCAGACCAAAACAGTTAACATCCTGCAACCAGGTTAATGATGGCATGCAGGGACGGCAATCGAAGTTTCCAGATCTTGGGGTGGTTGATGGGTGGCGATTTATTCGAGAAGAGGTGTGGACCGTGGGGGCAGGGGTTGGATGCCCATTGGTGGACAGGTTAAAAAGGTGAACCTGCTGGGTAAAGAGGAATGGATGGGCCAATAGGTGTAAAATTTTAAACATTTCATCCAATACCAACCTCTTACTTTTTTGGAGATTATTTTTATTCATACAAGCACAAATATTTTTTTCTCGATTCAAATAAGTGTGAACATTACACAATTTTGAATCTCCCCTCTTGAAAGAGAGTGGAATTCATTGGGGTACTTACAGCTTTGAAGAGACATTATTTGCAAGAGTGCTTTCATAGTATGGAATTCCTTTACTGATCACAACATTGATGCGGCCGCCCAGAAAATTCGACACCACACCAGCATGAACACCAGCCATACATAGTAATGAAGACTGAAAAATAAATGACAATCAACATTTACTATGCATATCATCAACTTCCTTCTCTCCTTCCACACGTCCTCCTTCTTCCAAAGACATGGCTTTCCCTCCACCACCATCAATTCAGCCCTTACTCGCATCTCCTCCATTTCCCACTCATCCTGGCCCCCTCTGCTCTCAGATGGAACAAAAACAAGATTCCCCTTATCCTCACTTACCACTCTACCAGCCTCCACATCCAACACATTATCCTCCATAATTTCTGCCACCTACAACAGGATCCCAGCACCAGACACATCTTCTCCTCTTCGCCTTCTGCAAGGACCGCTCTCTCTGTGACTTCCCTCGTCCACTCATCCCTTCCCATTAATCAGCCCTTTGGCACCTTCCCCTGCAACCACAGAAAGTGCCAACCTTGCGCCCGCACCTCCTCCCTCACCACATTGGGGGCCCCAAACAGTTCTTCCAAGTAAAGCTTGTGTATCTTAGCATGTCATCTACTGCATCCGGTGCCCCCATCGGAGAGACAGGATGCAGACTGGGAGGTTGCTTTGCTGAGCACCTTCCACATCAGTGACAATGGCCATTTCAATTCTGCACCCCACTCCCACGCTGACAGGTCAGTCCATGGCCTTGTGTACTGTCAAACCAAGACCAGGCATAAATTGGGGGAGCAACACCTAATTTTCAGTCTGGGAACTCTCCAACTGGAAGGCATTAACAAATTCTCCAGTCTCTGCTAGCCTATTCCCCATTCTCCCTCTCTTCTTCATCCCTCTGCCTTCTTTCCTCCAGCTCTCCATCCCCCTCCCCTTGTTTGCGGGTGTACCCTGCCTTCCTTATCCGCCTATGGGCTGTTCCCATCCCCCTGGCCCTCCAACCCACCATTTTATTTAGGCCCTGCCCACATCTCGATGAAGAGCTTAGGCCAGAAATGTTGGTTTTGTAACTTTATTTTTCCTACATAAAGTACACGGTTTGACCTGCTGAGTTTCTCCAGTGTTGTGTTTTTACATTAATTCACTGCAGATTGATACAATAATTTACAGGCTTGAGCAATGGCTCTTATCTAAAGATATTATTTATTTTGCTTAAGTACTGTTGATTTTGACAAAGTATTCAAATGCTAGCGGCCAAGGGTTCTAATAACTGATATCAAATAAGGACTGGGAATTTAAGAATAAAAAGGCAAATTACAGTATCTGCTTTTGAACAAAAGCTAACGTGTTTGTGGACGGTATCACTGCGGAAGATCTCCGAGAGTTGGTCAGAATTCTTGGGAGGGGAAGTAATTGAAAGACAGCACTGGAGTGGAAATCAATGAGAGAAACTAGCATCTTGGAATTTCCAGAGGGATGTTCTCAATTTCCTGCTCAGTTTCAGATGAACCTTTAGGGACTAGTATAAATTGTTACATTTTTTTTTGTTCCAGGGTTTCTGCAAATTTGCCACAAGGGTGATTCTCCAATCATGCAAGTTTTTTCAAGCATGACAGACCTAATGGCCTTTTTCCTGTTCTCAAAAACTCCTGACTAATTTTGCAATTTAATAATGTTAGTTTTTTTTTTAATTGATCACCATGCAAACTAAAATCAAGCATCTTTTGGTGGCGTTTTTTAAATTTGTACTTATAAATTCTTTCCAACTTTTGACTGTGCAGTGCCTAAGCAGCCCGTACACTGACAGTTTCTCGGGCAGTTCCATGATTCTTGGAGAAAGATGGCGAATGCAGTTTGTTTCGACCATGGGATTCGGGGTCAGTTTCCGCTCTGAACCCTAGTCATTAGCTGCTCTCAGAAAGTGTGAAAGTTTTAAATTTTATAGGATATTACTGATAAAGAGCAGACTTATTAAATACAGTTCATAAGCTGATGTTAAATGTCTGCCGCCAATTAAATCTGGGTCCATACCACTGCTCCTCTAGTCATTAGTGAGATAGATTTCAGCTGTTCTCTGACGAAGTAGCTTCGTGGAAATATCTCTGATAATGTAACAGACGCACTTCCACTGGATGGTAGGAGGTACAACACACCTGCTTTCCACAGCTTCCCGTTATTTTGTGCAAGTGTGTGTGCCGGTACTAAAAGTGTCAGTGCACAACTGCAATGAGATTGTTTAACAGCCACTCATCCATCACTGTCTGAATGTGGTCTACAAATTGCTACATATACTTGTACTTGATAATTTAAGGAAATAAGCCATGTCAATCGAAAAGAAATTTTAAAAAAAGTCACCCCAAGATGTGAGAGTTTCCAGGATTTTTGTTCCAAAGCAAACATGTAATGTTTAGTGTTTAATGCAATTACTAAATCTATTCAAGATTAAATCCACTGATATAATTCACCACGAATTTTCTGGACTACTTGATTTTTTTTAAATTAATTTTTGGAACCTGCGTATCCCTGTAGTCATTGAGAAGCAAGTTATAGGGGAATAAAGACTTCTATTGTGGAACACAAGTACAATTAAACAATGATAGTATAACAAAAGGAAACAATGAATCAAAAGACAAATTAATTTTAAGAAGACCTTATTCACGAACAGTGACCGGCCTCTGGAAAAGATAAAAATATGCAATTTCCTCAGAAACTATTTGCTGTTGTTGGCAAGAGTGAAGTATTATCTTATGGAATTAATTTTGTATTCATTTTACAGGATCTGGACATTGTTGGCAAGGCCAGCTTTTATTGCCCTCTCACCTTCTTGAATTACTAAGACTCTTTGTGTAGAGTTATTCTCAGAGCGCCGTTGGAGAGGGTAGTGGGGGACTTGCACCAAGCAATGAGAAATGACCAGTGATAGATTTCCAAGTCAGATGCTGTGCATGGGGCGGAGGGGACTGTAGGTGGTGGTGTTTCTGTGCATCTGCTGTGTTTGCCTTTTGTGAGAGTTTTTTTTGGGGGGGGGGGGGGAAGTGCTGAAGGAGTAGTGGGGGCAAGTACAACTCCAATTATCTGAAATTGGATTATCCAAAATCCTCATTTATCCGAAATTATTTGCACCCAGAAGTGATTTCCTTTTGCCTCTGAACATTTTTGGATAAATGAGGATATCTGAAACAATCATTTATCCGAAATTTTTTGGAGCCGAACTGACCTCACAGATTGAAAAAAAATAATCCAACAATGAAGTTAGAAATGACGATTGTCCTCGTTTCATGTAATTCCCTCCCCTCTCTCTTTCCATTTTTTCTTTTCCTACTCTCCCCCCCCCCCATTGACTTTCCCTCCAAACCTCTCTCTCAAACTGTGCGCCACCGTCTCCCAGCTGCCAGCGGTCGGAAGAATCCCTTGTCCTGGCATCATCAAGGAGAGCACCTCTCGGGCAGGAGCAGGGACCTCAGGCTGGGGAGGTGTCGTTGATCGGCGGCTGACTCACCAGTTGAGTGTTCCACCGGCCCGGGGATTAGCAGCAGTGGTTGGGATTTTTTTTTGGGATCGGCAGTTGGGAGATCTTGGTGATTGCTGGTGGCGTTGGGGACGTGTCAGGGATTGGCAGTGGCCAGCAATTTTTTTTTTAAGCATTATTTTAATGCTTAAAAAGCCTTCCCTTGTTTAAACATTGTTACAAGTGATTTGCTGTTGCTACTGGGCAGTTTTTAAAAAAAACAATTGTCCAATTCTTCAGTCATTCAGTCGTCCAGTCCCGACCATGAGGGGATAATCAGAGGGTTGTAATTCCATGCATTTTGTAAATACAGCAACACCCATTCTTTCCAATGCCATTGAGCACAGGGAGTGGAGAGAATCAACGTCCACTCTTAAAACTGCTGAGAGAACGGTTTCAACATTATTTGGGGTACAATCTCTTGCATCTAAAACTGAATGGAGAGAAAAGCGAAAACACCAACTAACTCTCATGTCCTTTTCATTCATTTCAACTCTGAGTTTGAGGGTCTAGATGTCCAACACATGCAAGCCAGACAAAGTACTGGTGAGTAGTAAGACTGGGGCAAGAAAGTTGTTGCAGAGCTACGTGGCAGTTTGTTTCTAACTACATGTGTGATGTATTAATTTGCTCCTGAGAATGTAAGGGTTAACTGCCTCCTTCGATCTGACTGGATGCACTCCACAATGCTCTTAGGCAACAGTACCAGGAAAAATGTAAGAATGGGTTTATATTTCCAATTTAGAACATTGTATAACCAGGAAGAAGTTTATAGATGTATGTGCTTGCTGTTCTTGCCCTTCAGAAGTGACAAAACATGAATTTGGGTGTAATGTTATGCAAGCTTTGGTAAATTACTGCATCTGTACAGAGAGCAGACACAGTGTAATAGTGGTGGAGTTAATAAAATTGATGGATGCAGTGCCAATTTAGAGGCATACATGGCGTTGAGCTTAATGAGCTTAACTCATTTAATCATACTCTTGACGTGCTGAGTAGATAGAAAGTTTTGAAAGGCTTTGGGGGCTCTAGAGGTGAGGCGCTGGAATGACTAGCTTCTGGCCTGCTCGTGGCGCCACAGCTGGTACAATTAAACCTTTGTTCTATGGTGACCCCATAGGATATTGATGACGGAGTGTGCCACTGAGTACTGGGGGAAAGGTGCAAACAATGGGAAGCTGGAGGGACTCAGCAGGTCAGGCAACATCCACAGACTGAAATGGTCAGGGCACTTTATGGAGATGAAATTGGGGGGGGGGGGGGTAATATCAATGGAAAAAAAGGGAGGGAAGCTGGGGAGAGGCAAGGAAATAATATGATATTAGAAAGGTAACGAACGTGCAGAATGAGAAACCACAATGGGGGGAAGGGGGGGAGTGAAGTAAATAATGATGAAAAAAAAATCTATGTGCATGCCATGAATTTCATTGTTTTTCCCATTAGAATTACTGGAGATGGTCTCTAAATTGCATTTTTCTGGGCAAAGACATGATCCAACAGTGTTGTTCATACCTTCACCCAGTTTCACAGGACTGAAAAAAATAGACAATAAACAATGTTTTAAAGCACTTAACATTCCTGTACGGAACTTTTTAATGAGAGAGTTACTTTTTAAATTCCATTTGAAGTATGGATTAGAATTTGCTTCGCGTGTTATGAGGCTTTGCTCAGAATGTTTGCAATGTGAAAATTCCAACACATATTCTTTATGTTACTTCATCTTAGATATTTGATTACATTTGCATCCTATTCCCTCTGGTGACACTAGATTTTTGCAAGCCAGATGAAGAAAAAAATTCTCTGAATTCAAGGACAGGAATGATTACTGATAGGGGTAAGCACGTGCATTCACACAGCACTCGTTTGTCTGTTATTTCAAGGCAGGCGTTAAGCCATTTATTTTAAATTTTGCTGAGGGAAACATGATAAATTGCAATGAATCTTCTCCAGATGTCCATAAACCAATGTCAAGAGTGCAAGATAAATGATTTCCAGTGGGTCTCATCACTAGAAATGATTCATACAAAGGTTTGAATCCTGGCTGTTTCTGCTAGGAATGTTGCTGGATTCTAAGTGTGACCACATATAGCAGTGGGTAAATAGAACCAGCCGCTGTATCATCACATTTTACAAAACCCCATTTAGCATAAACAAGGATCATATCAGAGTGAGTAATGGCAGAATACAAATTACATTTCGTTGCATTTTCCACTCTGAAATGTCCCAACAGATTGGAGGTTTCTGACTCAGCCTTGTTCTGGTGCATTTGATAGATTTTCCGGCCATCTTCACTTTTCTCCTGGGTTTGTCAGCTTCAGCTTAAAAAAGGCTTCTAATTTCTCCCCCCCTCCCCGTAGAAAGGTTTCGACATTTTTCAATTTACTCCATTTGAACATTTATCAGTAAGTATCATTTAGAAACCGAGACTGCAAATATTTAGTTGGTTTGCGTGAAAGTTTAAAGAGTGCACAAGGAAAAGCGGGAGTCCCATTGGAAAAGAAGAGGAAGAGCAGTCAAAATGGAGTTCAGCCAAATGTAGAAACAAGAGAAGATAGGACAGCTATCTGCAGAGTGAGGGATAAGCGTAGCTGTTCAAAAATAGCTAGAATTAAACGAGAAGAAACTGGTTCGGTCGGCTATTAGCTCAATGGCACGTTTTTAAAATACAGTGATGGGGTGGTGAGGGCCAGAAAGGGAAAAGCAGTATATTTCATGTAATAATTTGTAATTATCTGAAATATTCTCTCACAGTAGTAATTCAATGATAACTTTCAAAAGGAATGCAGCTAAAACAAGACACTTTCAAAAGTACTGGTTTAAAAAAAAGTGAAAGTGAAAATTAAAATCTAAAAATTAAAACCCACATCATCTGTACCACAACATTAATTCAGTCTCTTCCTTAGTTATCTGTCAGGACGGTTTGTATCTTAATTTTTTTTTCTTAAGGGGGGGGGTAGAGATCGAATCTGTGCATCTCTGTACCTCATGCCACACTTCAATGAATGTGCCCTACTTCCTTCTCAAGTTATAAGTCATCTTCTCCAAGGGAACGCCACTCTGTATTTGGGTACTCCGTCGTGTAATACTAAGTTGAGAGTTGGACTTCCACGCAACTGCTAAACATCTTCCTGGCTACCGACAACGCGATCTTCACAAATTGAATTTGGTGTTTGGATAGTCTAAACTGTTTCTTTCTTTTCTTTTCTTTGGCTTGGCTTCGCGGACGAAGATTTATGGAGGGGTACGTCCACGTCTGCTGCAGGCTCGTTGGTGACTGACAAGTCCGATGCGGGACAGGCAGACACGGTTGCAGCGGTTGCAAGGGAAAATTGGTTGGTTGGGGTTGGGTGTTGGATTTTTCCTCCTTTGTCAGTGAGGTGGGCTCTGCGGTCTTCTTCAAAGGAGGTTGCCACCCGCCGAACTGTGAGGCGCCAAGATGCACGGTTTGAGGCGATATCAGCCCACTGGCAGTGGTCAATGTGGGAGGCACCAAGAGATTTCTTTAAGCAGTCCTTGTACCTCTACCTTGGTGCACCTCTGTCTCGGTGGCCAGTGGAGAGCTCGCCATAGAACACGATCTTGAGAAGGCGATGGTCCTCCATTCTGAAGACGTGACCCACCCAGTGCAGTTGGGTCTTCAGCAGCATGGATTCGATGCTTGCGGACTCTGCCAGCTCAAGTACTTCGATGTTGGTGATGAAGTCATTCCAATGAATGTTGAGGATGGAGCGGAGACAGCGCTGATGGAAGTGTTCTAGGAGCCGTAGGTGATGCCGGTAGAGGACCCATGATTCGGAGTCTAAACTGTATTTTCCTAATATCTCCCAGAAGGAACAATTCTGGGTCTTGTGGAAACTCCACTTTTGAATTTCCTTTTTTAAGATGTCTCCCAGGTCTACCCAGAATGATCTCACCTTCGTACATAGCCAGGTGGAGTGGATAAAGGTCCCAACCTCTACACTGCATCTGAAACACATATCCAAAATTCCTGATTTCGATTTATCTAATTTTTGCAGTGTGAGTGCAGGAAATTGACCTGCACTAGCATGTATCCAACATTGATAATCCTTGTCATGCTGTTTAGACTAGACACGTCTTCCCACCAATTTTCATTAATCGTTGTACCCAAGTCCAACTCTCATCTCTCCCTCCACCATATAATCCCGGTTTCAGAGTATAATCCCTCACTTTGGAGTACAAAATACATTCTAAAAATAAATTTAAATACATTCCCCCGTCCAATTAGAATCTCTATGGCGCTACGCTCCAGCAGAGTCATTGTTTGTCCTAATTTGTTTAAGAAAGGTCTCAATTGTAGGAAGCAGAAAAATGTTCTATTAGGTAACCCAAATTTAAAAGTCAATTTTTCAAATGACATTAGTTGCCTTTGATCATAACAGTCCTCGATATACCTGATCTCTTCCCGGCACTAGGCGTCCAGGATCTTGTTGCCCAGTGTCATGGGTATTAAATTGTTCTGGGTCAAGG
Organism: Narcine bancroftii; assembly: GCF_036971445.1. Taxonomy (NCBI): domain Eukaryota; kingdom Metazoa; phylum Chordata; class Chondrichthyes; order Torpediniformes; family Narcinidae; genus Narcine; species Narcine bancroftii. The sequence goes on along the minus strand of NC_091475.1, from coordinate 6,581,711 downwards.
GTGTATTAGGAGACAGCCCCACCTTCAATCCAATATATTGATGTTTTTTTTTCATATTTGGTAAATATGTTTTAATATGGGGTTATTTGTCTTTTTGGAAAATAATTTGGTGTTCCATTTATTTATAAATTCTCCTGCTGTCCTTTCCCCTATTGTGAGTAGTCCAATTTGTGCCCAGGAAGGGATTCCCCCCCCCCCCACCCCACTTTCTTAAATAGTGAAGCAATAAACCTCACCTGGGCACCCCAAAAATATATTTTGAAATCTGGTAGTTTTAGACCCCCTAATTTATATTCCCATGTTACTTGTTCCATGGAGACTCTAGCCACCTTCCCATTCCACAAGAAACTTCTGACACATGCATTGAACACTTTGAAGAAGCGCTGGGGGAATGGAATGGAATGAAAGTGATATTGCAGTCTTGGCATCGCCTTCATTTTGATACAATTTACTCTCCCCAGTAATGTTATGGCCAGAGTTCTCCACCTGCTCAAGTCCTCCTCTATCTTCCAGAGGAAAGGCAGATAATTTAACATATGCATTGCTTAAATCTTTTTCTACTCTTACCCCAGAATATTTGACACCTTCTTGTTGCCACTTAGTTTTCTTTTTTTTTCCCCTTTGCCTTTTATGGTTTATTTAATATCTGGGGAAGGTGGGGGAATATTTTTATTACATTTTATATGCGATAATAAACTTTCTATCGTTTGTATATATTTGCTTGAGTCTTTTAAAATAAAATATTCAAAAAAAGTATAAGTGCTTAGTGTGGGAGCAGCATGGTTAGCGGAGGACAATTACAGACTTGAATCCGGCACCGTAAGGAGTTTGCGTGTGAGATTCCTCTGGGTGCTCATGTTTCCTCCCATCTTCCAAAGATGGACAGGGTTTGTAGGTTAATTGGTGTATTTGGGGGGGCGCAGACTCGCGGGATGCAAGGACCCGTTACCGTGCTGCATCTCCAAATTAAAAATTAAATGGATATAGACTTCAAAGAGGTTCCAAACCAAATGACTTATTGTATGTTGGGTTCCACTATTCTGTGACAGCAGTTAAAGAATTTTAAAATGTAGCTCTCTCTGTATAAATCACTGGCATTGCATGAAGAAAAGGCATTAAGTAAAGAACTAGTCACTAATTTGAGCTGTACTAAACGCAGTAGACCGAGAGTTAAGGAATTAAATAGGCAGGACTGAGTTACACAACAGTAAAGATGTACATATCCAAGTGCAGTGGCAGATCCAAGACACAGGCTGTTACTGCCATGTGCATTGGCTGAACTGCTGTTACTTGAAAATCATGATTTGGCCCAATCAGTTGGTGCAAGAAGTTGTAAAAGAGCTATCTCATAGGCATCATCTGTGCAGGAGAACAGCAATCTCATAGACTTCAATTATTTCTTGCAAGTACAAATTTTTGTTGTTGTTTTCTAAAGTAAATATTTGCAGCAAGAGTTATTCCTATGGTTAGAGCCACTAAATTAATTTAGTGAGGGTATTCTTCAGAGATTCTGAATGAAGAGGTTTACTAAAATATCATCTCAACAAATTATGTTTGACATGATGGTTCATCATCAATGATCCTTTGGCCCATCGCCAATAGACCTCCTAAACCCCTAGTAATTTTACCGTTCTTGACTTTGTCCAATTGGCGATGGGACATTAACCACCTGGACTTCTCCACCCCAGTTGCTCTCTCTAAACACACTGGTCTCCAATCGCTCTGCACCAACCCCACCTTCACCATCATGGCCAAAGGGAGAAGCAGTTGTGGTCTGGCATATTGACATACATTGCTGAGGCCAAACACATCCTCATACCTATCCCGAGTTCAGGACCCCACAAACCATCATCAGGATATAATCGCCCAGGGTATCACAGACCTCAGCGCTCCCCACCATTTTATGCAATCCAATAGTTCCCCAACCCAGCACCACCCAAGCTTCACAAACAGCTGTACTGGCAGACTCATTGTTTCTGCCTGCTCCTGGCCCATTAAACTCCTCTCCTCATACCTTGACACCATCTTGTCCCTGCTTGTCCAATGCTTTCCCACCTACACCCGGGACAATACTCACGACTTCCAGCACCTTGAACAATTCCAATTCTCCAGCCTCCACTGCCTCATCTTTATCCTTTACACAACCACCACACCATCAGAAAGACCTCAGCTGCTTTCTTGAACAGAGAGCTGTTCAGACCCCACCAACAAACACTCTCCTCAACTTTGCAGAACTTGTCCTCACACTTGATAACTTCTCCTTTGCCTCTTCCCATTTCCCTCAGATCCAGGGAATAATGAGCAGACAATGTGCCCCCCATCACTCTCGCCTTTTCTTGGGTATGTGCAACAGTCCCTGTTCCAATCATCCTTGGACACCACTTTCAGCTCTCTCTCCACTACCTCGATGACTACATTGGTTTTACCTCCTGGACCCATGCAGAACTTGGCATTTTTATTAAATTTTCTGTCAATTTCCATCCGGCCCTTAAATTTGCGTGACTGTTTCTGACACCTCTCTCCCTTCCTCAACCTCTGTCTCCATCTTCACAGATATCCAGTACAAATCCACCACCTCTCTCAGCTACCTGGATTACAATTCTTCCTATCCTGTCTCTTTGTCACAGTTCCTCCACCTCCATTTCATCTGTCCCTAGGATGAAGCCTTCCACTCTAAGACATCCAAAATGTCCTCTTACTTTAACAAATGTGAATTCCCCATTGTCGATAAAGCCTGCACCCACATTTCCTTCTCGTACTGCCTTTGCCCCACCTCACACCAGCCTCCACATTTGTCTTATCAGCTCGATACTTATAGAGCGCGTCAAAAGAACCAAAGACTTGTTGATCCAAACCAAGGCTTTTATTAACTAAAAGTCTGGAGCGTATCACAAGTAGGTCGACCAGTCCAGAATGACCTGGTCTGGCTAGGAGCAATCCTTTAAGACCTGCCAGTAGGTGTGGCTACACTCTCAGCCAATCACAGTCATTCTACACGACCATCTGTACAGATACACATTGGTGATAGAATCTGTACCATCACAATACTTCTGCCAACTTCAGCGCAATCTCACTAACAGCCACATCTTCCCCTTTCCAGCTCAATAAGAACACAAGAAACAGGAGCAGGTGTAGGTCACCCAACCCGTTGAGCCAATTCCTACACTTGATCTTAACCAAAAGGCCAAGAAGTGATCCCTGTGGAGCCAATCCCACCATTCAATGAGTTTGTGGCTGATTTATCCGCTTTTCACTCCGCAGCTTCCCCACTCACTCTTCCACCCCCTTGGGTATTTCCTGCCGTAACTGCAGAAAATCCAAAATTTGTTTGTATATCTCCTCCCTCTCACCTCCATCCAGGAACATACAAAAAAACCTTCCAGGTGAGGTAGAGCTTTACATGTACATAGTCAAACATAATCTACAATATTCAATGTAACCAGTGGGTCCTCCTCTACATCGGTCTGACCAAACTCAAATGGGCGACTGCTTCGCCAAGCACCTACACTCTGTTTGTAGGTCTAAACATGAACTTCCAGTAGCCAAGCATTTTATCTTCCTAAACCATTCTTACAGTGACGCACCTCTCTTTAGCTGCATCTATTGTCAGGGTGAGGCTAAACTTGCAGAATAACACATTGTATTCGTCCTGGACACTTTTAACCCAATGACACGAACGTAGATTTTTCTAAATTTAGGTAACCCCTACCCCCAACTGATTCCACTATCTCTTCTTTATCTACTCCCTCACTTATTTCTTTCCTAATATTTTCTTCCCCGTTCCCTCCCCTTAATGACTTCTCCCTCTACCTGTCTTGTCTCCCCACCTCCCACACCTGTCTTCTATCACTACTGAACTCCTCCCCAAGCTTCTTTCCCTCTTTATGTATGTAGTTTCACCTATTTCATCTTCATCTTAAAAAAAATGGGTTCAGACCCAAAACGTTGACTGACCATTTCTACCCATGGATGTTGTCTGACCTTTCGAGTTCCTCCAGCAATTCTTTGTTTGCACTAAAGTGACACCATTCATTTGATATTTGGTTAACTTTTGAATCCCTTTCTGGCATTCCATGACTACAGCTGATATGTCCAGTCTGGAATGAGTGAAATAAGCACTCTGGATAAACATGTCTGGGTGAAATCTATACCCTCAGCTCCATGACTCATGCCTGCAAATTGCTGGAATCCAGCTTGTTCTGAGTAGGTTCTGGGGAATTATCACATAAACTTCATTAAGTGAATGCTTCTGCGTAGCTCAAGCAAATGTTCCAATTGCCCAGATCATCACTAGCTGACAGGCCTGTGGCTGCTGCAGTTGGATCTTGGATGTGCAGATGTTGCAGACAAAGTTGACTTCAGTATTACCCACAAATGGAAGTGATCCCAATTGGTTGTTGCACAGACTGATTCAATTTAAAAAAAAAAGCACTCCAATTTAAATACTAGAGACACACAGGAGACTGCAGATGCTGGAACCTGAAGCCAAACGCAATCTGCTGGAGGAACTCGATGGGTCAAGCAGCATCAGTGGGAGAAACAAAAGGTTAAAAGTTTGAGCCTAAACTCTTTATCAGGACCTAATCAACTGCATTTGCTATACTCAGTGTGGCCTCTTTTGCATTGGTTAAGCTGAAAACTTTTCTCAACACCCAGGCTCTGTTTGTGGGTCTAAACTTGAACTTCAAGTGGACAACCATTTTAATTCCCCCAAACATTTCTAATGACCTGATGAAAAGTTTCTTTTTCCCCTCACGAACACTGCTTGACCCGGTGAGTTCCTCCAGCTGATTTGCATTTGGCTTCAAATAAATTCTCTTTTTATCCATGGGTATAAATATTGAAGGAAAATATTAGAAAGTCACTCTTGAATAGGCACGAAAGGGATTTTTTTTGTTTCAAACATTTTGCAACCTCCTATAGAGGCAGAAATGCCCAGGATACTCCTGAGGGCATTTGAAGGTAGAACACGCAAAACAAATACAGGAGCAGGCCATAGAACATTACAGCTCAGAAATAAGCTCCTTCTGCTCTTCTAGTATGTGCTGAATCATTTTTTCCCCTCCTGGTCCCTCTGACCTGCACCCAAGAACACAAGAAATAGGAGCAGGTACAGGTCACCCAGACCGTTGAGCCCATCGTACGCCTCTCATCTACCTGTACCTGTCCAAATTCTTCTTAAATGTTAAAATTGAGCCCACATTTATGCTGGTAGCTAGTTCCACACTCTCAGTGTGAAGAAGTGTCGCCGTGTCCCGCCCCCACCCCCCCCCCCCCCAATGTTCCCCCTAAACTTTTCCCCTTTCATCCTTAACCCATGTCTTCTGGTTTATATCTCACCTCCCCTCAGGCCATTTCGACTTTTGCGCCAACTCCATCAATCAATAAGATTGTGACTAATATTTTACAAATGTGCTATTTTTGCTAGTTCTATTGATTCCATTAAGATCTCTGTTTTGTATATACTCAGTGAATAGATTTACTGTCCTCCAGTTGGATAAATTTCTTCTCGGAATCATGAAATGTCAACTCCTTTCTTTGAGATTGTGACCCCTGGTTCAGGACATCCCATCCAGGTGAAGCATCAGCTCCACATCTACCTTTTCAAATTCTGTAAGAATTTAATGTTACAACCAGACCATCTCCCACTCTTCTAAATTTAAGAGGACAACCAGTTCTGATCAATCTGTTCTCAAACTTCAAATGGAGAACCCAGAAATCAATCTACTGAACATCCTTTGCAAATATAACCTTCTAATATTCTAGATACACTCTCACTTTTTCCCTAATATAATTTCCTACATCATAAAATTTCTGAACAGAGAGGTGGAGAGGATGAGCAAATGTAGGTTCTTGGGAGTCACTATCTCGGAAGATCTTTCCTGGAACCAACACACCAATGGCATCATGAAAAAAGCCTCTACTTCCTCAGGAGTTTGCGGAGGAGCTAGTGGAGTTGTTCAAGTGAACCGGTACGGACTTGAAGGGCCGACATGGCCTGTTTCCGTGCTGTAAACGGTTATATGGTTATATAATCTGAGGGATCCACGTTAACATTTGTTAGAAACTCTAACAGCTGGCTTTCATCTTTCTTACAACCTTATTCTCATGTTTTTTGTCTCCTTATCAATTCCTTAATCTTCCTTTGCTAAAAAATTGTCTTCCAACACTCACCTTATTATTGCTCCTTTGCAATTCACATGATATTGCTAATTAAGTTTACCCAGGCTTTATATGGTCAAAAGCTCCCCGTGATTTTTGTATTAACCTTTTTGGTTTTTTATTTATTCTTTCTTTCTTGTTTTTTTTTAAACTTCTCGTGACCTTCACTTTTTAACTTTTTGATTCCTACTTTGTTCTATGTTAATACAGTAAAACCCCAGGTGTACGGCACCTATGAGGTTGGTAGAGGCCTGATAAGTGAATTTTCTGGTTGTTTAATTTGGCAAGTTAACCGCTGGGGAGGGGCCACCAATTTTAAACTTTCATGTTTTTTAGCCTATTTATATTCCGGTTGCATGAATAACAAGGGTTTTACCGTATTTTGGTGGCCCATATAGTATCCTCATAAAAGCTTTCCTCCTCTTGCTGTTTGTAAGCTTCATCCAAAATGGCTTTCCTTCTTGGTTATGATCCAAGATCTTGGTCCACTACTCTTCCCCCACAACCCCCCCCATTTAAAAACAACGCGAGCCTACATTCTTTTTCATTTCACCTGTCCTCCATGTTAATTATCTGAGAATGTTTAATTCCCAACCCTGCCCACTTCACAACTAGGTCTCTATAATAGCCATACATACCCATTAATTCATTTCTTCTACCCTGTAATGAACCCTGTGCGCATTCAGATGAAGAGCTTGCCTTAATGTCAGGTCACACTGCTCTGACTTCAATTTGAATTAAAATGCTTACTTTATGATGCCTGCCACCAATAAAACAAGGAATAGAGTAGATGAGGAAAATATAGTCCAATGGATTCTAATTTGAGACAGTCAGTATTTAATGCAAATTCAATTTTGCTAGAGACTTTTGTGGTATATGCAGTCAGCATAATATGTTAACGATAATTTAACAGTAAATGTAGCAGTGTAGATTTGACAGAACTTTCATCTCCACAAAGCACAACCTTAATCCACATAGCTTGGGTGAAAGCATCCACATGCAATATAAATGCAGTCACGCCATTTGGGATTAGGACATTTCTGCTGAATAATCGCGAAACAAGAGGCCCGTTAACTCAGTCATCCCCTTCCAGTCTTTGCAATCATCTCGGTAACCAAATAACTCTGGAAAAATACAAAAACCAATGTACATGTTCTAACAGGAAGAGATGTTCATGGGCCGGGTTCTTGTAAGATGAACAAGCACCAAACACATAGCAACTGTGTGACGTGCTACAATGCAGAAATTACATCAGTTTTCCTGGTACTCAATTTTACAGTTTGTCACACTAATTTTGAGTTTGTCTTCATCGTCTTCTTAAGGTGCAGTTTCCAAAAACTGGTATCGAATTATTTGCATCTATTCACTAAAACCTGTTTCTCAATTGTCTGCTAACAGTAGTACAAATGTGGATGATGGGAGCATCCCTAGTAGAAGGTCATTTTCAAGAATTTTTCAGTACCAAGTACTTCAAGGTTTAAAAAAAGCTGATGCAGAGGTAGGAGGGCAGTGAACAGCGAACAGATGACACAAAGATTAGAGGTGTAGTGGACTGCGGGGGGGGGAATGGAAGGGGGAAGGTTTTCAAAGCTTGCAGGGGGATCTGGACCAGCTGGAAAAATAGGCTGCAAAATGGCAGATGGACTTTAATGCAGGCAAGTGTTAGGTGTTGCACCTTGGAAGGACAAACCAAGGTAGGGTTTACATGCATAGTAAATGGTAGGGCACTGAGGAGTGCAGTAGAACAGAGGGATCTGGGAATACAGATAAATAATTTCCTGAAAGTGGCCCACAGGTAGATAGGGTTGTAAAGAGAACTTTTGGCACACTGTCCTTCATAAATCAAAGTATTAAGTTTATGTGTATAGGAATTGGGATGTAATGGTAAAGTTGTTCAAGACATTGGAGAGGCTTACGAACATATGATGTCCCAATATTGAAGCATTTATTAAACTTATGGACAGGTAAACCTAATAAATTGGGGCTCAAAAATAAATGGTCTGGACGATTGCCATTATATAACAATCAACTTGTTCCTTTTACAGTCTCCAATATTACTTTGAAACAGTGGGAAAGGAAGGGAATAAAAAATTTATCCGATTGTTTTTCTGAGGGATGTTTTTGTTCTTTTGATGAATTACAAAGGAAATTCGGTATTAGTGGAAATTCTGTATTTGTGTATTATCAATTAAGATCTTTTGTAAAACAGATATGTGGTCGACATATGATTTTATTGCCTGATTCTAATTTTGAGGAATATGTACTTTCAATACCACAAAAGGGATATATATCTGATTTGAATTGTATTTTACAAGAAACTGATGGTAAAAAAGATTGGGATAAGGATAAGTTGAAATGGGAAAAAGATTTAGGTTTTATAATAGCTGAAGAAGCTTGGATGGAAATTTGTCAGAATACTATTAGGAAATTGGTTAATGCTAGATTAGCGATGATTAATTACAATTTTATACATCAGTTATATTTAACACTGGAGAAATTAAAAAAGTTTGGTCTTAGTAAGTCGGATTGCTGTTTTCGTTGTGATCAGACGGCTAATACTTTTTTGCATACTGTTTGGTTTTGTGATCGATTGCAACAGTTTTGGAAAGGTATTCAATCTATATTTAATAGTTTATATAATATTTGTCTTGTATTAGATCCTGGTATATTTTTATTAGGGAATATGCAATCATTAATTGATTTGGGTCTACAAGATTATCAGATTTCTTTTATCTATTTAGCTTTAGCTGTGGCCAAGAAATGTATAGCTCTTGCTTGGAAAGATAGAAATATATTAACTTTAGATAAGTGGTATTTGGAGATGAAGTTCTGTTTGACCATGGAAAGGATATCTTTTTCAATTCAGGATAGGGTGTCTTTTTATAGGTTGAAGTGGACTCTGTTTGCTAAATATATGCATTTAAGTTTGATTTAAATATGTTTTTAAGTTTAATATTTTAGTATTGACAATTTTTTTTTCTTTTTTTGATGTTAGTATCTCTATTTGTTATGTTTTATCTTTTTTTGTGTAAGGGGTTTTTTTATATATAATTATTGTTCATTTTATTAACTCTTCACTCTTTCACTCTTTATTTTGGAGGGGTTGGACTAACTTTAAGCTAGGTCATTAATGTTGTGTACTAATTCGGGGGGGGGGGGGTTTAGTTTATTTAGTCTGCCGATGTAGTATTGTAATTTTTATTATCTTATGTTTAATCTTTTTACTGTAACTTTCTATTTTATTCATGTTATAAAAATCTTAAATAAAGTTTAAAAAAGACATTGGAGAGGCCAAATTTGAAATTTTGCATGCGGGTTTGGACACCTAACTACAGGAAAAATGTCAATAAAATTGAAAAAGTGCAGAGAAGATTTACTTGGATATTACCAGACTTGAGTAAAGGTTAAACATATTAGGACTTTATTCCCTAGTGCGTAGAAGAATGAGGGGAGATTTGATAGAGATATACATAATTATGATAGATATAGATCAGTGGTTCTCAACCTTTTTCTTTCCACTCACATACCACTTTAAGTATTCCCTGTACCATCGGTGCTTGTGATTAGTAAGGGGTTGCTAAAGGTGGTATGTGGGTGGAAAGAAAAAGTTTGAAAACCACTGTTTTAATCGTACCTCATTAACTTGTTATGTGCACAGTTTTATAACTCCAAAGGAAATGGTCCAATGACAATTTTTCTCCAGCAAAATATTTCAGAAACAATTGGGTCTAGAGCAGTGATTCTCAACTTTCCCTTCCCACTCACATACCACCTTAAGCAATCCCTTACCAATCACAGAGCATTTATGGCATAGGGGTTCTTAAAGTGGTATGAGTGGAAAGAAAAAGGTTGAGAACCTCTGGTAAAGATTGAGTAAATGCAAGTAGGCCTTTTCTATGGAGGTCGGGTGAGATAAACCAGAGGACATGGGTTAAGGGTGAAAGGGGAGAACTCTAGGGGAAACTTGTTCACATAGAATGTGGTGGGAGTATGGAATGACCTGCCAGCTGAAGTGGTGAATGCTGGCTCAATTTTATCAATTAAGAAAATTTGGACAGGTACATGGATGGGAGGGATATGGAGGAGCATGGTCAGGGTCCAGTTCAGTGGGACTGGGCAGAATAACAGTTCAGCGCAGTCTAGAAGGGCTAAAGGGCCTATTTTCTGTGCTGTAATGTTTTATGGTTACCAAGAACTTAATAGAGGTGCCTGATCCTGGACTGCTTTAAGGAGATTTGAAATTTACTTTTCCCAAAATTGAAATATAAATTTTAGTCAAAGTTAAACTAAAATTAATAAAGTTCATATGATCCTTGGGGTGCAAGCTTAGCTCTTCAACAGTGACTGGCACAAGATGGAGTAAACACTTCCAAAAATCAGATTGATAACGTCACAATTAAGCTGCAGAAAACATCAAATGGAAGAGCTCTTCACTCCTAACCTCAGCTGAGCAGAACAAATATCTGAAATCATATGGGGTGCAAATTAAGCCAACCAACCAACATCACTTCAATTTACATAAATTATTCCTTATTCTTACGATATTACATGACTCTTAACACATTTTAATGCTGCTGAGAGACAATGATCAAAACACGAAGCTGAATCTTTTAGCCAAAACAACAGAATGAAGTCAAATGATGCACTGTTCACGGTGCACGCAGTTAGCCTAGTCCTGTACGCTGTGAACTTTTTTTTGTTTAAAAGAGAAGCTACATTTATAGACAAACCACACTAATTGCCCAAGCACATATATGAACAATAAAACACAGGAAAAGTTGGGAGAAATTGAGCATCAATCTTGCCAGCACGAGGTGAAAAATATCGACATGAGCAATTTTGCTTGTAACCTAGGTGAAGGAAAGGCCAACACAGACACCAATACCTGGCCATTCTTTGGCTGCTTTTATTGTCATATACCAATGAACTTTTCCCCTACCTCACAGGAGGGCACAAATACCTCATATGCATGAAGAGGACACATGGTAAACAAAAACAAATCTTGGATAGATGCAATCTGATAATCAACGATACAATTTTCATTCCTCAATAAGGCTTTCAAAAATCAATAATGAAGTCGATGAGAGAAGTCAGATTAGAAAGGCAGATGAGAGAGAGCATGGATGAATGTTGAGGTTGTATGCTATTTCACCTGGCCAATCGCCATCAATAAGGCTGCCCTCTTTTACCATACTTACATCACGATACCCATGAGGAATAGTTCCCGAGATGTCACCGAACGGAGTCAAGCATCCAGCAGGACAGTACCTGCTGAAAATAAGAAACAAAATATCCACTAGGTACTCATGAAGGATATAAATCAAGATTAAAACGGTGAAGGAAGGCACATTTTAAAATAATTACGAGCACAAAGGAGGAGATTAGAACAATTCATTTGTACAGCCAAGAGTTAGAATGTGAAATTTGTCATTTCCCAACTTTTATTGCTGCAACTTTCTTAAAAAGGATATTAAATGAGTCATTTGTAGTTGCCAGAGAAAAGAAGAAGATCTGAAAGAGTAAATTGCCTTCTTGTCTGCCTACACTCGAGATAAAAAGAGAAATTAACAGAAACCCTGTGGAGAGATTAACCTCCGTCAGATTCTCAAGGAAGATCACACCGTTTAACGTCTCGTAAAGCGGACTGTTCAGCGTGTTGTTTCTCTTCCTGAAAGAGGAAAGAATGAGAAGGGGAGGATTGAGGCTGACAAACAAAAGGTGTTGATTGGAATATGATCAGAGGGAAAGTGAGAATTGATGTTGGCTCTGTGAAAGGAGACAAAGGGAAGAGAGAGGGAACTAGAGGAAAGAAGACAGGGGGAAGAAGATTGGGGTTAACAGAAACTGGAGAAGTTGATGTTAATGCCATCTGTTTGGAGGGTCCCAAGACAGAAGAGGTGGTGTTGTTCCTACAATATTGGTTCTAGAAGCTTTCTATTGTTGGAGTTATCTCACATCAGTCATGAAACAAAAGTATCAAAATTATCAAAACTATTAAAATCATTAAATTATTAAAATTATTAAAATCATAAAATTATTAAAATCATAAAATTATTAAAATCATAAAATTATTAAAATCATAAAATTATTAAAATCATTAAATTATTAAAATCATTAAATTATTAAAATTATTAAATTATTAAAATTATTAAAATCATTAAATTATTAAAATTATTAAAATCATTAAATTATTAAAATCATTAAATTATTAAAATTATTAAAATCATTAAATTATTAAAATTATTAAAATCATTAAATTATTAAAATCATTAAATTATTAAAATTATTAAAATCATTAAATTATTAAAATCATTAAATTATTAAAATTATTAAAATCATTAAATTATTAAAATTATTAAAATCATTAAATTATTAAAATCATTAAATTATTTAAATTATTAAAATCATTAAATTATCAAAATCATTAAAATCATTAAATTATCAAAATCATTAAAATCATTAAATTATTAAAATTGTTAAAATCATTAAAATTATTAAAATCATTAAATTATTTAAATTATTAAAATCATTAAATTATTAAAATTATTAAAATCATTAAATTATTTAAATTATTAAAATCATTAAATTATTTAAATTATTAAAATCATTAAATTATTAAAATTATTAAAATCATTAAATTATTAAAATTATTAAAATCATTAAATTATTAAAATTATTAAAATCATTAAATTATTAAAATTATTAAAATCATTAAATTATTTAAATTATTTACTGCTGAAAATTAATAACTCAGTTATCACGATGTCAAAAGGCAAACTGGAGAGATGAGTCTTTTTTTTCCTGGCAATTCCATGTTCTTAGACAATGACAGAAAAATGCTACCTCTGTTCATAATGTCTGAAAGGCTCAGTTGGGTCTGGTCGAAGTTGAAACAGATTCATGCAACCCACCACCCAACTCTGTCAATTGGATTTCCCCCGAGCTCTTTTCTTTTCTACTCCTCCTTATCCTCAAAATCTTCAACGGAGGAATTCATAGTTTAAATAAAAACTTGCTGCATGAAATTGGTTCAAAGCTCTCTGCAAGGCTTCGATGACCAAAAACATAAGCAAAGAAAAAAAAGTTAAAAAAAAAATCAACCATAAAACACTCCTCTCCAGTTCTTCCACCAGCAGCTCAATCCACATAATCAACCCTCTCTGGGTGTGATAACGATGCCCCTCAGGGCCATTTTAAATCTTTTCCCTCTCCTTACAAATCTCTGGGCCCTATTTTTAAACTCCCCGACCCTGGGATCAAAGATAATGACCTATGTCCTTGTGATTTTATACACCTCAATAAAGACACCCAAAAGCTCCAGCTCTCCAGGGAGAAAAATCCCAGTCTGTCCTTATTACTCAAGCCCACCATATTCACAGTAACGTTCTCATAAACCTTTTCTGCACCATTTCCCACTTATTAACAGCTCGGCGATCAGTACTGTGCACAATATTCAGACTGCAGTTTCACCAACGTCCTGTACAGTTATAACACGACATCTCAGCTCCTTTATTCCATGACTGATTGATGTAGGCAAGTGTGCCAAACACCACCCCGTCTTTTGATCAGATCAGGTACCATTTATTGTCATGTAATAAAACAGAAATGTAATATTACATAAAATTTCCTTTAGTCTGCATAAAGCAAACAAAGATTTACCATTAGCATTGCCCGGCACCCCTTAAAGTCAAGGAAGAGAAGCAAAAGAAAGTGGCACCATTCACCTCCAGCACTCCCACATGCTCAACAGTTCAGTTCAAACCTTCAGTTACCCGAGCCCAGGTCCAAACCTCCAACACGATGAGGATGCCTTCTTTGCCCTCAGCATCTTCTCGAATCTCAGTTCCGATATCTGGTTCTCGTGAAGCAGTCTCCATCAGCCCGCAGTCTGGGGCGAGTTCTTAGACCTCAAGTCACCAGTGGCCTTTGAGAGTTCCTCGCTCGTAAATCGCCAGCCCCTCGCTGATCCACCTCCGTGGTTACCGTCTTTGGGGGTTGTTCCCTCTACTTCCCCCTTGCAACAGGTGGGGGTGGGGGCTGTTCTCCCCATTTCTGGTGCCATGCATCAGTCTACTATGAACCTGTTCTCCTAAATCTCCATATTCTTCAACCCTCTCTCGGGCCCTAGCATATACTATGAAAATTCTGCCATGGTTCAATGTGCTGCTCCCATAGCATAAAAGGACTTCGCACTATTGGAAGTGACTTATTTGGGCAGATTATTGTGAATATTTATTATCCATCTGATATATTTATTGTCTCCAGGTTAGGTCAAATGTTGCCTCTCCCCTCTCGCTTCATCCGAAAGAATCCAGGGATTGGAGAAGGCAGCACACCACCATCTTATCAAGGGTGATCAGGCATGAGCAGTAGATGGTCCCTTTGACCCTCAACTCGCATATCTCAAAAATGAAAATAAATCCAACATTTCTGGATAGCGATACACAATGGATGAGACATCTGGGTTTGATGATTTTAATACAACTGAACGCAACGAACAATAACAGTGAACTGAAGACTAAAGGTCTAATCAGCATCACTGACTGCAAGGTACGTTCAAATATAGAAGAACCATTTTTTGGTTATATTTTCTGCTCTTAGAATGCGGTACCCAATGAGATCATTTGAAATCCTAGCATGGCAGAAATATAATTGAAATCTGGTTATTTAACTAAATTCGGAATAATTTAAAAAAAAACTGCTATCAAAGGTCACCATCACGTTGCCACAAGAACACTAGGCTCACCAGGGAAGGCTATCTGTCATACTTCACCATTCGGATGCACCAACTAATGGTCAAGCTATGTTCAAGGAACGGGGGAAGCAATAACATTGCTATCAATAACCATGTTCTGTCAATGCACAGATTACTGGATAACATCAAGGAACACCTGATGACTTAGCCTTCCTCCTGGAGATGGACCTAGTATAACCGATGAACATCCCTCCCCATACGTGCATCGCCCATCTCATGCTGGCTGACATAACAGCCTATCAGATTCACAAATTGCAAGGCTGGAGTGATTTAATTCGGACTGCAAGATAATTATGGCACTGTGATTAAAATAAAGGATTCAAATTATGAAATGATGGAAAGAACAGATCGAAACAGAAAGTGAGATACCTAGAATGCCAGCCAACAGATACGAGACTAAACACAACATATAGAAAATAGATCTGGAGACGTCTGTATTACATTGAAGGCCTACCGGCGAATCAAGAGAACACGTTACCATTTAGGTCCATAGTTCAAGAAGGGGAACCAAAAGATACACAGGTTTAGAGCAGGCAGATTATTGGAAAAACTCCAAATATGTCATGTTTCTGTGTTGTGAATTCATTGTAATTTAATAAACAATGACCACTCATAGTCATATTAACATCGTGCACAATATTACAGCAAGCTGATCCAAACCATTAGGTAGCTTTAAAATGTTTTCAACTTATTTACCTGAAAGAAATTCCAAAACTAAACCCTTGTACCAGCTATTAAATTAGTCCTTACCTAAATTCAGGCTCTGAAAAATGGCTCCCCTTGTCCAAACAGGTAATTAGATCTGTAGGAAAGAAAAACATTATTAAAAACAAAGCAAAACAAAGAAGAAATTGTAACAGTTTACTTGCATCTTATAGAATGAGTATATATACACACATGTAAAATTATAAATGATTTCCAATACAGTATTATAATTCAGAATCTGATTGCAGCAAATGTAGATTGTAGTTAATATTGCAGAGGGGAAAAGGAGGACTGAAAGTGAAACACAAAGTGAGGTTCCTTGAAAATAACATGGCAACAATATCAGTTTGATAAAATAAACTATTTGGTTCATCTATTCCCTGCAGTAAAATGAAAGCAGACACCACTGAAACCTAGAATAGGCCCATATTAGTAGCCGTGTGCCTTCATATGTCCTTTGCACAATCAAAATCAAATACACAACAGAAAAAAACAACATTTCAAATATTACAGGAAATGTGAGTAGGAAACTGTTAGTTACATCTTTCTGAGCATAATCTATCAGGAACATTCCCAATTTTGTTTAATTTATCATAAAATTTGATGCAAAATTCCTCACCTGGTGTCAAACTGAGGGATAATATCTTATAAATTTACACTGAAGAATAATATTAACTTATCCATTGATTGTATTCAACGCACCAATGTCAGAAAAAAGATTATTTCCCACCCCCCTTCTCTGTACAACATTGTTGAACTGGCTGTTCAGCTAATTAACAAGCTCCATCCGTACTGAAAGATCAGTGTTACACTCGAGTTAGATTAGAACTCCAGTGATTTTATATGTCCCTGCAATGATGTGCATTAATGGAAAGCAATAATGGGCCAAATTCGTACAGAAAACCTTCCTCTGCAAATGCTTTTGATGAAAGGTAATCAATCTGGAAAGAAACTGATAATTTAATTGAATGAACATAGAATGCAGGATTGAAAGTCCAAGATCAAGCTCCGAGGTGGACTGTTGGGAGATAAAACTGCATGTGTAGAACTATTCAAGTGAAGACTCTTGACAGAAAAATACGTTCAACTGAAAATAACTTGATGCTCATTTTTCAGGATCTAGGTCAGCAATGACTGGACATTCCCAACTGCCTATAAGGTAACTGTGAGCAATTTTCTTGAACCTATGCAGCCCCTCAAGTGTTGGTATTCCTTTGGGTAGATACTATAAATGATTTAGACCCAGTGATGAAGGACTGCTGATATATTTCTCAATCAACATAATAAGAGATAAATACAGGAATCATTAGGTCTTGGTGTTTCTTTGCTTTTCTCTGAGAAAAGGAGCTAGAATGAAAATATCTACAATGAATTAAAAGAACAATACAAGCATCAAATGAAAATAAAAACAAACAATTGCCATTTTATTTCCCATTGGTGCACAACTAATGACACTGTGCTAAGTTTCATTCCAGAAACAAATTACCAAGTGGAATGAATTAAAGATTTAAGGATGTTCTAACATAGAAGCATAGAAGATAGGAGCAGGAGTAGGTCATTCGACCCTTCGAGCCTACTCCGCCATTCAACGAGATCACGGCTGATCTTAAAGTTCAGTACCCCGTCCCCGCCTTCTCTCCGTAACCTTTAATACCCTAACCTCCCTCAAGGTCCAAGGGAATATCTTATCAGGCCCTGGGGATTTGTCCACCCTTATTTGCTTTAAGACAGCAAGCACTTCCTCCTCTTTAATCTGTATAGGTTCTATGACCTCACTGCTTGTTTTCCTTACTTCCCAAGACTCTGTGCCCATTTCCTGAGTGAATACTGATGGAAAAAAAAACATTTAGTTGTTCATGTCAGCTGCAGGCTCGTTTGTGGCTGACAAGTCCGATGCGGGACAGGCAGACACGGTTGCAAGGGAAAATTGGTTGGTTGGGGTTGGGTGTTGGGCTTTTCCTCAATATAATGGCCAAGAAAATGCACCAGCATCTCTACTATCTCAGAAACCAGAAGAAAGTCAGCATGTCACCTGTGTCACTCAACAACTTCTGCAGATTTAGAAAATTTTGCTGGCAGGATCCATAGCTGTGTGGTATGGGATATACTCAACCCATGACTGCCAAAATGACATGGGTTGACCCCTCCCTCAACTTCAATCTACATTTCCCCCCCCCAACCTTAGAAAAACAGCCAACATTTCAAGACTCATCCCACACTCCTCCAGTCTCATTGAAGATTCGAGAGTATGAGATCACACACCACCAAATTCAATAACAATTCCTCTCCAGCTCATATCTGACTAGGACAAACCTCATATTAGTAAAATAACACTGCTTTTGCTCAGTTCTAACTGTTCACACTCTCACACACACAGCACTGCATTTTTATTGTTGTACTATGTACGAGTTGAATAGCTGGATTGCACACAAAATGAACTTTCTCACTGATACACATAATAATAAGCTTGAACTAGAACAATTTACCAAATGTAAAATACAGATCTACACAGAAATGAGATTCAGTAAGAAAATTCCCTAATCTTTCCATCAAGTGACATTTGAATGGCAATTAACGAACATGGAAAAACTGAGAAGATATTTCATCCAGTAAACAAATTTTATTACTCTACTGCTCCCGTTTATTTGAAATTTGGTAAGTGTTGCCCAGGATCACAAATTCTAACTCCAAATAAGAAAATGCAAATAGATTCCAGAACTGTTCTGGCAATGAACCAGAGATGGATGTCTTCTCAGCATCAGGATGAGAGGGGCAGGTACATAAAACCCCTGGTTTCTGGCACCTATGGGGTTTGATAGATGCTGGATAAGTATATTTTCTGGTTGCTTGATTTACTCTTACATTGCCTAACTAATCACTTTCATTAAGGATAAACAGTTTACTATTCTGTGCTTCGACTGAACAAACTTCACTTACATGAACATATACACCTTAAAGCTCTCGACTTTTTTTTCAGTCACATTCTTTTAAATCATTAAACTGTCGCTGCATCTTCAGGTTCCTTTCCCTCTATGGAGCCGCCCGAAAGACGCATAATAACATTATAAATAATTAACCCCACCCTTCCCCCAAGTTTACAGGTAAAGCCTCTGACTGGGGCGACTCTTACTAAGCAGGGATAAGGAGACACTCAAGTGAGTCACCCCAACGGTGAGTGGCATTGACCAGCTCTTCATCCTGGGCGACGCCATTGCTGTTTCACGCCTCTCTATTCAAACAGCTTCTACGAGAAAAGCATGACGAAGGCCCTCCGCTGGCTGAATATTTGCTCCATTTTTCACCAAGGGTTGTTGTTACCTCAAAGAATATTTACTTTTACTATTTTAAACTTGTGTATCTTTTACCTATTATTTTATTCTTATTTATTAAAAATTTATTTCCTCGATATTTTGCTCCTTGCGCTGACCATAACCATATAACAGTTGCTTAAATTCCAGATACCAGGGGTTTTACTGCATTAAGATAATAAGACATCAGTGAATGCTCAGTGGAAATATTTCAAGTTGTAGATGTCATTGGAACACCAAATAGATTAGCATCAGTTCCTCCACAGGGTTACAGGGTTGGTGGGGAAGAAGGATGAGCTTAATCACAATTGCATCTAAACATTTGTTATCATGGGCAAAACAGTTGAAGTATACAAAACTGTTAAAGCATGCTGCTGTGCTCTTTCATTACAGTTTAGGCCTAGGCTCTTGGCCAACTGGCTTCCACTCAAATTTGCTCTTCCACCAGAACACGAACAAAGGCTTGGTGGGTCAAGAAAAGGTCAGTAAAACAGCTTTTCTATTCAAGTCTGTGGTCCATCCTCTAACCACAAACATATTTATCCTAGTCTGTGTAGCTGAAAAAATCTGATCGAGGTCAAACATGCAAAAAGAGGTTTTTGAATAACGTACTGGAAGTTCAAAATGCAGAATTGAGCAGGATTATTGAGAACTTGTACTGACCATGGAAACGATAAGCACATGCTTCAAGCCATGTGGAACTTTCAATTTCATCTGTCCTTGGCAGAGCTGCCTTTAGATGCAGCCACCTCTTTCCCTCCATGAGATACTGCTGATCTAGATTGTATCTGCTTTGGTTGGAATCTATAATTAATCTACATTTTCTTGCATTTTCAAAAAATACTTCTCAAGTACCTCATTTGCTCTATGTTGCCTATACCTGCTGTACATCTCTCTCTTCTTCCGAACCAGATCGCCAGTATGACTCAAATATCAAGGTCCCCTTTGCCTTTAATCCTGACAGGAACGTGCATATTCTATACTCACAAAATTTTACCTTTGAAGGTTTTCCACTTCCCTCTAGATCCATTCTCATTTCCTCAAAATCAGCCTTTCTCCAATTTAGAATCTCAACCGAGGCCCAGGCCTATCCTTCTCCTTAATTAACTTGAAACTAATGGTTTATGATCACTGGACCCAGAATGTTCCCCTACACATATTTCTGTCACCATTCCCTAATCCAGTATTGCATTCTCTAGAGTTGATACCTCTATATATTGATTTAGAAAATGTACCTTACGACATTTGACAAACTTCAAGCTAGTCCACCCTTTTACAGAATGGGAGTCCCAGCCAATATGTGGAAAATTAAAAGCCCCTACTATCTCAACCTTATGTTTCCTGCACCTGTCTACTATTTCTCTACAGATTTTCTCTTCCAATTCTCGCTGACTAATGGACTGCCTATATTACAACCCCATGAGTGTGTTCATACCTTTCCCATTCCTCAGCTCCACCCATATAGCCTCAGTAGACAAGCTCTCTGGTCTGTCCTGCCTGAGCACAGCTGTGATAATTTCCCTGACGAGCAATGCCACTCCTCCCCTTTTCATCCCCCAATCCCATTTTAACACATCTAAAGTAACAGAAGCCCAGAACACTGAGCTGCCAGTCCTGCCCCCTCCTACAACAGTCTCACTAATGGCCACAATGTCATAATTTCACATGCCAATCCACACTCTAAGCTCGTCTTATATTTACTGCCGCAGCCTGTCACGCATTTCGTATCAATTTTCTCCTCACTATCCTGTGCCTTTCTCATTTCCCCTTGATTACTTGTTAAAATGGTGTCATAGAAATTATTGGTTTACAAACTCCAGGTTTAATGCCTTAACTGAAAGGTAGCACATCTAATTACAAAACTTCCCACTGCATTTCAAAATTGATGTAAAGCTAATTTTTGACTGATAGAAAGTGAGAGATGGAGCTGATGAAATAGCATAACGTAGACAGTACTCATGTTCAGCCACACTTTCCATAAAACATACCTTTAAAATCACAGCTACTTGATAGGCTCTTGCCCTGTATAAAATTCCAGTAAAGCCGCCTTGGAAGATGCTCAGCTAGTGTAGTCTAAGATCTTTCATCTGTATATCATCACGGTCCTTTAAGTCACTTCTGTTTCAAGGAATTTTGGAAATTTTTGATCATCACCTCAAATAGCTTTCACTTTGAACAAAGTGTGAATAAAGTGCTTTACCGTAATATTGAACTTTTACCTGTTTCAGAATGGCCAAGCACTAGACCAGATTCATTGGTTACTGATATTTTATGGGGAGAAGGAATTAACAGGGGACAGGTTGTCCTGATTAGTTGAAGGTGGAATTGTATTACAAGGAGATTTTCCAAATATGTGACTTTATCCTAACCATATGAGACCTATATCGAAATAGTTTATTTAACAGATTAAACTAAAATAATCTGAACCCTGATTTACTGTATGAACATCAAAATGTAAGAAACTGAAGGTTCAAAATCTGCCAGATATCAAGGATTTGCGAAGAATGAGGAACTGGAAGGAAGTAACTACGTCACAAAAATAGTACCAGAGAAGCTGGTGGAGTTGAAGGGTGATAAATCCCTGGGACCTAATGATCTACAACTCAATGTTTTGCAAGGGCTGCTCATAAAGATAGAGGATGATTTTGTAATTATCTTTCAATGTTCTGTAGTTTCTGGAATTGTTGTCGAGGACTGGTCGGCAGCAAATTTGTTTAAGGAAGGAGAAAGAAAATAGGGAATTACTGCAACTGTTGCCTTGTAGGAAAAATGCTGGAATTTATTACAGGATGTAACCTGGCACTGCCTGCAAGGCGTTTGTACGATCTCCCTGTATCTGCATAGGCTTTCTCTCGGTGCTCTGGCTTCCCCAACCCCTCAAAAATATATGGTCTATTGGGGGGTATAGGCTTGTGCCATGCCTTACTAAAGTCTATGCCTACACACAATATTCTTGGTCACCTCTTCAAAAAGCGCAATCAGATTCATGACACACGATCTCCCACACACAAAGCCATGCTGATTACCTCAAATACTGGGAGTACCATCTTGCAATTTCCACACTACTGACATTAGGCTCACTGGGCTGTTGTTCCCTGGCTTGTCCTTGCCGTACTTTTTAAAATAACAACTGTTCAACTACCCTCCAGTCTTCTATCACTTCAACTGAGGCCAATATAAAAAGAAGACTGTCTTTCGATTTTTAGAATTCCCAACAGTAGGTTGGTTATGGGAGCAGGGGTAATGTTTTAGTTGCAAGTAGTGATTTTTACAGTTTGAGAAAAATGCAGCAGAACTTGGAAGTGTAGGTCTCAAAACAGTATTTTGTCTTCTGATTGAATTCAGAATGCTGCCGCTGTCGGGTCCCAAAGTCTGAGGGATTGGCCTTTCTATACTTATTGACCATACTTGACTTCAAACTATGGTGTAGCTAAGAACACAGGGTCATTAACTGAAGGATCTCTTTCATATACAGGTGTCCTTCGAGGACAGTGTGTTCCGGATTTCAGAGTTTTCCGGATTTCAGAACAAAAGCCAGCTGCCCCGGATTTAAGCCCATCCGAATCGTGTTGCCATATCCACCCCCTTCCAGTCGCGCTGGCGTCTCTCTCTCCCCCCCCCCCCCCACCCGCTCAACCTAGTCGCGCTGCTGTCTCTCTCTCTCTCTCCCTCTGCTGTACCAGCACCAGGAAAAAAATGCCAGTTTTTGGAGCTTTCCAGATTTTAGATGTCCGGATAAAGGATTGTGTACCCGTACTGGTTTCCCCTGCTATCCGAAAGTAGAGCATTCCCATGAAACCTTTTGTAAGCTGAAATGGTGAAAAGCGAAGAAGCAATTACCATTCATTTATATGTGAACATTTTTTGAGCATTTCCCAGTCCCAAAAAATAACCTACCAATTCATACCAAATAACACTTAAACCGTAAAATAACTCTAACATGTATAGTAAAAGCAGGAATTAGACGATAAATACACAGTCTATAAAGTAGAAATAATGTATGGAGAGTGTAGTTTCACTTACCAGAATTGGGAAGACAGCACACTGGAATACTGGGAGGTGATGATGATGTTATGTTAGGCCGAGTTGTCAGGAGGTTGGGGCGGTGGGAGGTACAGGAGAGCGGGGTATAGGAGAGAGCGGAAAAGGGTCGACTACTGTATTAACATCTCTGCCGTCTGAATCCATCAGGGCAGGAAGGTCACTAACGTGTAATGCTGAGTGTAGTTCCCGGGGAAGGAGCTTGGCGTCGCCACTCTCACTGCTAGGGGTGCCCGCTGCCTCTATAACAGCTCATTGGAAAACAAACGCTGAACGCTATTTTCACTTTTTCTTCCGTAAAAGTGAAAATCCTTTTTGAATTTCTTTCGGTTAGTGAAAACAGGTGCTAATGTAGGTCTTTCGTAAAAGTGGGGATATCTGTACTCAGATCCCATTGATGTTATGACCACAAATATGCAATGGCTCAGATTAATAGAGACACATAATGATCTTCCAGGATTCAGGCTACAGGCTTCTTGAAATGCCATTAATGAAGGTCAATGGGATGGAGAGAGGAAGCAGCATTGAAAAAATGCCACTTGAAACACCATATGGATTACACACAAGTGGTGGGACTTTCCAGTTCCCATGCTGCTAATCTGTTGAGAAAATAGCCTCAGAAACTGCAAAAAAGAGTCTTGGGTCCAAAATGACTCTTATTTCAGGTTTCATCAGTCAACTGATTTGTCAACTTGTGAAACAGCAAACAGTCCAGTTGTCCAGATTATCCCAAAGACACCTGCCTATTTTGCCATCCCCATATGGACTGTTCCTAAGAAATCACCAGCTATTTATCAAACAAATGAGAAATATGGATTTGAGAACCTCTTGAGCAGACCTCAGATGGAATGATAAACAGTACAATTTACACGGGATATGCAAATATCTTGCCATCGTCCTCCTGCTTAGTGTATGAACAGATCAAATTTCTGCATTTTGAGGTTTCAATACAAAATGCTTTACTTTTCTGCATTAATATCTCGATTTCTGGTTTTCACGTTAGTTTAATGTTAATTAAATGTATTAATCTAGACATAGGCAAATAGCACAGTAACAGGCCCTTTCAACCCACAAACCCATGCTGCTCAGTTACATCCAAATGGCCTACAACCCTGGTACGATTTGAACAGAGGGAGGAAACCCACGCAGACACTGGGAGGACGGACAAATTCCCGACAGACATCGCCGGATTCAGAATCCTGATTTATTGTCATGAACAAGTCATGAGGTTCAGTGTTTTGGGGCAGCATCATCGAGCGAACATTCATATTATAACCATCTTATGACATTAGTATATAAAAAAATAAAAATAATAGCGGATGAAAAGTAAGGCCATGTGTTTGGTTCATTGATTATTCAGGAATCTGATGGCAGAGGGGAAGAAGCTGAGTGCTTGTCTTTAGGCTCCTGTACCTTTTTCCTGATGGCAGCGGAGTGAAGAGGGCGTGGCCTGAGTGGTGAGGGTCTTTTGAGGATGGAGGCTGCTTTTTTTTTTAAAGACACCGCCTCATGTTGGTGCCCTCGATGGAGTGAAGTCTGGTGCCTGTAATGTCACAGGCCGAGTTAACAACCCTCTGAAGTTTATTCTTGTCCTAAGAGTTGGTGCCTCCATACAAGACAGTGATGTAACCAGCCAGAATTCAAATTCGAACCCCAGTCGTTGGCATCGTAACAGCGTTGTGCTAACTGCTACACTAACCATGCCGCCCCAATTTCCATAACCCTGGCCACCTTCAATAGGTAGTACTGAAGAACTTACACAAGGGAGCTTGTTTACGCCAGTCAACAATAGTCTGAACACCGAAGACCCATTTCTGTATTAAATTGTATTTAATTTGTATCCACATTTGAGGCATTTTGACAAAGTGACAGGCATGGCACCAAGTCGCTTCCCATGTTAGGGTAATCTGTAACAAAATGCTGCAGACCCATAGCCTCAACCCCCAAGCTCTTTAGTCACTTTGAAGCTTAACGTTAGAACGCACATAAGGGCTGGCGGAAGACAATCCGTCACATTGCTCAGCAGTTCTGAGCCACACTTTATTACAACCAAACCATGACAGTATCTGTCCCAAAACATTAATTTCTCTCTAATGTCATCCAATTTAGATTTCCAACAGCAGTTGTTATTTTGCAGTTTATTTTTGCTACATCATCTTCTGCTAATTGGAACACAATGGTCCTTCTGAGTTTATTTTCTTTTAATTCTCACACTGTGAACCATATCAACCAAAATATGTACAAATGTTTCTCATTAAATATACACAGTGACATTTTCTCCCTTTTTTTCCCCCCCTTCCCTCCCTCCCCCCTTCAAAACCAATAAATATTCAACATATACAATAAAACCATAAAACAACATCTTCACACAAGGGAAAAACAAACAAGAAAAATGTGTCATCCACTTTTACACACCTGAGTTTATTGAGCCAAGATTGTTCCTATTAAGGTATATAAACCTTCCTCAGTGGTGACACATCCTGATATCCTGACGAAGAGACCTTCTGAGAATTTTGCAGACGAATCACATATCCTGGCAACTTCTCCACTGGATGCCAGCCAGTAGATTCACTAGTCGGATGAGCCTGCCTTCATGCTCCACATTCCAATCCAGTCAAAAGCTCAAAGACGACAAAGTCCAGTTTTTTTCCCCTAGTGTGATCCCCTTAAAGAGAAGTATTACTTCCAATGCTTCATGTTCTTCCCATGGGATGAGATAATGTACAATAGTTCTCTCTTCCATGACGACAGAGCCAAAAATTCACATAATTTTGTACATCTCCTGCATCGATCTCCAGGCCATTTTTTTGGTATCACTTTCATCTTTTTATGCTCTTTCCCTTCATTAATTTTATGAAATATTATAGTAACAATATACTGACTACAGTTAAATTATGACAGTGTGGCTATCGGCCTCCGCGGTGGAAGAAACATGCTGAAGTTTCAAACCGAGTGCTTTATTGATTCAAACTCACATGCTTAAAAGGTTCACGCTAGTCCCAGCGCTCGTGCGGGGCGGAAGGGACGTCAACTTCCTGCCCGTTGTTTTGCCCCGCATCGAGAGCTCACGAGTATGTCTCTGATTGCGAACTCGACTGCGACTGCTGGCACCGGGTCGCCTGCCGCGTGGACAAGCCGCCACAACCGCCTTGAAATTCAAAATCATCCAACGTTGCTCGACTTGCTTTCCTAGGCTCAGCTGACTTCAAACAATGCAATTTACAAACCTCTCAGGACAGAGTGATTTCAGTGTTACCTCTGGCTGATGTCCAGAATCATGAGATCAAGGAACTTAGCCCAATGTAGAAATAACGGAAAATGATCATTTTGATTGGGACGTACGATAGGTCCCCAACAGTCTGCTTCTTAAAGACACAGCAAACTTAGCAGGAGTACGAAGAAGAGCACAGTGCAGGAGCCTTTAGCCCACCATGTTGGCTGGATACCAATTTGAACCAACTTCCACACCCACAACATTTTACACAACTTATTTTCAATTTTCCATTAATTCAAGTTAAGCGAAAGAAAAGAGGAAAAACAGTAGTCCTATAACAAAGCTACATCTCTCTCTATGCCTTAAGGGGAGTCATAAAAAGCACTGAGCACCATAAGGCACACGTAAACCCAAATCACAAATCATAGACTTTCAGTATAGACAAGAACACTTCATTTTAAATATTGGTGCTTTCTAAAAAGTATAATTTAGTTTCCCAGTAGAATAACAAGGATATCACAGATTTTTAAAAAAACTGAAACATTAAATAAATTGACCAACAACCAATGATGCTAATAAGGTCAAAGAGAGCTCCAAGATTACATTATTAATGGATGGAATTTAAATTTTCTCCTATTTCACAGCCAAGGTCAATGTCAGGATGACAAAGAAGTATTCTTGTGTGCATGTTGAATGTGCTCATATTTCACAACTGCCACAGTCTGACTGACACAGACTAATTGGTCTCATTGCAAAGTCTGAGAATGGGGCATTAAGCAAATCCATTTTTTTCCTGACAGAAGCCCTGAACTCCAAATAAAACATGATGTAATGTTTGCAAAGTACAGCATTAGGATTTAGACTCTGATAGCTTTGTACATAGCCCACAGATGGTAGAATATATAAAAGATCAAAATAAATATCAATAAAACACACAGGTTCCAATACATCAACTAAACTCCTGTAAGCCACCTTTGTGGTATTCGGAAAAGGTTGGAATAACATTTGAAGAATATCCAAAGCAGAAAGGAAATAAAACAGAAATTAGCACTTGTGATTTTGTTGCCTATTTGGATTTTCAGAAGGCCTTTGACACATGAGGCTACGTAACAAGAATATAACAATAAACATACTAGTGTGAGAAGAGCATCGATAGATTGTCAGGAAGGAGAGTTAGAATACAGGGATCATATTCTTGTTGGTTGCCAGTTGCTTGTGGTATTCCACAGGGGTCAGCAATAGGACGACTTATTTTTATGTTGTATATCAATGATTTATGTTCTGGAGTGAATGTGTCATCTGCAAACTTGGCCAGAAATTCAAAGATATAGAGGAGTGGGTGGTGTTGAGGAAACAGGGAAGGCTGTAGAACGACTTTGACATATTAGGAAAATGAGCAGAGAAGTGGCAAATGAAATACAATATTGGAAAGTGTGGGGTGATACACTTCGGTAGAAGATATAAATGGGCAGACTATTTTATAAATGGGGACAAAATTGAAACTTTCCAGATGCAAAGGGACCTGGGAGTTCTCATGCAGGACACACCGATAGGTAAACCTGCAGGTTGGTGAGTCAGTAGTGAAGGCAATGCTGACATTCATTTCAAGATGAATTCAATCCAATTCAAGAGCAGTGATGAAATGTTGAGGCTTTATAGGGCACTGATGAGACTCCACTTTAGAGTACTGTGAGCAGTTTAGGGCTCCTCTTTTAAGAAAGGAAGTGCTGACCTTGGAGCGAGTTCAGAGGATCATAAGGGTGATTTCAGGAATGAAAGGGCCATCATATGAGAAACGTTTGATGGCTCTTGGCCTGGACTCGTTGGAATTTAGGAAAATAAAGGGGAATCTCAATGAAACATTTTGAATGTTGAAAGGTTGGTTCCATCTTAAGTAATCCCTATGCCATAAGTGCTCTGTGATTAGTAAGGGACTGCTTAAGGTGGGATGTGAGTAGGAAGGGAAGGTTGAGAATCACTGCTCGAGACCAAAATATTTTGCTTCAGAAAAATTGTCATTGGTCCATTTCCTTTGGAGTTACGAAACCATGCACATAACGAGTCAATGAGGGACGATTAAAACAGTGGTTTTCAAATTTTTTCTTTCCACCCACATCCCACCTTAAGAAATCCCTTACTAATCACAGAGCACATATGGCATAGGAATTGCTTATGGTGGAATGCGAGTCTAGAGGGGCAGTTTGAAAACCACTGGTCTAGAACAAGAGGGCACAACTTAAAGATTGTAGGACGTCCACCAGAACAGAGACATTTCTTTAGCCAGATGATGGTGAATCTGTGGAATTTGTTGCCACAGAATGGGTGTGGAGGCCAAGTCACCGCGTGTATTTAAGGCAGTGGGGCTGAGTGAGAAAATGGATCAGCTCATGACTGAATGGCAGGGCAGACTCGATGGGTTGAATAGCCTACTTTGCTCCTATGTCTTGTAGCACTTCTGCTTGCCCTAGTAACTTCCCAGTAGGAACCATGCACTGCCTGCTGCCATTTTAGTGATGGCAGTTATAATTTGAATGCCCGTGTTCCTATTCTGCAACCTGTCCCATAAGTGTCTGCCTCAGCATACGAGCCCCTCACAATTGGGCAATCAAGTCAATCATCCAGTCTGCAACCAGAGAGCATTAGCATAGACCTCCAATTGCTGATGAACCCTCCCCCAACTTTTCCCTTTTCCTGTCTCATTTCCTCCAGCTTCTTCCCTTCCTTCTACCCTTAGTCCTCTCTGCCTATCATTTCTCAGCTTTTTGCTCTTCTACCCTCCCACCTAAATCCACCTATAACCTCTTATCTGTTAGCCTGTGCTCCTCTCACTGCCCCTTCCTCCTCCCTCCTCTATTTTATTATTCAGGTGTTTATACATGACAAGGGCCCAGGCCCAAAATGTTGGTTGCCTTTTACTCCCTTTGGTTATTGCATGATCTGTTGAATTTCTCCAGCATGTATGTGCTCTGCACTTCACCACAGTATCTGAAGACTTTCTCATTGAACTCGGGTTCAATCCTGATCTTGAATGCTCACCACGAGGAGTTTACAATGACAATCACAGGGAAATTCCTACAGGTGCTCTGGCTTTATTCTGCACCCAACAATGAAAGGGGTGGTAGGCCAACTGGTCAATTTGAACTGCTCCTACTGTGGAGTAGATGGTCTACAGTTGATGGCTGGTACAAACTTGGAGAGGGGAGGTAAAAAGACAGTTCCATGCTGTACAAATCCATGACCCTGCATATTACTTCTCCAAGACACAGAATACTGGAGGCTGTGGATCGCTCCAGTGAACTAACAAATCAAAATCAATTTTAAAATGAATTTTTTTTTTTTAAACAAGGGCCTTGAACAGTGCATTTGGGCTCAGATGAGAAATAAATTTCTACTGGAAGGTTTACATTTGTCAAAGTTTCGGATGAAAAATTTCCAAAACTATTTACCTGGGCTTTTACTACAAGTTTACAGTTTCAGAGTGCAATGAAAATCTGAGTGAGCAATAATATTCCAAAGGTCTGCAGGAACTCACAGTCTAGGCCAGCCATTCTCAACTTTTTTTTTGGCTATGGGGCCTCCCAGGACTCTGCTCAAAGTTTACAGGCCCCCTTCCCCTGGGAAGCAGTCAAGTTGTGATTTCTTCCATTCTTCTCCCCTACCGACTGCACAAAACAAATGTATGCTATGTGAGGTGAAAAGAAAACAAGGCTTTTTCTTAAGTGAGCTGTGGGCCCCGGGGGGGAGGGGGGGGTCCAAAGGGCCCCCGTTGAGAATGGCTGGTTTAGGCTCCTATGTTAAGCAGAGAGAGAGAGACCACAACAGAGGAGATGAAGCTTTATAAAGCAAGTTAAATAAAGTGAAATGTTTGAACTGTATCAGAATTTTAAAAATGTGTAGCAAATCAGTTGTTAAAGTAAAGTTAATACAGAATTAAATTGTGTTTGTAGGCATTCCCTCAAGTACAAGTACACTATTCGAACAACAAAAATCTTAACATTCAATTTCTGTACAGCATGTTCCACAAAGCACCAATGGGATTTTTGACCAAAATATACCTTTACTGATGCTGGTTGACCAGAGCACCAGAAGAAGGGTGTTGGAAGGACAAATAGAATTCCCTACTCTTCTAAAACCAGTCAGGGTCTGTTGCAGTCACTTGACTGGGTTAATGGACCTTCAATTTCATGTCTCATATGAAAGAGGAGATCTTCCAATACCTTCTTACATCCTACGTAGATCACTTAAAAGTCAATTTTTTTTTTAAAAACTGCAGAGGCTGGAAATCACAAAAAGTTGAAGATGTCCAAATTTGCTTGCAGATTGTATTTCTCAGCTGTAGGTTTGTCTTTGGAATGGTACATACATCCTTCTAACACAGAGGCAAGAATGCCACGGCTAACATCCTATATTCTGAGGATATATGGTATAATAAACCTGAAATAAATCAGTCTTATTCTTTGGCATTACATTTAAATAGGTGCCACACCCATTGCTTTATTGCTCAAGTAGTTCAATGCCCCTTTCAAGTGCACATGCTGATATTTTTAAAAGTTGCAATTTGCTTTATTGCATCAGTGAAATAGAAATAAAAGGCAAATATAAAACAGAGGGGAAGAGTGTGCTTTCTCCATTTGAAAGATAAAGGTTTGCTTCTGAAAGCAGCTGACTGAATCCCATCTGTCAAGGCTCTTACAGCTGTTCAAAGTTGCTCAATCTGAACCTAGTTCCCAGTGGACATCAGCTCCAAACACTGATGTTAACTATGCCTCAATTAGCACAAATAATTCCGTTCAGCTCAGAGAGGTCACAGGACAGTCAATACAGGAAATAAAAGGCCCTTGGTGTTACTGCAGGGATTTCTTTCCAATGTCAAATCAACCTCCAGCAGAGCGACCAGAGAGAAATCGGCGCTAAAGTTAATGCCGCTGATCAGCAAGCTTGATGCTATTAGCGATTGCAAAGTGGAAGAATGTTTAATTTGCTCCCAAGTCAGGTTATTGAAATTCAGCAAATATTTATTCAGATCATTCACTTTTTCAGCTCTCAAAGCAGTCAAGAATGAATCTAGAAACAGTCCCCTGGCTTGGATTTCCTCTCATATGGACATGTTGCAATGGAGCCTGCCATTGTAGAAATTAGACAGATGTCATTTGCATTCAGGAATACCAGCTGGCCACATATTAAAAGACTGCTGAGCACAGGTTGCTTGCCCCTTTGTTTCTACCTTTAAACTACCAGATGAAAAGGAAAGGAGTCAGAGATCCTTTCATTACAAGAGTACATGGTGACCAGTGAAGTAAATACTTTGCAATTTTTAAAGTAATTTTTATACTTTTTGTTTAAAACTATAATTTAATTTTCTTTAAATTCTACTTTCATTCTCTTTCAAGTGCTTAGATTCAAGTTATTTTGGAAATAATTTTGTGATGAGCTTTCTAAATTAAAGAACATTGATTGATCGACAGGGGGGGATGCTGATGGGATGTTTCAATAGACGATAGGTGCTGGGGTCGGCCAATTGGTCCTTCGAGCCAGCACCGCCAATTATCGTATCATTAGCTGATCTTTCCTTTTCAATAACCAATCCCAGCCTTATCCCCGTAACCCTCAACTCCCCTGCCCACAAGAGCCTTATCCAACTCTCTCTTAAATCTATCCAACGAATCTGCCCCCACTACCCTCTGTGGCAATGCATTCCACAGACCCACAACTCTCTCGATCTTTGGCCACTTAAATTTAGAATAAGGGGTTGCCCATTTCAGATGGATAGATTTGCTTCGGGTTGTGAACCTTTGGAATTTTCTACCTCGCACATCCTTGGAAACTGCAGAAAAGAGGGAGGTGGGGTAAGAGCAAGGAATGAGCGCTGAAGCTAAGGCTGGTTTAACCATGATTTCATTGAATGGTCGAAGAGGGTCAAGAGGCTGACTGAGCTACTCCTGGTATGGTTTCTTCTTTGATAATTACAGACCACAGCAATGAAATCTGATAATCCACATTTCCCTGAATCTAATAATGATCGCTAGTTTAAATACAAATGCGGTAACTTCACTGTATATGTGTTAAGCTAAAAGTTCCAATTCTGATGGGGCCTTTAAATGATACTTGGCATCATCTTAAAAACCAAAACCAGAAAATCCCATCAGGCTGAACTCTAATGGATCAAAGTATTTAAGTTTTAAATCTTCAAAAAAAAGTCTTGAAGATGGGAAACGTAGGTGGATAAGATACAAGAGTTCCAGGATACAGTTTTGCCTGGAATGATGACGATGAACTTCAACACATTTGCAGCATTTTCTAACACAACGTGAAAAATATAAAACAATGCTACCAACAACCTGATGCACTCAGCAGATCCAAACAGTTAGAGATGTGTATATAATTTCTGACTTGATGTATCAGAAGCCGAGAGGTGTGGCAATTGGAAATGAGAAAGGAATTGGTGTGATGAAACAAGTCCAACTGAATCTCAGCAACTGTGGATATCCAACTCAGAATTCAATTATGGTTACAGCGCAGGGAGAGCTCAAAAGCTACACATTAGGATGCGGTGCACCATAAGTGCATTCATGGTTTCAAGGCCACATACTGTGTAATCACAATTTGCCTTCAAGTATTGTACTTCGTGGTTCATTTTGATAATATGTGGCAATATAATTTAACAGTAGCTGCAGTTTCTCACTAAAGAGATAAAAAAGACTAAACATGCAAGGCTTCATTGAAATTGTGAAATAAAATTGGCATGGGGGAATTCATACGTCCCTACCTCTTACAGTTAAAGAATTTAAAAAAATTCTTTGAATAACATGGGAGAAGTTGATTCCAGCCATTTAAACCCGGTGCCCAATTACACCCAAATTATCGTGCAACTCAGGTTAATTTGGAGGGTGGGAGGAAACTGGAGCACCTGGGAGAAATCTGCATAGACATGGACATTAGAGTTTTCAAACTGGGCCGCGATGCAACCTGTCCACTGTGCGTATGCAGAAGTTTGATGTTCAACGACAATGGAAAATTTCCTCATACAAGAATGTATGTAGAGACAGTGGTGTGCCTTCATCATGGTTGCCTTAATGTACAGGCTCCAGGAGAGGTCCTTCAAAATTTCAATTCCCAGGAACTTGAAGGTACGAACCCTCTCATGAATGAATGCCGTCCCATGAAGAAGACTGGTGTACAAATTTTTTTAACTATGAAAAATTTCCAGTCAGCATGAGCACATATGGTTAACAGGTGAAAAGAATGCAACGCTCTAAGAACATGAAATCGTAAGAAATAGGAGCAAGCCATCTGGCCCATTGAGCCTGTTTCACCATCTAACATCATGGCTAATTTGTCCCTGAACTCGGTTCCACTTACCCACCTGTTCCCCATAACTTACATCCTCCACTGCTACATTGGGTAGAGTATTCCACAGATTCACTACTGTCTGGGAGAAGGAAATACTCCTCATCAGTCTTAAATCTACTCCTGGAATCTTGAGGCTATGTCCTCTGGTTCTCGTCTGAACTGCCCGTGACAATGACCTCCTTGCTTTTGTCTATTACTTTCATAATTTTATGTTTTTACAAGATACCCCCTCATCCTTCTATATTCCAGTGAGTATAATACAGAGGCTACTCATAAACTAATTAACCCCTCCCCCATTTCCAGAATCCACTTAGTGAACTTTCTCTGCACTGTCAACAAAGCAGGTCAAACAATGATCATACACATTACTTCCAAATGTAAAATATGCCAAGCTGCATATCTCACTGGAAAACCCAGCTCCCAGGCATCCCAAATCAAAACTTGAACAGGTTTAGGTTCACCCAGGTCTGAAATAGTGGGCTGGATCTTGTTGTCCCATGGTTTTGGCATTTGGCTACTTTAACAGACATCAACTCCAAGACCTCTGTGCATGTTCTGTTATTTGGTCCTCCTACCAGACTCTGGTTCCACAGATAATACTATAGCTTTGCAACTCCACTCCATCCTGTCCCACCTGGAGAATGACACCTCATTGACGTGCTTGGTTGGTGTAGAAGATGTCCTGGCTGAGATTCAACAACCCTCTCTGTAACTGGATTCTGGACTTCCTAATGGAAAGACCACAGTCGGCAAGCACTGGCGCATCTCAGGGCTGTGTGCTCAGCCTTTTATTGTTTGCGCTACGGACCCACAGCTGCAACGCCAGATCGAGCTCAAAGAGTCATCAAGTTTGCAGACGACATGACAGTAGTTGGCCTCATCAGCAACAACTGTGAGTCAAGCGACAGAGAAGAGGTGGAAAATCTCGTGAAATGATGCGAGAATAATAACCCGAGTCTCAAGGTGGACAAGAGACGATTGTTGGCTCCAGGAGGACCAGGAATGACCACTCTCCACTACACATTACTAACTCGATAGTGAAAAGAGTAGAAAGCATCACGTTTCTCAGATTTCACTTAAGAAGTGATGTATTCTGGACACAAAACATCTCCTCACTGGTCAGAAAGGCACAACAGTGACTGTACTTCCTGAGGCATCCGAGGTGGACAAGACTACAGGTCTATTGAGAGCATCCTGGCCAGCTGCATCAGTGTAGTAGGGTTGCAGATGTTATGAGCTTCTGTTTTAGTAAAATGGGATTATCTCTGTAAGGGATAGTGTGAACAGGAGGGACTGAACGGTCACATTTAACATTTCACACAAGCACAAGTCACAGCCCAGCGATAATTCGATACATTGGAAGAACTAAGGGAAGGTTTTTCACCGTCTGTTCCAGATTCGTTACATTTGCAAAGACACGGTGATTTTGCAGGGGAGAACCATTCTGACGGCTGGAAGGAAAACAGCTTTTTGAAGCAGCTCTTGTGGCCGCCCATTCTGTGGAATTCAGAGCAAAGCATGTTCTGGGAATGACTGGACCTTTTCGGTGGATTGACCTGTGCCAGGAGGGTCTTTTTGGGAATAAAGTGCTTCATTTTGATTGTGACCAACAGTGGAGGTGACTTCATTTTAAATGTGACTAGCAGTGAAGTTACTTGGAGAGACCGGTGCCAGGGTCTTGGAAGCTTCGTGGAGGCCACCCAGTTCGAGTCCTTCCTAGAGGAGTGTTATGACCACAGCTCATGTGGATGGACATTTCTTCAAAGGTAACGCAAGAATTCGTGAATCTGTAGCAGCCCCAGCTCCAGTCTCCCCATCAGTTCAACATTAATTCTGGACACCAAATTTCAAAAGGCCGGCGCTTCATCACTGAATTAAAAAGACTGAACTTTGAAGTAACTTTCTAGATTTTGGCCTGGACTGTAATAGTTTGGATATATCACACACATACACTAGACATCTGCACATAGCTGGGGATAGATTTAGAGATAAGGATAGTTTAAGAGTTAAGACTAAGAAATAAAATTAGTGTTTTAAAATGGAACACTGTCTGGTTCATTGTCTATTGCTGCTTGTTACCTACAGTTCGTAATACAGTACAACATCAAATTGGAGGTCAATCCACAGGACCATAAGAGCGGCAGAGATCACTGGGATTCCCATCCCCCACCACTGGGATCGTTGTCTAAAGACGATTCACAAAATCCACAAGAACCCCTGACACCCCGCTCAGAGCATCTTTTAGCTCAAAGAGTCAAGGAGAATCAGAGCCAGAACCACCAGGCTGAGAAACAGCTTCGTCCCACAGGCAGTGAGACTGGTGAACTCGTACAAACCCTCTGTGACTCAACTCTTTATTAAACAATAATATTTATTTATTTTAATATTTGTACATGAGCATTGTGCTTACGTATCATTAGTCTGTATGTGTGTTGCAGTGTGCTGCACTGAGGACCGGAGAAGGTAGTACAAGTAAAACGAGAGGGCATGGTTTAAGATTGAAGGGGGAAAATTATAAGAGGAACATGAGGGGAAATTTCTTTACGCAAAGGGTGGTGGGGATGTGGAATGAGCTTCCGGCAGACGTGGTCGAGGCGGGATCATTGGTTACATTTAAAGATAGACTGGATAGTTACATGGAGAGGAGAGGACTGGAGGGGTATGGACCGGGTGCTGGTCAGTGGGACTAGGAGGGTGGGAATTTGTTACGGCATGGACTAGTAGGGCCGAACTGGCCTGTTCTGTGCTGTAAGTGGTTATATGGTTATGGTTAAGTACAACCCGATGAAAAAGTAATCAAATGATAAATTAACTTGAACTATTACTAAAGACATTTGCTTCACATTATGCCTCTTAGTCTGCGCCAAGTCAATTAATTTTGTTTAATTATTTCATTTCAATATTTTTTCATTACTGATGTTTTAAATGAATATTCTTTAAACAAAATTAATTTACTTTTAGATGAAAAATGTCAAAAGTACCAACTTTGAATTCAAAACAGTGTGAATCAAGTCCCACCAGAAAAATAATTGGTTCCCGTTCAAAGAAGTACAATCAAAATCGCTGAAAATGGAGAAAGTATTGAAATTAAACATTAAGATGAAAGATTAGGGGTCTCCCTTCTATTGCAAGATGAATAAAAATAAAATGTTGTCTTTTTCTCTCTCTGCAGAACCATGCTGGTACAAAATGGCTCCCGTTTGCAATACTTAATGCTTATAACATACAGCTCTTTGAAGCATTTCATTGTGATATGGTCATTTGAGGCAACTATTATTATACCTCATTCTATCTAGATTTTATCTTTTTAATCCATTTCAATTTTCAGTCCCAGCAGACTTTATTTCCTAATTTAATCTCATGCTGCAAGATCGCTGATTACATTCGCAAGCTCCACTGTGCTTGAACCATTTAACAACAGCTATAATAAAGCAATGTTGAAGAGAATAAACCAGTAGACTAACTCAGATCATGTTCTTCCCCACAGACAGAAGGCGACTGTACAAATGCATTAAGCTCGGCTGCCCGAAGTAAAATTTGTTTCTTTTGCATACACAATTTGAAGCTCACCCATTCTTGGCACTTATTAATCACTAAACGTTTTGACTTGGAAAGACGACGGGCTGGAGGTTTTGTCACAGCTCAGCAGACACAACCGATGACACCAGTGTAATGAATCAGTATTCATCCCGGAAATGGTTCAAACTGAAATATGAAATTCTCCAAAAATACCTGCTTCATTTGATGTAGAGTAGGATACAAGGAACCCTCGACCAGAGATGTGAATCCCACTCATAAACTGAACGGTGACTTCATTACTCTCTGATTCTATAACTTTCTCCCGCTGAAGTCCAGTTCCACAATATTTACCTGCAAAATAACATAAATAAAAAGCTTATGTTAAAATATAATATGGAGGAAAAGCAAGAAGGCTCATGGTACAAGTATATACAAGTTAAGCAAGATCACAATATTTTAAACGGATCAAAAAAATTATTGACTTCCTTCTACACAAAGTTCTTCATAGCTCTGAATTGAATCCAATCTCCCACTCAAGTTAAAACGACTTCAAGATATTTTGCTGCAAGGCCTTCCACAGAATTTGAGTGACTTGACATAAAAATACACCTACCAAAACACTGGTTATTATAAGGAATCATATATAAATTTTATCTTCCCCAGCTTGTGTTCAACGACTCAATGTGGTACGGGTACTGAATGAAAAACATCAGATGTTTCATTATGGCCAGCTGCCCACTCTGAATCCATAGAACCATAGAACCAGGCCCCTTCAGTCCTTCTGGTCTGTGCTGAACCATTTATTTTGCTTTGTCCCACTGACCTGCATCCAGTCCATAGCCCTCCATACCTCTCCCATCCATGCACCTGTCCAAATTCTTCTCAAATGTTTAAAATTGAGCCTACATTCACCACCTCAGCTGGCAGCTCGTTCCACACTCCCACCACTCTCTGTTTCCCCTCACATTCCCCCTAAATTTTTCCCCTTTCACTCTTAACTCATGTCCTCTGGTTTGTATCTCACCTTCCCTCAGTGGAAAAAGCCTATCCACATTTACTCTGTCAATCCTTCTCATAATTCTAAATACCTCTATCAAATCTCCCTTCATTCTTCTACAATCCAAGGAATGAAGTCCTAACCTGTTTAACCATTCCCTCTAACTCAGTTCCTGAAGTCTGGGCAATATCATAATAAATATTCTCTGCAATCTTTCTATCTTATTGATATGTTTCCTATGGTTTGGTGACCAAAACTGCACACAATACTCCAAATTTGGCCTCACCAATGTCTTATACAACTTCACCACAACATCCCCAACTCCTGTACTCAGTACAGAATTTCCAAAACTTACAACAAAATCCCACTACTAGACATATCTTCCCCTCTTCTCCCCCACCCCCCGCCTTTCGTAGGGTCCGCTCCCTCCATGACTCCCTTGTACATCCATCCCTCCCTTCCAATCCCTCCCCCCATCCCCACCTAACCCTGGCCACAGGAGGAGCCACACTTGCATCCTCACCTCACACCTCTTCCCTCACCCCAGTCCAGGGGCCCAACAAGTCCTTTCAAGTGAAGCAACACTTCACTTGTCTAATCCGCAGGATTGATTTACTGCATCCGGTGCTCTCTTTGTGGACTTCCCTACATCGGAGACTGGGAGATTGCTTCACTAAGCACCTTCGCTCTGTCCGGACCAGTGACAGGGACCTCCCAATGGCCAACTACTTCAATTCTGTATCCCATTCCCCTGCCTATTCATGGCCTCATGTACTATCCCACCAAGACCACCCGCAAATTGGAGGGACAAAACCTGATTTTCCAATTGGGCACTCTCAATCTGGGTGATCGACTTCTCCGGTTCCTACTAACCTGCTCTCCCTTCTTCCCTTCCCCTGATTTTTCCCTCTCTATTTACCTACCCATCCCTCTCCCCTTTCTTATTGTTGTGCACTCCCTCCCTTCTTCACCTATTACCTCCTGTCTTTGCAACCATACTCCTCCCCCTTATCTTTTCATTCAGATGCCTGCTGATATTTTCCAGACCTTGATGAAGGGCTCAAGCCCAAAACGTTGGTTATCTATTTTTATCTTTGCTCTATAAAAGACAGTTTGACCTGCTGAGTTTTTACTGTGCTTTAGTATAAGTAGTTATCAAATGAACACTGCAGACTTTCTTTAATATGGAGCCTATGGGTGATGGGTGGAAATGTGAGATTAAATGGATTGATTTTACTTGGACTTATAGCTAAATGCCTGGCTTTGTACTTTAACCAATTATGACTCTTGAATTCACAAATCTAATGACATCGGGCAGCCAGGACGATAGTGCATGGACCTCTCAGAAAGTTTGGGAACATCAGACCTTTTGAATCCTTCCCAAGTAAAAGTTGGGTGTCATTGTGAGACCTTTTTTGCATAATCCAAACATTTGATAGGATCTGAAATTTCATTAAAGAGATCCTTAATGTGTCTATCAAATTCATCTCTCTCTTGTTCCTTTTCCACTGGCATCCTGTCCCAGGAATTAACTGGGAATTTACTGGGTCAGGGTCCAAATGCCGGCGTCAAATGATGTCATTTCACACCAGGGATTAACCACCTCAACTCCTATTCACATCCCTGGCTTTTGCTGACGCCGGCGCGCTGATAAAACCAGTGGAAAAGGGACAACAGAAAGTCACCTGTTTCCAGTTGAAGATAGAACACTCCAATCCCCGGGGGTGAGTTGTGTTCAGTGGAAAAGCAATTAGTGTCCAGGTTAAGGGTGGCCCAGTGGAAATAGCACAAAGGGATTCCTATCCCAGGACACTGCACAGCCAATTAACTGGGATGCCAGTGGAAAAGGGGCTTCCGGTTTAGCACTGATATTAACTTGCATTTTTATTGATGTGAAAGACTCCTGCCCACAACATACAAAATATTTAGCCAATGAAGTACTTTAAGAGTGTTGATGTTGTATATTTTTTTTTTTTTTTTTTTAAAAAACAGTTTTGATGACATTGAAAATATATTTGACATCTGTTTACATTGCACTTGGCTGGAAACCTATATAGCCCAGGGCATTAAGTTTTAGTAACAGGCTCTATGCATTTTTGGTTTGATAACTTTCAATGGGTAGTTTCGAGAGGGTCAAATGTGCCTATGTTATGGTTATGTTTGAAGACACCAGGAGACAGCACTTTTGGATTTGCAAAGAATAGATTTCTAATGGATTTGCCAGACATCGCTGTATGTTTGAAAGTGAGAGCAGATGGATAGTGGACCAACGGGTACAATGGGAAGGATTCACAGGGCTTGGATTGTAATTGGAAAAGACAAGGTAATTCACCTAAGTAATGAACATTCAGGTTCAGAAGGGCACTGCAAGGACCAGGTTCTCTCCGAGCATCCAACAACAGGTGTTCCTGAGCCACATTGAGCAGGTACTCCGGCAC
This sequence comes from Narcine bancroftii, assembly GCF_036971445.1. NCBI lineage: Eukaryota > Metazoa > Chordata > Chondrichthyes > Torpediniformes > Narcinidae > Narcine > Narcine bancroftii. The sequence goes on along the minus strand of NC_091475.1, from coordinate 6,541,222 downwards.
TGCTCCAGAATGATCACTGCTCAGAGCGCAACACTTTTGAGTGCACCTCAATATGGAAATTATGTCATGGGACTCACAAAAAGTGCCCAATTAAATTTTAAGAATGAAACAAAAGGATCTATTCAGGTCCTCCTCGGGCGACGATTGTCCAAGTAATTGATTCATTCACTCACTCACGACCGAGTCAGTGAGACCTGTTGGCAGCCGCTTTTCTGCCACAGCTATTCTGGTGATCCTCTCGTATGTGCTATTTGTGTTCATTGCTGTTTTATGAACAATTTTCAGGAACTGAACCCTGAGGAAAACTGGGAACTTCTGATACTGTGAGAAGCAAATGTCAATTGAACAATGAACATGCGAAGCAGCAAAATGCAACGGAATTTCTTGGCAGGTACATCTTGTGCTTTCAAAAATACCTCTGAGTGAAAGTGTTCAGACAGTTAATTATGTCCGATACATATTGCATATGTTATTTTTTGGTTAGTCAAGTATTAATAGATCATGTTTTGCTTACCAATTTCACTTCTGCTTGGACCAATCCCATTGTAAAGTCTTAAGTAACTCAAGTGACAAGAGGTAGAATTTTCAATATCAAAGTCTCCAAATTTAAAAATAATTCTCTGGCTGGGCTTCACCCAGATCTCCCATTCACAAACAGTGTTATTGGGATATGTTTGCGGATAATTTATTGATGTAAATGTTCCACTCTCTGGTCCAAGAACAGTGTACCCACAACCATCACCTGAAAAGAAACAAAGATTAAATGTTCTAACATGCAAATTACAAAACATTGAAAACTCAACACATCACGCGATACAAGCTCCCTCAGCACATTAATATTTGATCAAATATGAAGACACTAGTGGGAGAGCCATGAACGCAACTCAACATCATCGTGAATTCTCAGCATCATGCAGTAAAAAAAAACAATTGTCCCCTAACTGTGCAAAGTGCATTAGCCAGTCTTTGCTCACTGACAGCGCTCTGGGTGTATTGATCGATATTCAATCATTCAACAATATCACTGAGGGCAGATTATCTATCCCATCTTTATGGGGACATATGCAAATTCTCTATGCCCAAGATAAATTTTATTGATAATATTCCATCTGGTATAGCGAGAAGGCAACATCATCCCCTCCACGCTGTGCCTCAACACAAGGGTCTATATGCTTAGTCCTGTGCTCTATTTCCTGTACACTCTTGACTGTGGAGCCAAATTTGGCTTCAACACAAATCAACAAATCTGCTGACTACATCACCATTGTTGGACCAATAATTGGACACGACGAGTCAGAACACAGGATGGAGAATGAGAATCTGGTTGGGCGGTGCCAGAACAACAACCGTGCTCTCCAAATTACAGAGGCCAACCCTTTACTTTCTGAGGAGATTTGACACTTTTACACATCCGCTGAAGAGCAGAAAATCGCCGGAAACTCTCTGCTCTGGTGGCAGTGTAAAAATATCGAGGTGGAATTTATTATGTAAATTCCATCCCGTAATTTTTCCACAGGGACCCCTACACATTTTTACGGAGTGGCTGCAGTGTAAATTGACCACAGCCACTCCGTAAGAAACAGGCCTAATGACTATGACGCTTCCCCTCCGACGATCTCCGCAACACAGGAAGGCTATGTAAAAATGCCCCTGTAAACGACCACATTGGGACACACTGGAGGGAAGTATGCTAATTTTTGTTTTGGAATAATTTCAGTTTGTGTGTAAAAATCTCATTTGATTACTCTGTCAAACATCTACAGGTGCACTGTGAAAAGCGCACCGTGAAAAGTGCACTGACTGGTTGCATCAGACCCCATTTTGTTCATTTTAATAACCAGGAATTGGGAAGGCTGCGGAAGGTAGCAAACATAGCTAGGTCCATCACATGCCCACCCACTTAAGACATCTATGTGAAATGCTGCCTCAAGAAGGCAGCCAACATCATAAAGGACCCGCATCACCCAGATCAAAACCTCTTCTCATTGTTTTTTAGAACAGCAATGTTGGAAAAAATCTGTGAAAATTTTAACGTAAATTAATGACTCACCTTGTGGTCATTAATACTGCACCCCTTAAGTTCCTGTGCACGTTAGTCCCGGTGCTTTTACATGGAGCAACGTGGCCTGAGTCATCAACTGGATGTCAAATTCATGAGGTGAGTTTTGCAGTGCGATTTAGACTGCAGGCTTCCCCCCCCCCCCCAAAAAAACTAGTCGGGGTCCTGCAGAATAAATTGCGGTGCAGGAATTGACTAAAAATTCCTGCACTTTCCTTTTTCGACTGCCCGGGTAACAGCAAACTCCGTTGATTGTGCGTTACACGCCTACAGTCTAAAAATCTTAATTGATACCATTAGAAAGGTACAGAAGCCTGAAGAGCAGCACGTCTCAGGTCAAAAACACTTTCCAACAGCAATCAAGCTCTTGTACCTCCTTTTGTTACCCTATTCATGTACTGCTCCAACATCACTGAAGGGCTGTTTGCACTATTGCAAACTCGGTATTTTTTTTACACCTGGATAACTGAATATTTATATCTTTGTTTTTCATTCAATTATATATACTATTGTAATCAATTTTTTTAAAGAAAGTACCTGTTTGGCTGGTAAGAATTTTGGTGCACATGTACATTGTCCAATGTAAATAATAAACCCATGATCATTAAGTTATGATTTGAATTTGTCAGTTTGGATTTGCTGGAATGTTTCAACCATCAAATGTGCCACTCAAATGTTCCAAAAGTGTCAATGAACAAGTTTTTACTTAATCTTCATCTCTCTGCAATATTTCCTCTGTATTTAGTAGTGATAAATCTATAAAATCAAAAAATTTCTTCAAATTGTTTTTAAACAATATTGCACATTTTTCTTACTGAGGTGTTGTGGACAATGAGGTAGATTACCGTAGATTAAAAGGTGATTTAGGAAGGCTGGAGGTGTGGGCTGAGAAATGGCTGATGGAATACAGATAAATGTGAGGTGCTGCATTTTGGAAAGGCAAATTTAAATAGGTCATATACATTGAATGGTAGACAATTGAGGAGTGCAGAGCAACAAAGGGATTTAGGAGTTATGGTAAATAGTACCCTCAAGGCTGATACTCAGGTAGATGGTGTGGTGAAGAAGGCATTTGGAATGTTGGCCTTCATAAATCGGAGTATTGAATTCAAGAGTAGGGAGGTTATGATGAAATTGTACAAGGCATTGGTGAGGCCAAATTTGGAGTACTGTGTACAGTTTTGGTCACCAAATTATAGGAAAGATATAAACAAAATAGAGAGAGTGCAGAGAAGGTTCACGAGAATGTTGACAGGATTTCAGGGTCTGAGTTACAGGGAAAGGTTGTGCAGACTGGGGCTTTTTTCTCTGGAGCGTAGAAGACTGAGAGGGGACTTGATAGAGGTGTTTAAGATTTTAAAAGGGACAGAGAGTAAATGTAGATAGGCTTTTTCAATTAAGAAAGGGGGAGATTCAAACTAGAGGACATGGTTTAAGATTGAAGGGGGAAAATTATAAGGGGAACATGAGGGGAAATTTCTTTACGCAGAGGGTGGTGGGGATGTGGAATGAGCTTCCGGCAGACGTGGTCGAGGCGGGATCATTGGTTACATTTAAGGAAAGACTGGATCGTTACATGGATAGGAGGGGACTAGAGGGGTATGGACCGGGTGCTGGTCAGTGGGACTAGGAGGGTGAGGATTTGCTACGGCATGGACTAGTAGGGCCGAACTGGCCTGTTCTGTGCTGTAAGTGGTTATATGGTGTTACAGGCACTGAGCTCTTTCAAGAACCCAGAAAACTCACCAAATTAAACATCTCCACAAGTGCTAAAAAAAAACTTCCCCAATTGGGATTTTTTCAATCCCAGCAAGTTTTTTTTAAAATTAGAATGCAACTCAGTAGTAAGAGATATGTTTTCTTAAGCACATATTGGACTAACGTCATCTTTATCTAAAATCGCTGTCGATTTCCTTTACTGCACGCTATTATTCCAGAAGTGTACATTTGATTTTGTAATTTGATATTGCAGTTCCTTGATAATTACCATCTAAAATTTAAGGATTGAAGGGTGTCTGCTCAGAATAGAGATATGGAATTTGTTGCCACAGACTGTTTTGGAGGTGTATTTAAGGCAGAGATGATCGGTTCTTGATTAGCCAGGGCATCAAAGGTTATGGGGAGAAGGCCGGGCAGTGGGGCTGAGTGGGGAAATGGATCAGCTCATGATTAAATGGTGGGGCAGACTCGATGGGCTGAATAGCCTATTACTGCTCCTATGTGGCCTAAGAAACTAATTAAATGAAAGGGGCCCATGAACTCTGAGCAGAGTCCAAAGAAGGCCATAGCCAAAAAAAAAGGTTAAGAGTGGCTGGTCTCAATCTTGGAATTCCCTCCCAGACAACATTATACCAGTACCTGCACTAGCAGATCAGCAGGCACCTCAAGGACAATTATCGGTGGACAATAAATGCTGACCATATCAGTGATGCCACATCCAAAAATATGAATAAAATCTTACTAGAATGAATACTTTGTAGACACTGTGGACATTGCTCAAGCCACACTACTTCCCGTTCCACCAACTTCCTGCCCCAGCATGTCCAAAGTGTGAACAAAACACAGCTAAAAAAGTGTTTTAAAAATTATGGGCCAACAAGACTTTTACGCCCAAGTTAAGAGAATATTACAAAAAATAAAAAGTGTTGATGATAGGGCTGACCTCAGTGGAGTTGGGTCGCAGAAAATTCATAGATGTTGTCACAGAAACAAGTTACAAGTGGACTGGAATAAACTTCATAACCGGGCATACATGTAGAAAGTTGAAATTACTGTAGTCGATGCCACTGTTATACAGGAATAAATACGTTGGCAGGATTTAATATTTAACGGAAAGAAAACAACACGCATGAAAAATAAATGACCTAGGAATCCTGATAGGTGATGAATTTGTTTTTGTCCAAAGGTCTCAAAGGTAGTGAGCATATTTGCTACTAAGGTACATTAAAACATTATTCTGAGCCAAAACATTGGACACTTCCTTACTTGGAAAGCAGTCTTTTCCCCTTTGGCTTGGCTTCGCGGACGAAGATTTATGGAGGGGGTAAAAAGTCCACGTCAGCTGCAGGCTCGTTTGTGGCTGACCAGTCCGATGCGGGACAGGCAGACACGATTGCAGCGGTTGCAAGGGAAAATTGGTTGGTTGGGGTTGGGTTTTTCCTCCTTTGCCTTTTGTCAGTGAGGTGGGCTCTGCGGTCTTCTTCAAAGGAGGCTGCTGCCCGCCAAACTGTGAGGCGCCAAGATGCACGGTTTGAGGCGTTATCAGCCCACTGGCGGTGGTCAATGTGGCAGGCACCAAGAGATTTCTTTAGGCAGTCCCTGTACCTTTTCTTTGGTGCAGTATTATCCTATTCAAAGGACAACGGGGATATTGCAGTGATAGGACAAACACAAATGTTACTGGAATGACAGGTGATCAATGAAATATATGAGGATTAATTATATTGCTAGGTGTAAAAAAACGTTGCTTTTAAGAGTCTGCAGGGCGAGATAATGGGAGATCTAGCAGCAAAAATAAAAAGATCTGCTGGAAAAACTAGGAGGTCGAGCAGCATCAGTGGAATAAAAAAACGAATGGTTGGTTTAAGATGACAACCCTTCATCAGGGCTGATGTTACTCGATTTGTTGAGTTCCTCCAGTAGATTTTTTGCTCCAGATTCTAGCATCAGTCTCCTGTCATGATGAATATGGTAAAGCAGCTTATTTCAGATTGTCGTAACAGAACTGGAGCACAATGATTCAAAAGGGTAAATTCAAAATAGGTAGAAACAGTTTGAAAACCACGGTTTTAATCGTGCCTCATTGACTCGTTATGTGCACGGTTTCAGAACTCCAAAGGAAATGGGCCAATGACCATTTTTCTCAAGCGAAATATTTCAGTAACAATTGGGTCTGGAGCAGTGATTCTCAACCTCCCCTTCCCACTCCCATACCAACTTAAGCCATCCCTTACTAATCACAGAGCACCGATGGTCTAGGGATTCCTTAAAGTGGGATGTGAGTGGAAAGAAAAAGGTGGAGAGCCACTGGGTCAGACAGTGCACTTTATATGGCAAAGATAAAGATACATACCTTAGCTATATAAAGTACACTGTTTGACCCGTTGGCTGAAGGACTCAAGCCTGAAACGTTGGTGATGTCTCTTTACCTTTGCTACAAAAAGGCAGTTTGACCTGCTGAGTTTCTCCAGCATTTGTGTGCTTTTTCACTTAACCAGGGTCCTGTGTTTTACCCCTTGCACTGCATGCCTTTATGAATAAAATCTAGTTTTATTAAAAATCAGTTTTTACTAGGTAGTCTCCTCAATGACTTGATTTCAACTCCACGGTTGAAACCCTGGCATCACCTACACCAGATGAAAATAAGTGTTTAACGACTTAGAATAAAGCTGTACCGTTTCAAGCAATGTCTATCCTGTTGCTGGTTTCTGGAAGATAAATGAGTCACGTGCATGATCCCTAGAGCTGAATAGCTGGCTCACTCTTTAAAAAATGGCAGCTGCAGTGTATCCCTTCAATAAAAATAATATATTTAGCAAAATGCAGGGGCTGTTTAATAAGCCATTTGCGGTCATGTGGAGTACCTCTTATTTAATAAGATACTTCACATGGACAATTTTGATATAATTGTACTGGGTGTGCCACAGTTGGAATGACGTTTAAGGCAGATACTTATTTCTCCCCAAGTTCCAAATATGACCCAAGTGAATCAAAGCGGTAAACATCTGTTTTAATCAGAAGCAAAAAAAAATCCATTCATTTTCAAACAGTCAGGGGCAGATATTGTGTTTTCTCCTCACACTGGAGTGACTGAAACCCCGAGATGCTCTTCGTGGATGTTTATTTTTCCACCACCAAATGAGAAGAAAAGTTGGCTCGGTTGCAAAACATATAGCTTGCTTTTCAGTCGAGATTAGATAATGACAGTTTTATGTCACAGAAAGTTCCAAGCAGCTTTATGGGGTGGGGGGGGGGGGGGGGGGGGAGTGATGTTGAACATAAATGGATATTGTGGAACATGAGGGAATATTAAGTTGTTGGTCAAAAAGGAAAATTTTTTAAAAATGTTAAAAAGAGCATACAAGATATTAAGGGAGGGATTTCCAGAATGTGGGGACAAGACAGTTGAATGGCTACCCACTGATAATGAAGCAGAGGAAATTGGGGCCACCTATTATGTGTTATGGTCATGACAACACATATTTGAATGCAAACATGCAGATATTTAGGCAAGTACATTTAGGGAGGGTAGGTAGTCAGCCAGGAGTATTGAAATAATGGCTAGCAAGGCAGAAACTGGGTTTCATACGCAGACCAAGTTAATTAAACCAGCACATGCTGGCAATCCAAGAGAGCTCAGCAGAAAATTGTTAACATTTTTGCCCTGCTCCTCCCACCCTGAAGAAACAATCTTAATGGTTACTGCATTGTTTGCATTCCTTTTCCTCACCTGACGCTCTTTCTTCACATCCATATAGCAAACCCTATTTCTGACTGCCACCCATGTTAAACTCTATTTATCGACTACAGGTCAGCCTTCAACACATAGTCGCAAGCAAATTCATCCCCAATCTCCAAGGCCTCCCACCTACAACTGGGTCCTTCCCTTCAAAACCTGCAAACCACAAGAATTAATGGCACCTACCCTATGATGGGAATGCTTCATGCTCAGCCCGGACGATACTCCCTGGACACCCATGACCCTGGCAAAATACTGCTCTAACCCCATCGTTAAGTTTGCAGGTGACACCACTGATCTCAATGACCAGACATACAGGCAAGAGTTGGAGGGTCTCATGACATGGTGCCAGAATAATAATCTCTTCTTCAATGTCAGCAAAACAAAGGAGCTGATCATGTGTGGTTGGAGGGGTGGGGTAGGGGTGGGGGGGGAAAGGACATGTCCCTTCATGTATCAAAAGTGGTCAGGAGGAGATAGTGGAAAGATTCAAGTTCTTCGGAGTAAATATCACAAACAATCTTGTCCTGCTCCAACCACAATAATGGAGCAGCCAAGGAAGCGCACCAACGACACTACTTTCTCTCAAGCCTCGGGAAATTTGTCATGTCAAGTTCTCTTACCAATTTACCAGATGAACCGTAGAAAGTATTCTGTCTGGATGAAATGAATGAGACTATTGAAAATGAAGATTTTTAAAAAATATATGCATATCATGCTCCCTCTCTCTGAACAAATAAATTTTCCCTCTATCCATAAGCAAATTTTTCACTCAATAGAAAATTAAACTTAAGAAAAATAAACTGGTGCATTTATCAATAAATGAAAACAATATTTTCCATATTGCCTTATATAATTACCATTGTTTGATTATTCAGACATTTTTCAAAACAAAAAATTCAAAAACCATCCTGGCATATTGCTGCATCATTGATTCACAGAACATGAACAGTGCACGTCCTTCAGGCAATTATTTTATAATGCATTCTCTTTAGATTTATTCACTGGGTGGTGCAGTCTGACATAGTAACATTGTAAATTAATCCTTTCTTTCAACTTTGACAAACTGATAAAATAACCTCAGCTTGCAAATCCCAATTCTGGACTGAAATGAAGTCAGTACTATATATTGAAAAAGATGAATTTACTTAAAATGCACAATCCAAAGAGGATTTTCCAAGACTTGTTTCTGAAATAATTCCTTGCTGTTACCACAGAAACTGGTGGATAGAATGCCTGCAAGGATAGAATCGTCTGGATGGGGAAATTTTTTTTTTTTACCAAAGCCAGTACAATTGCAAAACTGCACAGTACTCCTAGCAATAAGAAACCTTTAACATTTTTACATTTGGGAATCATATATTAGTAATGTAGCAATCTCAGGTACACAGGTGATTATAAATGTATTGAAAGCAGCCAGTCATAGCTGGAACAATGAACCCGTCTAAATGGAGATCAGATGATAAACCAATAACGTGGAACTAACAGATATTTTCCCTAAAAATAAACTCTATTCACAATAAAACGACATACAAATGAAAAGTCTTTTCACATCCTTGATGTCATTATTTATTAATACATTCCATTACTGTAACACTAATTCTCTAATTTGTTATGCATGTTGCATAACACTGTTATGCCCCCTTGTAGTTAGGCCCATCCCCTCCACCAATTGTTTGAGGGGCTTCCCCTCCAGTCTCTTCCCCTCAGTACCTGGCAGCAGAAGGATCCTAGACTGGTCCTTTGCCACACCGCCCTCGCATTGGCTGTGCCAAGCCTCAGTGCATCCCTCAGCACGTTCTCCTGCAGCCTGGAATGTGCCAGTCAGCAACATTCCCTCACCGACAAGTTCCATTCAACATTTCCATCTGGTTGCTTGTGCCTTACTGACCTATGCCCTCCCTGACTGAATACTTCAGAATCATGGTGTGTAAAAATGTTTTTCAAATAAACAATGGTTGATTTGGCCAAGTGTTTTGCATCTAAACATTTTGTTACTGATTGTGACACAACCATACCCTTGAGACTGTTACATTTAATTTGTTCTGAAGTTCTAAATGGCGAATTAGGTGAAAAGGATCCAAGTATGTAAAATGTATAGTAACTAAACAATTACAATATTAGTTAAATTTGAAGTTTTCTGCACATGTAATGGCAGATGTTAAGCCTTTCCTCTAACCATCCAGAACGTTTAGAAATATACAATAATGTTTTCCTCTGTAGCTTAATAATCCAATCAGTTTAATATAAAATAATGATCTGTGTTTCTGTATTATTTTCTTTCTTTAATTGTCGATTAAAAGTTCACAACCAGCTCAGAAACATGGACGCGAGCTAAACCTGAAGATTTCACAAAGATCTTTCTCAAAGTCATTATCTTTCTTTGCTATCAGTGCCTGTGCCAGAACCTAACTCTTGCATCTCTCCCACAGCAGCACATTCCTTCACTTTTTTTCTTTTGTGCTCGATTTGAAAACTAACGATCTTACCTACAGAAACTTGCAGAACAAAGTAACATGGATATTAAAAAAACAATCTGGTTAATGACAAAGCAACACTTGTTCTCCAGTTAAGAGATCATTTTAGGGCAATGAACGACGCAGATTTTAAAAAATGTATTAGAAAACTGAACTGCTGGAACACAGTGTGCAATTTCATTACTTGTCCACATAGTTTGCCACCAAGTTAATTATCCTTGCAACTTAAATACTGAACATGAGCAAGTGGAGTGCAGCTGTTCCCCAAGCTCTCTCAAAACTGTGTTGGGGACAGCAGGAATAGTAAAGAGCAGACTTCATGGAGTTGAATTTTAAAGTTTGTAATTTTAGAACTGAAAAAAAAATCTTATTTTAAAATCATTCAATAAACTCATAAGAAAAAGTCGGTAATTTTTTTTATTGTGAAATTGTTTGGAAAAAGTAGTCATCGACAGGGTTTTCTGAATTTGTGTCTCCTGCTGTTTCTTGGCCACTGATTCCAAACTCTCACAAAACAAGTATTCAGTTACATCATTCAGGATGGTTGGTGTCAAATATGAGGCATTGTTTGTACCCATAAAAGTTCCAGTTAGATGTCCAGTACTGCAATGGAATCTTCTGCAGAATTGTAATACTGTAATGACTCCATATCTGCTTTAATGTGAGATAATAGAAGTAAGAGCTTATGCTTTCAATAGCTTGAGGAATACAGGTGTGTTAAAGAAGTTGCAGTGGTACTGATCCAGCTAACTGCAATGTCAAAAGTTAAGGGATGATTGCCGATTCATACAGTGAAGCAATAGTTTGATGGCCTACAGGTGAACCTAGATAAACCCAAGCGCTGCAGCCATCAGCCAAGTAGGAGCCGGAGATCGGCAAGAGCAATGAACCAAGACACAGAGTGGATCCAAACAGATGAAAAATGAAACAAATTATGCTTATACAACACCTTTCACAGCCCCCAATGCACCTACTGTCAAGGAAGTCGTTGTGAAGATTTTGTGTGAAGTGTGAAGACTAATTTGTGCAAAAAGAGACAGTAACATTAACCAAATACTCTATATTAGTGCCATTAAGACACAAAATAAGGCCAGTAAATAGAAATGGGGAGTGAGAGGGAAAGTGTTTTTGGATTACTTTTGTCCACAAGAAGGTAGGTGGGACTTTATTTTTTTAAAAAATCATTCAGGTCAACAACTCTAACACAGTAAAAACATAATGCTGGAGAAACGTGACAGGTCACCCAGGGTCCTTTATATAGCAAAGATAGATACACAACTGACGTTTCAGGCTTGAGCCCTTCATCAAGGTATGGAAATAACGTCAGCAGGCATCTGAACAAAAAGGCAAGGCTTGGGGAGGGGAAGGAGCATGGTCCCAAAGGCTAATAGGTGGAGGAGGGAGGGCACAGCAGCAAGCAAGGGGAGGAGGGATGGCTGGGTGAATAGAGGGAAGGGGAGGGTGGTGTGGAGAGCTGAGGGAAAGAAAACAGGAAGAAGGGAAGGGAGGGAAAAAGGAGAGCAGGTTAGCAGAGACTGGAGAAGTTGGTTAATGTTATCTGGTGTTGTTCCTTTAATTTACGGGTGTTAAATAAAATTGATGTAAAAAATTATAATTAATCATTGCATAACGTGCATTTATCAGTCGTTCCTTTAATTTACAAATGGGAAAACTCTCACACAGGTTTTGAGACCCAAAAGATTAACACTCTCTTGCAGGCTGCTGACCTGTTGAGGTGTTTTTTACCCCAGGATGAGCATTTTAATCTCAGATTTCCAGCATGTGCACTTAATTTACAAGGCACTGGAATATCAGTCTAATTTTGCTGAGGTCTTTGAAATGGAAATTTGAACCAAAGCCTCTCTCTCTCAACGGTCTTGCAGCAATAGGAGTAAATAATTGGAGATCTGACGTAAAGAGGAAAGCTTCAACATATTGGATGGAGAGGGGAGTTAGATGAGGGAATTTGCAGCTAAATTAATGGAATACTTGCAGATGCAAGGCACAATGCATCATTCTTTTAATAAAAAGGAACCCGGTAACTGGATACAGTAGTAGCTAAATATCACAACCGCGATGACATTTTTTTTCTTGGACATGTTACCATGCCTTTCAAATTTCCATGGCAAAAAAAATTATATAACGACAAGCACATTCTTGATTCTTGACAAGAAATCTGGTTCTCAAGTACAGTGCCATTGCACTTTTTTTTGTGAAGGGGCACGATTTAAACTGGAGCCCTCTCTCAGAATTCAGGCACTTTTAAAAAAAAACATTCAGGCTGCACATTTTTGACGACAGAAAAAGAGGTTCTTTAATAACAGTTTGGCAACTTGTAGCCTCTCAATTTTCACAAACATGGCACTTTTTGATGCGTTATGGTGCTGTTCATACGGCGGTTCTCAACTTTTTCTTTCCACTCACACGCCACTTCAATTAATCCGTATGCCATCGGTGCTCTGTGATTAGTAAGGGATGGTTTAAGGTGGGATGTGGGTGGGAAGGGAAGGTTGAGAATCCCTGCTCTAGACCAGTGGTTCTCAACCTTTTTCTTCCCACTCACCCACCACTTGAAGTAATCCCTATGCCTGTCAGTGCTCTGTGATCAGTAAGGGATGGTTTCAGGCAGGATGTGAGTGGGAAGAAAAAGGGTCGAGAACCATTGCTCACAACCCCATTGTTACTGAAATATCTTGCTTGAGAAAAATGGTCACTGGCCCATTTCCTTTGGGGTAAGGAAACAGTGCACATAACGAGTCAATGAGGGACGATGAAAACAGAGGTTTTTCAAACTTTTTTCCTCCCACCTTAAGCCATCACCAAACACCTCTGGTGGCAGAGGGAATTCTTTTTTGAAAATTGTATCTATTAAACCATGATGCATCTGCTAAACCTACAATCAATGAATAAAACTGTTCAAAAAAAGGGCACAAAACACATCCATGATATTGTTTTTTCAAAACTAATCCCCTACAAGCGCAAAGAAAAGGTCGGGAACCACTGTGACAAGGTAGGAAGTTCAAAGGGTGGGTTTGCAAAGTTGGAGCGAGTCAAAGCCGCGCCGGGAACGAAGCCGGAGAAAGTGGGCAGGTCGAACCGTGTCCTTTCGTGGAGCAGAGCCCCCCAACCTTCCCCCAGCACCGGGGCTCCCACCCCCGGGGCTGAGTCCGGCACCACCCACACACATCACGAGTGACGGCCACAACCCGCTTCAGAACCAGATAGAACCCCCCCCCCCCCCTCCGGCCAACAGCCTCTAGAGCTACTGAGAGGGGAGGGGGGTGAGTTATTGGCCTGTAGGCCATTGGGAGAAAACAGACCCCAGCACTAAAAGAAGCCCGTCTCCCCACCCCGCTCGATCTCTCAACTATCCCCCCCCCCTCACTGAAGGAGGGGAAAGTCGAACAGAAAGCCCGAACAATTAAGGGAAGCGAAGCCAAACTTCTGGACGGTCTCCCCTCCCGTTCCCCCCCCCCCCACGACCCGTTCCCCCCCCCGAGTCCCATCCCGTCTCCCCCCCCCAGTCCCGACCCGTTCCCCCCCCCGAGTCCCGTCCCGTCTCCCCCCCCCAGTCTCGTCCCGTCTCCCCCCCCAGTCCCGACCCGTTCCCCCCCCCGAGTCCCGTCCCGTCTCCCCCCCCAGTCCCGACCCGTTCCCCCCCCAGTCCCGACCCGTTCCCCCCCCCCGAGTCCCGTCCCGTCTCCCCCCCCCCGAGTCCCGTCCCGTCTCCCCCCCCCAGTCTCGTCCCGTCTCCCCCCCCAGTCCCGACCCGTTCCCCCCCCCGAGTCCCGTCCCGTCTCCCCCCCCCGAGTCCCGTCCCGTCTCCCCCCCCCAGTCCCGACCCGTTCCCCCCCCCAGTCCCGACCCGTTCCCCCCCAGTCCCGTCCGTTCCCCCCCCAGTCCCGTCCGTTCCCCCCCCCAGTCCCGTCCCTTTCCCCCCCCAGTCCCGACCCCCAGTTGGCAGCGGTCTGGGCCGGACCCACCTTTCTGGCCGATCGCGCTGCTCAGGGTGGCGACCACGTAGAGGAAGGTGGTCCTGGAGTGTTTCCCCCTCACGGTCCCAGCCTCCATGCCGAGAGGGGGAAGGAAGGCATAATGCGGCGGGGTCGGAGAGCGATCGCGCTGCCGGCGGCTCCGCACTCGCCTCTCGATCGCTGGTCACCCTCTTCCTCCGCTTCCGGCCGCCCCACAATGCAGCCCGCCCCGCTGGACACGCTGGACATGCCCCCCCCACCCCCACCCCCACCCCCGCCCCGCCCCTCCCCTCCCCTCCCTCTGCCCGTCCCACCGCCGCGGCCGGGCGCGCACGCCAGAGGGATCCGGGACGAAGCTGCCGGCTGCGACACTGGGGGCATGGAATGGGAGAGGGTTATTGGGGGAGGGAGTTTACTGGAGAGCCGCTCTGGCAAGGGGGGGGGGGGGTAGGGGGGGTGGTCAGCTCAGAGGGGTAGCTCCAGGCACCTCAGGGGGCAGGTCCGGGCACCTCAGGGGGGGTAGCTCCAGACATTTGAGAGAGTCCAGGCGTCTCGAGGGGGGTAGCTCCAAACATCTAAGGGGGTAGGTCCAGGCATCTAAGGGGGGCGTCCAGGCATTTCAGGGGGACAGGTCCAGGCACCTCAGGGGAGCAGGTCCAGGTATCTCAGGGGGCATCTCAGAGGGGCAGGTCCAGGCACCTCAGGGGGGTAGCTCCAGACATCTATGGGAGTCCAGGCATCCCAAGGGGGGTAGCTCCAAACATCTAAGGGGGGTAGGTCCGGGCATCTCAGGGGGACGTCCAGGCATCTCAGGAGGGTTAGCTCCAAACATCTCAGGGGGCAGGTCCTGGGATCTCAGGGCATCTCGGGGGGGGGGGGGTCCAGGCATCTCAGGGGGGTAGCTCCAGGCATCTCAGGGAGCAGCTCTGGGCACCGGGTCCGGGCAACTCAGAGGAGTAGGTCCAGGCATCTCATGGGGGCAGCTCCAGGCATCTTATGGGGCCACTCTGGGCATCAAACGAGGCCACTTCCTAGCATTTCAGGGGGTCAGCTCCGAGCACCTCATTAGACCACTCTGGGCACCTTCTTGTCACCATTTTTGGTGAGCTCCAGTGCCTAAAAAATTAGCACTACATCCCTGTTTAGGAATATATAGGTCAGCACAACATCCAGGGCCAAAGGGCCTGTGCTGTATCGTTACTATTGTCTAAAGCGCGTCAGCACCTCTACTTCCTCAGGTGTTTGCGGAGGTTTGATATGACATCAGAAACTCTGGCAAATTTCTGCAGATGTGTGGTGGAAGGTGTGCTGACCAGCTGCATCATGGGAACACTAGTACCCCTGTGCACAAAGCGCTGAGAAAGTTAGTGGACACAGCCCGGGACATCACTGGCAAAACCCTTCCTATCATTGAGAACGTCTACATCGAACGCTACAGTCGGAGGGCAGCAGCAATCATCAAGGATCCACACCACCCAGCCCATGCTCCGCTCTCGCTGCTACCATGAGGAAAGATGCCACAAGACTCACACCACCAGGTACAGAAACAGTTGCTCCCCCTCTCCCATCA
Organism: Narcine bancroftii; assembly: GCF_036971445.1. Lineage (NCBI taxonomy): Eukaryota > Metazoa > Chordata > Chondrichthyes > Torpediniformes > Narcinidae > Narcine > Narcine bancroftii. The sequence goes on along the minus strand of NC_091475.1, from coordinate 6,525,684 downwards.
AACTCCTCAACAACAAACTCAATCAGGGATTTACTAATGTACTCTTTTTTCTCTGTTTACAATCAATAGTCAGTTTGTTTACATTTCTTGATTTGTTTACATGTGCACTCGGAGTACAAGGTTTTTTTTGCACTACTACTTGGTTACTCTGCCTCACCCATAGGAAAAAGTTCACCCATGAGCCTCCTTCACTTCAGGGAAGACAACTGTAGCCCATCTGATTCTTCCCCCAATTAAAGCCCTCCAATTCAGACAGCATCATGCCAGAATCTCCGCAGCGGCATACTTGCCATTAAACCACATCTTTCTTATAAAAGGTTTTAAAGGTTCCATTGTTGGAACGTAATACTAATGTAACATATGTGAAATTCTTTATCTTTTGTCTACCGGAAGGCAGACAGAGATTTGCCACTTTGACCAGTGCCCCTCGCAGAAACCTACAGCGCCTGGTGTTCCGAGGCAGCCACCACCCCCCCCCCCCCCCCCCCCCACCCTCCTCCAAGTACTGACCATTCCTGAGCCTGCTTAGCTTTCAAGATCAGACAATCTCAGTATTCAGGCTATTAGGTGCTGAACAAGAAGGAAACAAATGCAGATTGGGTGACTTTGCGTTTCTGGTTGCCACTTTGATTCATCATTCCATTTCCCCTCTGACCTTTCATTCTGTGGCCTCCCACACCATCACAATGAAGCTTGAAGAACAAGATCTCGCCTTCTACCTGCGCATAATGCAGCCTGAGAATTCTACAACTCATTGTTACCTACTGTCTTTCTATCCGTCTCAGAATGGGCAGTTCTTACCTGTCATAATTTTGGTCTAGTTTTTATTTTGATTTCTTTGTTATTATACAGTCTGATCTGCTAGGTATGTCCCACAGCCTTGTTATTAGCAATGCATTACAGTCAAAGAAGCTTAATTTGAGCTTAACCCTTTGGAGTCTGGCCATTTTTAACCTTTCATAATATATCCAGTACTCCGGACTGGATAAACCTTTACACAGTACGAGCACCAGTATGAACCAGCTAGTAGTTGGGTATAAAACCAGTCCCTGAAAACACACTTGTTAGTAGTCCTGTAAAGCTCTAGTCGCTGAAAACGGGGACATGGAGTCCAAAGGGTTAATACTACCCTCATTCTGCACAGCCAAGATCCTAACCACTATACTAATGCATTAACAAAGCTACCACATCTTTTTCCTTTTACCCTGCCCTAAAATACCTTGGAATACTTAGTGCCCAACTTACATCATCCTGTTCGGGCAATTTCACCACATCTAATTTCAATTATTTGTCCAACTCCTCTTTCGGTTGGAAATGGGAGTTCACCTATGATTATATTTTTGATTCTTGACTTTATCTTTCCATCCATGTGGTTAATATCAATGTTTAGCCCAATGACCTGCAGTTGTTCAAACCATCCATGACTGAGGAATCAGGAGATGTGACATTATATCTCACGTCTACGGCCAGAGAAACACTCATCTCTTCCCCTATCAAATCCCCTGACACCATTGATTTCGGACCTTTTTTTCCTCCCTCCTGTGCAGCTGAGCTGTCGGTGATGGCAAGCCCACCACCCCCACCCCGGCTACAGCTGCACTCCCCTGGGGTACAATCTTCCTCATCAGTATCCAAAAGTCTGTAATTAGGCAAAAATGTCACGATGCTTTGAAAAATTGTGACAATAATGCTTTACATCTAGAAAGATTGCGTTGAATAGCTTCTCGTTCACTTCTGCCCATCACCCTGCAGTGGTGGCAGGGTAATACAGGAAAACATTCATTCCACATAATGCACAACTACTTCCTGTAACAAAAATATCTCGTTGGGAGGCAAGTCACATTTTTAGTTCAGAAACTTCTCGTTTACCTCCTTCAGAACAAATACATTAAACAAGACAAGGAAGGGGTTTTTTTATACCATTATTGGATGTTTTACTTTAAGTGGCAGAATTTTGGTCAATTTATCTGTTCCACAATTTTGCTTGTTGAAATAATAGCCAGACCAGGATTGGCAGCAAGCCATTGTGAAATGAAATGCCTGCTGCCACAAGCTGTTAGTGGATTGTATTCCATCCTGTGCATCGATCCATGTGGTATACCACTCAACACTGACTTCCTTTCAGAAAGCCATCCTTCCATCACTACTGTCTGCCTCCTATCACCAAGCCAATTATGGATCCAATTAACTGGTTCACCTTGGATCCCCATGTGACTTAACGTTCTGGACAAGCCTGTGGGAGCTTGTCAAACACCTTATTCTCTATAGGTTGTACGGTCAGCTCAACACTATTACAGCAACCGGAACCAGGTTTTGAATCCGGTGCTGTCTGTAAGGAGCTTGCATGCTCTCCCTGGGTTTCCTCCAGGTGCTCTGGTTTCCTCCCACCCTTCAAAATGTGTGGGGTTTGTGGTGATACAAGTTGTGTATATGTGACTGTCAAAGCCCCTGTCCTCAGTCAAGCACAAGGAATTGGGCCAGCTATGTCTAAAGCGTAATAATGCCTATCAGGGTTGTAGCTCAGTTGGGTGGAATTGGGTGGCACAATCTCATGGGTCCAGAGGGCCTGTTACCGTACTGTATGTTTAAATTTTAAAATTTAAAATTGATTATTTTAACATCTACCGCCCTGCTTTCATCAATCTTTTTCATTTCCTCATCAAAATTTCAAATGAATGAGTTAGGATTTCCATGATCACCTTTACCTTTCCAAGTGTACATAAATCCTGCCCCTTAGGATTTCCTCCAATAATTTCTCCCACTGATGTTAGGTTCACAGTCCTGTAGTAATCTGGTTTATCCCTGTTGCTCTCTTAAATATAAGAATGACATTAGTGTTCCTCCAATCTTCTGCTTCCAGCTCTTTACTTACGGCTAACGAAGATTTAACAATCCGGTTTTAGAGCCAGACAAAACATCATGAAAATCAAAACAGCTGCATATGCTAGAAATCTAAAGCAAAAGCCCTTTGGCCTGTATGACTGCGCTGAACATGATGCTCAAATCAAACTACAGTAAAACTCCGGGTATCTGGCACTATTAGGATGGGTAAATGCCGGATAAGTGAATTTTTCAGTTGCTTGAGATTGCATGTTGCGTGCATTGGTGTACTAATGATGAAGTGCACCAATTTTAAACTTCTGTATTTTCTACCTATTTATTTTCCGTGATTTATTTGCCGGTTGCTTGAATTCCAGACAACAGGGGTTTTACTGTGAAACTGCTGCTGGGCACATGATAGTAATCCTTAATATTCATTTATCTATCTAGTCACTATCTGCCACATCCCCCCTGGCAGCCCTTACCAGGCACTCATCAGTCTCTGTGTAAAATATTTTCCCAAACATGGGTGCCGCAGTAAACGTAGTGGTTAGCATCACACTGTTACCACGCCAGCTACTGGGGTTCAAATCCAGTGCTGTCTGTAAGGAGTTTGTCTGCTCTCCCTGTGTCTGCGTGGGCTTCCTCTAGGTGCTCCAATTTCTTCCTACATTCCAAAGATGTACGTGATTTGTAGGTTGATTGGTCACATAGGTGTATTTGGAAAGTGCCAGAGGGTCTGTTACTGTGCTGTATCTCTAAATTAAAAATGAAATAAAATCTCCCTTAAACTCCCACGCCCCCATCGTAAATGCATGTCTTCTAGTGCGTGCTTTTACCCTGGGGAAAATATTTCTGAGATCTGATATGTCTTGCAAATTTGTAGAAGTGGAGACCATTCTGACTGGTGGGATCACTATCTGTTACGGAGGCACAGGGCAAGAAAAAGCTACAAGAGTTGTGAACTCTGCCAGCGCCCGCACAGACATCAGTCTCCACCTCATCGAGGACATCTGCAAGAGGCGGTGTCTTAAGGAAGCAGCCTCTATCCTCAAGGGCCCTTACCACGCCCTCTTCTCACATGCTACCATCAGGTATGAGGTGCAGGAGACCGAAGATGGGCACCCAGTGGCACGAAGACAACTTCTTCCCCTCCGCCATCAGATTTCTGAACGGTCAACGCACACAGGCACTACCTCACTTTCTCTTCTTTTGAACTATTTATTTATTTTAAAAATGTAATTTATTTGGAGTTCTGATGCTGTTGCAAAGCAGTGGATTTTGTGTCATGTTCATAGCAATAAATTCTGATCCTGTTCTAATTTAAGATACAGATCTATATCAATCAAATCAGATAAAAGGACATTGACTGAGAACATTAACTTCTGTTTCTTGCTGTATGGAAGCTGCCTGAACTGCTGAGTAATTTCTCCATTTACTGCTATGCTTGGTAATTTACTCGGTCTCCCTGTAAACTGTGGTTGCATAAAGTACCATCTATGGGATGCAACAATTCAATTCATTTACAGTACTTTCGTAATCTCCTGCTTGGAAAGACAAGAGTAGCAGATGCTGAGAAGCACATCACTTTCCAGGCATGAAGATGGAAAGAGTTTAGCAGCCACCAGTATTTTCCTGATCTTAATCCTGATAAGACATTAACATATTTGACTGTTGCTTTACTATGCTGGAACTGACGTTGCGAGGACTTTCCTCACAAGGGAAAGGTCACCGCTGCCTTCTCAATAAAAATTGAATTTTGTCCATAATAACAGCTTTGCATATTTTCAAAGAATTATGAAAAATTGATAATACATTCAAGTATGCATTTTAATAGGTGTCCCATGATCTCAAGATATTCCAAAATGCTTTAGGGCAAGTTAAATACACATTGAAATATAATGTAATGCAATTTGTCCAAAACAAGCTTCCACAAATAGCATTAAGTAAATATGACCAGATAATGATGTTCAATGTTGTAAAGATTTTTGTAGCTGCAGAGTTTCCGTTGCTCACCGATGCCACTTTGTTTTTATATTGAAATCGGCCGAAGGTATTCGTGAGAACGTGGGCGCATACATGCATGTGTATGTGCAGATGTGGAAGTATCAGCCAATAGGTAGAGAGATTACATCTGCTGTATCTGACCCGACCTTGTTGGTTTTCGTGCAGTTGGATAACCATGTTGAGGAACTGTGGGGGGCATCCGATGCGCTCTAGTATTTGCCAAAATCCTTTCCTGCTCACAGTGTCGAAGGCTTTGGTGAGGTCAACAAAGGTGATGTTGAGTCCTTTGTTTTGTTCTCTGCACTTTTCTTGGAGCTGTCTGAGGGCAAAGACCATGTCAGTAGTTCCTCTGTTTGCGCGAAAGCCGCACTGTGATTCTGGGAGAACATTCTCGGCGACACTAGGTATTATTCTATTTAGGAGAATCCTAGCGAAGATTTTGCCTGCAATGGAGAGCAGCGTGATTCCCCTGTAGTTTGAGCAGTCTGATTTCTCGCCTTTGTTTTTGTACAGGGTGATGATGATGGCATCACGAAGGTCCTGAAGCAGCTTTCCTTGGTCCCAGCAGAGCTTGAAAAACTCATGCAGTTTGGCATGCAGAGTTTTGCCGCCAGTCTTCCAGACCTCTGGGGGGATTCCATCCATACCTGCTGCTTTGCCACTTTTCAGTTATTCAATTGCCTTCCCGGGTGAGGACCTCATCCAGCTCTAGCCTTAGTGGCTGTTGAGGGAGCTGGAGCAGGGCGGATTCTTAGGACTGAGCAGTTGGCACTGAAAAGAGATTGGAAGTGTTCTGACCATCGGTTGAGGATAGAGATCTTGTCGCTGAGGAGGACTTTGCCATCTGAGCTGCGCAGCGGGCTTTGGACCTGGGGTGAGGGGCCGTACACAGCCTTTAGAGCCTTGTAAAAACCCCTGAAGTCGCCAATGTCCGTGCTGAGCTGGGTTCGTTTGGCAAGGCTAGTCCACCACTCATTTTGGATCTCCCGGAGTTTGCGCTGAAGATGGCTGCATGCGCCCTTCTCCATTAACAATGGTGTGAAGCAAGGCTGCATTCTCGCACCAACCCTCTTTTCAATCTTCTTCAGCATGATGCTGAAACAAGCCATGAAAGACCACAAAAATGTAGACGCTGTTTACATTCGGTACCGCACGGATGGCAGTCTCTTCAATCTGAGGCGCCTGCAAGCTCACACCAAGACACAAGAGCAACTTGTCTGTGAACTACTCTTTGCAGACGATGCCGCTTTAGTTGCCCATTCAGAGCCAGCTCTTCAGCGCTTGACGTCCTGTTTTGCGGAAACTGACAAAATGTTTGGCCTACAAGTCAGCCTGAAGAAAACTGAGGTCCTCCATCAGCCAGCTCCCCACCATGACTACCAGCACCCCCCCACATCTCCATTGGGCACTCAAAACTCAAAACGGTCAACCAGTTTACCTATCTTGGCTGCACCATTTCATCAGATGCAAGGATCGACAACGAGATAGACAACAGACTCACCAAGGCAAATAGCGCCTTTGGAAGACTACACAAAAGAGTCTGGAGAAACAACCAACTGAAAAACCTCACAAAGATTAGCGTATACAGAGCCGTTGTCATACCCACACTCCTGTTCGGCTCCGAATCATGGGTCCTCTACCGGCATCACCTACGGTTCCTAGAACGCTTCCACCAGCGTTCTCTCCGCTCCATCCTCAACATTCATTGGAGCGACTTCTCCCTAACATCGAAGTACTCGAGATAGCAGAGGCCGACAGCATCGAATCCATGCTGCTGAAGATCCAACTGCGCTGGGTAGGTCACGTCTCCAGAATGGAGGACCATCGCCTTCCCAAGATCGTGTTATATGGCAAGCTCTCCACTGGCCACCGTGACAGAGGTGCACCAAAGAAGAGGTACAAGGACTGCCTAAAGAAATCTCTTGGCGCCTGCCACATTGACCACCGCCAGTGGGCTGATAGCGCCTCAAACCGTGCATCTTGGCGCCTCACAGTTCGGCGGGCAGCAACCTCCTTTGAAGAAGACCGCAGAGCCCACCTCACTGACAAAAGACAAAGGAGGAAAAACCCAACACCCAACCCCAACCCACCAATTTTCCCCTGCAACCGCTGCAACCGAGTCTGCCTGTCCCGCATCGGACTTGTCAGCCACAAATGAGCCTGCAGCTGACGTGGACGTTACCCCTCCATAAATCTTCGTCCGCGAAGCCAAGCCAAAGAAGAAGAGAGAGATTACAAGACATAAACGTTATCGTGAGCTCCTGGATTATAGGAAAGTTGGGAGTGTAAAAGTGTTCCCGGGAGAGTATTCACTGTCTATTGCTACTGTACAAACAGCTTACCATTCCTGCTCCACTAAACTTAATTACTTTCACGTTGCTGGAGTGTGGCTTGACCTTTTAAACTTCCAATGACAGACTGTAGCTGAAAGCTACCGTTTCTTTTGTGTGCATGAGAGACAATTGCGGATGGGGGGGGGATATTTCAATTTACCATGTTGCCCCTACTTCATTAGAGTTGGCATAAAATGCTTGGCGTAGCTCACAAGGCTGAAGGAAATGAACTTTTGCTTTTCATTAAATGGCCACGAGGAACCACCAAAATAATCTCCACAGCCAAGTATTCAGCAGATCTAAGCAAAGACCATCTGTCTGACACATGGCCAAGCAATTATCATGAGTGATTCACTGCAGGGTCACAAATGACCTAATAATGAGCAATAATGTAAAAGTATTCAGTAAAATGTAAGAACAATATCGAAAAACAAGGACCAATAACTTCATTAAAAAAGCAAAAATTGCTTGAAACATTGAGCAGGCCAGACAGCATATATGAAAAGAGAAACAGTTAACGCTTCCGGTTGAAGATCCCTCATCTTAACTTTTCGAAATGCTAAGTGGTGTAAACTGATACTTTGTTCAGCACTTCATGAAGCACAAAGGTAAAATTAATAAGAACATAAATAATTGAAGCAGGAATAGATAGCCTCTTGACCCCATGAGCCTGCTCTTCAAATCAATAAAATAATCATAAATTCTATACCTTAAATTTCATTTTCCTGAAGAATATCCACATTTCCCTGGAGTCCAAAATCTCTTGCTCTCAGTTTTTAGTTTATATTCATTGACAAAACATTGATGGTTCTCTGCGGGATGAGAATTCTGAACATTTACAACTCAATCTTAAATGGGCTCTCGATTCTACTGTTACCATGTACCCTAGTTTTTGACAGCCCACCGCACCCCCTCCCTCACTGAGGAGACAGCATCTCAACATGTCCTCTCGGAACTCTCTTGGATGATCACGACACATTCTTCTCATTTCCACTGTCGATTATGAGCTGGATTAAGAATTAGTGAGAAAATATTACTGGAGAAATTAAGGATTATAGAGAGCGAATAAATCCACAGAACCTGATGATCAGAATGGGTTATATTAAGAAATTAAGTTTGGAATTAAAATTAGAAAGGTTTCAAATTGCCTTTTTGAGATTGGCGTCAGCTGTGGCAAGAAAATGTTTGGCACTTACTTGGAAAAATGAGACCAATTTGAGTATTCAATGGTGGCATTCAGAAATTATAATGTATAATTTACATAATAATTATCCTTTCTTCGTTAAAGTTTGGACCCCCTATATGAGCTATATGGGTTCCAATGTGTAATAGTTTTTTTCCCCACGGGTGTTGGGGTTGCACCAAACCATGGCAATAGTTGATGATTGTTACATAAGTTGATCTACTCTTCTATTTTCTTTCTTCTATTTTTCTTTTTGGGTAGATTAGGGGGGGTTAGGGTTGGGGGTAGGGGATTATATGTGAAAATATTATATGTATTTACTTGCATTTTAATTTTGATTGTATGACTTTGTGGTGCTCTGTTAGACAGAATCAGACACACACAAGGTAAAGACTGTACAACAAGCTTTAATCCACAAAGACTTCCACAGAGACAGGCTGGCTGTAGCTGCAGTAACTCTGAGAGAGACTTCGGAGGCTGGCGCAGGCTTATATCCCAGAGGGTGATTGACACCTGACCGGGTGGGGCTTGATCCATTCAGGTCGACTGATTGACAGCTGGCCAGGTGTAGTCCTGTCCCCCTTACACTCCTGCAGGTACAGAGGTTGCCCCCCTGCAGTAGGCCGGCAGTACACTCCTGCAGGTACAGAGGTTGCCCCCCTGCAGTAGGCCGGCAGTACACTCCTGCAGGTACAGAGGTTGCCCCCTGCAGTAGGCCGGCGGTAAAGTCCTGCAGTTACAGAGGTTGCCCCCTGCAGTAGGCCGGCGGTACACTCCTGCAGTTACAGAGGTTTCCCCCTGCAGTAGGCCGGCGGTACACTCCTGCAGGTACAGAGGTTGCCCCCTGCAGTAGGCCGGCGATACACTCCTGCAGGTACAGAGGTTGCCCCCTGCAGTAGGCCGGCGGTACACTCCTGCAGGTACAGAGGTTGCCCCCTGCAGTAGGCCGGCGGTACACTCCTGCAGGTACAGAGGTTGCCCCCTGCAGTAGGCCGGCGGTACACTCCTGCAGGTACAGAGGTTGCCCCCTGCAGTAGGCCGGCGGTACACTCCTGCAGGTACAGAGGTTGCCCCCTGCAGTAGGCCGGCGGTACACTCCTGCAGGTACAGAGGTTTCCCCCTGCAGTAGGCCGGTGATGTACCACCACAAACTTATTTGATAAATAAATTTAAAAAAATTTTAAAACCTGATGATCAGATGTTGAAAGAGATGACTTCGTTGGTGGTAGATGTTGTTATCATTTCATATTTTTCTATGACCTTGAAGAAGTGTATTCAATCCGTTTAATTTAAACAGTGTCCCAGAGTGATCGCATCAATCCCTTTCCAATGAAATGAAACAATAAAGTCTGCAGATACTGTAATTGCTCTTAATACACAATAGTGGAGAAATGCATCAGGTTCCACAGGAGGGCAGAGGTATATGTAGCCAACATTTTGGACCTGAGGCCTTCATCAAGGTGTGAGCAAAAAACAAGAAGGCGTCTGAAAATAATGGTGGGGGAGGAGGGAAAGGAGCGAAGTGCAGGCCAACACCTAGAGTCCATGGTAGGAGGCAAGGAGAGAAAAGCTGATTTTCTCCAGCACTTTTGTTTATTGATCTCTTTCCACTATTTATTTGCCTGTTGCCTGTTCCCCCATGATTGTTCATTAACATCCTTAATTCACCACCAATCACCTCCATTAGAGGCACTTTACAGTGGCCAAATTAACTCATCAATCAGTATGTACTTGGGCTAGGGGAGGAAACGACTCTCCGGGAACACAGGGGAAATGTGTAAATTCCACACAGACTGAACCAAAGGTCCAGAATCTAACCAGAGTCTGAAGCAGTGAGGCAGCTGCACTTACCTGCTGTGTGGTTACGCAGTCCATTATTAAAATACCCCGAATAGTTCTTACAGATTGAAAAGCAGCAAATTAAAAAAGAGAAAACACATAATTATAGGCCAGTTAGTCTGATGATAGCGGGGAAAATGGTGGAATTTATTATTCTGGAGTTGGCAGCCGGGCACTTAGAACTTTGTAATAGGATTGAGCAGAATTAACGTAGACTTATGAAAGAGAAGTTACATTTGAGGTTGTAAATTGACAGAATAGATAAGGGGAAAATCAGTGAACATGATGCGCTTGGATATGCAGAAGGTTCTTGATTAGGTGCTATACAAAAGATTAATAAATAAATTTAGAACACAAAGATCGGGGATAATATACTGGTGTGGAGTGAAGGCTAATTAATGGACAAAAATATCGTAGAAATACAGTTATCCAGAAATCCTGTTATCCAGAATTCAAGCAACCAGCAACCCCAAGCAACTGGCAAACAAAAATCAAGCAAATAAATAAACATAAAATAAATAAAAAATTAAAGTTTTAAAAATAAATGTTCTCTGAAGCAAGTATGGTGAAGATGGGAGCAAATATTTAGCCAGTGGTGCTTGGGATGAAGAGCTGCTGGGGCAGCTCTCCCAAAGTGCCTCCCTATCTCTACCCAGTAAGAGTCTTTATCTTTATTAGTATATTATTAGGTATATTTGTAAGGCTTTATCTGTAAACCTGGAAGGAGAGGGGAGGGGGGGGGGTATGATAGTGGTACGGTTAGTGAAACATTTTTAGTGCATCATTGACCTGCATCTAATTTAAATTTTGAAAGTTCGGGACTTACCTGATTAAAGTGAACTTTACATTATTAAGGATACAATAATGATTTTTATTCAAATTACTTTGCATTTTGTCTTTTAAACTGTTTATTCTTAATGCAGGTGTATTAGGCATTGTAAGAGTGAATCTCAAGCAACCAGAAAATTTGCATATCCGGCATTTGAATTCCCTGCAGATGCTGGATACCAGAGGCTTTACTGCAAATGGGTCAATTTTTCACTTGGGAGGCTATGAATAGCAGGATACCAGCAGATCACAATCTATGCAATTTGGATGAATGGATCAAATGTAATGATAACGTTAAGTTGTTGACAGAGTGAGTTGTGAGGAGGATGCGGAGAGTTTTCAAGAGAATATAGATAAGCTGTGAACAGACTGAGCATGGAAGCTGGATTGTTATGTGGAAAACTGTGATTTTCCACCACTTCAGATAAAAAAACCGAAAGGATATCAGTTTTCAGATAAACTGCATATTCTCGAACATGAATCACGAAAAGTAAATATACAGGAACAGCAAGCAATTGGGAAGAGAGATAGTACGTTGACCATTATTGCAAGAGATTTTGAGGACAAGTGTAAATGCACCTCACTGAAATAAGATTGGGCTGCAGTGACATCTGGAATATTGTCATCGCACAAAAACAGGCCCTTTGGCCCACCGTGTCCATGCTGTCAATCAAATACCCATCATACTAATCTGCCCTTGTCTGTAGCCTTCTACGGTTTGGTGATTCAGATATTTGTCCAGATATTTCTTATCAGCATGGTTAGTTAAGCGCAGCCATTCTCAATCCGGGTCCTGCTACCCCTCCCACCCTCCACTGGGGGCCACAACAGATTTAAGTAAAAGCCTCGTTTTCCTTTCACCTCACGTAACATAATTTTTTTAAATGTAGTCAGTAAGAGAGAAGTGCTGAAGAAACCAAAACAGAGTTGGGGCCCCATAAACTTTGAACAGAGACCCTGGGGAGGTCATAGTAGAAAAATGGTTGAGAACGGCTTGTCTAGAGCTTAGCGCAACGCGGTTAAAGTGCCAGTAACCCTATTTTGAATCCAGCGCTGTCTGTAGGGAGTTTGCATGTTCTCCACGTGTCTGTGTGGGGTTCCTTCGGGTGCTCTGGTTCTCTCCCACCCTCCAACAATGTATGGGGTTGGTAGGCTGATTATATTTGGGCCGGAAAGGCTGGATACTGTGCTGTAACTCTAAATTTAAAAAAAAAATGTCTTTACCATCACCTCAGGCAATCTGCTTCAGATTCCAAACACCCTCTTTTTGAACAAGAAATTCCTTAGATCCCCTCTAAACCTTTTCGCTCATGTCCTTTTTTCATATTTCTTGTGAGTTTATGATCATATGCTATTTAGCTCCCTCTTCACTAATATTTTAGTCATTGCTACATTCTTTGGCTTGGCTTCGCGGTTAAAGATTTATGGAGGGGTAATGTCCACGTCAGCTGCAGGCTCGTTTGTGGCTGACAAGTCCGATGCGGGACAGGCAGACACGGTTGCAGGGGAAAATTGGTGGGTTGGGGTTGGGTGTTGGGTCTTTCCTCCTTTGCCTTTTGTCAGTGAGGTGGGCTCTGCGGTCTTCTTCAAAGGAGGTTGCTGCCCGCCGAACTGTGAGGCGCCAAGATGCACGGTTGGAGGCGATATCAGCCCACTGGCGGTGGTCAATGTGGCAGGCACCAAGAGATTTCTTTAGGCAGTCCTTGTACCTTTTCTTTGGTGCACCTCTGTCACGGTGGCCAGTGGAGAGCTCGCCATATAACACAATCTTGGGAAGGCGCTGACAGAATACTCAGTATAATCCTCCTTCTCACATCACACTTATTATACAGTCTCCTTCTGACTCGTATTGTAGATGGTGTTCTCATCATAATGTAAGCTGATGGGTATGCAGAATAAAATGCTTGTGGCTTTGGCAGATGTGCCATGAAGCCTCCATGTAACGTCCAGCAGCCTCTTTCTTTCAATGAGCTTGTTGGGCGTTTTGAGTCCATCTTCTCCAGCGCAGAACTGGTGATCAACCCTATTAGCACACTAGTGGACCCAGTCCCTAGGATCACTTAGTGATTGATGACACAGGTTAGAGCAGTGGTTCTCAACCTTTTTCTTTCCACTCACGTTCCACTTTAATTAATCCCTATGCTATCGGTGATTAGTAAGGGATTGCTTAAAGTAGTATGTGAGTGGGAAGAAAAAGTTTGAGAACTACTGTTTCAATTGTCCTTAATTGACTTGTTATGTGCATGGTTTCACAACTCCATAGGTAATGGGCCAATGACAATTTTTCTCAAGCAAAATATTTCAGCAACAATTGGGTCTAGAACAGTGGTTCTCAACCTTCCCTTCCCACTCACATGCCACCTTAAGCCATCCTTTACTAATCACAGAGCACCGATGGCATAGGGATTACTTAAAGTGGTATGTGAGTGGAAAGAAAAGGGTTGAGAACCACTGGATTAGACTGTAAGTCATAGGACCAGAAATGGACTATTCAGTCTGCTCCACTATTTAATCATGAGCTGATCCATTTTCCCACTCAGCCCCCCTGGCTGGCCTTCTCCTCATAACCTTTGATGCCCTGGCTAATCAAGAACCAATCATTACTGCCTTGAATACACCCAATGAGCTGGCCTCCATAACCTCCTGTGGCAACAAATTACACAGATTTACCACTCTGTGGGGGAAGAAATTCCTCCTTATCCTGTTCTAAGCAGATGACATTCAATCCTGAAGGTGTCCTTGACTAGTGGTTCTCGACGTTATTTTTCCTCTCACATATCACCTTAAGTAATCCCTTATAACCACTGAACACTTAATAAAAAGGTTGAAAACCACTGTCCATCATGGGAAACAACCTTTCTCCATCTACTCTGTCCACGTCAGTCAACATTCAAAATGTTTCAATGAGATCTCCCCCTCATTCTCCTAAATTCCAATGAATACAGGTCAAGAGCTGTCAATCACTTCTCAAATGATACCTGTTTCTTTCCTGGAATCATCCTTGTGAACCTCCTCTGAAGCTTCTCCCATGCTGCACATCTTTTCTTAAATGAGGAGCCCAAAACTGGTCACAATACTCCAAGTGAACCCTCACCAGTGTCTTATAAAGTTCTGCTGTGGCACAAGTGAAAGGCACATAATGTTTGAATGTAGCATTTACGAGTTTAGTCCTGGGACTTGGATGCATTGCACCATGGCTATAGATTCTTCTGATCAAAGTGGTACGCATTGTATCACAGCTAGTTCAAGTTTTTGTCCCTTGTCACGTGTGCCAAGGAACAGTGACAAGATTTGGGCCCCTTATCTTAGAAAGGATGTGATGTTGTTGGAGAGGGTGCAGAGGAGATTTACTAGGATGATTCCCAGAATGGAAGGGCTAACATACGAGGAGCATTTGGAAACTCTTGAGTTGTATTCATTGGAGTAAAGGAGAATGAGAGGAGATCTCATAGAGTTGTATTTTGAAAGGTTTAGATAGGGTGGATGTGGGTAAGATGATTCCTTTGGTGGGTGAATCGAGGACAAGGGGTCATAGTCTGAAAATTAGAAGTTATCCATATAAAAAAAGAGATGAGGAAGAACTTCTTTAGCCAGAGGGTCGTGGATCGGTGGAACTCGCGGCCACATACAGCAGGGGAAGCCAGGTCACTGGGAGTATTTAAAAAAGAAATAGACAAGGATCTCATTAGTGAAGGCATCAAGGGATATAGGGAAAAGGCTGGAAATTGGAACTAGTGTAGTGTAGCTTAGTGTAGTTTTATGGAACAGACTCGATGGGCCTAGTGGCCTGGTTCTATTCCTTTGTCTTGTGATCTTGTGATAAATACAGCAAAATAAAACCCAATACAGACTGTAGGGCTACAGTGAGAGATCAATTCTCGTGGCTATCCCTCAAGGCCGAGGATGATTATTTTCATTCCTATAGGCTCTCAAGTGGCTTATGAGTACCATCTTGGGAAGTGGCCCACCGAGCAAAGACGCCTGTGCTTGTTTAACATGTACTTAATGTTGCACTGCAAGAAGTCCCACGATACTTCACAAATCAACCATCTAGTTCCAATGGCATGGAAACCACGACGATCGGAGCTGATTGATTTGTTGCTGCCTTCACAGCCGTTGAATTCAAAGTAACTTTGTCCATCTGTTCCACTGATCAGAGGAAGGTGACATTATTTTACAAATGCACGATTCTGATAGCGGCAGGGAAAAAAATTGTTTTTGAATTTGGTGTGTGATCCCACATTCTTAAATCTTCTTCCCAATGGGAAAAAGGAAGAGAGCATAGGGAGGGTGGGATGAGACCTTTAGCACGTGGGCCCATTTTTTGAGGCATCAGAAGTTGTAGATGGAGCTGATAGAGGTTTATGAGATTTATGGGATGAAGGCTTGAGATGATCTGCATTCTCAATTCTATGCAGCTTCTTCTGGTTGAGATCAGCAGCTTCCATACCATGCAGTGATGCATCCTGACGGGATACTCTTATGGTACATCTGTAGAAGACATTGAGGAACGCCGAGACATGCCAAATTTCCTCAGGCCCATGAGAAGGTGTATGGTTGGCCCATTCATTGGAGATGTTTACTCCTGGCAACATTAACACCATTGATGCAAACAGGGGAATGAGCCTTACCCGCCTTCCAGAAATCAATGCTGGCTCCTCAGTTTTGGTGACCAACCACATTGGGTCGACGCCACCAAAATATTAGCATTGCTGAGTCAGCTCCCCGACCCCACCCTTCCTTGGGGAGTAGCTGTGGCTTCAGTGGAGCTCAAATTATCCCTCCTTATGACTCCACTGTTGCCAGTCAACTGGCAAGCCCAGACAGCATGATACAGTTCATGCCTCGAGGGTGAAATCCTCGGCACATGAACAGGCAAGGTGAGGGATGGTTACTGAATGAGGGACTGAGCATTAGCATGAGTTGGTCTTGGATTGCCCCGGAAAAACGGGATTATTACACTTCTTCCCCATTCCCGCCTACTCTCACAACACCTTCCTCTCCTTCATAATTGCTCATGGATTGGCTGGTGATAAAGACTGAGCCCACATAGTGGCAACATTGCAGAATAAATCATACCCTCACCATACAAGATCCACTTTGTTAGTCAAGGTGGGGAACCTCCCAAGTCAGCCTAGGCATCAGATTTATGAGCTGAACACACCAATAGTCATTTCTCAAATTGAATTTAGCAGCATGGAATACTTATATACTATATATATGTTCTTTTTTTTTCTTTTGGCTTGGCTTCGCGGACGAAGATTTATGGAGGGGGTAAAAAGTCCACGTCAGCTGCAGGCTCGTTTGTGGCTGACCAGTCCGATGCGGGACAGGCAGACACGATTGCAGCGGTTGCAAGGGAAAATTGGTTGGTTGGGGTTGGGTGTTGGGTTTTTCCTCCTTTGCCTTTTGTCAGTGAGGTGGGCTCTGCGGTCTTCTTCAAAGGAGGCTGCTGCCCGCCAAACTGTGAGGCACCAAGATGCACGGTTTGAGGCGTTATCAGCCCACTGGCGGTGGTCAATGTGGCAGGCACCAAGAGATTTCTTTAGGCAGTCCTTGTACCTTTTCTTTGGTGCACCTCTGTCACGGTGGCCAGTGGAGAGCTCGCCATATAATACGATCTTGGGAAGGCGATGGTCCTCCATTCTGGAGACGTGACCCATCCAGCGCAGCTGGATCTTCAGCAGCGTGGACTCGATGCTGTCGACCTCTGCCATCTCGAGTACCTCGACGTTAGGGGTGTGAGCGCTCCAATGGATGTTGAGGATGGAGCGGAGACAACGCTGGTGGAAGCGTTCTAGGAGCCGTAGGTGGTGCCGGTAGAGGACCCATGATTCGGAGCCGAACAGGAGTGTGGGTATGACAACGGCTCTGTATACGCTTATCTTTGTGAGGTTTTTCAGTTGGTTGTTTCTCCAGACTCTCCTGCGTAGTCTTCCAAAGGCGCTATTTGCCTTGGCGAGTCTGTTGTCTATCTCATTGTCGATCCTTGCATCTGATGAAATGGTGCAGCCGAGATAGGTAAACTGGTTGACCGTTTTGAGTTTTGTGTGCCCGATGGAGATGTGGGGGGGCTGGTAGTCATGGTGGGGAGCTGGCTGATGGAGGACCTCAGTTTTCTTCAGGCTGACTTCCAGGCCAAACATTTTGGCAGTTTCCGCAAAGCAGGACGTCAAGCGCTGAAGAGCTCTCCATTGCAGGCAAAATCTTCGCTAGGATTCTACTAAATAGAATAATACCTAGTGTCGCTGAGAATATTCTCCCAGAATCACAGTGCGGCTTTCGCGCAAACAGAGGAACCACTGACATGGTCTTTGCCCTCAGACGGCTCCAAGAAAAGTGCAGAGAACAAAACAAAGGACTCTACATCACCTTTGTTGACCTCACCAAAGCCTTCGACACCGTGAGCAGGAAAGGGCTTTGGCAAATACTAGAGCGCATCGGATGTCCCCCAAAGTTCCTCAACATGATTATCCAACTGCACGAAAACCAACAAGGTCGGGTCAGATACAGCAATGAGCTCTCTGAACCCTTCTCCATTAACAATGGCGTGAAGCAAGGCTGTGTTCTCGCACCAACCCTCTTTTCAATCTTCTTCAGCATGATGCTGAACCAAGCCATGAAAGACCCCAACAATGAAGACGCTGTTTACATCCGGTACCGCACGGATGGCAGTCTCTTCAATCTGAGGCGCCTGCAAGCTCACACCAAGACACAAGAGAAACTTGTCCGTGAACTACTCTTTGCAGATGATGCCGCTTTAGTTGCCCATTCAGAGCCAGCTCTATATATATGTATATATACTATATATGTCCATATAATAGTGAAATTTTGTAGACCAATTTTTAGGGTAAAATTTAGAGAGTTGACTATTACAGTCATTCTACTTTTGACTACGGTAAGTACTTGAGTTGTTTGAGGCATTGGGAGTTTGGGAAGGCGGGTGACTGCCCGGGACCAGGTGGTAAGTCCATGTTCGGGATGTCAGAAGCTCCAGTGGGCGGGTGGCCAAGGCCTAGATGAAAGCCTGTGGTTGAGGCCTCAGGAGCTCTGATGGGTGGGCAGCCAGGGGCTAAAAATAAGGGGGTCGACTTTTACATAGTATCGACTATTACATGTGTTACCTAAGGTATGTAATATCCACAGTCCCCACACATGCTTGGGTGGTGCAAGAGCCATGTGAACCAATATCCAAGCTTTGATGTGTTCAGATGCAGAAAGCAGAAAGCAGACGAATGGAACCATAGAATATTACAGCACAGAAAACAAGCCATTTAGCCCTTCTAGTCTGTGCCAAAACCTCATTCCGCTAGTCTCATTGACCTGCACCCATTCCATAATCCTCCAGACCTCTCCCATCCATGTATCTATCCAATTTATTCTTAAAATGTAAGAATGAGACCTCATTTGCCACGTCAGATGGCAACTCTTGCCACACCCCCACCAATCTCTGAGTGAAGAAGTTCCCCCTAAACCTTTCCCCTTTCACCCTAAAGCCATGCCCTCTCATATTTATCTATCCCAATCTCAGTGGAAACAGCCTACTTGCATTTACTCTGTGAATACCCCTCATAATTTTCCATACCTCTATCAAATTTGACCTCGCCTATGACTTATACAACCTCACCACAACATCCCAACTCCTGTATTCAATACTTTGATTTATGAAGACCAAGATGCCATTAGCTTCCTTTATAACCCTGTCTACTTGGGCACCACTTTCAGGGAATTATATACAATGAAAGTATCATGTTTCAGATTGCACCAACCTGCATGATTTATGTGGGAGGCAAGGGAGAGGGAACCCTTTGAGTGTAACGTATCTCCACAATGGCACCTATCACCTGCAATGTGATGTGAAAAGATTCAGTGACACCCTGTGATTCTCATTCAGCATCTGCTCTCTTTGCCTGTTGCTCCCTGGGAGGAGAGAATGAGTCAGCCCTCTTTGAATTCACCACATCCTTGTCTTCCGTTAGTCAATAATAGATGAGCTCTAATTATCTCCAGACCCAGTCTGGAAGAAGTTGATGGATAAACATCCATGGCGATGGTACCTTGGCTGGCCAATGGCAAACCCAGCTCTAGATTAGAGTAGAAACAGAAAATGCTGGGAGCAGAAAGTAATTTGGGCAGTAACTGTAAGAAGGGAAGCAGAATTAATATTTTTGGGTTTCAGACCCTTTGTGAAACAGGGAAAATGTTAACATGCCCTTTCAGTCATGAGTTTTTCCATTTACTCTCAGAGTGGAGGTGTGCCTGGACCAGGTAGGCCAATATTACTGATGCGTGGATGCCTCGTGGTCCCTTGCTGAAGTGCAGTATATGGAGGAGAACTGCTTCTTGAAAATGCTGGGTATATATGTGCCTTTGCGGAGACCCTTCCTTCCTCATCCAGCAACTTGCCCTCTTCTGCCTGCCCTCTGCTTCCTGCAGGCTGGGAACACCTGGGAGCAATGCTCATTGTGAAGCGTTTGAGTCAAGTCAACGCTCTTTAGCCATCAATTTTTAAAGCTGAATTAAATATAATGCTACCTTCAATATAATTATCACGCACTTCTGAGCCGTTTCTTATTCCATTGATTGTAGCAGACTGTGCTCACTTTTTTGTTGAATGTCTACTTCCCACAAAGAAATATACAAAATGAACTCAACGTGGGTTGCACACTATCTTTTACTCTGTCTCGGTGAGAATACTGGAGTTGGCTTACACAGGAAGTACGACGATGAATAATATTTCTCATTCATAAACATGCAGCAGAATAAACACGTCCTTGCATTCTAGTGGCTAAGCAGACAGTGTCATGGCTACAATAATGAGAATCATGGGGGGGGATATTATAAAGACATTAGATGCTGGAATCTAGAACCAAAAACAGTCTGATGGGGGAGCATCATCTGTGGGGGTGGTGGGGGGAAGGAATGGTCAATACTTCAGGTTGACACCTTTCATCGAGAAGATGGGTGACAGCCAGCATAAGGAGGAGAGGATGGGTGGGGCGAGACAAGAACCTGTCGGGGACTGGTGAGGGGCAGGTGGGGAGAATATTGGGTGGAATGGGAGGTGATTGATAGATGCCAAAAAAGACAGGGGAGTGAGTCTTCCTGAATTCAATGCCTAGCTCCTCAGTCAAGGCAATCAGAGCAAGAGATATCCAGGGGAAGTGCAGGTGGGGACAGCTGGTGGAGGGGGATCTGCTAGATTTCTGGGGATTGGCTGAGAAATTAAGGAAATGCGAGGGAGGTCTCCATCAAACACACGAGGGGAAGTGGTGTCACCCAAGATAGGAGGACACTTCAAATTCGTTCACTCTGTCCACCACCAATTCCCCCAATGATCACTGGACTGTACACCTCTGGTTTTCTTTTCCTAAAGTCTACAATCAGCTCCTTGGTCTTGGTGACGTCGACTGTACAAGTTCAGCCAAGTTTTCATTCTCCCTCCTGTGTGATGAGGCTTTGTCCGGTGGGCATCACCGCAATTTTATTCTCTGCCTCTAGACTCCAGGTCTAGATGTAAGAGGACAGTTTGGGAAAAGGCTCCCAACAGGTGGCCACCAGGTTCAGGGATCCCAGCAGGAATCCTGAACACGGTGGCAATTCCCACAAAATTTGGCCCAATGGCTCTCCCCCCCGCAGGAAATAAATCCCATCTCAGTACACTGCCGCCATCTAGTGGCCATTATGTAAAACACATTTTCTCTTTGAGGACCTTGCTTGTCATCTTACTGCAGTACTGATGCTCGTGAATCTTCTTCCGGACAGATTCTTAGTTTTCTTGTTATAGGATTTTTAAATATTTAATACATTTAGGTATAAATATGAATTTGCAGAATTTCACGGCTCTTTACGCAGGTAGGAAATAAAAGAGTATCTTTGAAGTAAATAACAGAATTAAAAATATCAATGGGGTTCATTCACTCTGGTCCAGTTTTAGTGTAATTTCACAATATCAGCCACGCTGCTGAAGACCTGAGGAAAGAAATAATCTTTGGAACAGCGACTGTAGACAGAATAATTTTCATCACAATTTGTGAGGCAAGCTTTGGAGAGAATGCAGAGAAGATTTACAAGGATGTTGCCAGAACTCGGGGAAAGGAGCTATATGGAGAGGTTGATTAGGCTCAAGCTTTATTCCTCGGAGCACAAGGAGGATGAAAGGATGAAGGCGTACAAAATCATGAGAGGAATAAGGCGGGCGAACTCAGTCCTTTACCCCCGAGGAGGGGTAAAGGTCATAGGTTTAATGTGGAGATGGGGGGAGATTTAAGGTGAACCTGATGGGGTAACTTTTTTTTTACACAGAGGGTGACGGATGCATGGAATGGTCTGCCAGAGGAGGTGTTTGAGACAGGTAGGATTACAGAGGTGAAGAAAATAATTGGATGGCTATGAGGGATATGGGTAAAACACAGGCAGGTGGGACAATTTGGCGTGGACAAGTTGAGCTGAAGTGTCAGTTTCCTTGCTCTATAGCGCTACAGAAATTAGATCTTTATTGTTCGAAGCGAAAAAGGGTGTCCAAGTTAAGTCTATTGCCATTGACAAATGTCCTTGAGAAGGCACTGGTGAGGTGCCTTCTTGAATGCCGCTGTCCTTGAGGTGAAGGTACTCCCACAATGCTGGTGGGTGAGGAGTTCCATGATATAAACCGAGCAGGATGGAGGAATGACAATATATTTCCACGTCAAGGTACAGTGTGACTAGGAGGGAAACGGACGATGTTAACACAGAGACGCCACAGAAAGTATGGATCGCAGCTCAATCTAATCTAATTGCGGAGGTGGCAGAGGTGCATCCTGTTGAGAAGGTTATAAGATTATTGAGATGATTACCTTTTCAATTAAGGCCCCATGAGAAACTTTGGGTGTTATCAATCACTTGTATTAGAGTTTAGGTCTAGCTTCGGTAATTTATTTATCTGTTCCTTTTCCTTCCAGTTTTGCAGGATACTTTTCAAACTTTACTTTCAATGACCTTAGGCCAGTTGCAGCCACCCTCTTTCATCATTTGAACTGCTTAACTTTACAATTATGGTCTGTTGGCCTTTATAAATCAGAGCATTGAGTCCAGGAGCTGGGATGTTATGTTAAAATTGTACAAGGTATTTGTGAGGCCAAATTTGGAATATTGTGTGCAGTTCTGGTCACCAAATTATGGGAAAGATATCAACAAATTAGAGAGAGTGCAGAGAAGATTTACTGGAATGTCGCTGTGGTTACAGGTTCTAAGTTATAGGGAAAGGTTAAATAAGTTAGGTCTTTATTCTTTGGAGTGGAGAAAGTTGAGAGGGGATTTAATGGAGGTATTTAAAATTATTAGGGGTATAAATAGAGTTGACGTGGAGAGGTTTTTTCCTTAAAACAAACAATGAAGGCAATGGGGGACAAACTTGCCTTGGTGACCTTGTTAAAGTGAAAAGAAAATTGTCTGTTCGTAACCACTTTAGACATAGGGCTACTATATAAAGCCTTTATCAGCGGTTTCTAATATATTCTGTGCATGGTTCTCAAAATTGTTCAAATAAGGTATGTTTGTCTTTTAGATTGTAGGTAATTTTTTTCTAATGGAATACTCTTGCTCATTTCTATGTACCATCGTTGTTTTTTTAAAGTGGGAGGAAAGGCTGGGGTGGGGTGGAATGAGAATGCCACTGTGTATATTTTAATGATGAATATTTGTATATATTGTTATTGACATGGTTCACGGTGAAGATTTTTAAAAAATTATAAAAAAAAGATAACATCAGTTTTTAGTGTCACTGGGTGAACTTCAAAGACTCTTTCCAAAGAGCGGATCTTGCAGGTCATTCAAAAATTATGTCTTGCGTCATATCTGTCCAATCTGCACCGGGAGTCACACTATCATTTACAACTTTTGAAAATCACAGATTTAAAAATAAATGTATGTACATACATACAGCATGTTAACGGGCCCTTCCAGTCCATGAGCCCATGGCATTCAATTACACCCAATTAACCTACTAACCCCATATGTTTTGAAAGGTGGAAGGGAACCAAAGCACCCGGAGGGAGCCCACACAGACACGCGGAGAGTGTGCAAGATTCTTACAGACAGTTCCGGATTCGAACTCAGGTCGCTGGTGCTGTAGCAGTGTGGCGCAAGCGGCTCTGCTATGCTGGCTGTGCTGCTCTGATTTTAAACGGTGTGACTATGATCCACAACACAAGTTTTAATTAAGTTGAATAAGCAAATCTATAGATGGTCACCACTATTCTGGGCCCCAAATGGTCCTTCCAAGTGAAGCAACAGTTTACTTGTGAATCTGTAGGGTGCTCCCGATGTGGCCTTCTCTCCATCAGGGAGATGGGACAGAGAATAGGAGGCTCTTTCCGCTCCATCAGCGAGAACCTCCCAGTGGCCAACCATTTTAATTCCAGGCACCATTGCCACACCGACATGTCTGTCCAAGGGTTCGTACTGCCAAACCGAGACCACCGTAAATTGGAGGAACAACACCTTACATTCAGTCTCAGCAACCTCCAACCAGACGGCATGAACATCAAGCTCCAATTTCCATTAACTTCCTCCCCCACTTTCTCTTTCCCTACCCCCTGACTTCTTTCCTACAGCTCCCCACCCTCTCCCCTCCCTTCTCCTTTCAGAGAGCTACCCATCTTAACCTCCTGCCCTCTCCCCCTTTCACCTCACAGCTTCTACCCTCGGTGATGGGCTGTGGTGCAGCAGGCAAAACACGAAACACGAGAAGTCTGTACTACAGGCTCAAACTCTGTACACACCAGTCTTAACATCATTGCTAGCTCCACGAGTGCCCGACTGTCGTCTGCTGTCTCCACGCGTCCGACTGACCCCGGGAGGGGCCAGCTCGAGACTATACAGGCCGGTGATTGACTGTCGGCCAAGTGGGGCCAGTAAGAGTGCGGCCAGTGCTGTGGTTGTATCACCACACCCTCCCACCATTATCCACCTGTTAGCCTGTGCTCCTTCCACTTCTGCCCTCTTCCCTTCTTCTCTCCTCCACACCCTCCTCCCCCAAACATTTTATTCAGGCATCTACTTGTTTTGCCAGGTACCTGAGAAAGGGCTTAGGTCTGAAATGTTGGCTGCCCTTTACTTCCTATGGATGCTTCATGGTCTGCTGAGTTACTCCAGCCCTTACGAGTTTAGCATGTTTCATGGAAGTAACTAAATTAACTGGATTTTCATTAGTATTGTGGCACAGATAGGTTAGCAGGATATGATGCTTAGTCTCTACAGCTTAAATGATCTTGAATTTAAAAAATATCACCCATGTTCTTTCACATTAAAATACAGTAAACAGGTGTCCACCTATTTATCACTTGCCAAACAGTGAGAAAAACGAGCCAACTTATATAGAAATAATTCTCTCTATCATTGTTAGAATTTTATTCACAGGAAACATTTTTATTCTGTTAATACGTAATTGGCTTGGGGAGGCAATTATATAAATTCACGAGTGAATGCACATTATCCAGGAAGCCCTATGATTTATTTCAGTGGTTTTCAACCTTTTTCTTTCCACTCACATCCCACTTTAAGTAATCCCTAGGCTATCGGTGCTCTGTGATTGGTAAGGGATTGCTTAAGGTGGGATGTGAGTGGGAAGGGAAGGTTGAGAATCACTGCTCTAGACCCAATTGTTACTGAAATATTTTGCTGGAGAAAAATGGTCATTGGCCCATTTCCTTTGGAGGTCTGAAACCGTGCACATAACGAGTCAATGAGGGACAATTAAAACTGTGGGTTTTCAACCTTTTTCTTTCCACTCACATGGTACCTTATGCAATCCCTTACTAACCACAGAGCACCGATGGCCTAGGGAACAATTAAAGTGGGATATGAGTGGAAATAAAAAGGTTGAGCACCAGTGAACTAAAATTCAAGCACAAATTTAGATGGGCATTTGATGACTTCTTTGTTCACGTCTGTCACTAAGAAGTAAAAACACAAAGATGCTGGAGGAGCTCGGCAGGTCTCACGATGCCAATAGGATGTAAAGATATATTACTGACATTTCTGTGTCTTTATGCCATCATAGCATCTGCAGATGCTTGCGTTTCAGTCTTTAAGAGTGGTTGGCTAAAAGGAATCAGTTCAACTGAGATTACCAGTGGGTTTATTATTTATTCATGAAATTAGCTATGTATGCTGAGATTATTTTTACCCCCTCATCGGAAAGGAAAATGACTGCAAATATTGAAAAAAAAATTTTTTTTAAATGTCACCCCCATGGAAGCATTCTATTTATCCTGCTTTCATAAAGGAAATTCCTGTCTATGTCTATATTTACAGTACCAGTATTCAAATGTGATTATGTAGCGACGAAGGTTTTAGACTCTCAAGGAACTGGAGGGGCAAAACGTCAACAATCCCCAGACACGAATTTGAGGGTAATAATCCACCTTTGCATGAGCGAAGTTTGATCAAGAATTATAAAAAGATGGAATATCAGATTAAATGATCAAATAACATAGAAGCAGGTAGCAATAACTTAAAAGGAATAGAGTAGCTGAAGTAACAGTGATCCTTTAGAAGCTGAGACTGATTACAATTAATTATAATTAATATTATTAATTAATATTAAGAAATAGAAAAATTGCAGAGATTCTCTTAAACTTGGAGTTTTAGTAAGGAAATGATCTTTTTGGAACACGTAAGATTCTGACCCCAGGAGTGTGTGATGGGATGGTGCGGAGGGAGCTTCACTCTATGTCTGACCCTGGGAGTGTGTGATGGGACGGTGTGGAGGGAGTTTCACACTGTGTCTGACCCCGGGAGTGTGTGATGGGACGGTGCGGAGGGAGCTTCACTCTATGTCTGACCCTGGGAGTGTGTGATGGGACGGTGTGGAGGGAGTTTCACTCTATGTCTGACCCCGGGAGTGTGTGATGGGACGGTGCGGAGGGAGCTTCACTCTATGTCTGAACCCGGGAGTGTGTGATGGGACGGTGCGGAGGGAGCTTCACTCTATGTCTGACCCTGGGAGTGTGTGATGGGACGGTGTGGAGGGAGTTTCACACTGTGTCTGACCCCAGGAGTGTGTGATGGGACAGTGGAGAGGAAGCTTCACTTTGAGTCTGAGTCAGAGCAAAGGGTGGCTTGCAAGGGGCTATGGGTAGGATCAGTCTTGGGAGGTCTGTCCAGTCGGTAGCAGCCAATCATGGTATGACAGAGGATTACCACACCAATATAGATTGATTGAAAATGCAAGTAATATTGATGCACTTGAACCTCTAGCCCTCTTAAGGATGTATCTTCGCAGGCACTTACCAAAGGGACAAAGGAGACTTCTAGAAATATGTGGTCACATATTCATTGTTTATCTTCTAATATATAAGTAAATAAAAGTGAGGAAAATGAGCAAAACATTCACTGTTCCAAATTGAGAACCAATTTTATATCTTTCTGTGCCAAGTTGTACTCCCAAGTTATGCCTTAGGTTCAGCTATGTCTTCGACACCCACCATACAATGTTCCAGTCACTCAATTCTGCAGGGAACAGCTATTAAATGCTTGGTTTATTCCTACTCTTTCGCATTCACAAGCAGAGTTATTGATGATTTTCAGCCCTTCCCAAACCCATCACCTCCACCGGCTAGAAGGACAAGGACAGACGCTGCCCGGAAGCACCACCAACTACAGATTCCTCTTTAATCTGCGTCATTTCTGATTTGAAACTCGATGGCCATTTCTTTACCATTTGTCCTACCTCAATATCACTGTTGGAACATCTTCACTCAAGGGCAGATTAGACATGTATGCAGTAAAATCCCCAGTATCCAGTACCTATGGGGATTGGTAGATGCCAGATATGTGAATTTTCTGGAGGCCTGAGGCACACTCTTACAATGCCTAACTAAAGCACGTTCATTTAGAATAAACAGTTTAAAGACAAAAGACAGTGCAAAATGTAAAGTAATTTGAAAAAAAAAGGTAATTATTGTAATCCTTCATTATGTAAAGTTTACTTTAATCAGGTAATTCCTGTAACTTACAAATTAAAATTTGGACCCCCCCATCCCAAGTTTACAGATAAAGCCTTACTAAAATACTTACTAATATATTAATAAAGATAAAGACTCGTACTAGGCAGGGATAGGGAGACATTTTGGGAGAGTCGCCCAGTGGCGAGCGGTATTGGCCGGCTCTTCATCCTGGGCTCCACCATTTTATTCAAAAACAACTTTATTGAAACAGTTGCTGCTGGAAGGGCCATGACCAGGGAGCTCCGTTGGATGAACAAGGGGTGGTGTGTTACTTCTCCGAACATTTACTTTTATAATTTTAAACTTTTAAACTTTTATTTATTTATTTTAAATCTATTCTTATTTATTTATTTCCTCAATTTTACTTTTTGCCGGTTGCTTGAATTCCGGAAATCAGGGATAGTCCAACAATTTTTTTTTGCACCGCAAGATGGAATTTAAACATCAACCCAAATTGTTAAATGTAATTAGTATCTTAAGTGAGGTTATTCTGGAATTTCAAATTCATTCTCATTTGTTGTGGTCATGACATTTTTATGCTTGGTGGCATTCTTCTTTGGCAGTTCCACAAGGCCAAGGGTTATGTGGATCCATTGGAATCTTGTGGATTCTGTGTTGACTCGTGAATCCTATGTGGGATTCTTCAGACCCAGCCACAGGTGGATGGGACGACGGGTGGGTAAATTGGGATCGCTATACTTCTGCTCAATGCTTTATGGAAGTGTCTCCAGCAGTTTGAGTGGGCTACTATTTGACAGAGGTTTTGAGACCATCTTAACCTCTTGTTGTGATGGAGCTCAGACCCCCATCTGAGTTGATTGACTGGGGTCAGAGCCTCAGAGCTGGTTGTGTTTGCTCTGCCAGTGGATTTGGATGATTTTAGAGAGATTGGTGATCATTTCTGTGCTTTGACATATATAGAGAAACAGACAACACTGCAGCCTGGAGGACCATGACTTTGGTGTAGGGTTCAAAAACTCTTCAGGCAGAGTCTCAGCCAGCTGTTTCTGCCTGTGGATCATAGCACCATTCTTAGTTATGCCAACTGATTTTTTAAAGGTCAATTTGGGGGAAGGAAGGCATCGTAATTCTGCAATTAATGGAACCATATCAGTTGAAATGTTGTTATGGCAGTTATGACAGAGTATATAGAGTATATAGTGGAGAACAATCTGTATCAGAGGTGTTAGTTGTTGTCAGGGTTGAGGAAGTTATGGATCATAAGATTATGGAAACAGAATCTTGTAAGGGTAACCTTAAAGAAACCATGGTTCCTGGGCACCTGTCGAACTCAGCAATTTTGGAAAATCTGGAGGAAAAGTTAGGCCATCTTAAGTCACAAGAACAGACACAGTTGAAAGAATTAATTTTGAAATATACAAATTTGTTCCAAAAAGGACATCAGTGATTTGTCATGATGTAGATGTGGGAGAAGCAAGTCCCATAAAACAACAATCCATTAGTGTAGTCTCTTGGGCACTCTCCAAAGCTCTTGCAAAGGTTGTGAGGCCCCGACATGTCTAGCATTAGCAGAGCTCCAGTATTTCAAATAAGATCTGTTTTTAAGTGTTTGTGTATGACCTACTCTAACAAACCTTGCCCAATTTATCTCCCAAAAACATATCTATATACTCTGTCACACAGTAAAAGAAAGAAAATGACAGCTGAAATACAGGACAGTTCTTCATAGATAAACTGGGAATGTATAAAAAGGCATGTGAATGGTTTGCATTCTAAATGGGAAGGATGGAGATGTTTTTCATGGATTATAGAGATACTGAAGGGGAAGATACTACTGAAAATCCAGGCCTTGAATGCTGCCTGAGGAGAACATTAGATGTCACTACCATTTAAATACATTGTCCCTGAATTATATCACCCAGAAACTTACCAGCTCATAAAAAATTAAAGATATTTAATTTACAGAGGCAGCTGGAGGTTGGAAAACTACACAAACCCATGGCCATTTGAAACTGCAGATTTGGCACACATGATCAAAAGTCGGGAGAAACAGTGAATGATTACATTGTTGAACTCAAGGCCTATCAAGTCCCATTGGAGAGATGCTGAACTGTACACTCAGACAGGTTAGTGTCTGGTCATCAAGGGGAAACGATCCAGTTGAAGCAGTTCAGCACACAAAGTCTTATATTTGATTTGGCATGTAGAATTGAAACTTCCAAGGAGACGGCAGCCAAGAATGCCAAGAAATGTGATCATTTGCCAGCCACAGATGTAATGAAATCAAAGGACAAATTTCAAAGATTCGGCCTAGAAACAAGAGCAATATCATATGACTGCAAGTGGCATAAATCACTTGTAAGTGTATAAGCTAATTGTAAATCCCTATGTAACTCTTCAGTACATCATCTCTTTCAACCCCTGTTCAACAAAACACCCAAAACACAGCTGCTCCCATCGGGAAAGAGACACAGGAGTGTCAGAGCCAGCACCGCCAGGCTGAGGAGCAGCTTCTTCCCACGGGCAGTGAGGCTGCTGAACAACCAAAGGAACTGCTCACTCTCAACATCCAAGTCCCTCCCATTCGTGAAGTCTCGGAAGGTTAGCTATTTATTTATTTGCCTATCTGAATACTTTTCCTGCATATGTATTGTTGTCCGTACATGTGCTATGTCTGGTTGTGTGTCTGAGTGTTCTGCACCTTGGACCGGAGAGCACTGTTTCATTGGATTGCACTTGTACAATCAGATGATAATAAACTTGACTTCAGCTGAAGAATGAGTGACAGACAGCTGGTAAAGGAAGTACGATCCAACCCATTGTGCAATTTAAGCAAGTTTTTGAGAAATAGATTCATCCTTTTGATGATGGGGCTGTTCTATAAGCAACGAATGATTTGAATGTTCTGGGATTTAGAAATACGAGAGGTAACAGGGCATAAGGATTCTGAGGGATATTGACAGGATAGATGAAGAAGGCACCTACCCTCTGGAACTAGAGGTCATCGTCTAACCGTTTAACACTGAGATGAGAAGTGAATTTCTCTCTCTCTCGGTGGAACTGAGTCAAACATTAGATCATCCCTGAATGGTGGAATCAAAGTCTATTCCTGTTTCTATATTTTTTGTTTCCTAGTTTCTTTGGGATAAAATAATGCAAGATCCAAATTATAATGGCATATTTTATTTCTTTCCCAAATAATTCTATCCCAAAGAGAGAGACCAGATTTCCTTGGTAGGCCAGTACATTTACAGTCCATATCCAGAGGGAGACTGAACGCAGATGATTTTAGAACTTTAATAAATATTTGAAAGATGTAAAAATTAAATGAAAGATGGCGACACAATCAAAGGATACAATATTGTCTGCCCGAGGAACAGCTTGAATGCACCAAGACTAAAAATTCCACAGGGAAGTAAGTTGCTTGTAGAGGTAGTGACCACTACAGGTTAAAGAAACAAAGGATTGCATCTAATACCAGGTTGGGAATCTCGGCCTGTATACACATACTTCTTAGCCAAGAGAGCAGTTGAAATGTGGAACCTGTTGCCACAAGGAATACTTAAGGCTTTTGGTTTGGTTGCATTGAAGCAGGTAGGCACGCGGTATGGAAACAAACAAAATTGTGATGCTTCAACTGAGGGGAACAAACTCTTAGGGAAAGGCAAGGTAGATACTGAGTAATAAGTTGAGATATATTAATCTAGCATTTTGAACTGATAATTTGTCATAAAATCAAAAGACATTTTAAATTTATAGTTTACTATTGTTCTTGGACAGTATATGTAGCCTAGTATGGATTGATACAAATTTGTTTGTGGATGAGGGTGGGATTCCATCAGAATCAGTGGCATAGCAGAGGTGGGGGGGTTGCTCCCCCAAGCACATTTGTTCAAAAGTGGCGCTGTTTTGTACCGTGTGCTCACCAGTGGCGGATTAACCATTAGCTTAGGCTGAGTCAGCTCAAGTCTAGGGGCCCGGAAAGGGGGGGGGGGGGCCATAGCAAATTGTTATAACAATTGCTGATTGGTTTCCAATGGCTTTCTGGACCTGTCATCGATCGGAGCCCCGGCTCGAAACATCGACTGTTCTTTTTCTCCCGCTGAGTTCCTCTTGCAGATTGTGTTCTGCCTCAAACCATGGCTTCTGCTGTCACCTTGTGCGTCTCCGGTCAATTGGGTATCAACGGGTGTCAGCTCCCTGCTGATTGGGCACATGCAGCCCTTCAACTATTAGCTGGCGTGGATCGGGGTTTGCACGCTGCACACGCGTGAATCGCCGTGAACCCAAGGCGGAAAATGATATCCACTTTGAGTTCAAAGTAAAGCAGAGAGCTGTGAGTAAAATGCTTTAGCTTTCCCAATCAAGATGATTTGTGGGAGGGGGGTGTTTGTAGAAAATGTCTTTAGAAAGTTTGTCTCCCAAGACGGAGGCAGAGAAACTGAGAAAGGGGAGTGCGTTGCCAGAGATGAACTGATTGAATTTAAGGTTAGGGTGAAAGCTGGCAGCAAAGAGGGTAAAGTTGATGAGCTCATGATGGTGCATGAGGCAGCACCAATGTAGTCAATAACGAAGTGGAGGAAGCCTGTGTCGTCTTGCAGCATGGATTGCTCCACAAAGCCCACAAAAAGGCAGACATAGCTGGGACCCATGTGGGTATCCATGACTACTCCTTTGACTTGGAGAAAGTCAAAGGAGGTTATTGAGGGTGTGAATAAGTTCTGCCAGGCAGAGGTGGGTGGTGGTAGAGGGGGACTGGTTGGGTCTGTTGTTGAGAAAGAAACAAAGGGCTTTAAGACCTTCGGACTGATTGATGGAGGTGTCTAGAGATCGGATGTTCACAGTGAAAATGAGGCCATTGAGTTCAGGGAATTGGAAGTTGTTGAAGTGATGGAGGGCATGGGAGATATCACAGATGTAGGCATGGAGGAATTGGACCAAGGTGGTGTCGGAGTAATATGATACCAGTTCAGTGGGGCAGGAGCACGCAGAAACAATGGGTCGATTGGGAAAACTGAATCTTGGGCAGGAGGTAGAATTGGGCAGTTTGGAGTTGGGAAACATATGAAATGTATCAGGGGAGTTGTTTAATTGGGTGTAAATTGGGCATCATGGACTCATGGGCCAAAATGGCCTGTTACCACGCTGCATGTCTAAATTTTTCTTTTAAATTAAAATTGAAGTTGGAGTCTATGGGAGGCAGATGATCAGGCATGATGAGATTAGACATGGTGGCTTGATGTTCTCTGGTGGTCAGCGATCGGGACTGAGGGGTTCGAATCCCGTGCAGTCTGTAAGGAGTTTGTATGTCCTCCCTGTATCTGTGTGAGTTTTCTCCAGGGGCTTTGGTTTCTTCCTGTCAAACAAAATGTACTGGGGTGTAGGTTAATTGGGCGGCATGGACTCGTGGGGCGAAAGAACCTGTTACCGTGCTGTATGTCTAAATTTAAATTTAAAATGTATTACACTGTGACACAGCCGACTATGAAAACCTCGATAGAATTCGTGTAGAAAGTTGACAGGATGGTGGCTGGTAGCCTTGCCCACCTCAGTCTTCTCAGGAAGTACCGTCTTTGTTGCACCTTCCTGACAAGTGAGATGTTTTATGTCCAGGGTAGGTCACATCTTAAGTGGACTCCGAAGAACTTGGTGCTCTCCACTATAGAGTAATTAATGTGTAGTGGAGAGTGGTCGATCCTGGTCCTCCTGAAGTCCACGATTATCTCCTTTGTCTCGTCCACATTAAGACCCAGGCTGTTACTCTTGCACCATTTTGTGAAATTTTCCACTTCTTCCCTGTTGTGCGACTCGTCATTATAACTGATGAGGCCAACTTCTGTCATGTCGTGTGCGGTCCTGATGGCTCTGTTGGAGCACCGATAGCATGGGGATTACTTAAGGTGGTATGTGAGTGGAAAGAAAAAGACTGAGAACCACTGCTCTAGACTTTCGATCCATGTACCTAGAAATGTATAATGAAGGAGGACAGAAATAAAGAATCTCTTGCATCTAGCTATATTGCAACAAGACAGGGTTCATTAGTTGTGAAGTGTGACGACATCTTAAAGTGCTTTATAAATCCTACTTTTTTACTGCACAATAAGAACTTTTCCATCTGAATTTAACCACAAGTGCTTATATACTTAAACAGATTATAGGGTACATCTTAGAAGCCTGTAGTAGAGACAATGGCTGACTTACTAGCCATCTGGTAATTTAAATACTAGAATATCAGAGATATGCAAATTGAAGGATGTTTGTAGAGTGACAGATTAATATCTAATCTTTCAGTCAGCCAGGGTACTTGTTCTGATTCAGTGACTTGAGGCATGAACCTTTTCAAGTTAGAATTTTGTTTGATGAGTCTTGAACGTCTGTCTTGCAGACATGAGGATGCATGTGATGTGAATATATTAGAGCCTGCTCTTGATGTGGGAAAAGAATGATTAAAGCATAAGTTGGACGCCTCTACTATGTATTATCTTTAATATTACTGTTTGGTGTGTGGTTGCACTCATTATACACTTATTTACACTCTCCCCCCCTTCACAATCAGCGTTGCTACCTGATCAATGTCCTTAACATACTGTATATCCCACTGGACTTTTCTTTCTAAAACAATGTTAACTGTTTGTTTCAGTGAATCGTCTATTTCTCCAATTTTACCTGATTCCCAGCTTCATCTGATTCCACCGTTTTCATCTCTTCTGAACTTCTGTTCTTACTTTTCTCTCTAATGCTCAATTCCTCCCAGCAAAGTTTCCTTCTACCTGCCTCTCCACTTCTCGCACCTTCTGTCCAATACACTATTACCTCTTAGCCTCTCCCCAACCATTTACTCCATCTCATTTCTCCCCTTCCCATTTTTGTCTTGATAAAGGGCCTTGACTGAAAATGTTGACTGACCATTTTTTAACCATGAAAGCTGCCTGACCCAAGTTTCTCCAGCTTCTCATTGTTACCCCCTGACCTCCTCCAGCTTCTTATTGTTACCCCCTGAGCTCATCCAGCTTCTCATTGTTACCCCGAGTTCCTCCAGCTTCTCATTGTTACCCCCTGAGTTCATCCAGCTTCTCATTGTTACCCCCTGAGTTCCTCGTTTCTCATTGTTACCCCCTGAGCTCCTCCTGCTTCTCATTGTTACCCCCTGAGCTCCTCCAGTTCCTCGTTGTTTGCTCAAGATTCCAACATCTGCAGTTTTTTTGTGTTTCTCATTTGTCTTCTGTGTTTGCTTGACTTAGTTGTTTCATCCACTGGCTTTTTCTGAAGATGTCCATCATTTACACTAAGAGCGAAGGCAAACATACCACAGAGCTCCCAATGGAATTTTCAAGCATAAATTACAAAATCCTACTAAAAATGAACAGATTAAGTATCAACAGTCATGTTTAAAGGTGCCAGATAATAAATATTCTAGACTAAACATTTGCAAACTGTCTGTCCAGAGGAAGAGAGCTCTTTACAGTTGTCACATTGTAGAGATTGGCCT
Organism: Narcine bancroftii; assembly: GCF_036971445.1. Lineage (NCBI taxonomy): Eukaryota > Metazoa > Chordata > Chondrichthyes > Torpediniformes > Narcinidae > Narcine > Narcine bancroftii. The sequence continues at coordinate 6,491,235 of NC_091475.1, read as the reverse complement.
CTTTCAGAAGTTTTAGACAGGTTTGGCTTTAAAATATTAGACCTGCATCGGATTTTCATGCAAAATGTAAGGATACACCAAGTTTATCTGCATCTTTAAAGGTGAAAGTGAAAATATTATTAACCCTTTATATTTCAGTTCCATATGTTCAGATTGTGAAGATCTTTCCTGATACCTTAAACACCTGTTGTCAACTTTTCAAGTTCCAAGCTAATCATGGAGTCAAGTTCAATGTCAGGCAAAACCAATCAAGTTCATGGAGCTGTTTTGCTGGGCTAGTTATCGTAAGTCTTTGTATTGCTGGTGATCTATATTTCTTTGTAAATGTAGCTTAATCAGGAGGAATCTGCTCTTGTGTGCAGTTCTGACAGGAAGGATGTGGATGTGGCAGCTTTTGAGAAGGCACAGAAGAGATTCACCAGAAAGCTGTCTGGATGAAAGAGTTTTGGCTTGTAAGGAGAGGTGGGACAAACTGGAATATTTTTAATGACACGTCAGAGACTGAAAAGTGACCAGATAGAAATAAATAAAATTGGGAGAGGCATAGATAGGGTATATAGTCAGAGTCTTTCCACAGGGTAGGGCATAGCTTTAATATGGCTGTGGTTAGAGCTCTAGAGAAAACACGCATGGTCAAGAGTACAAACAGCATTGATTAATTCGCTCTGCCTTTTATAGGCCAGCTGAGCCTTGCTGCTACACCATCAGCAGACGTGGCCTGCACCCCACTGATCGCTGGTTGTTGGCTTTACGATCTGCCAATTGCTGATTGGTCTGTTTCCTCTGTTGCCATTGTGGCCCATGGATGAAGGCTGTCTAGGCCCGTGCTGCCTGCTCGATCATTGTGTTCGGACGTCGCTATTTTTGTCGGCCCACGGGTCGCTACATGAGGGAGCACATCTACACTACATTCAGAATATGAAACACAGAGCTTAATCACATCTAATCCCACCTGCCCACACATGGTGTGTACCCTTCCTTTTCTATTCATGTGTCTGACTAAATGCCTTTAGAACATAGCAGCTCCCCCACCCCCCACCCCCTCCTCTGCAGCACATTCCAGCCACCTGTGACTTTCGATATAAAAATAAACGGGTCTTACAAACATGAAGGTGACACGAATTTAACATAAAATAATGAACCAGGTCATTTCAACATCCATTATTAATTCCCAAGGGTTGTGTCATTTGAAACCTCAGAACCATCAGCTCCTTGACATCTGTTCATGTAAGTTTTCTTAGTTATAATGTGGCTTCTTATTTTTTTTTAAACAAATCTTTATTGATTTGTTTAAATACGTATAAAATAACTTAATTAAAACATTTAGATTTAAATTTATTTACTTTCAAACGAGCAAATACATCTGTAGGTCATTGGAAAATTAATCCTAGAAATTTAAAAATTGCTAATTGTTGCATCAGTGTTTCCTGCATTAAAACCAAATGATAGCTACATTCATCAGAAGTATGATGTTCCAGGTTTTAATGTAGTTCCTGCCCAGAACCCAGTGAAAGCTCATGGGTGCCCAGTTGAAATCGCCCGACTTACTGCCTCTTACCCCTATATCTTACATTTTCAATCTCTCACTGCAACAGTCAGATGTCCCACCTGCAGTATCAACAGGACATCCAATTTTCTGGTGCCAAGAAGAGCAAGGTGACTTGCCCCAATACTATTGGTTGGTGGCACTTATGTCTACTGTGATGAAAAACTTTGAGTGGTTGGTTATGCAGCACATAAACTCCAACCTCAGGAAGGACCTGGACCCACATAAATTCACATATCGTCACAGGTGGTCAATGGTAGATGTCCTCTAACTGGCTCTCCACTCTGTGTTAGATCACCTGGGTGACTCACCCGGGTGCCAGGCTCTTGTTCATTGACTACTGCTTGGTGTCAACACCACCATACCAGCAGAACCCAAACTAAGGGATATAGGGCTCGGTTCATCCCTCTGCAACTTCCTGATTGGCAGACCTCCCCCAATCAGTGGATTGACATCATCACCTCCTCCTCACTGACCGTCAACACAGGGGCACCCCAAGGCTGTGTGCTTAGTCCATTCATCTATCCCCTGTACATTCATGACTCCATAGCCAAGTTCAGCTATGACTCAGCGCCAGTGTTGGCCAAATAACAGAAAATCATGTGTCACTATACAGGATGGAGATTGACCATCTGCTTGGGTGGTGCCAGAACAACATCCCCAAGACCTCAAGAAGCTTACTACTGATTTTAGAAAGAGGACACAAGGGATTATACACCTGTCCACATTGATAGGATGGCGGTGGAAAGGGGTCAAGGGTGGCCAAACTTACTTAATGTAAGAGCTGCACACAATGAGCTTCAGATGACTGAGAGCCGCAAGAAATGAAAGAATATTAAATACATGTTTTTACTCTTACGGGCACACTTTGTTACAAAAGATTTCGCTGAATATTAAGAAACACATCTACATAATATATTTATTCCTGAATGTAGTTTTTAAAATACTAATTTGCAATAGTTTCAAAAATCAAAAAGTACACATACCGAATATACTCATGTAATAGCCGAATTTTGTGGACTAATTTTAAAAAATTTAGGGAGTCGATTACTACACGCCTACTGCTTTTGACCGCGGTAAGAACCTGAGTAGTTGGGGACGTTGGGAGCTTGTATGGGTGGCCGTGGCTGGGTGGTAAGTCCGTGTTCAAGGTGTCGGGAGCTTGGATGGGCAGGTGGCCGGGACCGGGTGGTAAGTCGGTGCTCAGGGCGTCAGGAGCTCAGATACTGTTTATAAAAGATATATCAAATCAAACTTAACTACAGTAAAACTCCCCAGTATCTGGCACCTATGAGGATTGGTAGATGCTGAGGATTGCCAATTGCTTGAGATTGCGTGTGGCATAACTGGTGAGCTAATCACTGCTGCGGGGTGGGGGGGGGGGGGAAAGAATTTTAAATGTTTGTATTTTTACCTATTTATTTTCACAATTTTTTGGCCGGATAATGAAGATTTTACAGTATAATGGAGCCAAAATGTTGACTGTCCAATAGGGACATGATCCACTGAGTTCCTCCAGCCATTTTTGTTTTGAACATAACCGTAGAAATAATGGCCATTGGTTCCTTCCAATTATCGACAGAAGTTACTCATTCCCTACAGCAATATTGCAGCACTCTCAAATCAGTTGCCACCTAATTCAGGCACGCACTAAATTTGATTGTTTTTATTTTGTCAATAAATTTAAACTAAGCAAAAGCTGCATCATTCTTGATGCTTTCACATCATGGTCTTTGCTTAGTGTACTTGCACAAGTATTTTTCAAGGTCATATACTCTAATTTGCTCAAGAGTTGGGTTAACATGACAGACAGACCAGATAGTATAGCACAACGCTGCTACAGCACCATCAACTGGGGCTCGAATCCCGCACTGTCTGTCAGGAGTTTGTAAATGCTCCCTGTGTCTGCATGGGTTTCCTCTGGGTGCTCCGATTTCCTCCCACTTTTTGAAATGTACCAGCTTGAAGGTTAATTGGATGTAATTGGTCGGCATGGGGCTCATGGGCTGAAAGAGCCTGTTACCATGCTATATGTCTAAAATTAAAAAAAAATGAACATAGATCACACCTGAACCTTATAACCAGAAAGTTCCTCTCCTATTCTTCCAGCTATAACTTTATAGCTTTCAACATTTACAATAAGTTCTCTCACATCTTCGTCGCAGAGGGACCACCATTCTACTCCCACCCTGCACGAATAGCATTCCTTAAATATGACCCAGCACTTTATTTTAATGCCTGTTCTCCCACCATTTTGTTCAGGTGCCTGCCTGCATTCTGTTCATACCTTGACAAAGGGCTGAGACCAAAATCGTTGGTGATGTATCCTTAGCGTTGCTATATAAAGTACGCTGTATGACCTGCTCAGTTTCCACAGCATTGTGTTTTCGTGTTTCACCCCTGTGACAGAGTATATAGAAATGTTTTTGGGAGATAAATTGGGAAAGGTTTGTTACAGTAGGTCACATACAAACACTTTAAAACAGATCTTATTTGGAGCTCTGCTAATGCTGGACATATTGGTTCCACAGCTTTTTCAAGAGCTTTGGAGAGTGCTCAAGAGACTTCACTAATGGATTGTTGTTTACAAAAGGCAACAGATGAAAGATTTCATCAGAGCCGCCTTCTGACTGGAAAGTACTTGATGTTCTAAGAAGGTCATGTGGTTTTGCAAGCAGAGAGAGTCAAACTGACTTTTTCTCAGAGAGAGACAGATGATTTCTACAATGTTACAGTCGGTAACAGTAGCTGGGACAGGAATAGAACAAGCTGGCAAGCTTATGGAAAGCCCCATTTGGAAGACAGCCTAGTCAAAGCCCTTGTGGTTCATGCAAGAGGAGAGGACTGGCTGTCTAATGTTTCACTTGGAATAAGAGAAACAAAAAGGAACTCTGTAGTGACCTGAAAGAAAGAGGTTATCATCTGGAGAACCCTGAGGGGGGAAAGTTTCATCAGCAAGATACTGAAGTTACTGATATAAAAGGAATCAGTTGTGGGTGTCCTGGAACAACAAATCTCTCTCTGAAAACCAACAAGAACCTTCCTGAGCGGTAACCATTTACTTTTCAAGCAGCAAAGCCTGGTGAACTTTATAAATGTTAAATTCTGCGTACAGTATAAGAATTGCCTGCAACCAGTGAACTTGGAGGAATGAGAAGTGAGATTGGACTGTGAACCAAATAACTTTTCTGCACACTTGCACACATTTACATATACATGTGCTTAGAATTGGAAGGGGGGTTAAGTTAGGTTAGTTAAGTTAAAGTGTGATTCTGTTTTCATGTTTAAAGATAATTAAAAGCAACTTTTGTTGAAGTAACCATTTATCTTGGTGAATATCTATTGCTGCTGGGTTTCGGGATCTATTGGGCTCGTAACACCCCTTTTTTATGGGATCCTGACAGTTTAATCTGGTCTTCCATTATTAATCATACAATTATACCCTGTCCAACAAAAGCTGTTGGATTATAAACACAGGTCCATCTGGCCCACGAGCCCGTGCCGCCCAATTACACCTAATTGACCTACAATCCCTGGTACGTTTTGAATGGTGGGATAAAACTGGAGCCCCTCCCTCCCAGGGAAAACCAATGCAGACAGGGAGGAGTGTACAAACTCCTTACAGATAGCGCAGGATTCAAACTCTGGTCCTAATCACTGGCACTGTAGCAGCAATGTGCTAATCGCTAAGCTAACCCTCCTTAATTAGAATGGGAGCTTGGAAAGCAATTGCTGTGACCTCAATGTTGGGATTGACTAATTTTTCATAATATAAGCAGTGGCAATATAAGCACAGTTTACGTTTGCTTGCACGGACTTAGACAGCCCAGGTACATTAGTTGCATGGCTCTACTCTTTTCCAGTCCTCACTTTACTCTTGGATCCTTTTGGCTTAACAATCAGTATGTACAGCCAAGCATGTTCTCCTCTTATTTCACTAGAAAAGCATTCCTAGTGTAACATTCCTTCCACTTAGTTTGTACCTTGGAAGCTGTAGTTTAACATCTGTGCAGACTTGCTCCAACCACATCAGTATATTTTTGTGAATAGTTTCCTTTGTCAGCATAAAGTTCTCTGAGCATGTAATCAATATGCCAAACCACCTTGAGCTTATACATCAAGCCAAAGAAATTTAAAAAAAAAGAACCTGGAAACGGCAGTGTACCCCTCTGTGTGGCGTTATTGGTGCACGTAGCTTCAGAAGAATACTTTGAATATTTAGTTATATTCTTCTCACAAGCCACTTCCTTTTGAGAATGTAGAGATGTGGTAAGTAATCTTTTAGTGTAAGTAATATTTAAAAAAATAACAATTGATAAACATTTGGCAAATATGAACACCATACACATTTTTTTCAGTACTGGTGGAGAAAAATTCTATTGTGTATGGTGTTCATATTTGCCAAATGTTTATCAATTGTTATTTTTTTAAATTTAACTTTAGACATGCAACATGGTAACAGGTTTCTCTGGCCCTTAAGTCCAAATATCCCAATTATCCTGCAATCCCAGTACGGTTTGGAGGAAACCGGAGCACCCAGAAGAAACCCATACAGGCATGGGTGCTGTAATAGGGTTGAAGCAACCCCTGCACTAGCCACGACGCTAACCATTAAAATGTTCCCTCTGCAAATGGTTCAATCTGTTTGGTTGAGTAATTGAAGAGTTGATCTGTTTTCTTCTTCTCTATCCAGACTTTTTCTGATGCTATTGCTCATGAGATGTTTTCCCAAAAAGCAAAATAAGATCACAAGATAGGTACTGACGAAGAAAGCCATTGATCCAACAGAGACCAAAGGAAAATAGGTCATGTCAAAAGAAGCAAAAACACACAGTGCTGGAGAAACTCAGCAGGTCAAGCAGTGTCTTTTGTATAGCAAAATATAGAACCGACATTTCGGGCTTGAGCTGCTATGGGAAAAGAAGGCCCAGCACATGCTCTGTAGTCACTGCTGCCATCAGGAAAGAGGTGTAGGTGCCACAAGTCTCACACCACCAGGTTCAGGAACAGATGCCACCCCTCCACCATCAGACTCCTCAATGACAAACTCAATCAAGGACTCATTTAAGGACTTTATTGATTTTCTTATTCTCCCTGTACTGCACAGTCTGTTTGTTTACATTCATTATCTGTTTACAGTTCTTTATTTGTTTACATGTATATGCTGTGTACAGGTTTTTTTTCATGACCGTCAAGTGGTAATTCTGCCTCGCCCACAGAAAAAAGGATCTCTTGGTCATGTATATACTTTAACAATAAATCTGAAATCTAATTGTTAGAATGGCCCAGCCTCAGACATCACTTCAGGAGTTTCACAGGATAAAGTTCGAGGTCCAACATGTTTCAGTCTTCTTCATCATTGAGTTTTCATCTGCCATAAGAGGAGGGTGAGGGAACTCCAAGGATCCACACACAACAATAAAATGGTTTGTTTACATTCAAGTTCATTGAGGAACACTATGAGAGACGGGTAGGATCTGACACTTAAATTACTCTCAAGATCAAGCTCAAACAAGGGTTTCAGGACCAGCTAGAAAAATGGACTGAAAAACGGCAGATCAGAGAGTCGGCTGGCAGAAACCGGAGAAGTTGAAGAGCGCCCAAACAGGCATGGCTCTTCCAATTTACGGGTGGTCTTGGTGGGACTGTAGATGAGGCCATGTCAACACGGGAGTGGGGCACGGAATTGAAATGGTCGGCCATTTCACTGATGTGGACTGAGAGAAGGTGCTCAGCGAAACGATCTCCCAGTCTGCGTCCAGTCTCTCCGATGTAGAGGAGGCCGCAATCGGCTTGAGCCAAGCCATTTTATACATGAAAAGCAGGCAAGTATATACTAATAAATTGTTATGAGATCAATACCAAGATTGTAATGAAAAATTATTCTGATTTTTTTATTTGCTGGAGAAAAATACAATTTTATTTTACAATAACTCACATAGAGTTAACTAATTATGGACACAAATCCTAGATCATATACAACATTTGTGCCCAAAACATCAGATTGCAATGAATTGACTGTCACAATCAAACAGATTATTTAAGTTAACTGATTGAGATTTCACACAATAAGAAATAATAATAAATTTGCTGTATGTAATAGAGGGAGTTATGTTATTGTAAAATTATAAAATTCCTTATAATTTATGCCAGACTTCAAGAGAAATCCAATTCTTAAACTGTCCAATTTTGAAGAATAATTTCTTTTGGCAATGATACAGCAGCAGTAAAATTACTTCTCATTTCTGCCTGCTAGCTGGAGGTGTTTTTTTTTCCCTCAAAATGCATGTTTGACAAACTACTGGGAATTTCTAGCTAGAAAATGGCAGGCAATCTGATACCTTGCAAATTAGATTTAATAACTGAGCTCTTAAGTTTTAGTTATGGCACGCACACAAAAATGAGAGGCGATTTTTCTGAAATTACAAAGTAAATATTCTTCACCTAAAATAACTTGTGTTGAAACCTTTCTCAATAATATACTCAAGCACACTGGCTTAAAGATTTGTACAGCCGATGGATAATATCACTTTATCAAGGTTAACGGTTAGCACCATGGGACTTTCCTAATATTTCTACCAATTCTTTTATGCTCTCGATCCTGATCCATTTCAAAACATGTATCTGAATTGGACACCAACGACAGCAGGGTGTTCCAGTAACAGGAAAGTCTTAATGACCTGATAATCTGCTTCGGAATACAGATAGTAATTCTTCTTTGGCTTGGCTTCGCGGACGAAGATTTATGGAGGGGGTAAAAAGTCCACGTCAGCTGCAGGCTCGTTTGTGGCTGACAAGTCCGATGCGGGACAGGCAGACACGGTTGCAGCGGCTGCAGGGGAAAATTGGTTGGTTGGGGTTGGGTGTTGGGTTTTTCCTCCTTTGCCTTTTGTCAGTGAGGTGGGCTCTGCGGTCTTCTTCAAAGGAGGTTGCTGCCCGCCAAACTGTGAGGCGCCAAGATGCACGGTTTGAGGCGTTATCAGCCCACTGGCGGTGGTCAATGTGGCAGGCACCAAGAGATTTTAGGCAGTCCTTGTACCTTTTCTTTGGTGCACCTCTGTCACGGTGGCCAGTGGAGAGCTCGCCATATAACACGATCTTGGGAAGGCGATGGTCCTCCATTCTGGAGACGTGACCCATCCAGCGCAGCTGGATCTTCAGCAGCGTGGACTCGATGCTGTCGACCTCTGCCATCTCGAGTACTTCGACGTTAGGGATGAAAGCGCTCCAATGGATGTTGAGGATGGAGCGGAGACAACGCTGGTGGAAGTGTTCTAGGAGCCGTAGGTGGTGCCGGTAGAGGACCCATGATTCGGAGCCGAACAGGATATTAATTAATGCACTGAGAATAACAACCCTCCTCTTCAAAAATATTATCAAGAGTTATTTTAGGTAATCCAGAAATCACAGACAAAGTCTTGATCCATTGTCTCTTCTGAAAGGTGGACCCTCTGAAGATGCAGTATTCCATCAGCATTGAAGAGACAGCCTAGATTTAGATATTTAAACCTCTGGAATGAGGTTTGAACCTATAATTTAAAAAAAAACTCAAATATGGGAGAATTACCCTGAGAATAGAATGAATGAATAGTTAATAAATCAGCCTTCAGACAGCATGTCTCAGGAATTTCAAAGGATGGCCAGATGGTGGGTTAACTACCACCTGTGCCCCTAGGCTGATCTTTAGTAAGTCCCCCCTGACCTTGCCCCCCCACCACACCACCCCATCATTGAATAGAATAAAGTGATGTTAAGTTACATTAAATAACTTGTATTAGGGGACTCCAAAGTGGTCAATATTGACCTCTGGGAGTCGATGGGACTATCCAAGTGGTCGAAAAATGCCAGGGGGTTGAGAAGGGGTCGACTGAACTTTGTAGAGCCTGAGGTCCTTGCTCCTGCCCGGGAGCCCAAGGTCTCTGCTCCTGCCTGGGCCCCTAGGTTTAAGCCTACTGAGCCTAATGGGTTAATCTGCCACTGGGCAGCACAGTTAGTCCTGCTGCCTAACAGTCTAAAGGACCCAGATCTGATGCTGACTTCCATTGCTGTCTGAACAGAATTTGCATGATCTTTCTTCTGCATGTTCTGATTTCTTTTCACATCCCAGGGAAAAAAAATTATAGTATTATTTTGTTATTGTAAATTACCCCTTAGTGCACTATAATGGAAAAAAAAATCAAATATTGGTGGGCATGTGCCAGAGACAATAAGTTGTAGGCAAATAAGGAAAATGGGAATGGAAATAATGGAATTGCTCTCCAGAGAGTTGACATGAAACGATAGACTGAATGACCTGCTCCTGTGTTGGAGATTAAAATAATGGTGCTGGAAGAGATTATTGGTGATCTTTTGGCTTCAATTGGAAACAGGTGAATGTGGTTCCACCCAGCTGGTTAACGACAGAAAGGTATTGACAGAGGATGGTGCCATCAACCATTTTAGAGGTGGTAAATAAGTCAAAAGATTCTGATAATCTCACTGGATTTTGGTCAGGTCCAGTTAGTTACCATAGTAAAGACATAAACCAGATGGATGGGTCTCAACCAGGAGGGTCTGGTAAAATGGGCATGAATTTGAGGTGTTACAGATGTTCAAGGTCTTTGGAAAGAAAATGGGGGAAGGGGCAGCAGTCAACGTTTCATTTCTTGAGGAGGGAGTTGCTGACCTATTGAATTTAAGTTCACCATCATTTTGAACATCAGTAGTTCTTAACCCACCATTGGCAGATCTGTTGGTCAGTACTTTGATATGAACTGCAAAATATAAACCAATAAAATCTTATTTATTAATGGAAGAAATTTATAATTATTTTGAAAATGGTATGTTATCAAATGGTGACAAAAAGCAATATTGATGAAACCATAACTATAGGAGTTGGGATGTTATGTTAAAATTGTACAAGGCAAATTTGGAGAATTGTGTACAGTTTTGGTTACCAAAGTATAGGAAAGATATCAACAAATTGGAGAGAGTGCAGAGAAGATTTACTAGAACGTTGCTGGGGTTACAGCGAAAGGTTAAATAAGTTAGGTCTTTATTCTTTGGAGTGTAGAAGGTTGAGAGGAGATTTGATTGAGGTATTTAAAATTATTAGGGTTATAGAGTTGACATGGAGAGGCTTTTTCCTTCAAGAAAGTGGGTGATACAAATGAGAGGACATGAACTGAGAGTTAGGGGGCAAAAGTTGAGAGGAAACATGAGAGGGGACTTCTTTACTCAGAGAGTGGTGGGTGTGTGGAACGAAGTGGCGGAAACAGACTCGATATTAGCATTTAAGGAGAAGTTGGACATGTATACGGACAGGAAAGGAATGGAGGGTTGAGTGTAGGTCAGTGGGGTTAGGCGGGAGAAAGTGTTCGGCATGGACTAGAAAGGGCCAAGTTGGCCTGTTTCTGTGGTGTAATTATTATATGGTTTATAATGGAGTTCATTCAATCCAGCCATCACGGTTTTTGTATTAGCCATAATGCTTTCATTTCATGATGCCTCGATTATTTGGGAGCAGAAGTAGCGAATGGTGATTGACAAGAACATCAGTGAGTAGCAACATCTGAGCCTCTCCTATGGTCTTCTCTGTGGTTCACTGGCTCTGTCCAAACATAGCCAAAATCCCCTGTGCTTTCATTCCCATCCAATGCCAACATTCACATCTCAGTCGGACAAGAAAATCAACTTGAGACATTCCAAAAAAATGCATGAGGATTTTATTTCTCCACTCTGCAGGCCAGGTTTATGAGGATTTTATTTCTTCACTCTGCAGGCCAGGTTTATTTGCTCTGTGCCAAGTTCATGGAAAGTGATGGGAAAAGAAGCAAGCACTTCGTCCATTCACTGTCGCCTTTGCTTTGTCCTCAGACTGCTTCTGGGACAGGGCAAGATAAAAACAAGTATGAAAATCAGGCACAGGCATTATTATTCAATATAAAGAGACAAGAATAATGCTTGCCCCCCTTTTTTGAGTGTAAAGAAATGGATGGTTGCCCTTTCGTAGAAGCTTCAAGACAAAGAGAGACATGCTGCGTGCCCAGCCAAATTCAAATCATTTGATCTGAGTCAAACCAGTGTTTTCATTTAGAGCCCAAGTAGAAAATATGCATCGCTTTTAGCAGGTGCAGAAAGAGAACCACCATGGTTCGAGTTCCTGTGGCCTGCTGTTTTTGGGTTGTGGCCAGAAGTCCTGGAGGGAGCAGTCATTACTGATGGAGCAGGTCTGCCAGATTTTAGGCAGCAAGTTAGCCTTAGGCTGCATCTTCGCTGAACGGTCTTACCAAGGGACAGTCACATGCCTGGTGATAGGTGAGTTTGAAAAATCTATCCAAAATAATAAATCTGTATGTGTCTGTTAAACTTTGTGGCTGTAGGCTGGAATCAAATGAACTGCTGCTTCACTGGGTTACCATTCATTACCATTACTTCATTGCAATGACATTGAGGGTGGGCACAGGAGCCAAACGTTAAACAAAGAAAATTTCTTCTGAATTATTCAAAAAAATTGATTACAAAGGAAGTGTAAATCCACTAAAAAGAACGTTTTTTTTTCAGATGTGATAACTGCTTTTGGAAAAATTGAAAAATTCAATTTTCCAAAAAATTGATTATATTTTTTAAATATTGAAGATTGTTTTTTTTAAAAATAAACTGGAATGACATGATTACTTTATCAGTGGCAAACAAGATGGTTGCTCCTCAGAAAATCTGCGCAGAGTAGTTTTACTTTGTAATTCTTGATCAACCTATTTTACTGCTGTTGCGTAATCAATAACCTCCAGCAGACACAAAGCAAGCGATTAAAGGCTTTAATATCCTGAATTCTCCAACACATCACTACATACTTCTGGCCCGGATCCAAAGCTGGCACTGAGGGAGGAGACCAGGGCTCTCAGTCTTTATCGGGAAGGAGTCACCCGGGTCGGAGACAAGCCAGTGATGTCCCCACCTGCATTACCATGTTCCACCATAACTCCTATACAGCAACCACTAATTCTGCCTCTTTAATAGCCCGAGATATTTCACAAAGTGAGACATCAAAAGAATTATACATCTAGCTTTCCAAAAGTACAAATAAAGTGCGGGGTGTGAGATAACTGGCAAAGATATAACATGCTGTAAGATTTTATCACATCATACTTTTGCAAGCTAACTATCAGTTAAGTTACCCGTGATCAAGGAAAACAAGAGAGATACATTTGTCCAAATCTTAAGCCTAGAAGGCACTGCAAATCACAGCTGCAGAAAGGAAGGATGTCTTGGAGGGATTGTCTATTGAGTCAGTGTGGATGGTATCAGGAAGGGAACAATGACTCTCTTCAGTGGTTATATCCATTGGACGTTGTGTGACCTACTGAGTATTTCTAGTACTGTTGTTATTGCCCTCTATTCAGAGTATTCTATTGACCATCCCCAGTAGACACCGGGCCACTGAGGAGCAGATAGGGTGGCAGTAGGCGACTAACAGAGTTGTTGTCAAGGGAGTCTTCAACTTCGTTAACGTGGATTGGTGGCTTCTTAATAGGTTTAGAGGGGGAAAGAACTTCTTAGGTGTGTCCAAGAAGAATTCCTGACACAGCACGTGCCAGGCCAACTAGGGGGATCTAACACTGGGCAACCAATCTGGTCAGTGACAGACCTCTAAGTGGGCAAGCATTTCAGAGACAGCGACCACTACTCCCTATTGTTTTGGCATAGCTATGAACAAGGATAGGAGCAGAAAGAATGGGGAAGTTTAATTGGAGATTATAATGGCATTAGTCAGGAAATTGGGAACAGATGTTCTGGGGAAAATGCACAGCAGAATGTGGAGGACGTTTAGTGTCCACTTACATAGGGTTCTTGAAAGGTTTGTCCTACTGGCACAGAGAAAGGTTTGTAGGGCAAAGTGGAACAGTTAATCAAGAGGAAGAAGGAAACCAAAGTCAGGAAGGGCTCGTGAGAATTACAAGGTAGTCAGGAGGGAATTTACGAAGGGACTTGAGGGAGCTAGAAAGAAGCACAAGAAGGCCTTCACAAGTATGATTAATGAAAACCTCAATGCATATATGAAGAATAGGAAGGATGACTTGAGTAAATGTGGTACCACCCAGGGATAAAAGCGGGGGACATGTGCCTGGAGGCAAAGCAGGTTCTTAATAATTACCTTGCTTTAGCATTCACCAGGGAGAGAGAGAGAGAGAGAGAGAGACTGATAAATGGGTCAACATATAACAAACAAATGTGCTGGAGCTTGCGAAGGTTAAGGAAGAGGAAGCTCTGCAGCTTATAGTAGCCATTTGGATAGGTAAGTGCCCGGGACTGGATGGAGTATACTCCAGATTATTTTCGGAAGCAAGGGAAGAGATTGCTGGGGTGCTGGAGATGTTCTTGTGTCCTCCATGGCCGCAGTAGTGGTAACAGAGAATGTAGTTCCCTTGTTCAAGAACGGCAATAGGGAGAATCCTGGAAATTTATAGAACGGTGAGCTTTACATTAATGGTGGGGAAATAATTGGAAAGGTTTCTTAGTGAAAGGATTTATGAGCATTTGGAAAAGCAAGATCTCGTGAGGGAAAGTCAGCATGGCTTTGAGAGGGACAGGTCATGCCTGACAAGCCTAATTGAGCTTTTCGAGGAGGCAACAAAATAAATAAATGAAGATAAGGGCAGTGAATGTGGTGTGCATGGATTTTGATAAGGCATTTGACAAGGCTCCCCACAATAGCCTCATCCAGAAAGTTATAAGGCATGGGGTCCATGGCTGCAAGGATTTGGAAATGGCCTGCCTAGAGAAAGCAATGGGTGGTAGTAGAAGGAATGTATTCTGACTGGAGGTCAGTGACTAATGGGACCCCAGCTCCTTGTGTGTTCTTTTTGCAAATCACTTGGACAATGAAGTGGAGGGATGGATTAGTAAGTTTTCCGATGACATTAAGGTAGGAAATGTGGATGGCGTAGAGAGTTGTTGTAGGTTACAACAGGATGTAGACAGAATGTAGCAGGTGGTTGGGGAAGTAGCAGATGTAGATCAATCTGAAAATGCATGAAGCGAAGCACATTGGAAGATCAACTCAAAGGTAGAGTATATGGATAATGGCAGGATTCTTAGCAGTGTGGTGGAATAGAGGGATCTTGGGTTACAAGAACACAGATCTCTCAAGGTAATTGCACACGTTGATAGGGTGATTAAGAAGGTGTAAGGTATGTTGGCCTTCATTAGTCAGGGGATTGAGTTCAAGCTTTGAGGAATGTTGCAGCTCTATAAAAACTCTGTTTAGACCATAGAATATTGTGTTTAGTTCTGGTCACCTCATTACAGGAAGAATGTGAAAGGTATATAGAGAGTGCATAGGAGATTTATCAGGATGCTACGTGGATTGGATAACATATCTTATGGAGAAAGGTTGACCAAGAATTATCTCTTTGGAGTGACAGAGAAGAGCAGACTTAATAGAGGTGTCAGTGCATAAGATTATGAGAGACAAAGATAGGGTGGAAAGCTAACATCTTTCTCCTAGAGTGCCAATGGCCAATATCAGAGGGTATGTAGCGGGCTGAGCGACCGCGCGGTTAAACGGACCGAATCACCACCCAAGTCAGTTGGTACAAAGTGGCGTGGATCCTCCTTCCCTTCTCAGGAGAAGGCCGTGTTGGGTGGCACCCGTTCCCTGGGAGATGTCGCCACTTCCTGCTTGCACGTCGCTGGGCAGGCAGTGACTCCACAACGCGCTGACATCACTCCCATAGACCAGCACACCCCAGACAGGAAGTGGGTCGTCCCCTAAAAGCAGCTCGAGAGATTCAAATAAAGTTCACCCTCGTGTTGTGCGGATGTACTTCATTTCAGTAGCGCTGCCGTTAGCAGCCGCTACAGGCACCTGTTTAAGGTATGTGGAGGAAAGTTTAGGGGACTTGTCAGGACTGTTTTTTTTTTAAAAAAAACACAGAATGGTGGGTGCCTGGAATGCATTGCCAGGGATGGTAGCAGAGACTGGCGCAAAAGGAACATTTAAAAGATTTAGATATGGATGCAAGGAAAATAGATGGTTATGGACTGTTACCTAGTTCAGCACATTAGCACTGACCTGTACTGTTCTATGTGCCAGAAGGGTACATTTGCAATATCAGGCATGAGTAGTTTCTTGAGGTTCAATAATCTACAGATGTTAAATATGTTTCCCACTGCAGACGGTATTCTCCTACTGAGGAAGTTCGATTAGTACTTATAAAAGCAAAAGAAAAGCATGAGATGGAAATGTACATTTAAATCATTCATTACTGAAAATATTATTTTACTTTTAAATTTGACCTAAAATGTTAAACTATTTAAGGTTTATTTTCCCCCAAATGATGTATTGAGTAACAGCAAAACAAATGGATGTCACTTTGATTCTACTTATAGACTCTCTTAAATTGTCTAGTTATTTGCAGCTTTGTGGAAGCATAATTGGGTGCAATTTGCCTTTAAAAATAAATTATTTTCCATATTAAAAACATTAAAGATTTACTTGACATGGCAAGATGCATTATAAACCAGAATATAGGCTGGTGGCTCTTATTGGCAGAAATCTTTCTAAAGCTAGCCGTCAAAAGTACCCATTTGTTCAATTCTGTAAAGGATATCTATCCCTGTGTCTAAACAAGCCACATCATATGTGTGTGTGTGTGTGTGTGTGTGGTCTGAACAGGTGACCTTTGGGAGACCAAATGGAAATACTAATATTTAATTACAGAGCAAGATTGTGTTCGCTATCCCATTAAATAAAGCAAATAAAACCCAGAGAATTGCATGCCAATCAAAACTTTATTACTGAGCATGGATCTAATGGATTGTGTAATTAATGAAGAGTATCCAAATACTGGATAGCAGTTTTGGGATATTTAAAATAAACCAATGGAGACATTGGGCCTTGGCCCATGCATTCTGATGGCTTGGCTGTTTCTTTGTCTGGATCCTTGACTCTCACACACTCTAACTAAGGAATAGAAGCTCAGTTACAAGTTTCCTTTTCATAATGAGCAGCAGAAGGAAGCAGTCTATATGAATAAGTGGGCAGGCGCCCATGCTTGACTTCACAGTCTGTTGCAAAACACCAAAATTTTAGGCTGTAATTTCAACACAAGGGATTATGTAGATGCAAACTGAGAACAGAAGAGTGACTGAAGTTACCAATGGAATATTTCCAGAATTGGATTCATTCTGAGGATCAATCGACTTGGAAAAAAATTTAAACTTTAAAGTTAGACATACACCACTGTAACAGGCCAGTTCGGCCCTACAAGTCCATGCCACCCAATTTAAACCCCATTAACCTACACCCCAGTAAATTCTGATTTAGATATCAAAATTTCAATTAAAGATATATAATATTTTCTTTATTTTGTGTTTTTGATTTTGTAAGGATATTTAAATTCTAATATTTTGCAACTTAAAGTTAATTTATTATACTTAAACGTAAATGAAATAGTTATAGAGTGGAGGCTGAGTGGAATGACCTTCTGGAAGAGGGGGTTGCACCAGGGTCAATTTTGTCATTTGAGGAGGTTGGATGAGTGTATGGATGGGAGGGGGTTGGAGGGTTATGGCAGGGAGTGAGTAGGTGGAACTAGTGAAGTTTCACTTAAATCGGTGCGGACTAGAAGAGCCGATATGGCCTGTTTCTGTACTGTAATTGTTATATGATTATATGATTATAGCTTCAAGGTAATAAAAAAGATTGGATGTGGAACTAAATACCAGGGAGACTGATGCCTATCTTTAGAAAGGGATTAGGCTGTGAATACAAGTATTGTCATTCATAATATAGAAAAAAACAACACATTCATTGTAAATTTCCTACTCACTGCTGCATGTACTGTGTGAAACTCCAATCAATAGCTCCATCTCCTAGACTGCCGAGTTGAAGTGAATTAATACCACCCCTTGGATCACTTGATCTCTTTTGCTCAACCAGCTTCCTGCTGATTTGAGCTTTTCAAATCCAACTGCCTGAGTTACCTGACTCCAATTGCCAGGTGCAGCCTTCAGATAAAATCCCTGTTGAACCCTGCTGCAATAAAGTCAAGGAACATCATTTATATTTTTGACTTTTATCACTAACTATCACTGTCACAGGCGAGCGTTACAACCTCTTTTCTGCCATACTTAAACAGGTTAACAGAGAGAGATAAAAAAACTTCAGGCTATTGAATTTTTAGTACAATTTTAAAAAGGGAAATGATTTTCCCATTGGAATTTACAATGGTGCCACAAGGCTTCGGGAATCAATAAAAGGAACAGAAGCAAACAGAGCGTTTCCCAATCAACTAAAATCTTAATTTCAAATATTCTGTCAGATAAGGTTCCAAACTATGTGGAACTGAATGATTAATGTTTTTCCTGAGCAGGTCGAGCAATGCTACTGGTTATGTACATTTTCTCGGTGAAGATTTTGAGGCATCTTCGATGTCTTTGTCAGTTGCACTTACTTGTGTTTTGTGAGCTGTTTGAAATCTTCCAGAAATCTGCAAATTCATTCACATTTTGTTCCTGTCTATCACTGTTCTTGAAACATGAAATGAAATGGATTGGTTTGCAAAATACAAAACTATTCTGAGATGGGACTTTTTACATCTCATTCACTTAATCTTAGTGAAGAATGCAAATTTGCAGAACACTTCACACTAAACTGTGGATCTCTCCTATTGTGGCAGATTGCCATTTAATGTCCTATTGCTTCTATAAAAGCTTTACTTTCCCAAGTATGAAATAATAATTTGATTTTGTATTTTGCCCTCCAGTTATCAGACTTGTCCCTCTCAGTTATTTTCAAAGTGGTTTGTGGGGAACTTTTAAAATTTAATTTTACTATTGTTAGGTGCAAAATTATTGGATGGATTTTTGATTCCAACCAAGTTGACTGCTTATTGGAACAGTCTTCCTGGACAATCACTATCCAGTGCTGTCTGTATGGAGTTTGTACTTTCCACATTTCAGTGTCTGCGTGGGTTTCCTCTGGGTGATTGAGGTCCCTCCCACCCTTCCAAAATGCACGGTGGTTGTTACCATGCGGGATACCTAAATTAAAATTGAAAATGTAAAGCTGTTAGGTTCTTTGCATATTTGGAACCTTACTTCTCCTAGATAATTCTTGGCAGACACTCTGGAAAATACACGAGAGTTGTTCAAGTGATCAAAGCCAACTTCTCCTCCCGGCATAGAAAGTACCCAACTTCCTGTGCATCCTCCTGTTTGATCTGTCGAGTTATGAATTCTCAACCTATTGTATTCAGTATGTGTTTTCTAACAAATTGAAATAGACACATTGATCAGAAAATGAGTTTAAATTAATTTTAGAGCCATTAAGTATCCTCCAAATTATTGATTAATTGTGCACCATCTTTCTTGTGCAGATTGGATGTGGCAAAATTATTTCCTATGGTAGGGGAGTCCAGGACAAAAGGATAAAAATTCAGGATTGAAGGGTGCAGAGATGCAGAGGAATTTAGCTAGAGAATTTTTTACCACAGGGAGCTGTCATTGGGTGTATTTAAGGCAAAGTTTATTGATAGGTATTTGAATCTCCAGGATATCAAAGGTTATGGGGAGAAGCCAGGAGAGCAAGGTTGAGTGGGAGAATGGTGGAGAAGACTCAAAGGGCCAAATGACCTACTTCTGCTCCTATTTCATGATTTAATTTAAAGAGTAAAACGCAAGGAAATACTTTCTGTATGAATGTACAAAGTTTTAAAAAACTTCCATCTCATGACATTTTCAGTTGCTGTTGCAAGCGGCATCTGATACAGCAGCCTAGCATGTCGATCTTCCAATGCAGAGCTTGATTTGGGTAGATGACAGACTGCGGTAGACACATGCAATTCAGGAAATCTCAATTTTAACCGAAATTACGGTGGCGTTCTACAGGTATTGCAACTTCAATAATGTTCTGATCGGCTTTTTCCCTGATTAATAGTAAACTTTGAATGTTCTGCCGTTCTTATTGGATTCACCCAATTCACACAATTGGCAACATTAGTATTATACTGAATATCTGTATAAACAAAATGCATGTGCCCAAATTATTTGATTTGAAAGAGCAATTCTTTGCTCACTTTTTTAAGACCCGCATAAGAATGAACAAAATCATTTCAGGATACCTGCGTAATCGAACATCAAGTGTTTGGATAATTTACCCCACACTCACCAGGAAGCAGTTTGATTGTGTTCACGTCTTGTTGTCCATGGAGGAATTAGAGAAGATACTTTCTTTCATCATTTGGAACTGGAGATAAAGCTGAAGGGACGGTTTTAATTGTTAGCTTCTGGAGGAAACAATACAGCACAGGAAGAGACGAGTAGCCCATCATATTTATCTTTTTCAATGAACTGTAAAATTAGTTCCATTTGCTTATGTTTAAACCAGCAATTTATCGCCTTAAAGTATTTATCCAATTTCCTTTGAAAGTTAGTCTTGAATTTATTTCCAGTCTCTCATAGAGAGCATATTGCAGATTACAACAACTTGTTATGTGAATACAATCCTTCTTACCTTGTCCCTGGTTCTTTTGGCAAGTATTATGTGACAGAATATACATATGTTTTTGGGAGATAAATTTAGGGTAGGATTTTTAGTGTAGGTCACATACAAACACTTTAAAACAGATCTTATTTAAAATACTGGAGCTCTGCTCATGCTAGACATGTCGCGGGCAACAGTCTTTGCAAAAGCTTTGGAGAGTGTCCAAGAGACTTCACTAATGGATTGTTGTTTACAAAAAGGTAACAGATGAAAGAAATTATTGGAACCTCAGATTGACTGGAGGGGAACTTGCTGTTCTAGGAGGGTCATGTGGTTTTTCAGGCAGAGGGAGTCAAACAGGCTTTCTCTCTGAGAGAGGTGGGGGGAAATCAGTTCTGCAGTTTTACAGTCAGCAGCAGCAACTGGGACTGGAACAGGACAAGCTGGCAAGCTTGTGGAAAACCCCATTTGGAAGATGGATTGTGAGTGCTTAGTTCAGCCTGGTCAAAGTCCTTGTGGTTCTTGCAAGAGGAGAGGACTGGCTGTCTAATATTTCACTTGAAATAAGGGAAAAAGAAAAGGCACTCTGTGGTGACCTGAAAGAAAGAGGTTATCATCTGGAGAACCCTGAAGGGGGCAAGTTTAATCAGCAAGACACTGAAGTGGCTGATTAAAAAGGAATCAGTTGTGGGTGCCCAACGAGCAACAAATCTCTCTCTGAAAACTGACAAGAACCTTCCTGAGTGGTAACCATTTACCTTTCAACCGCCAAAGCCTGGTGAACTTCATAAATGTTAAATTCTGTGCACAGTATAAGAATTGCCTGCAACCAGTGAACTTGGAGGAATGAGAAGTGAGATTGGACTGTGAACCAAATAACTTTTCTGAACTTACACACACATTACATACACATGCACTTAGAATTAGAATGGGGTTAAGTTAGGTTAGTTAAGTTAAAGTGTGATTCTGTTTTCATGTTTAAAGATAATTAAAGCAACTTTTGTTGAAGTAACCATTTATCTTGGTGAATATCTGTTGCTGCTGGGTTTTGGGGTCCTCTGGGCTCGTAACAATTATATCTTAATTTTTAAAAAATCTGCTGTTATCATCTTTCCTCCTTCCAGAAACTGACACTCTTATTTACTCTGTTAAAATTTTTTTGTGATGTTCAGATGATTCAGGTTCATATTTCAGATTTCAGATGTATCTCTAAGTACATATATGACATCACATACAACCTGATTCTTTTTCCTGTGGGTAAGGCAGAATTACAACTTATTGGCAGTGTATAAAAATACTGATTCAATGTATACACATAAAAAAGTAAAGAAGTGTAAACAATCTGACTGTACAATACAGAGAAAAAAATCGATAAAGTACAAAAGTAAGTCATTAAATAAGTTCCTGATTGTGTTTGTCATTGAGCAGTCTGATGGTGGAGGGGTAGCAACTCTTCCTGAACCTGGTGGTGCAAGTCTTGTGGCACCGATACCTCTTTCCTGATGGCAGTAGCGAGAACAGAGTGTGTGGTGGGTGGGGTGGATCCTTGATGATTGCTGCAGCTCTCTAATGACAGCATTCCCTCTAGATGTTCTTGATGGTGGGGATGGTTTTAGCCGTGATGTCCTAGGCTGTGTCTCCACTACCTTTTGCATGGATTTTTCACTTGGGGGCATTGGTGTTCCTGTACCAGACCAAATGTTGAATACATCTGCCTAAAATGTCTTCTCAGAAGAACATTGAGCTTCACCAGTCATTCAAGTTCCACATCCCTGGTTGCATTGAAATAAAATTCCAATGAACCTTTGCTCAAATAAAAAAACCCACTGATTTTGTTAGTTTTCACCCTCAAAGTTTTTACCTAAATTTTCAACTATTCATTTTCCAGCCAAAGATGCTACTCAACCCATTAAGTTCCTCCAGCAGATTGCTTTTTTTTTGCTTGCCAGACATATTCCTGGCATGAAGGGAAGGTAAAGAAATTGGGTGAGAAGACAAGCTGCAAGGTGTTCACTTTCCAGACAAGTCCAAAGCATGTTCTTTAAGCAGATGGTGTTTCCATTTTGGGTAAATTGTCCGTAGAAGCAGTGGGCCAGTGGAATAAACAACTAAAGCATTTGCAGAAGATTTTGTTCCTTTCCTGACATATGTACCTTTAAATAATCTCCTTTTATTGTTTTTTTCAAAAATGATGAATAGGAGGCAATTAGAGAAAGTATCACGGTATACCAGATGTGAATTATTCACGATAACAGTTCTTAGTTTCTGGTATGTACTCCAACCTAATTTTGGGTAAATTAAGAGCAGGTGTAAAACATAAATTATTGGCAAGATCAAAATAAATATTTTGATATTGATGACTTTGAGCAGCAGGATGGTTGCCTAAAACTACAAACGTTACAGCTGGAGCTAAGGAAACTGGAGTTCCACGAAGTAATCAGTCATTCCTACAGTCACTGAGTATTCACATTAACGACATCTTTCAAGAATCCATCTTCCATTACACTTTACCTGAAGCCAGTGAGTCTATTCTTCATGTTGACCTGAATTGGATAATTATTGACGTGCTCAACAAGACAATTTTACCCAAACTTGCTGGCGTTCTCATCTTATATGCATTAATATTGCATATATTCGCATAATATATGCATTAATATGCATCTTATATGCATTAATAGGTCAAAAGTAATACAGTTTCAAAAAGCTCAAAGGTGATAGCAGTACCATTGATCTGGAGAATTATTAGAACATGATGTTGACAGATTTTGAAGCTTGAATTGTTGCTGTGTGATAGTGTAAATAATTCCAAATGGACTGCAGAATAGATTTCTAACACCTGTGGGAATTATTTTCATTACAAAATTGGATACCGCTGTTACTATTTGAGCTGGAAAAAATGTCCAAGAAAAATTTGCAATTTCAGGTAGAAATCACCAACTGAAAGGAGTGACCGACAACAGTACAGCAAAGGAACTAATCCCATCAGCCTACGGTAGAGCTTATCCCTCCATGCTCTGCCTTGCTGATCTACTGCTCTAGTTCCTACTACCCCGTCATGCTAGTTCAAACTCTCCCAGATATAACTAGCAAACCTCCCTGCAAGGAAGTTCATGCTCTTCCATTTTGTATCATCCTTTCTTGTGCAGGGCCCATCTGCCCTGGATGAGAACCATGTACCAGAAGTCCTCCCTTGCCGCACATTCAACTGCACTAATCTTCCTGTTTATTGCTTCAGTAACATTTAATGGCATAAGGAATAATCCTGAGATTACAATATGAAAGTACCTTTTTTTATGAACTTTTTACCTCAATTCCTTTTGCAAGACCTTATCTCTCTTCCTGTTTATGCCATTAAGCACAACTTGATCCACAATGTCACCATCCCCTTTCAAATGTCCTGCGCCCACTCAGACATCCTTGACCCTAGCACTGGGAAGGCAACACACCATCCTGGTGAATCACACATGGCCACACAAATGCCTGAATGATCCCCTGATTATTGAGTCCCCTTGTCTATTCGTTGATTACCCTGCTGAACAACAAAGTCAGTCATTTTATGTTGCAGTCATTTTCTCCTGAGTGAATATCCTTTTTTCCGAACGGTATCTGAAACAGAAGACGTGTTTGAGGAGGGACAGTCACTATTTTTATTCCCCTCCTGTCTATCTGTACGAAGCTGCAGTGTGACCACCTCCCAGGAACTCCGATCAATAACCTCGTTCTACCTCAGTGAGTCAACCGTGCAGTTTGAGAGGAGCCGCAGCTGGGCACACTTAGTTGGCCTCAGGTTATCTCCACACGTGGGTCCTTAAAAATGTTAACGGTGGAGCACACGATAATCACGTCGACATGATGGAGGAATTAAACGGCTTTAATGATCAAAAACCTGAGTATTACGGATACATGACTTGGCTAGGTTCCACGTACAGGAGCAAGAGGGGGGCAAGTCCAGGCATGCCAGCCTTTATTGGGAAATCCGGGGAGGAGCCAAGAGAGGAGTTAGGGAAGGTCAGGGAGGTTTGGACTGGCCAGTCCATACATCTATGCAAATGCCTTTCACCATGTTAACTAAAATACTTTAAATTAGATACAGACGTGTTTCTTACAGAGCTGTCTTTGACTTGAAGATATTGCTCAGTCATTGCCGCTAGGGGACCATGGCATCTTAGGCTGAAACTCAGGTGGGCCTTAGACTGATGAAGGTTGAGAACCACTGATCTCATCCAATAATTGCCAGGTGACCTCCGTTTGTCGACAACTGAGAGAGCAGCACCCTGTCTTATTGCTGGTTTTCCCTAAAAGTTCAGGAGACAATGGGTCAGACTTAAAATATGTTGTGCGACATTAATGATCTCAAGGAGTTTCCTGAATAACCAGGGATTCTTCCTGCATGGATATTCAAATTTAGAATGCTGCCAACTGAGAACCCAGATAAAGTGTCAAAACAGAGATAGCCCAAGGCATTCCTAGCAAAGAACTTTTAAAGAGTATAGCAGTACTTCGAATCCACTCACCTGCAGTTAAATCTTGTCACCAACCTTGCCATCTGTAGCTGCTTTCAGGTGGAATAGCTGAGAGAATGCGGGTCTGGAGCTGGCTACGGGTGTGTGCGAAGCGACATTCCGGTGGCAGCGCTGAAGGCACCGTCATGACACCTGGAAGGTCCCGCAGCAAGGAGAGGCACCGCGGAGCAAACGGCGGCTCCTGTCGACTGTGGCCATAGTCCCACCCGCTTTTAGGTGTCTGGGAGAGCACTCAGAAGCAGAGAATACACCTATCCAAGGAGGGTTGGTTAAGTACTCCTCAGGTCAGGGTTCTCCGCTTTCATGTGGCCTCCCAACAGCCACATTCGGGTATTTTAGGCAGCTTTACGTTGGGGTATTCTGCCCACCTGAAAGTGGCTTATGATGCACAAGAGCATAAGAAATAGGAGCAGGAGTAGGCCATCCAGCCCGTCGAACCAGCATCCATTAATTTTGAACGCTGCCATCGTTCCCAGGTACTGGGTCTCACTGTTGCCTCGAGTAAGATGGACAACCAGATAGACTCATTTACAGTGAGGTGTAATTAAAAAACTGAGTAAATTAATCCTTTAGCATGGTAGAAAAATATTGAAACAAATGATGCTGAAACTTTGGATATAATGGTTTGTCAATCACTGACTCTATTGAAAGATCTAAAAATCATACTAATAAAATATTTTGATTTATAGATGCTAGTTTGTAGCGAATAAGTGTTTGTTTTCCTTATAGGCTGATCATTTTGTCTTGTTTTGCTCGACACATACCCTTATACTGTATAACTGTGGTGTGCTGTTGGCCAGAATCAGACACACACAAGGTAAAGACTGTACAACAGGCTTTAATCCACAAAGACTTCCACAGAGACAGGCTGGCTATGGCTGCAGCAACTCTGAGTGAGGCCTCGGGAGGCCGGCGCAGGCTTATATCCCAGAGGGTGATTGTCACCCGACCGGGTGGGGCTTGATCCATTCAAGCCAACTGATTGACAGCCGGCCAGGTGTAGTCCTGTCCCTCTTACATTCCTGCAGGTACAGAGGTTTCCCCCTGCAGTAGGCCGGCGATACACTCCTGCAGGTACAGAGGTTCCCCCTGCAGTAGGCCGGTGATACACTCCTGCAGGTACAGAGGTTGCCCCCTGCAGTAGGCCGGCGGTACACTCCTGCAGGTACAGAGGTTGCCTCCTGCAGTAGGCCAGCGGTACACTCCTGCAGGTACAGAGGTTTCCCCCTGCAGTAGGCCGGCGGTACACTCCTGCAGGTACAGAGGTTGCCCCCTGCAGTAGGCCGGCGGTACACTCCTGCAGGTACAGAGGTTTCCCCCTGCAGTAGGCCGGCGGTACACTCCTGCAGGTACAGAGGTTTCCCCCTGCAGTAGGCCGGCGGTACACTCCTGCAGGTACAGAGGTTGCCCCCTGCAGTAGGCCGGCGGTACACTCCTGCAGGTACAGAGGTTGCCCCCTGCAGTAGGCCGGCGGTACACTCCTGCAGGTACAGAGGTTGCCCCCTGCAGTAGGCCGGCGGTACACTCCTGCAGGTACAGAGGTTGCCCCCTGCAGTAGGCCGGTGGTGTACCACCACAATAACTTGCCGTCATTAATTGTTATTTCAACCTATTTAAGCATGGATTAGATGAGAAAGCAAAGCACTCAAACATGTCATTAAGTGGGGGAAATGCATCCTTTAACAACTACCAATAATTTCCTACAAAGTAGGTCTGGGAGGCTGGAAGTTTGGAATTGCAAGACTTTCCACAAGGACTTGATTCAAGGTAACTAATACTTCAGTAAGTCTGAATAAAATATAGAGAAAATGATCTTTAAGAAAGAAGGACAGGAACTTAACAGTCCATTTAAACAAGAGGCAACACATCAATGAATAACCATGTGTGAAGCAGAAAGCCTTCTTGAGAATAGGGCAAATGCAAAGCACCGCAAGGCAGAATCAAAATAAAAAATGACCAACAACCATATCCATCTGATACTCATTATAGAATTCAACTAGGTCGCAGAAGCCCAAGTACATACTAGTAAAGCAGTTCCCACAATCAGACGACATCTATCAGTGCTCATGAATCACGCGCATGATTACGAAGGGATGAGGTATAAAAAGAGCTGCAATTTCCACATGGTCAAACCAAAACATACACAGATAACCTTGAACAGAATCTGGAATGTGCACTTTAGTGACATGCGAATTGTTTGATTACAAATTTCAAACCACGGAGTACGGGGACAAATAAAGGAAAAAAGTGTTTTTGTCCCAAACATTATGCAAATGTTTGAGATGTCATATTCAAAAACATGTTTAAAAGCAGCAACTATTATTCAGATAGAAGAATTATCACATCAAAAAAATAGTTATGTGGATTTAAATTTATCCTTCCTCTGGTGAATGAAAATCACAGATGGAATGTGAAATCCTGTATTAACCAATATTGAACCTGAATTGCATTTTAAATATGAACATTAAACTTCCTACTCCTTGAGGTTCATGGTCCTACATATTGTATAAACATATGAAGGGAAAAGAATGTGATCATTCTTTCCAAATATTTTCCTGAGAGATTGCAGTACTGCAGCATTTAAGTAAGAGCATGAGTTAAGAAGGCCGACTGAATTGCTTAATGTAGAGATTCTTAACATGGGGCTAAAATATGTTTAACCAAAAGATGAAACACATTTCTGTTAAGAATTTGATCACATTTACCCCTCATCTTTAGACTCGTGCCGGGATGCGGACTGCTGGAGACTGGCTCGATACTGGCTGAAGTGGTGTCCAAGTACTGGAACTGGGAGGTGAGGGCGTGGCGAAGGGTTCCTGACCATGTCGGAGGTTCCGACCTGGACCTCAGGTTGCCAATAATGGTTTGGATGGGACTCTGTGTGGCTGCGGAGGCTGCGGAAGTGTTAGATGCGAAATTACGGACACTCGGTCACTCTGGGGGTTGGGGGGGGGGGCCTCTCTGTAGCTTCTCTTACTCTGACTGTAAGAGGTTCATGGTCCTACATATTGTATAAATATATGAATGGAAAAGAATGTGATCATTCTTTCCAAATATTTCTCTGAGAAATTGCCGATTTCTGCCAATGGCGAATCTGTTCGCCTTACAGCAGGCAAGAGGCAATTTTGTGTAATATGACGCTTTTTATTTCAATGACAATAAATTGAATCTAAAGAATGCTAAGGAACCAATTTCCAATTACTGAAAATTCTGAAAAATTGGATCATTAAAATAAGATCCCACTTGCATATAATTACTTTTATGTGGCAAAGGAAGCGGGGGAATCATTCGGGAAGGTGTTGCATTGTTTGGGAGTTATTACATTGTTATAAACTCCAGATTGAGTCATACTTAACATTTTCTTTGCTTTTTTTTGTGTGTGTGACAAAAGCATATTCACGGTGAAATTCCATGAAGAAGCAATTTTTAGCACAGAAGTGTGCCTTTTCAATTTATGCTTTTAATGGCACATGTATGATGTTGGCAGTTTCTATGGTAACGAAGGCCAAGTGATGAGAGTTTCACTGTCATTAATCTGCAGGTTCCAAGATATAATAACACAAATAATTTTAGAAATGAGTGAAATGCAGAAAGAAATTGATTACGACATTTAAATCATGATCTGATGATTTATTGTTTGTAACTTATGTTACTGTGCAGCCTCGTTGATGATCATCTTTTTTTTCCCTCTAAAGTCTGGCGTCAAATTGAGGTCAAATTATGGTTTTCGTCTTGTTATTCTTTAGTCTGTGTTCCTCGGTGATTTGGATTTTTTTTTTAACATGTCTGACACCACCATTGAAATAAATTACCTCATACAGTGCAAAACATGAAATCCAAGGGTTCTTAAATACATTTTAGATAGTTTGAAATCTCTCTTGAAAGAAAATAATTTTGCTGAAAATATTCAGAAGCTCAAGCGAAGAGCAAAAAATTGTCAAAAAATGATTTTTGTTGGATTTGTTTGATTAGGATTCAGTAATTAAGAATATGAGGAATCTCAAGTTTAGATTTGTTGTCAGAGTAAATACGTGACATCACATACAACCATGAGATTCTTTTTTCCTGTACTCAAGAAAAAGATAGGAATACAAAAGAGAGAAATGTAAACAAACTGACTGTGCAAATACAGAAAAAATAAATATGAGGTCAAAGGCTTGGAGTTGTGATAACGACCTTGAATTAATGTGGTGAAGCTATGTGGTCCAGCCCTGACATAGTTTATTCACAGTGAGTGATGGTTTATGATGAATTGAGCAATGTGTGAATCAAGTGATAAAATTGATGAGATTTTACATGAACACTGATCGTAATTACTCATTGGGTTACTGCACAATTGTCCTTGGGCTGTAGTTGTTGTGTTGATTGGCATCACGGCTAACTTCTACTGCCACTAACTTGTATTCCAAAAGACCATCTTGGCCCCTACAGGAAGAGGAACTCCCCCAGATCATTTGCCGTCACATGTTTTCTGACAAGCCGTTCAGATTGTGCAGAATGATGGATGACCATATCCAGCTGAGCCAGAAGGCTCATTGATCTGAAATGTTAATGGTCCTTTTTGCTCGCAGATGCTTAATTGCTGAATACATCTGGCATTTTCCAGATTTATTTCAGTTTTCCAACAACTGCAGTATTTTGCTTTTGAAATCATGTATAGATCTTGGCAGAGGGCGATTTTTTTTCTCCCATATATGCATCAATACATTTTGTAATCAGTTTTGGAAAAATCAAAGTGGAATAATGTTGTTGTATTTTGAAGTAACCACTAGAGGGCGATATTTGTGTTTTACTTCATGAAGTTGTGGCCATATTATGAGACACAATGAAATCCGTAGACTGAATTTCCATTCTGATTTAATGCATCCTCAGATGAGATTTCTTCTGTGTGTAATTTTGGCAGGCCTATTAATTTAACTTTTGTTTGTGCACGTGTTGCTTGTTTTGGATGGGAAATTAATTATTTTAGCCAATTACCATCACCAGATGCATATTGAACTCAAGGACATAAGAAACAGTAATTCAGCTCTTCACGCCTGGTCCTCCGCTTAGATTGTGGAGAAAATGTGGGCCTCACTACTTGCAAGAATGCAATATGCTTTATATGATCACATTTTAATATTGCCAGCCTGAAGTAAACATGGATAAACCATTAAGCAGAGCCTGGTGGGGTTGAAAAAGAGTAAAAATGGACAAGGGGAAGCCCAGCCTTACTCTGGGCTGCAGAAGAGGGGCTGAGTTGCAGGAAAAGGGGCAGGCATGGTTTACTGAGACAGGCAATATATCAGAGAGGTCTTTTCCTACTTTCGAGCAAAAATCATTTTTCTTTCATATTGCAATGGCCTGTCATATTAGCTTAATTCTAACCAGCCCATCAAGATACAGACAGGCCACCGCATACTGAGGACAGAAACCAATGGGACCAGTTGAAATGCCAACAACAGGTGCAGTTCTAAATGACCCACAAGAGCTTGGCAGGGCCACCTCTGAATGGATATCCCGATCTGCAGTTGCATGGTGCGTGTTTCCCATCTGTGTCTCTAGACAAGGGCAGAGTGGAGAATGTGGAAAGTAAAAAAAAAAATGCAAGTGTGATCATGCCATTGAATTTCAGACAATATTGCATCTGAGCTCTGAATTTTGCAAAAAAAAAACAATTGGAGTTATTTCTGCAAGGATATGTTATCCCTGGAAGATACAGAAACACCATCTTCCTGTACAACGCCTGGCTTAGAGGTTCTGAATGCTCAGGGCGTATCTGGCAGGAGCTTCTTTCTTTACAAGTATTTCCAGAATTCCTATCTCCACTTAGCTGACTTTAAACACACAAAAACCTCTCAAGCAGGATCGCAACCGCTGGGAAAAAAAAATTGTTAGATGAGAAAATGGGTTCTCAGTGTTGCTGCTTGAGCCACGCGGAGGGTATTGGAGTTCTCAATGAATGCAGCTCTTGAATTCCTGGACTTTGTTGGATTTAAAAGGAGTCTAAATGATTAATTAAGTAAGAAAAATGAAAATGATGGAATGTCATATGATTGATGTCTTCCATTTATAGAAGTTGGGAGTGTGGGTGCAGTGAAGAGAAAAAATACTTTTTTTGTGTTATCCACTCTGCCAGTGAGGTCATGCACATCAATAAATAAAATTAAAATGCAAAGCATATTTTAACTGATAGCAGATCAAAATAATGTTGATGTTCAAAGGGTTTTTGCTGTCTTGGAAAACTACTATGAAGTGACAAAGGGAAATATGTGGTAGGGTTATGAAATTATTTGAGAACGTAGGTGTATAGAACAATGTAGAACAATGCATCTGGAACAGTGCATCGAGTTCTCAAGTCAAATTCAAGTTTATTATCATCTGACTTACATCTGGGACCAGATAAAACAGTGATTCTCCAGACCATGTTGCACACAAATACACATATGTACATAAATATATCATTTAAAATGCATCATGAATAAATAAACATTTTGGGATGATTTACTCAGCTACAGGATACTGTTCATTAATCTCACCGCCTGTGGGAAGAAATATTTCCCACCTTGGCAATCCTGATTTTGATGGTCGTGGGTCAAAGATACGATGCGCTGGATGGAAAGGGTCCCTTATAATTCTCTGAGCCCTATTAAAGCAAGGTTCCCAGTGAATGTGACCAACAGAAGAAAGAGAGACCCCAATGATCTTCTCAGACGTTTTGTTGACCCTCTGTATTGTCTTCCTGTCTGATGTCGTACCACGCAATGACACAGCCAGACAGGACACACTGAATTGGGCTCTTGTAAAAGGTTGTCAAGGTGGAGGCCGGTAGCCTTGCCCTCCACAACCTTCTTAGGAAGAGTAGGTGGTGCTGCACCTTCCTGACTAATGAGGAGGTGTTGTGGGTCCACGATGAGTCGTCTTTTATGTGCACACCAAGGAACTTTGTGCTCTCCATGATGGAACCATTCATGTGTAATGGAGAGTGGGAGACCTTTATCCTCCTGAAGTGCACAGTCATCTCCTTTGTCTTGTCCATGTTGACAAGGCATGTCAACATATGTTGTGTCCAGGTTGTACCATCTGAAGTCTTAATAAACACTAGAAAGGCTTGTAAGTCTACAGTATATTTCTTTACTCACATCAGGCTACTGGGTCACCTATAGATACAATGTCTCTCACCACACATGCACCACTCTCAAGGGTGATGTGGCTCTTACAGTGTTAGTGTTCATGCTCGAGCATAAAATAGTCCCAGGTTTCCTTGCACCATTTTACAAGTCACCTCGCTCTAAAAGGCTTATACTTACTATAGAGGAAATGGAACAAACATTCACTGTGCAAGGTCCTAGGGTGTTGCAAGATGAGGAGAAAGTAAAGAGATTAGACTCTATTCTCTGGGTTTTAAAAGAATGAAAGGTGTTCTTATTGAAGTTTACAAACATCTTACAGTATTCAGACAAAGAGGGTGCAGAATCTAGACCTGCTTTGGACTGAGAGGAGGGTGGAGAGGTTTGGAAGTTGTGGGGGTTAGTTATTAAGGGATAAGAAGAATTAAGACAAATGGGGCTGAATTAGTAGATCAGTCCTGACTTGATGAGTGGTGGAGTCACTTGGACTTTGCCTATTTAGACTGCTACTGTGGTGATCAAAAATGCCAAAGCAGCGGAGAAGCCAACTGAGAGAAGATGGTAAAGGCTTGATCTTCACAAACGATATGTCCAGAGGAGGTTCTTCGTACTTAGTCACCATTTTCCTTCCTTTCCATCATGCCTGTCCCATTTCCTGCAATTCAGCCCCTCTCCTGCAGTCCAGAGCAAGGCTGGGCTTCCCTTTGTCCTCTTTTACTCTTTTTCAAACCCTCCCAGGTTGTGCTTGATGGTTTATTCATGTTAATATCCATCACCTTGAACCACTCCCCACTCTTACATCTTTCATTGTCCTCCTACACTCTTCCAGCAAGTATCAGTGTAACTCAGAACACTATCTCAATCTTTTAAGTCGGCTGGTTCTATCCCTTAGGGACACAACATTGATTCCAAATAGCTAATCTTCCCAGTTTGTATCAGAACAGGCTTGTCCTGATGAGAAGTCGTCGATCTGTAATGTTAACTCCATTTTTCTCTCTCCACAAATGCTACTCGAATCGCTGAGTATACGTAGCATTTTCTCTCATTACAGATTTCCAGCCCCTGGAAACAGTCCGAGTTTGTATTTTAATCTCGCGCGCCAGTTTTCATCGAGGTCCTTCTATTTCCTACTGATGCATCAGCTATTATTGATGAGCCTTCAACATTATTTCTCAGCCCATATCTCCACCATATGCATCGTTCAGTTCTTCTTGGTGGTTCCCCCCTTTTCAAAGGGATTTCCTTTACCTCCTCTCATCCCCCCACTTTCTTCTCTCTATTGATTAAAATCTTCAATTTTCAAATTTTCCTCATTCTGATGAAAGGTGATTTACCTGAAATATTAAATCTGTTTCTCTCTTCACAAATGCTGCTGGACCTAATGAGAATTTCCCTCATTTTACTGATTTTTTTTAATGTCACATTTCCATCATTTGCCTTCTCTTTGCTTGTAAATTTCTTATGCAGTAAACCTAAAATTTGCTGATTGTTGACTTCAGGAAAGGAAAGCCAGTGATCAATGGGGGTTCAGCAGTGGAGAGGGTGAGCAAATTTAAGTTCTTGGGAGTCACTATCTGGGAGGATCTTTCCTGCACGCCAGCACCTCTACTTCCTCAGGAGTTTGCAGAGGTTTGGTATGACACCAGAAACACTGACAAATGTCTACAGACCTGTGATGAAAAGTGTGCTGCATCATGGTCTGGTACGGGGACACCAATACCCCTGAGGATAAATCCCACCAGAAGGTCATGGACATAGCCCAGGATATCACAGGCAAAAACCTCCCCACTATTGGGTACATCTACAGGGGTACACTGCCGTTGGAGAGCAGCAGCAATCATTAAAGACCCTCATCACCCAGCACATAGTCTGTTCTTGCTGCTGCCATGAGGAAAGAGGTATTGATGCCACAAGACTCACACCATTAGGTTCAGGAACAGCTG
The DNA here is from genome assembly GCF_036971445.1 of Narcine bancroftii. Taxonomy (NCBI): domain Eukaryota; kingdom Metazoa; phylum Chordata; class Chondrichthyes; order Torpediniformes; family Narcinidae; genus Narcine; species Narcine bancroftii. The sequence goes on along the minus strand of NC_091475.1, from coordinate 6,457,648 downwards.
CTACCCCTCCACCATCAGACTCTTCAACAACAAACTTAATCAAGCACTCATGTAAGGACTCTTGTGCATTTTACTGATTTGTTCTCTCTGAATTGCACAGTTTGTTTACATTAGTCAGAACAAATGTAATCAAACGCAATACAGAGAGAACTTTTAATTTCTTTACATATCTACACGAGTACAGTTTATTCTTGCACTACCTATTAGTGGTAATTCTGGTGCCCTGGCAGGAAAAAGGAATCTCGGGGTTGTATGTGATGCCATGTATGTCCTCTGACAATAAATCTGGAATCTTATAAGTTAGATCCAGGATACTCTCTCAAACTGCATCATGCAACAGGTCATGTTCCAAATTATACAAGGTGAGTGCAACATTTCCCAGTCAGAGTGAACTTCTCAAAGGGCCAAATACATGGAATGAGCACATGCAATGGAGGGCAAAACTCCAGAATTACTCTTGAAGAAGTTTCTGATTGAGATGGTCTGTCTGAACACAAAACTGATGATCAAGGAGGTTTCAAAATGAAGGCCGTGTGTAAGAGATTCTTGACACGGTTCTAAAAAAAAGTTCAATATTTTGCCAAATACTAACTGTACAATCAATACGATTTCAATTATGATGTTGTTTGTGAGATCTTTCTGTGGGGAAATCAGTTATTTGTCTCATTAAATGTCAATGACAACTGGATTTCAAGAGTATATTGATTGACAGTAAAACAATTTGGTGTTTAAAGGTGCTAAAATTGCAAATCTTTTCTTTCTAAGTATCTTCTAGAAAGTGCCAACTGAGCTAATATTTGGTTTGCAGTGAATCAGACTGGAATCAATTTAAACTAATAACTCAAACTGAATAATGTAATAATCCCATCCATTTCCAACCAACCTTTCAAACAGAAGTGAAGACAGAAGTGAAGACAGTGTGAGATAGAAGTGAAGACAGAAGTGAAGACAGTGTGAAGACAGTGTGAAGACAGAAGTGAAGACTGTGTGAAGACAGTGTGAAGACAGTGTGAAGACATAAGTGAAGACAGTGTGAAGACAGTGTGAAGATAGAAGTGAAGACAGTGTGAAGACAGTGTGAAGACAGTGTGAAGACAGAAGTGAAGACAGTGTGAAGACAGTAGTGAAGGCAGTGTGAAGACAGAAGTGAAGACAGTGTGAAGACTTAAGTGAAGACAGTGTGAAGACATAAGTGAAGACAGTGTGAAGACAGAAGTGAAGACAGTGTGAAGACAGAAGTGAAGACAGTGTGAAGACAGTGTGAAGACAGAAGTGAAGACAGAAGTGAAGACAGAAGTGAAGAGAGTAGTGAAGGCAGTGTGAAGACAGTGTGAAGACAGAAGTGAAGACAGTGTGAAGACTTAAGTGAAGACAGTGTGAAGACATAAGTGAAGACAGTGTGAAGACAGAAGTGAAGACAGTGTGAAGACAGAAGTGAAGACAGTGTGAAGACAGTGTGAAGACAGAAGTGAAGACAGAAGTGAAGACAGAAGTGAAGAGAGTAGTGAAGGCAGTGTGAAGACAGAAGTGAAGACGGTGTGAAGACAGTGTGAAGACAGAAGTGAAGACAGTGTGAAGACAGAAGTGAAGAGAGTAGTGAAGGCAGTGTGAAGACAGAAGTGAAGACTTAAGTGAAGACAGTGTGAAGACAGAAGTGAAGACAGTGTGAAGACAGAAGTGAAGACAGTGTGAAGACGGAAGTGAACACAGTGTGAAGACAGAAGTGAAGACAGTGTGAAGACAGTGTGAAGACAGAAGTGAAGATGGAAGTGAACACAGTGTGAAGACAGAAGTGAAGACAGAGTGAAGACAGTGTGAAGACAGAAGTGAAGACAGAAGTGAAGACAGTGTGAAGACAGAAGTGAATACGGAAGTGAATACGGAAGTGAACACAGTGTGAAGACAGAAATGAAGACGGAAGTGAACACAGTGTGAAGACAGAAGTGAAGACAGTGTGAAGACAGAAGTGAAGACAGTGTGAAGACATAAGTTAAGACAGTGTGAAAACAGTGTGAAGACAGTGTGAAGACAGAGGTGAAGACAGTGTGAAGACATAAGTTAAAACAGTGTGAAAACAGTGTGAAGTCAGAAGTGAAGACAGTGTGAAGACAGAGGTGAAGACAGTGTGAAGACTTAAGTGAAGACAGTGTGAAGACATAAGTGAAGACAGTGTGAAGACAGAAGTGAAGACAGTGTGAAGACAGAAGTGAAGACAGTGTGAAGACAGTGTGAAGACAGAAGTGAAGACAGAAGTGAAGACAGAAGTGAAGAGAGTAGTGAAGGCAGTGTGAAGACAGTGTGAAGACAGAAGTGAAGACAGTGTGAAGACAGAAGTGAAGACAGTGTGAAGACAGAAGTGAAGACAGTGTGAAGACGGAAGTGAACACAGTGTGAAGACAGAAGTGAAGACAGTGTGAAGACAGTGTGAAGACAGAAGTGAAGATGGAAGTGAACACAGTGTGAAGACAGAAGTGAAGACAGAGTGAAGACAGTGTGAAGACAGAAGTGAAGACAGAAGTGAAGACAGTGTGAAGACAGAAGTGAATACGGAAGTGAATACGGAAGTGAACACAGTGTGAAGACAGAAATGAAGACGGAAGTGAACACAGTGTGAAGACAGAAGTGAAGACAGTGTGAAGACAGAAGTGAAGACAGTGTGAAGACATAAGTTAAGACAGTGTGAAAACAGTGTGAAGACAGTGTGAAGACAGAGGTGAAGACAGTGTGAAGACATAAGTTAAAACAGTGTGAAAACAGTGTGAAGTCAGAAGTGAAGACAGTGTGAAGACAGAGGTGAAGACAGTGTGAAGACTTAAGTGAAGACAGTGTGAAGACATAAGTGAAGACAGTGTGAAGACAGAAGTGAAGACAGTGTGAAGACAGAAGTGAAGACAGTGTGAAGACAGTGTGAAGACAGAAGTGAAGACAGAAGTGAAGACAGAAGTGAAGAGAGTAGTGAAGGCAGTGTGAAGACAGTGTGAAGACAGAAGTGAAGACAGTGTGAAGACAGTAGTGAAGGCAGTGTGAAGACAGAAGTGAAGACAGTGTGAAGACTTAAGTGAAGACAGTGTGAAGACATAAGTGAAGACAGTGTGAAGACAGAAGTGAAGACAGTGTGAAGACAGAAGTGAAGACAGTGTGAAGACAGAAGTGAAGACAGTGTGAAGACAGAAGTGAAGAGAGTAGTGAAGGCAGTGTGAAGACAGAAGTGAAGACTTAAGTGAAGACAGTGTGAAGACAGAAGTGAAGACAGTGTGAAGACAGAAGTGAAGACAGTGTGAAGACGGAAGTGAACACAGTGTGAAGACAGAAGTGAAGACAGTGTGAAGACAGTGTGAAGACAGAAGTGAAGATGGAAGTGAACACAGTGTGAAGACAGAAGTGAAGACAGAGTGAAGACAGTGTGAAGACAGAAGTGAAGACAGAAGTGAAGACAGTGTGAAGACAGAAGTGAATACGGAAGTGAACACAGTGTGAAGACAGAAATGAAGACGGAAGTGAACACAGTGTGAAGACAGAAGTGAAGACAGTGTGAAGACAGAAGTGAAGACAGTGTGAAGACATAAGTTAAGACAGTGTGAAAACAGTGTGAAGACAGTGTGAAGACAGAGGTGAAGACAGTGTGAAGACATAAGTTAAAACAGTGTGAAAACAGTGTGAAGTCAGAAGTGAAGACAGTGTGAAGACAGAGGTGAAGACAGTGTGAAGACAGAAGTGAAGACAGTAGTGAACACAGTGTGAAGACAGAAGTGAAGACAGTGTGAAGACGGAAGTGAAGACAGAAGTGAACACAGTGTGAAGACAGAAGTGAAGACAGAAGTGAAGACAGAGTGAAGACAGTGTGAAGACAGTGTGAAGACAGAAGTGAAGACAGTGTGAAGACAGAAGTGAAGACAGAAGTGAAGACAGTGTGAAGAATGTGATCTCTATTTCTGGGATATAACTTGGCTAGAAGTAGGATATTTTCCTTTTCCTGTTTTGCCTGTCGCCCTTTTTAAGTATGTCAAGGATTTGTCTGATATATAATGGGGTTTCTCTCTCTGTTTTCAATGGGGAATTTTTGGCTCAGTTCAGTGCAGCCAGAAGTATCCTGCTCAGAAAAAACAATATCCCTCATAAGCCTACTGGCCTTTGCAGAACACTCAGATGAAATTAAACATCACATCTGTTGGAATTTATTCTTCTGAAATATGCATTTGGATTTTCAAATTTCAACATGGTTTTTCCACAAATTCCAATATAAATCCAGTGCCAGTCCTTGCAGTTGATATCATGGGCAAGAGTAGCCAGGACCATCCTCACTTAAAGGTCATCTTCTTCAAATGATCCAATCATTCTGCCTTCTACCACTGCATAACCTGCACAGAATGGATACTTGATCACTGAGCTCTATTAAAATTCAACAGTTGGTCATGGTGTTTGCTCTCTCAGAACTAAAAAATAAAGACACTGAAAATGGATGTTCCAATAAAAATGTAGACCAAGATATTACAGGGAAGTGAACGTTCTCTGTGCAAGAGGATGATGCTTTGATTGCAATCCGCATGAAGGAAGAACATTTCTGAGCTTTCCAAGAGAGGCTTCACAGACATATTATTAAGCTTCAGAAGGGTAGAAAGAAGTTGTTTATTTGTGCATGTGAGTGATGCAAACCATCTACCACCAGTCAAGAAAAATGATGAGCAATGAGAGGTAGAAGGTCGAAACGAGCAGTTGAGGGGATGGCGGCCTTGGGAGGGAGGTGACCAGAGATGATGAGGTTGGAGACAGGGGCTTGATGTGCTGTGGTGGGGTAGGTAGGAGGAGCCCCAGCAAGGTAGAGGTCAGTGTGCCAGACCACCCTTGACTGCGGATTTGATGGTAAGGTTGGGATTGTTGCGGAGAGAGTGGAGGGCAGAGTGTTCGGAGCGAGTATGAGATGGGGCTGGGTGGTGAAGTTGAAATGATTGATAACTCGGTGGCAGTTGGAAATAAAAAGGTCCGGAGAGGGCAGCTGGCCAGGACAAGGCATCCAGGAGGAAGAAGGGGATGAGACCATTATTGAGGCAAGAAAACTTCTAATGTCACTAATCTTTGGGATACTTCCAAAGAAAGTGGTACATTTTTTAGAGTGGAGGGTGCCTGGAATGCATTGTTGGGAGTGGAGGTAAGTGCTGGTACAATAGGGACATTAAAAAGACTCTTAGAGCACATTCATGTATGAAAAATAGAGGGTTATGGATGTGTGGTAGTGAAGGGATAAATTGGCTCTACATCATGGACTGAAGACTCTGTGCTGTATGTTTGATGCAATGGTCCAATATTGTCAAGCATCCCATTGGACCTCTCCTCTGTTGAAAAAGCACGAATCGGAGGTGAAGAAAAAAAATTGTGTAAAATCTCTTAAGTTCTACGTCACAGAAATAGGCTTTTTGGCCCATCTTGTCCATGCCAACCAAACTAGTCCCATTTACCTGCATTCAGTCCATATCCCTCCGGAAGAAAAATATCCTGGTGAATCCCCCCTTTGTGCACTCTCACACACCACTCAAATTTGTGTTTGCAACTTTGAATTATGGTAAAAAGCCATGTTCTGGATATTGGCTGAAAAAGGCTCATTTACATTGCAGTTTACACACTAACAAAAGGTGAGAAGAATAAGGATTGATTGGAACGGACACGTTGATGATTACGTTGTTTGCTGCTTATTCTGGAGTAAGACCATGACATCTCATCTTCAGTGTATGAAGTCGGTTGATTCAACCAATTTGGGCTCAAACATTCCTTTCACACGGGTGACAAGAGTTTAGGGAAGCTGCAGTGTCAGTGATTCTTGATTCTCTTTTCCATCCTCGCTTCCTTGCCTGAACTATCATTGCTTTTTATGCATGCATATCAAAGAGGACGATGCAATGCTTGTTCCCGGTGTGAAGGTCAATGTCGAAAAACTTCAGGGACATTCAAGAGAGTCTTTGAATCTCCCTTACTGACAACCACATGACCTTTTGCCCTCAGTCAGCTCTCCATGATGTAGCTGCTTTGGTATTCTGGCTTCAGACATTCTTCTAACATTTTCTGTCCTTCCATGCTGTGATACTTTCAACAGTGAGATTTGTCTGGGACAGAATCTGTGTGTATAGAATCTTGCCTGCTACTTTAATGAGGTCATGTGGAAGAGATTAAGCTGCCTGGCATATCTGCTGCATTCTGTCCATGGAAAGCTTTGTCTTTCGGCTAATTCGGCACTGGCAAACCTGTCAAAGCTTTCCTGCATATCAGCTTCTGAGCTTGCATTGAGCACACAGTCATCGTTAAAGGTGGCACAGTTAATGAGGCAGTTAGCATAATGGTATTACTGTGCCAACAATCCAGGGCTGAACCTGGCATTGTCTGTAAGGAGTTTATATATTCTCTCCGTGACCACGTAGGTTTCCTCTGTGTGCTCCAGTTTCCTCTCACTCTCCAAAAACATATGGGGTTAGAAGGTTAATGATTGTATATGAGCAGCATGGGCTCATGGACCCTACCGCCCATTACTGTGCTGTAACCTCTAAATTTTAAAAAATTTAAAGTCAGCCAAGAGGAAATCCTTAAGGTGGTTGTGAGCGCTGCTGTGCAAATAATTGGGGTGCACAGACTGTACAACAGGCTTTAATTAGCTTAAACCTGTATACATCAGTCTCAGTATATTTGCTGGCTCCACGTGTCGAACTGTCCCCAAAGGGGCCGGCTCGAGTCTTTATAAGGGCCGATGATTGACAGCTGGCCAGGTGGGGCCAGCCTCGCAGGTTGCCTACCTGCAGTAAGGCTGGCAGGAGTGCGGCCAGTGGAGTGGCTGAATCACCACAGGGGTTTCTCAGACTTTGGTTTTGGCTGAGAGTCTCCTTAGGTTGAAAAGACCACTGTTAAACCAAATCCTTGGTGGCCATTCTCAGATCCAAGAACACAATTTTTCCAGTGATGATGGTGTGAATGCAGCGAGGAGGGCAAATTCTGGCCTCAATGTGATTACGACATTAAATATTCAGTAGCCAATAAAAATGGTGCAGCAGATCATTATCAAGATGGCCCTAAGCCAGTGTCTCCCAAAACTGGGATCTGCGGAAGAGTTCCGCGAAAGAACTAACTAAAACTTGGAACAACTTTTTAAATTTAGATTCTTTTTTACCTGTTTGCTTGTGTTTAAATCGCTGTGTTGCTGCGACAGTAGCAAACAGTTGCCTCGATGCTAACAAAATGGCGTCTTGAGGCCTGATGCCATTTTCAACCAATGAGACTCGGATTTTTTTTTTGGTGCGAGGCATAGGAGACAGAATAGGGGTCTCGGACATTTTAGTGCCCATATTTTGGCCTCCACAATTTGGCATCCTTTCTGGATAACGGAGGCAGGTTGTCCTGGGGCTGGGGACCAGATGCTGATGGCCTCATGATCCCTGATCCACCTTCTACTCCTGGTTCCCCCTTGGAACCTGTGGCCGAGCCCTTTCGGGGTAGCGGAAGCAGATTGTCCCAGGACTGGGGACCAGACACCAATAACATGAGGGAATTATGATCACCCTTCGCTCCTGGTCCTCTCTGCCCACACTCCACTCAGTTCCCTGCTGTCCCCCAGTCCTGTTGACTCATTAGGGCCTTTCAAGCTGCCGTGTAATCACACTAATTGCACCTGGTCCCAGGAAGGCTGCCCGGGTACTGCAGCTTAAGAGTGCCTGCTGACTCAGTCATCGGCGGTTAGCCTCCAGCCCCCGTAGGGCCATGCCGGCAGCTTGACGTGATAGAGCTACAGCCGCTTCCCTGAGTGCAGGGTCCTGCACAACAACCCAAAACGCTGCTCCTAGCTTCATAACAAATATAATAAGTGAATAAATTGTTGTAGCTGAATTGTTAGTGCCAATGCTAATCGATGCTAATATTTAGTATATTTAATGAAAATTTCTAGGCCAGTGCCAAACTGTGGGTGCCAAAATGTCTGAAGGGCTACAAAAGTTATTTTTTTGCCAAAATGTCCAGCAACAAAATTAGGTTTAAGGTTTAAACCCTCTCCTGACAAAAGGATACAGCTGTCTAATTTTGTGCCCTATATTAAGGGGATCTGTGAAGGGAAAAAACAATTCCATTCATCCCATTAAATGTAAATTAGAGGCAACATGGAGAGCGGTGAGTTTGTTTGCTTTCTTACTATGTACCAGGCCTTTTAAACTAGAATTGACGATTGGGGTTCCGTGATTTCCAAGTACTCCCCTAAAGGGTTCCGTGAACTAAAAAGATTTGGGAAGCCCTGCTCTAAGCAGACAGGAGAGTATGACGTTCCATGTAACACTGGGTGGAGGTCAGAAGACTGACATACAAACTCTTGGCAATAATGCAAGTAAACAAATAGATTTTGAGTGCCTGGACTAATTAGGACACATGTTTGGATGACAAAGTAAAGCCTTTTCATCACAAATGTTCCACAGATCACAGATGTTTCGCATGTGGTCACAGTGTGGTTATACCCAAAGATCTACATGACAAAATAAATGGGGGGGGGGCATGATTAAAATGAAGGCAATAATCCATAGCTTTGTTGACTGAATGCAAAAGAAGGATTTGAGATTGCTAGCCAGCATACACACGGTCTGCCAAGAATGCGGATTATAGCCATTAAAGGCACCTTTTCAAGTGGATGCGGCTTGAAAGGCTCTTCCAGCCTATTCCTGTCACTTCTTGTGGTAAAGGTTTGGATAATCAATTAGTATTGGTGGACAGCCATTCAAAATAAACTGAGGGAAAGCATACCACTGAGCACGTGGTGGGGGAACATTAATCCACTTTCATAATACAGTAAGAGACCAAAAATCCAGATGCCAGAAATCTAGGCCACCTGAAAATCCGGACTCTCAAACTTCTTAAATTTAGTTGCCTTTGTGCGCGTGCGTTTAAGCGCCACAGATGCACAGTGGCAACAAGTGACCACGCTTAATACAGGTAATCTCATCACAAAGAAATACCTTTGTATACTGAATTTTACTTTTACAATGTTCACTTTTAAACTTAATTTCAAGCATATGCTTTTCTTGATAGAAAAATAATGATTACATTTTTAACAACTGTTGATTTTAAAACTGCTCGTTTGGAGAAATTAAGTATGCTGTATTAGCTAATGAATAAACGACCAAATTTTACCTGTTCATCTCTGTTCTTTATTCCTCATTAGATTTGAATTTTAAAAGTACTGCCCGGATCAACCCAATCTCCGAGCAGTCTGGATTTTAGGACCTTAACTGTACATAGCCTACCCGAGAAGCCAGTACAAGGTGATGCCCTGAAATTGCACTCACCTCAATTTGGCCAATTTGTGAAATGGCCAAACAACACACTTTAAAAACAGAAAGTTTAGATTGCATGCGCTGAAATCTCCAAGCATATTGGAGATGGGAAAGTAAATATTGCGGAGACGTCTGGTTCCAAAATTTATCTCGTAAGAGTTGGTAAAAGGTCCGTCCAGAAAGATTCACTTCGGGCTTCTTGACCTCAGAGTAAGGTCCTAATAGAGAGGAAGATGGTACTTCTTTTTGTGCTGTGTGGCATGTTCTGCAATAATTGAAGTGGAACAGAATGCAACTGAAAGTGGTAAAAGAACAGAACCCCCCCCCCCCCCCCCCCAAACCCGACTGCTTCACAAAGAAGGGAGCCCAGAAATTCGGACCAATCTCAAAAAGTCAAGAATGGCAATTGACTGCTGTAGGCACAGAATTTTTGTGAAAATGTTCTAGTTAAGCATCTAATAAACAGTTATCCTTAGGATATTGACGGTGGGGTATTTGATGAAAGTATTAGGTTAACTTAACATAGTATTAACATAATAATGTTGTTCTTTTAGAGCATTTTCTCAGCTCTTCTGCAGCGACATTAAGGACTAACATTTCCCACCTTGCCGTCCAATGGATATCGATCCCTTGTGCACCACTCTGTGCTGACACCAAAATATAGAGTGCAATTTCAGGGCATCGCCTTGTACTGGCTTCTCAGATAGGCTATGTACAGTTAAGGTCCTAAAATCCGGACTGCTCGGAGTTTGGGTTGATCCGGGCAGTACTTTTAAAATTCAAATTTAATGAGGAATAAAGAACAGAGATGAACTGGTAAAATTTGGTCGTTTATTCATTAGCTAATACAGCATACTTAATTTCTCCAAACGAGCAGTTTTAAAGTCAACAGTTGTTATAGATGCAGGAGCAAAGTTTTATTTTCACAATTAACAGTCAGTTCCCACACATTTTAACATGGAAAACTATTCCTTTAACAGATAAAAGCATACCTTCTTTGCAATGGGAACATTTGCATGCAGTGTAAAGATTATTTTCAATTAGGGCACTGAAAATCTGGTTTTGGTAACATTTTTTGAACTCATTTCTCGGACAAGAGAGTAAGCATTTCACAGAAAACAATGAGTTTCTGTTGATGGAGACCAGAACTAATGCAGAACAGAATCCATGGCACCTTTAACTCCCTAACAACCCCCCCCCCCACCCCCTCACTCCTTAAGCCTCCCCCTCCTGATGTTATTGGCCAGCTTACAAAGCAAGTGCAGCATACTGAGAAAAGCAACAAGAATAGTTTGCAACAAACAAGTAGACAAGTAGGAAATCAGAACCTCACAATTGTCAACATGTTAAACCTTGCAGTGGATCAGGTCCTCAATATAATGCAGCACTCACATTTCAATGTAACATTACTGTCTGTAAGGCTAGCAATTCTGATGACCATCAGGTTAATTTATCAAAAGCAGGAGCAATGTAAATTTGTGGACTATTTTGGCAAAATAGCTAGATGTTATTTGAAAATACGCAGGAAATCTGTGAGACATTGGGTTGGTGCCCAATTTTATTAAAAATAAAAGAACATAAGGAGACAATAAAGTGTATACTTCAGATCATTATTAAAGGGAAACTATTTTATTGAGTACTGTTGTTCGGATTCATGTGGGTCCCACAGGTTAAGAATCAGATCAAAGTTGAGGTATAAAGCACATGATTATTTTGGGGATGCAGGGTCAATATGCTAGGCAAACCTCTACACATGCACACACATTACGCAGGGGGTAAATATACCCTTCGGATAACAAGGGAGGAGCCGACAGAGACTGGGGGAAATTACATGAACATCCACATTCAACAGTCACGATCAAGGTGCCCCCACCCCTTGACCGGTACGGACACGTCTCTTGCTACCTGGCCTCGAGACTCACCCCAACCCAGTGTGAAAGGTGCTACTTACGTGCCATGAGGAGTCCAAAGAGGCAGAACCTTTATAGTTCTGCAGGCCTGTACTGGGGAGGGGGGGCCCAATCCCTCAGGGCAGGCGTGGCCCCATTGGCTGCGGTGGCCAATGGCTCGAAGCCAAGTGCAAGGGCTCAGCTGAGGCGACTCGCCTGGGTCAGGGCTGAGTCTGGGCGGGCTGCCTGGATTTCAGCACCTGGTGTTTTAGGTGGGGCCAATCGCAAGGGTCACCTTGATGGCTTGGGGTGAGTCTTTAACCTTGATTGGCAGGCGCGCAGCAGCGCCACCAGGTGGCGGATGCTGCCTCTCCATGACAAGGACCAGAGCGACTGGCTTTATATTAGATTATCCTCCGTTCACATGGGTGATTTAGAGAAAGGTCCTGGGATGGACCATTCTGTGCATTCAAACAGTGAGTTTGCATTGCTCCGTCCTGCCATTTAACTGGGAGCTGGTTGGACTGCTCAGCATCTATTTTGAGTGGTGCAGCTGGTTTCGTTGGAATACATTTAAACTTCACATGGATATGAATATGCTTATCAAATTCTTTTGTAATCATCTGCATTAACATAGCAGCATTTTCAAGATTCAAGATCAAGGCTCCTTTTTTTTTGTCATGTAATAGGGACAGAGCATTTAATATTGCACAAAATCTGCTGGATGGCCAAGAGTCACCATTGATGTCCTGTGGTGCCCCCGACAGGATGAGAGAAAGCGGGGGAAAAAGTCACCGTGTCCGGTGGTTTGCCTCCAGCAGTCTCTGCATCCACACTGATTCCTGTTCGAGCTCCAGATCCAGACCTCTGACACCATCACAAAGCCTTCAGCACCGAGGGCCCTTCTTGCCCTCAGCGCCCCCCTCAAATTCTGGCCCTGATGCCCCGTGGACATGAACCCCAATGGGGGTGGGGGGCTTCTCCCCATTTCTGGTGCCTTGCTGCTCCCCAGAGTCTGCAGTTCCCTCCTCCCCACCCCGTGGCCACTGCCAGCACAGGTGCCTTGGGCACAGACCCTCCGTGGTTGCGGGGGTTTTTCTTAAAAATGCTGTTACACGCTGTCTCAAGCCTGTACCTACATGAGAACTGGGTGGATGAATCCTGCAGAGCAGGACCACCCAGCAGATCTGCTGTTACAACAGCCCCGCCAGTGCTGCCAATAGGAGATCTCACCTCTGAATGGAACTAATTATTGGATTGATTTTAACTGAAAGTAGGAGTCAAATGTCAGGATGGGCCAAGCAACCACCTCCCTTCCTCTTGCTGACAGCTTGACAGAATGGAATCTTTAACACTAGGGCATCATTGTGTACTATTGTCCAAATGTTGTGGTGATGTAATATCTAACAGATCCCTGAACCCTACTCATTCCAGGTCACTCATTCCCCACTCATTCCAGGTCAATCATTCCCTACTCATTCCAGGTCACTCCTTCCCTACTCATTCCAGGTCACTCCTTCCCTACTCATTCCAGGTCACTCATTTCCCACTCATTCCAGGTCACTCCTTCCCTACTCATTCCAGGTCTCTTATTCCCCACTCATTCCAGGTCACTCCTTCCCTACTCATTCCAGGTCACTCATTCCCCACTCATTCCAGGTCACTCATTGCCTACTCATTCTAGGTCACTCATTCCCTACTCATTCTAGGTCACTTATTCCCTACTCATTCTAGGTCACTCATTCCCTACTCATTCCAGCTGGGAGGTCACATTTTTCTGTTTGATTTGCTTGCGACGTTGCTGAATTGGTTCGGGAAGCTGTATCAGCTATTTGGAAAACAAGGGGTGGGGGAGTGGGGAGTCAGAACAGAGCTACTGGTCATCAGCACCTGCAGTTAAAGGAATATCCGACTAGCTGTTAGGTGGAAGAACCTGCACCCTGCTGCAGACTTTCAGATAGGAGCACCGATTATCACAAGAAAAGCAACTTTTTCTCTTCATTCCTCTCACCCCATGTTCACTCCCTTCTCCATTTCTTGCCTTTCCTCACTGAAGAACACAAAAAGGATCAGTGCAGTTCAGGCTCTTCGCTCCATGATGTAAACCCACTCCACGTCAATCTAACCCTTCCCTCCCTCACACCCTCCAGTCTTCTTCTATCCACTCTTGGCCTGTCCAAGAGTCTTTTAAATATTGCTGACTATGCCGGCCTCCACCCCTGGCAATGCATTCCAGATGCTCGGTGGGTAAAAATATCTACCTCGGGCATCTCCTCCAAACTTTATTCCACTACCTGTAAGCAGATGTTATTGGTCATTGGCACCCTAGGAAAAGGTGCTGGCTGCCCACTCTATCTATGCCTCTCATGACCTTATTTTTTTAAATTAAAATTTAGATATATATATACAGGCCCTTCGGACCCACGATTCCATACCCCAATTAACCTACAACTCCTGTAGGGTTTGAAAGATGGGAGGAAACTGGAGCAGATTGGGGAGACCCACACAAACTCGGGGAAAATGCACAGACTTCTTACAGACAGCGCTGGACTCGAACCTGAGTTGCTGGTGCAGGAATAGCATTGTGGCAAGCGCCACGCTAACTGTGTTGCTGTTGGTAATGCCTTTAGCTCAGCATTTTAAGATGAATCGATTAGCGTATCACTGGGTACTGGGAAGCTTCTAACTTGTCCACTAGCCAAAGTGCCAAATAACACCAAATTTACCATGAATGGTTGTCTGAGGAGATTCGACGGTATTTCTAGTGCATTTTACTGCCATGGAAGCATAGGATGGTGGTGGCACAGAAGGAGGCCTTCTGTGTCCACACAGGCTCCCCCAACAGAACAACTCACTTATTTCACATCTTCTACTCCCACCTCATCGCCTGAACTCTACAAATATTTAATAACCATATAACAATTATAGTACGGAAACAGGCCATCTCGGCCCCTCTAGTCCGCACCGATTTAAGTGATCTCCTCTAGTCCCACCTACCTGTTCCCTGCCCATACCCCTCACATCCATATACATCAACCTCCTCTTCAATGGCAAAATTGACCCTGCTGCAACCACCTCTTCCGGAAGGTCATTCCACTCAGCCACCACTCTCTGAGTGAAGAAGCCCCCTCTCATGTTACTTCTAAAGTTTTGCCCCCTAATCCTTAACTTATGACCCCTCGTTCCAATCTCTCCTACCCTCAAGGGAAAGAGCCTATTCACATCTATCCCTCTCATAATTTTATGTACCGTTATCAAATCCCCCCCCCCCCCCTCAACCTTCTACACCCCAATGAATAAAGACCCAGTCTACTCATTCTTTCTCCGTATTCTAGATACTGCAATCCAGGCAACATTTTAGTAAATATTCTCTGCACCCTCTCTACCTTATTGATATTTATCCAATTCCTTCTTCAAGGCTGCAATGGAACCTGGGTCCATCATTTATACAAGCAGCGCAGTCCAGATTCCAAGCACTAAATATACTTTTCTTTCATTCATAAATAATTATCTTCCTCTCATGGTAATTATTTTATACCTGTGACCTCTCACATTTGATCCGTTCAACAAGCATCTACTTTACATTCTGTTTAATCATTTTGTACTGTTCTATCAAATCTCCTCTCATCTTTCTCTTCATGAAGAAATTGTCCCAGTCATTCTCATCTTTCCTTGTAACAGTTGCTTCCTCCCTCCCGGGCCCATTCTCCAAAATTATGGCCTAGCAGTTAGCACAACGCTGTAACAGCGCCAGCGATCAGGATCAGGGTTTGTGTCCCGCGCTGTCTGTAAGGAGTTTGTAACATTTTCCCCGCATCTGTTGGGTTTTCCCCTGGGGGCTCCGGTTTCCTCCCACTTTTCAAGAAATACTGGGGGTCGAG
The DNA here is from genome assembly GCF_036971445.1 of Narcine bancroftii. Classification (NCBI taxonomy): domain Eukaryota; kingdom Metazoa; phylum Chordata; class Chondrichthyes; order Torpediniformes; family Narcinidae; genus Narcine; species Narcine bancroftii. The sequence goes on along the minus strand of NC_091475.1, from coordinate 6,442,591 downwards.
GGTGTAAATGGGTGTTGTGGGCTCATGGGGCTGAAAGGGCCTGTTACCGTGATGTCTCGTGGGCCAAAAGGGCCTGTTACTGTGCAGTATTGTGGGCCGAATGAGCCTGTTACCGTGCAGTATCATGGGCCGAAAGGGCCTGTTAATGTGATGTCTTGTGGGCCGAATGGGCCTGTTACCGTTCAGTCTCATGGGCTGAATGGACCTGCTACTGTACAGTCTCGTGGGCCAAAAGGGCCTGTTATCGTGCTGTCTCATAGGCCGAAAGGGCCTGTTACAGTGCAGTCTCGTGGGCCGAATAGGCCTGTTACCATACAGTCTCTTGGGCCGAAAGGGCCTGTTACCGTGCTGTCTCGTGGGCCAAATGGGCCTGTTACCGTGCAGTCTCATGGGTCGAAAGTGGCCTGTTACTGTACAGTCTCGTGGGCTGGAAGGGCCTGTTATCATGCTGTCTCATGGGCCGAAAGGGCCTGTTACTGTACAGTCTTGTGGACCAAAAGGGCCTGTTACCGTGTAGTCTCATGGGCCAAATGGGCCTGTTACTGTGCTGTATGTCTAAATTCATTTTATAGATTCGTCCTGATGTTTTTCACTTCCTTCTTATAGTGTAGCAACTAGAATTAACAATGTTTCAAGGCTAAGTTTAATCAGCTGTAAGTTTTGTGGAAAGTAGGATATTGTAGCGGCAGCTGCACTACTACTGAAAGAACACACAATGAGACGGGTTGAGCTCAGTGAGCAGAAAAACTGGTTTATTGCTGGCTGCTGGGCTGGACTTATATTCCCAGCCCGGACCTGGCTGAGAACCACGCTGGGGGTTGCCGACGTCACTTGGGAGTCACATGGTCCCCCAATGCGGGCTTCTGAGCCCGGTGCTGAGAAGAGGAAAACCCGACGGCGCCATTTTGGCCGGCTGCCCCGCCGCGTGGATTACAAGCGGTGCCGGTTCGCCTGCCTAGTGGCATGCTGTCACAAAATCTTGATTTGGCAGAGAACCATCAGTAGGCAGTTAATGGATAATGATGAATGTGACCTGTTTTGAATTCCAAGTTACTTTGATTGGAGAAGTTTCAAAAATACTAATATGTGGAATATAATTATGCACAATTAAAAAGTGAGGTGAGTAAAAGATAAACAATAATCCTTCAATCTTCTGTGGTTAGAGTCCTGGTCTTGTAAACCAGGGGTCATGAGTTCATTCCTCACTGGGGCCTCATTTCTGTGAGGGTGCTGGACTAAGTGGCGATTCTCTGTCTTCCTATGGTAGTTAAAGAATTTCAGGTATGCTACATTCTAAATGTAATATTACTTGACAGTAATGGAACCTTTACATATTCTTTTAGATCTTTTAACTAGTAAATATCATGCATTTTAAATTATTCAACAGCACACAACAGCATGCAAAATAATAATTCCTAGATATTCAAATGTAGATCAAAATAAATCGGCATGCTTTCAGCGCCTGAAGCCCTTTGTGAACCCTTCTTTGAGATATCCTCCTTTGAGATATCCTCCTTACAGAAAAAGAAGGCTCTCATTTTGCTACCTTTGGAATAGATTTATTCTTTGTTCCTTAAGAAAGAAATTAAGGACGTTTCTCTAAATGTATTTGCTCAGCTAAAAGGCAGGCTTCTTTTCAGGTTAGATTCATTTATCCATTTTGGCCTTTCCCAAGTAATGAGAAAAAATTCCAGTGGAGCTCTCCAATGTTGTATTTTCACTTTGTTCCCATATGTGGCCTGCAGTTAGTGATTTATGTGTGCTTGTTTATTTTCCAGTCAATAGTGATTTTAGGAATGTCATATGACCCCAGGTCATCACTCGGCAAACTTTCTAAAGTCAATTGTAAGCAGTAGGTTGTGAGATTTATGCAGGCTCATTAAAAGGAATGAATTGCATTTGTCTAGTATTTTCAAGATCTCGGGGAGTTCCAAGGCACGGAATGGATCGGCCACAATCATCTCTTCCCCCAACTATTTCCACAATCATGAGATATCAAAGATATGAACTTTCCCTTTAACCAAGCCTTGGATCACAATTCTTCGGGATAAGTAAAAGTGAAACTTGGGTCTGAAATTCCTATCAAGAATAAAGAGGCACACACACAAAAAAAAATTATGAGGGAACGAAGAATGACTACAGGAATTGAGCTGGTCAGGCAGCAACCATAGATAGAAATGGTCAGCCTTTCAAGGATATCTGTTGCCTGCGTTTACGAGTTGCTTGTGCCAAAATGTATCCCATGTGACACACAGAAGCAAGGCGTATAATCATTTTAGGTGCTAATTAATGAGAACAAGTCTTTAGTGGGTTAATAACTAAATAAAAATAAATCTTGTACAATTGGAACTCTGAGACAAGCCGTAAGAGAAATGTTGCCTCTGCAGTTCACTCTCTTTGAATTTCTGACTTTGGGGAAAGGTCTTTGCTTGGAAATTAGATAAAGTACATGGTTCAATTTGGCTGAGAAAACATTTGTTACATAAAATTGTGGACTTCAGATTTATTGTCAGAGTACCTACATGACATCACATACAACCCTGAGATTCTTTTTCCTGTGGCAGAATTACCATGTATTGGTCGTGCAAAAAGAAAACTGTGCAAAGTGTATAAATGTAAACAAATAAAGAACTTTAAACAGATAATGAATGTAAACAAACTGACTGTTCTCAAGTTCTACGCAGACTGTAATTTCTCTTTTGGTTCTACATCCTCTGAATGTCTAATGTCGGAGGTGAGACATTTAGAATTCTTTACAGTTATACCTACATCTAGAAATCACTTTCGGTTCTTGAATAATGAGGATAGCATTGGCCATTTAGCTGAAAGCAAACTTTCACACTGTTTCTGAGAATATATACTGGAGATTTGCTTGAGCAGATTTGACGCTGGAAGGCTCTTTTAAGTGATATACTCATTTTGGTCTGTCTAAAACCCATTGGACTTTCAGCACGCGGAGGTGTTGATGTGGGAATGGTGCCAACTGGCACATTCCAGGCTGCAGGAGCGCATGCTGAGGGTGGTGCAACCAAAGTGGGGAAGGACCACAGACCAGAGTCCTTCCAATACCAGGCATTGAGGGGCTGAGACTTAGGGAAAGACCTTCAAACAGAAGGGGGTGGGGAGGGGGGGGGGGCGGGAGAAATAACAATGCCACAGTGGTAGTGATGGTGTAAATAGAAATGAATACAACAGTGAACATTGATGGAAATGTATGGATATGAAAGTAATGGCGGGAAGAGACTTTGAATGGTTTTCCTTTTGTGTATCATTTATTGAGAATAAAGTCTATTTCTGATTAAAGCGAATATACTCTCCTGTAGTGATGGCTTTCCCTTGGGTTCCTTCATCACCTCTGAACATCACCCATCCCAGTTCACAACCCTTGCCTACATATAATCACCAATCGACTTCTTTGTATCCATGTCTCTCTCAGGGGCGTAGCCAGATTCTAAAGTTGTTGGTGGGGGGGTGGGGGGGAAAGCAAGCACATAAAAATGGCCTCACGACACATGCCAGATGGATGGTGAGTCAATGGTTGAATGGTGGGCCACACTGATTATTCTTCTGTGGCGTCAGCCCGGGGTTGGGGGCTGGGGGATGGCAGAGGTATTGGACCAGGGAGGGGGATGGCAGAGGTTTTGGACCGGGGAGGGGGGTGGTGGTGGTGTCAGACTGGGTGGGGGTGGGGGCGGGGAAAGGTGTTCATGGGTCACTCCCCCTGCAACCCGCCTACCTACGCCACTGGACTCTCCCCAGGAGATTCTCCATTTCTTCTCGATACTGTCAACTATTGATCTCCAGCAAACAATCGTAACATTGACAATAATCCTTCAAATTCCTCATGCCCATCCATACTAATCCCGTCTTGCTAAACCCTTTTGAGATTACACGATGCTATGTCCCAGACCTTGACTAATCTAATAACCTTTGTTGAGAAGGAGCAGCATAGGACAGGACTCTACAGGACGGTGACTACGGCAGTGGATCTGTGAGGAGCTCAGCGGCTGAAGGTGGGATGTCGGCAACTTCCAGTCGAAAGACTCACACGGGCTGCGGCTGCTGGCATCTTGCAATCTAAGATCCCACACAGGCTGAGTGTGGGCTGCTGGAGACTGGTTCATTGGAAGCCAGTCTATGTCGTGGGTGCTGAGGGCAAGAAGGGTTCACAAAGGGCTTCAGGCGCTGAAAGCTTGCTGATCCTCATGGAGGTTTGGATCTGTAGCTCATGTTGCCAATGGAGTCCTTGAGGCTGTGGAAGTTGCTGGAGGAAAATCCATGGACACTCAGTGTCTCTGAAGGCTCTTTCTCTTACAGTAATGGGCCGCTGGGCAGTGCTAATGGCAACTGTTTGCATCGTGGTTGGAAAAAAGAATGTTTTGCGCAATGTTACATTTTTTTGTACAATTACATTGCTCTTCAAAAAACAGTCAGCTGGAGGAAATGGTGGAGGGGGGAAGAGAAGATTGTTTTTTGTCAAGATGCTGGATCAGAACTGAAAGTTGAGGGGAAAGATAGCCGGGATAAAGGGGAGAAGAGGAGGGTAAATGAAAGGTAGGCCAAGGAAGGGTGAGTGTCGCTGAGCAGAAGGAGTCCGCTCATGGAAAGGGATTGAGTTGTGTCAGGGGTGAAAGAGCAGGTGGGTGATAGTTTGAAGCAAACCAGGAAAAAAAGCAGACAAGAATGAGTGGATTTGTTTTCTTTGGAATCTTGGGGAAGGCTGAATGAGGTGAGTGGCACAGACGGGGTTGAATGTTGGAAATTATTCTCCATTGCAGAGGAATCTTCTGCACCTTTTCCATTGGCATCCCAGTTAATTGGCCGTGCAATGTCCCAGGATAGGAAGCCCTTTGTCCCATTTCCACTGGCATCCCAGTTAATTGGCTGTGCGATGTCCCAGGATAGGAAGCCCTTTGTGCCATTTCCACTGGGCCATCCTTAACCGGGACACTAATTGCTTTTCCACTGAACACAACTCATCCCCGGGGATCGGAGTGTTTGACCTTCAAATGGAAACGGGTTACTTTCTGCTGCCCCTTTTCCACTGGTTTTATCAGCACGCCGGCATCAGCAAACGCCAGGGGTATGAGTAGGGGTAGAGATGGTTAATCCCCGGTGTGAAATGACACAGTGTTCCCTTTTCCACTGGACCCTGTCCCAGTAAATTCCCAGTTATTTCTTGGGATAGAGTGCCAGTGGAAAAGGGGCTTCTAACTAGAGGGCACAGGTTATGGAAAAGGCTAAGCAGAACATGCCTGATGAAAGCAACTGGTCTCACGATGTGAATGAAATACAGGTATCTCGACATGCAAAAAAAAAGGAAACAGACCAGATGCTGATAGATGGGGTTAGTAGATATGGGCAAATGAAGGTTGGAGGGATGAAGGTTCATTTTCCATGTGGATGACATAACTCTATGAACATGCCATTGGGCAAATCTTATTGTAGAAGAATACCATTCGTAATAAACACAGCACCCAGATTGGTAACAAATTGGATGCAACACAAAAAGTCTCAGAGAGAATAAAGACCACAGCTGATGACAGATGGGATTTTGGACGAGAAACAGTGGAAGTCACAGAGAACTTGTTTACTTACTTATTGACATGCAGAAGGCCATTCAGTTCATTGGGTCAATGCCATTTCCCATCGGTCCCAATCCCCCTCTGCTTATTTCCCTATAGCCCTGCCACAAACGTAATTGAATTCTTGTTGGAAGTCTAATTTTATGAGCCGGTTCATATTTATTGTATCGGAACAGGTGAAAGCATAAAGACCACAAAATGTTCCAATCAGGCAAAGCAGGATAGAATTTTAGAAATTTCTGTTCACATCAAGGATGGAATCTCAGAATTATATGAAAAGGAAACTTTTGTTCAGTCTCCTACTTGAGTCAAAAGTTTTCGTTCAATATGAAGTTGCTTGGCTACTCCAATGCTGGAAGTATTCACGACTTCAGTGCGTAGTAACAGATTGCATGAAATTCAACACTTTTGAGAGTTTGTTATGATCAGCATACAATGGTATATTTTTATCAAAAGTATTTCTGAAGATGAAAAACACCTTTGATTTAGGTCACTTTGAGTTCCAATACACGGAAAATAGACTGCATGTCTATTTTATTACTCAATAAAATGTTGTTGCATGTAGCAACAATCCCAAAAAATTCCAAAATTAGCAAAAATCCAGCATTAGATGATTTTTATATTCAGTATCAAGTCCAAAATACAGTTTGGAAAATCCCAACAGAACATCATCCATTTCTATGGAGGTGCCAAAACTAAGTTGCGCAGCAATCAGAATCAGTCCTGTAAAGCTCATTTCCCACACAACGACACACATTATGGCCAGTCTGATGGATGATTAATGTAAATTAAGAAATGTGCGGAAATCAGCATGAGATTAATTTTAGTACAGTAAACCCCTGTATCTGGCACCTATGGGGATTGATAGATGCTAGATAAGTGAATTTTCCAGTTGCTTGAGGTTGCATTGCCTGAAAGACCAACTAACGGAAAGGCGCACCAATTTTAAACACAATTTGTTTTAGCTATTTGTGCTTTTTCCCCCCCAGTTGCTTGAGGGTGCCAGTTGCTTGAATTCCAGATAACAGGGGTTTTGACTGCACTTTTTAAAGTTCAATTAAGAAACAATGGCTCCATTACAATGAAGATCAAATATGCCGAAAGCCCAATTCTTCCATCTTGATATTTCCATCATGAGGCATGTAAATCCACACCTAGTTCCAGAGTAAATCTCAGAAATGATACTGGACTAACTACTCAAATGATCCAGAGAAGGTAAAATTCAAATTCATTTCCATGAAACTTGAACGAAAGTAGTGGCATCAGCAAAAATACAAGTTGTTTCATTCAGGAAGGAATCATTTTCTATCTAACATTAATGGTATTGTTCCCTTACCTGGTACAACAAACTAAGTACATAAATTCTTGATTGTACCTAAAGCCAGATTATTTATTCTTAATTTTGAGATATAGTACAGTAACAGGCCTGTCCAGCCCACAAGCCCAAATACACCAATCAACCTACAAATCTTGTATGCTTTTAAGACGGTGGCAGGAACCCAGTGGAATCCCACAGACACAGGGAGAACATACAAACTCCTTACAGCTTGCTGGGGCTGTTACATCGTTGTGCTAACCATTCCACCCAGCAGCAAGAGAGACCCTCGCCATTCCTGCACGACCCATTCATTGGAAGGAATATTTGACACTGAAGTAACCTCACATATTCCCAAATGTGACTTTCTGGGGAAGTGCTAAATGAATGTCCTGGTAAGAAGCAATCCTGCTTCTGTGAAATAGAGGTGAAAAGCTGGCCTCTCACACTTACAATTCAAAATGCAGCCAGGCAATCAATGTGAAGAATCTAATTTGTAACTCAACAATGAAGTCTCCGAGTTTTTCCCAACTATGAAACGCATGGTATGATTCCAATTACATCCCTACCAGGCACGGATGCTGCGGTCACTTTCCAGTTTTAAGATTTCAACAGGATGTTGCTGAAGCCAATCTGATTGAAAAACGGATCACATTTCCACACTTTTATCTAGACACAGATTTTATGATAACATCAAAGAAATATATTCCCTTCACAGAGCTTTAGACTGGCTATCCACCTCTTTGTGTGTGGTTTTAGACTGTGCAGTGTTCTTTGTCCAGCCTCATGCCAAGCTGCTATGGAACACTGGAATCTGTGCTGAACAATCTATTCCCAGGATACAAAATGAGATAAAGATCAATTGTTGCTGTAAAATCATCAACTCAGTTAAACAAAAACAAACTGGAGGAATTTGGTGGGTCTGGTAGCACTTGTGGAACCAGACCTGATGCAGGGTTTTGGTTCAGTGCTGATGGCTAGTGGCTGAGTTCCTCCAGCAATTTGTTTTTTGCTTCAGACTGTAGCATCTGCAGTCTCTTATGTCGCCATCAACTCAGCAAAAGCGCGTACCAGCTGCATGCTTCTTCTCAAGTCCAAGCAGCTTTCCCGCCACAAATGCTGCCGACAGGTATCCTCGGAGGTCCGAGGCCAACGGCTGAAGCCACGCTGAAGTTTGAGTGGGGGGGGGGGGGGGGTAAAAAAACCACACACAAATGCTGGAGAAACTCAGCAGGTCAAATAGGGCCTTTATGTAGCAAAGGTGAAGATACATCCCCAACGTTTCGGGCTGGAGCCCTTCATCAAGGGACGTGAAGTTTGAGTAGAGTCTGTAGCCCTGGGTCCGAAGGGGCTGGGTAATAATTCCCAAACTTGTCAGTGACAGATTGCTTGTGACTGAAACAAAATTATTGACATATTGCAAGCAAATACAGAGAATGAAGGCGATGACTTGCCCATTGCTAATGTTTTTTGGGGATGAAAACCAATGAGACTAGTTAAGTGACTTTAAACTGGACTCAAACTGTTGCAAGACAGTCAAATGAGAGGCACACACATACAGACACCCACACTTCCCCAGACAGATCCATTCATCTGGCTTCTCTCAAGTCTCTGCATCTTCACCTTAAAGGTCGCTTGATCCCAAGCTGTAGATTTTATACAAGTGGACACCAACCTGGGGCTTTAAAACCCCGCCAATGGAATGAATGAACTGATTTTCGACCGGGTTCATTTCCTGGCGTTGATTTTGAACTATTTAATTTTGTAGAAGGATGTACATTTAAAATATATTGAGCCACAGCCCAGTTGCAGCGCGTTGTCCCGGGTCAAGTTCCATTAACCAGCTCCTGCGGCGGCTGTAATTTTAAGCTGGTCGGTGCTTTCGTTTGATCTGAGCCGTATTTTAATTCCCCTTGTGTTTTCCCCCAACGGACTGGGCTTTTCTTTGCGACCTGCAACTTCTGGAAGCAGAAGAGAGGAAGCAAAGTTTGCAGCTGCTTCCTAAACTGGGAATTGGGGCGGTGGGGTGGGGGTGGGGGGGGGGTTGGAGGGGGGTGGGAGGGGTTGGAAGGGGGGTGGGGGGGTTGGAGGGGGGTGGGGGGGTTGGAGGGGGGTGGGGGGGCTTGGAGGGGGTGGGGGGGCTTGGAGGGGGTGGGGGGGCTTGGAGGGGGTGGGGGGGTTGGAGGGGGGGTGGGGAGGTTGGAGGGGGGTGGGGGGGTTGGAGGGGGGTGGGGGGGTTGGAGGGGGGTGGGTTGGAGGGGGGTGGGGGGGTTGGAGGGGGGTGGGGGGGTTGGAGGGGGGGTGGGGGGGTTGGAGGGGGGTGGGTGTGGGTTGGAGGGGGGTGGGGGGTTGGAGGGGGGTGGGGGGCTTGGAGGGGGGTGGGGGGCTTGGAGGGGGGTGGGGGGGCTTAGGGGGGTGGGGGGGTTGGAGGGTTGGAGGGGGGTGGGGGGGTTGGAGGGGGGTGGGGGGGTTGGAGGGGGTGGGGGGGTTGGAGGTGGGGGGGTTGGAAGGGGGTGGGGGGGCTTAGGGGGGTGTGGGGTTGGAGGGGGGTGGGGGGGCTTAGGAGGGTGTGGGGTTGGAGGGGGGTGGGGGGGTTGGAGGGGAGTGGGTTGGAGGGGGGTGGGGGGGTTGGAGGGGGGTGGGGGGGTTGGAGGGGGGGTGGGGGGGTTGGAGGGGGGTGGGGGGCTTGGAGGGGGGTGGGGGGCTTGGAGGGGGGTGGGGGGCTTGGAGGGGGGTGGGGGGTTGGAGGGGGGTGGGGGGGTTGGAGGGGGTGGGGGGTTGGAGGGGGGGGTTGGAGGGGGGTGGGGGGGTTGGAGGGGGGTGGGGGGGTTGGAGGGGGGTGGGGGGGTTGGAGGGGGGTGGGGGGGCTTGGAGGGGGGTGGGGGGCTTGGAGGGGGGTGGGGGGCTTGGAGGGGGGTGGGGGGGTTGGAGGGGGGGGGGTTGGAGGGGGGTGGGGGGGGTTGGAGGTGGGGGGGTTGGAGGGGGGTGGGGGGGGGGTTGGAGGTGGGGGGGTTGGAGGGGGGTGGGGGGGGTTGGAGGTGGGGGGGTTGGTGGGGGGTGGGGGGGTTGGGTGGGGGGTGGGGGGGGTTGGGTGGGGGGTAGAGGGGGGTGGGGGGGTTGGAGGGGGGTGGGGGGGTTGGAGGGGGGTGGGGGGGTTGGAGGGGGGTGGGGGGGGGTTGGAGGGGGGTGGGGGGGTTGGAAGGGGGGAGGGGGACAGAGAATTAGCTGCATCCAAACCAATCGTCAGTTGGAAGGGTTTAAGCGGAAAAAAAACCCTTGTCAGCGTTGAGTTAGTTTCCAAAGTAGCCCCCCCCCCCCCCCCCCCCTCCTCCTCCTCCTCCTGCACAAGCTCTCGCCTTGTCGATCGTCCCGAAGACGAGCGGCTCCTCCTATTCCCGCATAAAAAGCCAAGTCGCTACAGTGGCAGGGGCGTGCGGAGCCTTTCGCTCAGTCCGGTGTCACAGGGCAGGGGGGGGGGTTTAATCAACACCTTCCCTTCCATCCTCGCCCAAGGTAAGGATTCTGCACCCATCAGACGGTAAAGTTGCTATGAATGTGGCCGCCAGTCGTGAAAACCACGCCGGGTTCCTCCTTTCCCCCTCCCCTCCCAAGTCGTTGTCTCTGTGAGTGAGGCTCATTTCGGTGGGTTGAATTTGCCTGTTGTTGCTGGCAGGGACTGTATGATTTCTAACGTGTCTTCTGCTCGCAGCGGAATACTCAGTTTCCTCAAACCTTTCAGTTTCAGGGTCTAGTGTCCAGAGGTGCTGACAGGTGGAAGTGTGAAGTTAAGAAAGCTGGAGAAGTTTTGACCAAACTATTTCTCCCATCCAACAAGAACTGACTAACCTTGCCTCAGGAGATTACAGAACAAAAGGCAAGTACTTCATACACCTAAAAACTGTTTTTAGAATTGCATTTTCGTTATATTTGGATCCATCACACCAGATGTTTGAGGGTCCTGCTCGGTTTGGCGTTGTCATCTTTCCCTGGAACAGGCCAAAACCGATGCAAGGACTTAAACTGGATAGCTAGTCCTTGTGTGATCGTCCGCCTTTCTGGTAACCTGGTGAAGCTCCTAAAACCTCTCTCCTCCACCCCCTCCCTTTCTTCACCAGGGCTGTAACAAAGGGCCTTTATGTAGGTGCAGAATTTGAAGCTTTGGTGTGGTCTCCCTTCTGCCTCAATCTCCTCAGGAATTTTGCAGCTAAGTCATAACTTCTGCAACGTGTGAGCTCGTTCTTTCACATGTGAAATTAGAGATCACAGGAACAAGGTGAAACTAGATGGACTTTAAAGGCTTAACTGGGCTCACAACCCCTCCAGGATTGTTTCAGGAATTAAAGATTAATTTCAGGGATACTTGTTCCGGCAAATCTTGAGAAAGGTCTTTCTGTTCAAAGGAGGAAAGGTTCTTTCCTATTTTCATTTTAACTACATTTCTGGAGTATTGATGTGCAAAGTTGCTTTTTTTATATTTAAGAATCCTCCAATACGGTAAAAAATAATCTATTTGTTCTCCAACATCAATATTCTGAGAAGGAATCTAGATGATCAATGACAAGGCATAAACGTTGAGATGCTGAGAAGATGGAGGGTTAAGTGATATGATTTCCCATCCAACTTGACATCCCTGGGCTCTCTTGAGCTATTTAAATGTGCCTGTTATTGAATATAATTAACAATGATCTATCAATAGGATGTAATACATACAACATGAGGTGGTGCAGACGATGCCGATGTGTTAAGAATAACTGAAATATTAACATTGGAGAAACTGTTAACCATTGAAATGCTATCACCGATTCAATGGAACTAGTTATTAACAATCCAGTGATCACTGGGGGATCAGAGGTGGAGAGGTTGAGCAAATTTAGGTTCTTGGGAGTCACTCTCTCGGAGGATCTTTCCTGGACCCAACACACTAATGGTATCGTGAAGAAAGCACGACAGAGCCCCTACTTCCTCAGGAGTTTGTGGAGGCTTGGTACGACACCAGAAACGCCGGCAAATTTCTACAGAGCTTTGATGGAAAATGTGCTGACCAGTCTGGTACGGGAACACCAATACCCCAGAGCATAAAGCCCTCTAAAAGGTAGTGGTCACAGCCCAGGGCATCGCTGGCAAACTTATTGAGTACATCTAAAGGGAACACTGCTGTCGGAGAGCAGCAGCAATCATCGAAGACCCAGATCACCCAGCACGCACACTGTTTTCACTGCTGCTTTCAGGAAAGAGGTGTAGGTGCCACAAGACCAACACCACCAGGTTCAGGAACAGCTGCTCCCCTCCACCATCAGACTCCTCAATGGAAAAACTCAATCAGAGACTCTTACTTGTGCACTCTATTGATTTTCTTTTGTTCTCTCTGTGTTGCACAGTGGGTTTAAATTTGTTATCTGTTAACACTGTATACAATTTATCTTTTGTACTACCAATTAGAGGTAATTCTATCTTGCCTGCTAAAAACAGAGTTGTCTGTGATGCCATGTATGTAGTTTGACAATAAATCTGAAATCTGCTGTTTCTCTTTCCATCGAAGATATCGTGAAATGTTTTCTACCACTTCAATGTACTTTGGTTAATATTTTTCCTTATTTGTTTCATAATCTTTTGATTTGATATAACTTGGTGGTCTCCAGCAAAACCAAAGTCAGTACCACAACTTTGGCAAGAACTGCACTGCTATGAGGCTGAAGGTGTCCATTTTTGATCTTAAGTTAGAGAACTGTGTTACAGAAAAAAAGACCCTCCATTCTTTTTAAAGAGAATTATATTTTTCTGTCTGGGCACTTGAAATCGAAGGCTTGGTCCAGCATTGATATATTTTTAAAAAAACCAAAGTTGTAATTGAGTTAACATTTAATTATAATCTTAATTTGTACTATTATTCAAAACGTGCAGTAATAACAGTGTCATCCTGTTTAAATAGCGAAACTAATTGCTTTGAAAGTGTGACAGCCCCCGAACTAGCGGCGTCAGAACAAAGTGGTTCTTTTATAGACTAAGGATTTGAAGTGAATGATGGCAACCAGTGACTTAGTCACATTTTCCTCACATCTTCCTCTTGCGGTTAAAGTAACCAACAGGTGACCTATCCTCAAACGGAGGGTATGACCTGGATGATTCATTCAACAAGTCGCACGCCATTGGTGCAGAAAATGTTGAAAGCGACCATGCTGAACTTGATTTTTGAAAAAAGCATTTTGGTTTGAAAGATGTTTTAGTTGGTCACCAGAGAGATTTGGCGGGGTGGGGGGGGGGGGGGTGGGAGAGACTCTGGTTGTATTTAGGTTTGCCAGGTGAATTACGGCAGCACGCAGATCCCCTAATGGAACCAGCTCGAATAAGATGGGACTTCAGGTTTGTACTGCATGAGGTGCTGACTTGTGTTGCTTTTGATGCCATTGTACTGCTGAGCTCCCTTTCTCACCTCCTGTATTAGGTAGGCTCTGAGTAAAACACAACAGTCTGCAGACACTGTGATTGAAGTAAAAACACAATGCTGGAGGATCTCTGCACAAATTTCACATGCCTTGATGAGTTAAGAGTCCAGGGGACCCCAAAATCCAGCAGCGATAGAAATTCACCAAGACAAATGGTTACTTAAACAAAAGTTGCTTTTAATTTTCTTTAAACATAAGAAAGGATCAAACTTTAACTTATTACTATTAACTTAACCCTGGTTATTTAAACAAAAGTTGCTTTTAATTTTCTTTAAACATAAGAAAGGATCAAACTTTAACTTATTACTATTAACTTAACCCCCCTTCTAATTCTAAGCACACTTGTATGTAATATGTACGTGTTCAGTAAAGTTCTTTGCTTTAATAGTCCAGTCATTCACTTCTCATTTCTCTAAGTTCACTGATATCAGGCAATTCTTATATTGTGCACAGAATTTAACATTTAAGAATCTTTACCAGACTCTGGGGCTTAAAGGTAAATGGTTACCGCTCAGGAAGGCTCTTGTTTGTTTCAGAGAGATGCACACCAACTGATCTCCTCTGATCAGTCACTTCAGTGCCTTGCTGAAGAAACTTGCCCCATCATGCATTTTCCAAATGATAATCTCTTCTTCCAGGTCACCACAGAGTTCCTCTTGTTTCCCTCATTTCAGGAGAAACATTCTGGCCAGCCATTTCCTCTTGTAAGGACTACAAGGGTTTTGAACAGGCTGAACTCAGAACTCACAACTCGTCTTCAAAATGGGGTTTTCAACAAGCCTGCCAGCTTGTCATATTGCAGTCTCCAAAAGCAGATCTGCCTCTCTGCGCCTCTCTGCCAAGAGAAATCACCTGTTTGATTTTTCCTCTCTCTGCTTGTAAAAAAAAACAAATGACTTCTCACAGGGCTCCAAACCCAATCCTTGAAAGATCTTTATCAGCACTTGAGCCTGGACTTTGTTCCATTTGTACCTACTTCTGAAGTTCCTTCCAAAGCAGTTCCGTGGTCTTTTGCAAAGTCACTGGGGCCTGAATGTCCAGCTTCAGCAAAGCTCTTGCATTTTAAATGAGATGTGAAGTGCAAGTACCTGTTTGTGAAGTGACCTACACTTAAACCCCCACAATTTATCTTTTTTAAAGACATTTCTATATAATATAAAATGTAACCTGTAATAGGCTCAAGCCTGAAACATTGGTTATGTATCTTTATCTTTGTTATATAAAGGATGTTGTTTGACTTGCTGAGTTTCTCCAGTATTGTTTTTTTTAAAACTTATGAAGGCTCTAACTGTATAGGTGTGCGTTGTAAGTGAGAGGGCTTCAGAAGTGAATTTTTAAGAGTGTCTGTTCTTGTCAAAATTAATAGATAAGACTAACAGGTACAGAAATGTTGAGGTCTTGAATAATGAGGTGCAAAGCAGGGTATAGGCAATAAGTGGCAAATTGGGTACTTAAGGAACAAGTTGAGTTACCTTTATTTATCCTTCATACCATGCTCGCACAGTAAAGATGGGATCGTGCTTCTCCAGGGCCACGGAGAATATTTACATCCAAGTTAGCATAGAAGTTAAACATCTTAAAATATCAAGATGTATACAGTTTCACTCCACAGTCCCCTAACCATAAATGTTCTGATGGTTTGGTGGGGGGAAAAAGCTGTTGCTTTATCTGAGTGCCACGGTACCTCCTACCAGATGGCAGAATGGTTGACATGAGGGGTTGTGTGGAGTCCTTCATAATGTTTGTTGCCTTTCACTTGCATCAGAGGCACAGAGAAAAAAAATTAAATCATGAAGGTTAGAAGGGGGTGCGGTGCAGGTCTGGCAGATAAGGTGAAGTGCCATATCTTTGGCTTGGCTTTGCGGATGAAGATTTATGGAGGGGTAATGTCCACGTCAGCTGCAGGCTCGTTTGTGGCTGACAAGTCCGATGAGGGACAGGCAGACACGGTTGCAGCGGTTGCAGGGGAAAATTGGTGGGTTGGGGTTGGGTGTTGGGTTTTTCCTCCTTTGTCTTTTGTCAGTGAGGTGCCATATAATACTTGTGTAAATATCAGCCCCCTATTTTTTTGGCCAGAAAATCTGCAATTTTCCATATATCTTGTGTAAAACGTCAACCCTCATCTCTGACCCTTGCCCACAAGCAGGAGTTCATGATGCCTCTGTCACGAACTCGTGCCTCAGCCCTGGCCATCAGAACCCCCAAAGCCTTTGACGGGGCGAATACTTGCTGCAGTCTCAGTCTCCTTAGCGGTAGGACACGTGTTTTGATGCACAGACTCTGTATTATTACTTTAATTCATCGTGACTCTGTTCTTTATTTGTTTAGAAATCATTTGGATTTCTGTGGCTGATTTTTGGATCCTAGTGTGAATTTCAACCTCTCAAAAGTAGTATCCATGTAATAGTCGGCCCCATAAATTTAACATGGAAATAAGTCTACAAAATTTGACTTTTACACTAGTATATACCATACAATTCCAAGGAATTCTATAGATGTATTAAGGACAAAATTAGTCCTATAGTGGTCATCCATGATGGAGCCAAAAGAGATGGGGAAAATCTTAAATTGATTTTCTTTTTCCATATACATTTACTCTATGGAGTTGAGGCAAAGCTGTTGTGAAGTATGGACCTTGTGGCTGTTTTGAGGCAAATAAAGGTAGATAAATCCACAGAGCCTGCCAAGATATTCACTCTAACCTTGAAGGATGCTAGTACTAAAATCTCAGGGGTCCCAGCAGAGGTACTGGAGGCTTGTTGTTCTGTGGCTTAAGACAAGCTCTGAATAATCTGATAGGCTGGTGTGCATGACATCAGTAGTGGGTACAGATAACTTACTGGAACGTACCTTGAGATACTGGAACTACTTGTATAGACATGGACTGATTAAGGATAGGCAAAGTGGCTTTGTGTGTTTGGTTGTGTTTTAACAAATATTAAGAGTGTTTTGAGGAAGTTACCAGGAAAGTTACTCAGTATCCAAAGTGATTGGTTCGACATAGGCTTTGCAGGAGAAGCTACATCAGTGGTTTTCAACCTTTTTCTTTCCACTCACATACCACTTTAAATAATCCCTATGCCATCGGGTGCTCTGCGATTAGTAAGGGATTGCTTAAGGTGGTATGTGAGTGGGAAGGGAAGGTTGGGTATTACTGCTCTAGACCCAATTGTTACTGAAATATTTTGCTTGAGAAAAATGGCCATTGGCCCATTTCCTTTGAAGTCATGAAACTGTGCACATAACGAGTCAATACGGTAAGATTAAAACCGTAGTTTTCAAACTTTTTCTTTCCACCCACATCCTACCTTCAACAATCCCTTACTAATCACAGAGCACCGATGGCATAGGGATTATTTAAAGTGGTAGGTGAGTGGAAAGAAAACGGCTAAGAACCACTGTGCTAGAGTGGCAATATAAGATCGCCTCTCTGATTGGAGGCCTCGGGGATCGATGCTGGGCCCATCACTGATGTGGATGACAATGTGGTAAATTGGATCAGCAAATTTGCAAATAACACTAAGACTAGGAATGTAGAGGACAGTGAGGGAGGGTCTCAAAGCTTGCAGCGGGATTTGGGCTAGCTGGAAAAACAAGCTGTAAAGTGACAGATGGAATTTAATGCGGATAAGTGTGAGGTGATGCACTTGGGGAGGTTGAACCAGGGGAGGATAACAGGGTGATCCAAAGGGCACTGTGGATTTGGGAATACAGATGCATATTTCCTTGAAAGTAATGTACAGGTAGATAGGGTCGAAAGAGAACTTTTGGTACGTTGGTCTTTGTAAATCAAAGTATTGCATACAGGAGTTGGGATGTAATGTTGAAATTGTATAAGACCTTGGTGATGTCAAATTGGGATGGTTGTGTGCAGTTTTGGTTACCTTTGTACAGAATTGATAATCAATAAGTTTTGGGGGGGAACAAAAGCAAAGAAAATTTACAAGGCTATTTCCAAGACATGAGGAACTGAGTTATGGGGAAAGGTTGAATAGGTGAGAACTTATTCCCTGGAGCATCAGAGAATGAGAGGGAAGATTTGATAGATATTAAGAGGGGAAAAGCTAGGATAAATGCTATCTTTTTTTCACTGAAGTTGGGTGAGTCCAGGACATGGGCTAAGGGTGAAATGTTTAAGAGGAACATCGGGGAATATCTTCTCTCAGAAAGTGGTGCGAGTGTGAAATGGTCTGCTAGTGGATGCGGGGTCAATTTCCACATTGAAGAATAGACTGGGTGGATGCATGGATTGAAGGGATTTGAAGGCTATGGTCTGGGTGCAGGTTGATGGGACTAGATAGAAAAATGGCCTTTTCATGGACTGGCTGTGTTCAAAGGCCTGTTTCTGTGCTGTAGTAGTATTCCCCACTTCTAAGAAGGCCAGTAGGATCTAATTTGCGATGTTGGAGTATTTCTTGAAATGGCTAGTTTGGAGTTCTTCTGCTTGGCCCTGTTAAATGGAGCTGGCTGCATTGCCATAATTAACAAACTGCCAAAGTCAGTAACTCCATATTGATGTTGTTACCACCCAATTAACACTGAGTGAGAGTGCCTGAAATGGACCCCACAAAGGTACTACAACATGGTTAACAGTGCAAAGTCATTTTTTTACAAAAGTGTTATTGACCATGTAATTTGGAGTCTAAGAAAACAAATGGATTATTATTGAGTAATTGATGTACGGAACATTAAAGAATCATCGAATTGCAATAATTAAGGTTTTGTGATTTTAGTTTTTTAAACCCCCCCCCCCCCCCCCTGCCCCATGTAGACGGACAGACTTTTCATTATAGTGTGCCTGTGTTTAATGGGTACATTTGTAAAGAGTAATGTCAAATAAATTCACAACTTTTCAATATGTCTGGAAATATTCACGAGAATGTAATGCTTCTGCCAAAAGAGCACAGATCTTTGTAACGTGAAACCAAATTCCGTTTTACTTTAGAATTCAGTACAGTTATTTAAAAAAAATGTTTGTGGTGGTCAGATGCAGAATTGATCCCTTGGAGGTTTGGTGAAAACAGGCCTACACATCTGAAAGGCTGAAATGCTTTTTTGCATTAAAGAATGTCTTCGCCTTAAGCTTTCAGAGCTTGTTTCAATTCCTGCAGATAATTCATTGGATGGAACACAATATTCATTTTGAATTTTAGTGTGTTTTTTGTTGAGCGATTGGAGTAGGTGGTGGGATAAAGTGTCCAGTCAGGGGTGGTCTAGTACAAGAGGTATTATTCTTGGTATAAGGTGGTGCACTGAGAACTGTGTTTCACACAGCTGAATCCCTGGTGGTTCAGGCCTATCTTTCTCGTATTGGTCTCCATTTTTCACGTGTGCTGCAGGCAATTCAAATATTTGGGCTTTAAATTTATTCAGCCAGATGTTTTTAAATGCTGATCCCAAGAATACACTGACTGCTATTTGTTTCCAAAAATAGACTTTATTCACCATAAATTATTTATTAAAAGGAAAACCATGCAAAGTATTCTGACATCTTCAGTGTTCCATTTCCAACCATGCACATTGTTAAATATGTTCTTTTTATCTTTGAATATTTTATTTTAGTCTAAAATTCAAACAAACTGATGCACCGTCAATAATCACAAAAGACTAAAGTTGTGAAACCTCATTGGTTGATCGAGGCCGAGTGGAACGGGGAGCATGTAAGAGGCTATGGGTAGGATCGGTCTCTGGAGGCGCGTGACTAGGTGGTAGCCGGCAATCATGGCATAACACAAACCATATAATGATTTTTAACCTTCATGTAACATAGAGTCTATATTTATTCCACCCCCCCCCCCACCTTTGTACAACTGGAAGTACAATCAATTAAATTACATTAATACAATTCAATTAAAAAAAAAATAAAAAAACTCAACAAAACTGAAAGAAACTCCCCGCCTGCACCATGTCCCACTTCCTTGATCACATTTCCCTGCTGGGATGGATTGCTACAGTACCCCTATTTTTAAGTGGGGGAGAAAATAATCAATCTGTGCCCCCCAATATATTTCAAGTAAGGTTGCTGCACTTAATGAATGTGACGTGTTTCTTCCTTAGAATGTATGTGATTTTCTCCACGGGAATGGAACTCTGCATTTCCACATTCCATCGTGTTGTATTTAGTTGGGAGTCGGACTTCCATGAAACCACAGTACATTTCCTGGCTACCGCCAAGGCCACCTTAACCATAGAACCATATGACCGTTTACAGCACGGAAACAGGCCATGTCGGCCCTTCAGGTCCGTACCGGTTCACTTGAACAACTCCACTAGCTCCTCCGCAAACTCCTGAGGAAGTAGAGGCTTTCTTCATGATGCCATTGGTGTGTTGGTTCCAGGAAAGATCTTCCGAGATAGTGACTCCCAGAGGGCTTATTTAAATTCAAGCTTTCACTTGATAAATATATTTTTATTGGGATATATTAAGACATTGAGTTTAGAATTAAAATTAGAGAAGTTTCAGATTGCGGTTATTCGATTAGCTTTAGCTGTGGTGAGAAAATGTATACCTATTACTTGGAAGAATGAGATCAAGTTCACTATTCAAAGATGGCATATGGAGATAAGATCATGTATTCTCACGAATGAAATTTGGTAGTTGGACAGTCTAAACTGCATGTCGCCAATATCTCTCAGAAGGTGCATTCTGGATCTTGTGGAAGATCCACTTCAGAAATTTTTTTTTTAAGAATGTCCCCCAGGTCTTCCCAGAAAGATCTCACCTTTGTACGTAGCCAGGTGGAGTGGGCAAAAGTTCCAACCTCCACACCTCACCTAAAATCTGAAATTTCTGGCTTTGATTTGTGTAATTTTTGTGGTGTGAGGTACAACTGGTGCAAGAAATTGTACTGCACCATCCTGTATCTGGCATTGACGACCCCTGTCACACTGTCCAGACACAGATCTTCCCACCACTCTTCCTTGAATGTTGTGCCCAAGTCCGACTCCCATCTCTCCCTTGACCTGTGTAAACCCGGCTTCAGGCCCTCACTTTGGAATACGTCTTAGAGATAAATTTACTCACATTCCCCTGTCTAATTCTTTTCTTTGGCTTGGCTTCGCAGACGAAGATTTATGGAGGGGTAAATGTCCACGTCAGCTGCAGGCTCGTATGTGGCTGACAAGTCCGATGCGGGACAGGCAGACACGGTTGCAGCGGTTGCAGGGGAAAATTGGTTGGTTGGGGTTGGGTGTTGGGTTTTTCCTCCTTTGTCTTTTGTCAGTGAGGTGGGCTCTGCGGTCTTCTTCAAAGGAGGTTAGAATCCCCATATTACTATATCTAGGTAGGGTCATTTTCCCTTGAGGAAGATCTTGTTTGCAGATAGCAGAAGAATGTTTAATTAGACAAATCATATTTGTTCCTCAATGGCTCGAATGACATGAGCTGTCTTCGCTTGCAACAATCCTTGATACACACGATCACCTTCTGGCATCAGGTGCCCAGGACTTTGTTTCCCAGAGTGTTAAATATGCTCTTGAATTACACCAATGCCACCTCTGTGACCACTTGTCGTTACTTCTGCTCTCTGCTTGAGGGGCTTTCCCTTTGTCTCAGCGCCAGATCAAAAGTGTGTTTTTCATTGAGTTGATGATCATACAGCACTTTTGGACTCTGCCTCTGGATGCAACCCCAGGAACAGTTCCTAAATCAGGGTCCCATGTCACACTGTTGACAGGAACCTTGCATCCTTTTCCTCACACTCTTGGCAAATCTACATTTTGCAAAGAGGTAGGCAACTGTCTCCACTCCACTGCAGTCATCTTGGGGACAACATGCATTCTGGGTAATTAGTAAACACACCAAAAAGCTGAAGGAACTCAGCAGGTCTTGCAGTGTTCATAGGAGGTAAAGATATATAACTGACATTTTGGACCTGAGTACATCAAGGTAATATTTCTGTCGTACAGGAAAGATCTGACTGGGAGGGTTCCTCTCACTGCCAGTCAAGCCATGTCCTCGTGAGCTTTGGTGACCAGACATTTTGCCAGACAGCCAGGACAATGTGCTCTGGGAACCACCACCACCACACTGTTTCCATTGACTCCTCATCTCTATGTCTAGGGGACGTTCCATGCTGACTCCCTTGTGGACTTGTGGTCAAAGGTGTTTGACTGGAAAAATCTTTCTGTGAAGGATAGATGGTAGGGCAAAGTCCAGATGACTAGGAAATTGCATGGCAATGGGGCCAGGCTCATCGTTTGCAACACCTGGGTCAGGAAGAGCCTTCACACATAGTGGCACTTGATGCCCTCATACTTGGGTTCCACATGCAGCCTGATGCAGATACACACACAAAGGTGGGTACTCTCTTGCCCCTGTTACCTCGTAACTTGTACATAGCGACCCTTTGGACCCTTTCCATCTTGGATCCCCATGTGAACCAGATGACTGCTCTGGCACCAGGATGGAGATATGGGGGGGTGATCACACCCAGCAGTACTGAGGACACCTCCCACCTGATGACCAAGTTCTTCCCTGTTATTGAGAGGGAGCTTCATGTCCGCAGACCCAATTTCTGGTGGACATTTTCAATCCGCTCTGACCAATTTTTGTTGCACGCCTCGCCCCTCCAAACCAGATCCCCGCACCTTCAGGTAGTCAGATCTGACTATGAAGGGGATGGTGGACCGTTCAGACTAGTTACAGTAGAGCATTGCCTTGTTCTTCTGGTTTATCTTAACATCTGATGCAGGCTCAAATTGGTTGCAGGTGCTGATCAGTGCATGAACTGATCATGTGCCTGAACAGAAGATGGTGATGTTGTCCATGCACAGGGAAGCTATGACCTGAGAGCCCCAACTGCAAGGTGACCTCAGTCCTCTGATGCCCTCATCCTTCCTGATAGATTCAGCAAAAGGGCTCAATGGAGCATACAAATAAGGTTTGGTCTGAGTAGGTCATCTGTCCCAGAGCAGACTTGACTTGATTGGTGATGGCTTTGGACAGGATTCCTGATCTCCTTCTGTTTGAAGGGTAATGATGCCCTTCCTCATGGAGTCACATATGCTGCCTTCCAGGAGCATAGAGTTGTATACTTTCAGCTGGTCTCGACCCATCCAGTCCCTCAGAGCCATGTACAACTCAGCTGGTAAACCATTGCTACTGGGAGTTTTACTTTTCCCAAGGGAATGGATGGAGACTATCAGCTCCCCCAGGATAATTGGCTGGTCCAGACTCTCCTGCTTCTTTGTTGTTGTTGTTATTGTCTAAGAGCTCTGGACAGGAAGTTCTGTCTGTGGCCTTGTGTAATACAGACTGATCCTTTGTATGTCCATTGGTAAGGAAATGACTGAGCTGTTCCTTCCTTAAGGCTGGCGATCACAGAGCTCCCTGTGATGATGGCCACTTTGTTGTCTGCTTCAGCTTCACTTGGCATTTACTAGTCCAGATTCAAAATGTGCCTTTGACGTTGGACTTGTCCCAGTTCCCTCGACATAATGGCCCCTGAAGGTGAACCCATTCACTCTGGTACATGTGAGTGGAACGTGCGCACTGTTATCATTTATTCCTTCTGTGTCAGAAGTGTGAAGATTGGCTGTGCTTTGAATAGCTAGAGTGGAGCCACATTGCCCTTCTCCTGGAAGTCCCGGAGTGTCCGCTGCCCACCCACCAGAGTCCTGAAGGTCCAATCAATGCTATCTGCAGCATCCTGGAGGCAGTAGATGTCTTTCACTTCAAATTTTCAGGAGTCCATCAACACCTTCCTGACTAAGAGGTCCCGGGAAAATGGGCTCCCTCCCAGTGTTACAGATTCTTTGTCCTCCTGAGGAGTTTGTTGTCGGGCCATCCTCGTGAGACTAGCGGAGGTGGACGCTGCTGGATAAGGGGTTCTATTGTTCCCTGAACTGGCATGAGTCTACCCCTGTGCCAGCAGGCCAGCTCAGACCAAACGATCTCTTCCACTCCAATAGTCTTCCCAGGTCTCCTCTTTCTTGATGCTACAGCTTTTCACAGATCCTGTTGATCAGCTCACAGTGGATGAACTACACTTGAACTTGGCCAAAAGGCCGAGAAGCAATAATGCTCCTTGTGGTGCTATGATTCCTCCATTCTATATAGTTATGATTGACTACTGTATATATGGAGCTGGCCCGCCCACTGATGACTCGTACCCTATGACTCCTCCCCCGTAGTCCTGGGCCATAAAGGCTGAGCCACCTCTCCTTTCCTGGCATTCCTATACATGGATCCAGGCCAGCAAGGTTCTTCTGTACATTAAAGCCTATCGTTCCCTCAGCCTAATCTATGTGATTACTGGTAGTGCCCTACGCTCCTTTCTGTAGTCCTGCCTTATTTCAATTTGTTTCCTGCTCTCACCATTTCTTTCACTCCTTCAATTGGCACAATTCACTTTTTCCCCTGCTGAGACTGTCATTAAAGAATGCTAAGCATTTCTATTTTCTTCATCTTTATATCACTTGGCAGAATAGATGGTTTTCAGATGCATTCACCAGTTGGCTACTGGATTAGTATTTAGTCAACAGACCAGCTACTGTGTCCAGAATGATTAACAAAGTTCCTGTCTAAGACACAAAAACGATTTAAAACGTTCCTGTGCTCTGACGAAGCATGCGCAACATTGCAGGCGTGAGTAGTTAACGAGGGAGTGGGAAAAAAAGTGTTCTTGGTGCATTCCTTTCTCTGTGAGGAAAGGATATTTGCTCCACTTCCACTCAAACAGTACAATTGCTGGAGGCTAACACTTTCCGCACAGGTGCTAAACAGCAGGAACCATATTTAATGGACCGAGCAAAGCCACCCCACAATGAGCAACCTTATCAAAGCTCTGTATTACCGCCTCATCTAGTCATGGGTGGTGGCTGGCGACTTGTCACTTGATGGGATGCAGAATATTTCTATCCTTGGCAATGTGTTGAAGCCCAGGACTAGGCTGACAAAGAAAAGGAGCTAACATTTTAATCGTGTTCCAAACATTTTTTTAAAAAGCTGCATGCAGGAGCAGGAGTGGCTTTCTGAACTCTTAAGCTTGTTCAGCCATTTAACTAGACGTGGCTGATCTGACTCCAACCTATGCTCCATTCATCTAGGGAAATGCTGGGCTCCCTTTCTTTTATTAAGAACCTATCTATTTCTGCTTTGAAATATTTAGAGGCTCACTGGACTTTGAGAGTTCCAAATACTTACAACAAGCTGAGGGGATTCCATCTCCATTTCTAAATTTGTCGATTCAAGCAAACGTCCCATCCATGTCCCTCAGGATCTTGTAACTTCAAACAAGTCATCTCTGACTCTTCTAAACTCCAATGGATAGAAACCTAGCCAATCTAACCTTTCCACATGGGATAACCCATACTTTGGAGTCATAGAGCTGTATACCGTGGAGGCAAGGCCTTCCCTCCAACTTATCTATTCCACCTCAAGAAGGCAGCCAACATTGTAAAATGAGCCCTATCACCCGGGGTCAGAACCTGTTTTCACTGCTGTCTTTGGGTAGAAATCCAGCACCTCTAGGCTGACATAGTTTCTTGCTGTAGGTATCAGGCCCTTGAACCTCCCCTTGTTGCACTAAACGTAGACTGCACTGGCACAATTGCAAAGTCTTTTTTTGCATTTTGATAACGGAATATTTATTACCTATATATTTTGAATTTATTGTCTCCTTTAATTCAATTGTTTGTTTTAATTCAACAGTTGTTTTTTAAGTATCTGTTTGGTTTTTAATGCATACAGTATGTGCGTTGTATAATGTGCAAGACAGCCTTTATCATTCTCACTGCTCCTTCAGAGAGGACGTTATAGTAGCCTGAATTCTAGCATCTCTATGTTCAAGAACAGTCTTTATCCAACAGTTATCAGGCTTTTGAAAATCCCTGTGGTGCCCGAACCTGGGACCACTGAAAGATATGTCTGCGCTACTGAAACGGCACTCCTTCTTATAGTTGTGAATAGTTATCCTTTGATATTTATCTTCTCTTTTTCTGTCTTGGAATATTGTTGGTAATTTCATTTTCACTAATGCAGTTGGTGTATTGTGCTTGGCTGTAGCAAAAAGGAATTTTGGTCAATCTGTGCCTTGCATTTGTGAATGTGACAATAACCTCTCGTCAGTAAAAGACTGCAGTGAATTGGAAGTTAGCATTGGGCATGATGACTCACTCTTGCTAAGAGGTCCCCATTAAATCAATTCCCCAAATCTTTGGAGTGATTAGTGCCACGCCTTTATAGTGTTAGCAATCAGGACTGGGGTTCGAATCCCGTGCTGCCTATAAGGAGTTTGTACATTCTCCCTGTGTCTGCGTGGGTTTCCTCCCACCATTCAAAATGTACCAGGAGTGGTAGATAAATTGGGCAGTATGGACTCATGGGCCAAAATGGCCTGTTACCGTGCTGTATGTTTACATTTAAAAAAAAATCTTAATCAGATATGGCCCTTTTAGATTGATCTGCAAATTCCTTAAATGATCTCAAACTGGATAATTTTGCATGAAGTTATGATGGAATAAAGAAAATGTGCATGAATGTTTGTGTGTGTATTCTTTCTGCTGCATCTATTTCTCCATGTAAGCAATTCTGCACATTTGAAGGTTTTTAGAACAGGCTAAAAAAAATCAAAACAAAGTAGGGGTGATGTTTGCACTTTAAACTCAAAGGCTTGCAAAATTCCAGACTATTAACGTGTAAAAACGAATATTAAAATTCCAGCAGTCATGTGTGATTGGCTCTATCAATAACCACAGAGTCTTAGGCTGCAGGAACAATAGGCTTTAATGCACACAAGACTTTGGCTGGCCCGAATCCAGGAACAGGACTGCTGGAAACGGGGAGGTAACGCGACCTTTATGGCCAGGGCTAAAGGGGAGACTTGAGGGATGTCATTAGCGGGCGGGCCAGCCTCATATATACAGTAACTGGCAGGGGCTATACAATGGAGGAAAACGTATCAGTACAGTGTGACAGTTTAGTCTCTGTTAATTTCCAGTATAAAATTCACAATGTGCTTTTTCATACAATGGCAGCAACGTCTCGGAGTTATTCTGACTGTTGTTTCCTTTTGGATACAGTGCCCCTCAATCTCTCACTGCATTTGTCCTCTGCGATTGAGGAAAGCGGGGTGCAACTGCATCTTGAACTGAAGCAGCACCAGTGACTGGATGCCGACATAATCCAGGCCGCAAGTGGCATGGGGAGCAAATGCTTGGTGGTTCTTGCTTGAGGGAGAGATAAGGCAAAGTTACAGCAGAAGAGCTACAGAATTTCCTTTTCATACCCAAGTAAGCATTTCCGGAGAAACATTCCTCTCTGCTTACTAAGGAACTGGTAAAATACAAAAAAAACCTAGCTGGGCCTCTTCTGGCACTTGCTGTGGATCCCAGGTTTGGCAGGGGTGGGGGGTGGGGGGTGGGGGAGGCACAATTCTCTTGCCCAGGCCTCTGGTTAACAAGAGATCGAACTCCACTAATGACATCATTAGGGGGATTTTCCTTGCCATTGACATCTTATAATAGGAGTTAGAAGGGGTTGGGGGGAGTTCACATTAGTTACATGGTGTTTCCATTACTGGCCTGTGCACAATTCCTGCTTGACTTGGGAAAGTACTGAGTGCAATATTAAGGGATTAAAGAACGATAAAAGGAGAACTTGAGAGCTCAAATGCAAAAGCAATTTGTAGGAGAAATTAGGCTAATTAAATTGTTTATCTCACATTTACTTAGAACCAATCAAGTAGTTTATTAGAAAACAACTTCCATTAAGTAACAGATCAATTTCTGACAGGATTACATTCTCTAAAATGGTGGCCCCCCATTTGTAATCTGGCAGCAACAAGTAAAGGACACAAAGAAGGACTTGCAGAATTTAGTATTTTAGCCAGAATTAATAAAACTAAAATATTTTTATGTTGATTTTTCAACATGATACCACTATTTTCAATGTGAATCTGCAGCAAAACAAGGTTTATAAATATAAATTTAAAATAATTGTGATTGAAGTGGATGACAGTACAGTGGAGGGAAAAGTTTACTTTGCAACCACGTTCAAACATTCAATCAGGCTTTGTGGTGTGAGTGGGAAACTACTTTTAAAAATTATTTGTTTACCAGCATTCAGTAAATAAGAATGAAGCTTTTGTTTCCCATCGTGGACTGTACTTTTTTAGATATAAGCTATGCTTCAACCAGACAAAACCATGAGGAGCAACTTGTTATTGAAAGTTAATTTTCCTGCATTCGCACTCGGATGTCTTCCCTGCCGATCTTGGTGTAGTCAGTGATGAACATGGTGAAAGGTTTCACCAGGACATTGTGACCATGGAAAAGTGATATTGGGGCAACTGGAATCCATCAATACTGGCCGACTACTGTTGGACACTGATACGAGAGGCATCGGATGTTGAATATAAGCGGAAATCAGCGACAAAACATTTTTAGGCCCGTTGAACTAACGCAATGTGTTAGGATCATTATATGATTAAAACATGCTAAATTCAATAAAAGTTAATTGAATGTTTCTCCAACTTCCTATGTGACACAGCAAATCTGAAATTATCTTTGCTTTCAGCTTGATGCTGTCTATCAATTTTTATTCAGGAAATAAACCTATTGGTGGGGGTGGGGCTGATGGGGTGGGGGGAGGAAGGATTTGTTATCCAGTGTAATTCGTGCCTCTGTAAAGGAGATGCTGAGATGACCTCTTGGATGAAAGAATGGTGAAGCTGTTCACATTTTCAATTGTCTCTGTTGTGGTGGAGATAATGCAATTGATGGATAATTTTGTGCAGTTTTATTGCTGATGCATCTTGGATTTTGCACCATGACTAACGGTGAGTTGATCTGCCTTTGTCCTCATTGATGAGTAGATCAGATAGCCAGTGCTGGCAATGTGTTTGTGCATTAAAGGTGGACGTTGAAGTTGGTGATTGTCCCACTAGTCTAGAAACTGTTATAGCGGCGTCTTACCAAATGAGCTGGCATTCAGATTGGGGGAACAGCAGTAAATTACACATTTACTGTATGTTATACCAAATGAATATGCCTTTAAAAGTTTATTAATTCCCATTCAAATGTGTGAATGTTTAACCTGCGTCATAATTGTGCCAAAACATGCATGTTGGCCCTGAAAACGATTTTACAAATGTGGTGTAGAGGTTAAAACCTTGAGTTTATGATTTGTTTTATGACTATCCCTTTAAGGATAAATTGTTTTTTTGTACAGTTACCATAGTTATGATGACATCCTATGTTGTAATATCCGAGCGGTCCAGGAGCTCGTTCTCATTCTTGGAATAACCAGGTAATCAGGTGATCGTTTGCAGGTGAAATTGAGCCAGCTGCAAAGTTTGGAGTGCCTGATGTTTCCATTCATAATGTTGTGTGGTGGTTCCATTGTGAGGCCATAAATCGACCTAGGATCACATTGTGCTAGTAAGTTGCTTCTTTTACCCTTAGAATACATTAACGATTTGCTCTGGGCAGCTTCAGAACTGACCGCAGATTGTTCAAACAGCTCCAATGTCCACAGAGTTATTTTAAAAGTAGGTGGATACTTTATTACCTGCTCTTTCCAGATGTGCTTCAGATAAATTACTGCTGGCAGTGTTCCAAAACTTGGGTGTCATTATGGGTACAGTTGATAATTCAGCGTAGGTCTGAGATCTCCAGGTAGAAGAGAAGGTCAGCCTTTCAACAAAGATGGCCCTCAGCAACACGACTGCTACATGGGCCTCTGATAAACAAGGTGGATGTGGTGTAATCACATGTGTTGACCAGAAACCTGGCATTCATCATGAGGAAATTCTTATCATCCACAATAAGTTTATATTGTGGAAGTGGACACCTTTCCTGTTGGTGGAAAGGTCAGGTTTTGAGCCGTGATATTGGGACAGATGATGTCAATATTGCTGACGAAAGGAATTGTTCGAGATGCCAGCCTGCTCTTCACTGAAATCAAAGTAGGTGAAGTTTTTTTTTATTTTCTTTTACGGAGACTGTGTGATCCCTCTGATGCTGGAGGTGAGAAGCAAATTCAGAGAGACGACAGAGTTCTGCCACAGGCACTTGAAGCAATCACGTTACAAAGAAGTTGTAAATGAGTATGACCTTAAACTCCATGGAAAGAGTATGGCTAAGTGTGGACACTCTCTCATTGGTAGGCTCGTGAAGGGTCAGTAAATGCACAGACTTCGGGGAGGTCCTGCCAGGACTTGTTTTGGTATTTGTTTCTGTTTGTAAATTAAATGAACTCCACTTTAAATTGGATTTTCCAATTCAGATAAAATATGAATTTTTTAATAGCCAATTGCATGATAGTAAAATGCATTAAACTCTTCCACGTTTTAACATATTAAAAATGGGTGCAATTTAATTTCTCCTCAAAAGTTATTTCAAATATAGCCACATTGTTTTGGCTTGCTAATAACTATAGGTTCCAGTATAAAATCCCACGGACCATCTGTGGCCAAGCAGAAGTGCAATCTGCATCCAGTGCCAAATGTAATAGCAGCCCTTCCACTGGTGGGGACCTGGAGAGAGCAGGGAGCAGAAACACACCGCTCTCCCGTGGGGTCCTACTGCCCAGTCCAACTGCCACCAGGCTATAAATGGCCTGTTAAACAAGCCAATGGTGTGTTAATTAAAATCCTGTGACTACTGGGTCTGAGCCCAAGATGGCAGTGCCTGTTGTGACAGATTATGTTATATTTTATATAGATATGTTTTAAAGGAGACAAATTGTGGTGTTTTTTTTAGTGTAGGTCTAAAATGCAAGAGCTTGGCTCAAGCCAGACAGTCCAGGCTCTGGGTGCCTTTGCAAAAACTTTGAAGAATGCCTATAGGGACTTCACAAGTAGATGTTAATTGGACATGTTGTGGAGTAATGGATTATTGTTTTGGAAAGCACAGTTCAGAAGATTAGCTCTGGTGCCGCAGTTGGTCTGAATGCATTTTGCTGTTCTAGAAAGGTCATGTGGTTTTGCAAGCAGAGAGGGTTAAACAAGCCTTTCTGTGAGAGGGAGAGAGAAAGAATTCGGTTCTACAGTTCAGCAGTAGCAGCTGGGACTGGAACAGAACAAGCTGGCAAGCATGTGGAAAAACACCATTTTGAAGGCGGGTTCTAAGTTCTTAGTTCAGCCTGGTCAAAGCCCTTGTGGTCCATACAAGAGGAGAGGACTGCATGCCTAATGTTTCACTTGAAATAAGGGAAACAAAAAGGAACTCTGTGGTGACCTGAAAGAAAGAGGTTATCATCTGGAAAACCCTGAGGGGGCAAGTTTATTCGGCAAGACACTGAAGTGCCTGATCAGAAGGAATCAGTTGTGGGTGTCTAACGAGCAACAAAAAAAATCTCTGAAAACCAACAAGAACCTTCCTGAGCGGTAACCATTTACCTTTTCAAGCCTGGTAAACTTTATAAATGTTAAATTCTGTGTACATAGGAACAGGAGTAGGCCAAAAATGGCCCATCGAGCCTGCTCCACCATTCAATACAATCATGGCTGATCTAATTTATGACCTAACTCCACCTACCTGTCTTCTCCCCATATCCCCTAATTCCTCTATCATGTAAAAATTTATCTAACCGAATTTTAAATATGTTTAATGAAGCAGCCTCAACCACTTCCCTGGTTAGAGAATTCCAAACATTCACTATTCTCAGGGAAAAACTATTTTTCCTAATCTCTGTCCTAAATCTACTCCCCCGAATCTTGAGACTGTGTCCTCTCATTTTAGTTTCCCCGCGCAGCACAAAAAACTTTCCTACATCTATCCTATCCATACCCTTCATAATCCTATATGTTTCTATAAGATCTCCTCTCATTCTTCTGAACTTGAGCGAATACAATCCTAGACGATTTAATCTTTCCTCATAAGTCAACCCCTTCATCCCAGGGATCAACCTAGTAAACCTCCTCTGGACCGTCTCCAAAGCCAGTATATCCTTCCTTAAATATGGAGACCAGAACTGGACACAGTACTCCAGGTGTGGTCTCACCAGTACCTTATACAGTTGCAACATTACCTCCCTACTCCTGAATTCAATTCCTCTAGCGATGAAGGCCAACATTCCATTTGCCTTCTTAATAACCTGCTGTACCTGCAACCTAACTTTTTGCGATTCATGCACAAGCACTTCCAAGTCCCTCTGCACAACAGCATGCTGTAGTTTTTCACCCTTTAAATAATATTCAGCTCTTTTATTTTTCTTGCAAAAGTGGATAACCTCACACTTACTAACATTGTACTCCATCTGCCAGACCTTTGCCCATTCATCCAGCTTAACTATATCCCTCTGCAGACTCTCCACATCCTCATTACAATTTGCTCTTCCACTCAATTTGGTGTCATCCGCAAACTTGGTACATCACATTTTGTCCCCTCCTCTAAGTCATCAATGTAAATGATGACCCTAACCCCTCTCTGGTTTGAAACACAGTAGAAGAATTGCCTGCAACCAGTGAACTTGGAGGAGTGAGAAACTTTTCTGAACTTACACACGCACACACATTACATAAACGTGCGCTTAGAATTAGAACGGGGTTGTTAGGTTCAATTAAGTTGATAGAAATAAGTTAAAGTTTGATCCTGTTTTCAGGTTTAAAGATAATTAAAAGCAACTTTTGTTTAAGTAACCATTTGTCTTGGTGAATTTCTATTGCTGCTGGATTTTGGGGTCCTCTGGGCTCAAAACAGTGTTCAGCAGTGGCGTCAAATCATCAAATAATAATCACAAGGAGACCAAAGTTGAGGTGAGAGTGATAAAATGTGCATAAACCATTCTCTGTTCAATTGAATATTCTCTATAAAGCTGAGGTTCATCCATAAAGCACTGAAAGTAAATGAAGAGCCAGTAGATGTTGTCTGATAATAATTCACAGACCGTTTTAATAGTCATGAAATTGTTCGCCTTTGAAGCAAATATTGAATTTGGCAACATTTCACTTCATTACTTCTTCTTCTTCTTTGGCTTGGCTTCGCGGACGAAGATTTATGGAGGGGGTAAAAAGTCCACGTCAGCTGCAGGCTCGTTTGTGGCTGACAAGTCCGATGCGGGACAGGCAGACACGGTTCATTACAATCATTACTCAATCATTCATTTTAATTCATGCAAGACGATTCCTGCAATCACTAAACAAAAGTTTAGTGCACCAAACTGCACCATTCCATTTAAAAGAAAGGAAAGAATAAAACAAAATCACCCTGATCCAGACAAACCCCCTCCCCCCACCCCGAGCCTATCTCTAAGGCACCTCAGGGAATTTGCGGGTTTTAATTCGGTTCTCATAGTCTTGCAATCAAACCATGTTCCATTTTGGATGTCTCCCTTCCAAAAGCGCGTGGCAAATTATATCACTGACTATCAACAACTGCTCAAGGAGGCATTACGATTCATATTGAGCATTTTGTTTTTACATGTTTTATTTTTGAAATTGGGAACAGGAGCAAAGATGTCTACAGTTTTTTGATTTTTATTTAAAAAAAAAACCCACCAACCATTGTCCAGATTGGGGAACATTTGCACCCCCCCACCCACCCCGCCAAGCCATCAGGCTCTTGAATTCCCAGAATGTGTATGGATAGTATACCGTGGACAATATTTTAGTGTGTTTAACTTCTAACTTGTATTTATGAAAATATGCTCCATGTTCCTGGAGAAATGTTATCTCGTCTTTACCGTGTGAGAATGTTATGAATGATAAATCAAGGTG
Organism: Narcine bancroftii; assembly: GCF_036971445.1. NCBI lineage: Eukaryota > Metazoa > Chordata > Chondrichthyes > Torpediniformes > Narcinidae > Narcine > Narcine bancroftii. Next base: position 6,409,587 of record NC_091475.1, on the reverse strand, counting down.
ACTTGAGGTAAGAGGAGGGGATTGCTGGTGTCAAGAAATAAACTAAGAAAGTGCAGGAGTGTTAAAGCACATTGTTGGAGAAATGCAGCAGGTCAAACAGCGTACTTTATATAGCAAGTCCTCACTTGCTATGTTCTTGGAAAGTGCTATTTCAAGTGAAATGAAGTTAAACAAAACCAAACCAAAAAAAAAGTGAGACATGGCATTTTGTTTTATTTTCCTCATTAACGTTATAAAATGATGTTAAACAAAACAATGTTATTCAAGGACTTGCTGCATAGCAAGGATCAAGATACACAGCCAACATTTCGGGCTTGAGGCCTTTCATCAATGACAGGATGTGCCCATTTATTTTAAAACAAAAAGTGGGAGTTTGGACCAGTAAGAGGAAGTTATTGAGAAGATTTATTCAATGTGGATAGCAAAACAAGAAGTTAAAATCGATGGTCACCTGCTGCAGGAAGCGTTTACAAATTGGATCGTAACACCAGTTTAAGGTGCCAATTTGGCAGGTTTTCTACCCATGTAAAACTGATCTATATTCACTTTATGGACACGTGCTGATTATCTCGGTGATCGAACCTGAGCTGCTCACTCTCCACACTCGAACCTCCCGCCAACGTGTTATTGATGGCGTGTGCACGCACTGACACCATCTTCCAGCCGGGCAGCCATTCTATCAATTACAAATTGAGCAGCAGTAGCTACACGGTGCATTTACACGGGTCGGCGATCCACCTCCGAGGTGGTTTGCCAACACTTGCAGTTTTAAAAACAAAACCTTCTGCCAAACTGGCCGGTTAACCTCTTGTTACAATCCAATTTGTAAACCCTAAATGCGTGCGTGCGTCATCAGTGACGCTGGTGGGAGGTTTGAGTGCGGAGAGTGAGCAGCTCAGGTTAGATTGCTGACTCTACTGCTTTTCTTTCTCTGACTCTAAGAGGAGCTTCCGGAAGTTTCTGCCGATGATGGATCTGTCTCCCTTACGGAAAAGGAAAGCAATTTCTGTCTAATATTGGACTGTCTTTATTACACTGTTTGGCAATAAATTGAATCTTGAATCTTGCTGTCAATGTGGAATCTACCTCAATATTTCACTTTCACGCTCTGGCGAACATTCTTATTTTTCCCCATGAGATTTTACTAATTAGAAAATAATTTTTTTTGTATATGGTATTGTATCTTACATGTCAATATTTTTGACAGCCTGCAAAGAAGTGGGAAACCCGGTGGCCAATTTTCTCAAGCAAGTTCTCAAAAACAGTCGTCAAAATCAGGATTTACTGTGATGAACAAGTCATGAAGTTTGGTGTTTTGCATCACAGGGCAAACATTCATATTATAACCATCTTACAACATCACTATACATATTTTAAAAAATAAAACAATACTAGTGCACGAAAAGTAAGGCAGTGTCTTTGGTTCATTGATCATTCAGGAATCTGATGGCAGAGGGGAAGAAGCTATCCTTGTGCCGCTGAGTGCTCGTCTTTAGGCTTCTGTACCATTTTCCCTAATGGTAGCAGAGTGAAGAGTGCCTGGCCTGGGTGGTGGGAGTCTTTGAGACCGCCTCCTGTAGATGTCCTCGATGGAGTGAAGTCTGGTTCCTGTGATGTCGCAGGCAGAGTTAACAACCCTCTGGAGTTTATTCTTGTCCTGAGGGTTGGCATTCAGTGAAAAGCGACATCTTCTGGAAAAGAGAAGTATAAAATAGACTTCCTAATTATTGTAATATACAAAGAGCTTTAGAAGTTCAGCAGATATGGCAGCATCGATAGGAAGTAACATCAACTTCCTATGGATGCTGGATGACCTGCTGAGTTTCTCCAGAATGTTTGTGTATTTCATTCAGCCCCCAGTATCTGCAGATTCTCTTCTTTAACTTCACCTAATTATTGCTTGTGATTTACATCTCTATAAAGTGTTTTTGGCATTGACATTTATTTTAAGTGCCAAATAAATGTTACAGGTGCCTAACCTTTTATCTGGGATTGTGGGGACCGGATACCTGCCATTGTTCAGAATCTGCCAGATTTCTGAATCATTTTAACTTTGGTCCCTTTTAAGCCCACCCGCCAGAGTTGTGCTGCTGTCTCTCCGCCACCTCACCTGCCCGAGTTGCGCTGCTATGTCTCTCCTTCTCCCACCCACCCGGCTGAGTCATGCTGCTGTCTCTCTTCCCTACTGCTGTACCAGCACCAAGGGAACGGCTCCCTTCTCGGTTCTCCTGCGCTGGTATAGTGGTTTCAGTGACATGGGGAATTGTGGGTAGCGAAGACAGCCATTGAGCTGCTGCTGGACCAACTGAAAGCAGCACTGGACGGCCATCAGTATATGGCGATTCGGAGGCGCTTGTAAAGTAGTGGAATAACACGGAGATATTCCAAAATGAGTGAGGGTCATTACAAAATAATGATACCACTAATTAGTGACACGGAATATGATGGGATACATGGGAGTTGAGCGAGGGTCATGTTTGGTGCCAAACTCCATCTTTGATGAACAGGTGTCATCTACTGAAAAAAGTGCTGGTTTTTGGAATTCCGGATAAAAGAACTGACATTACCTAAAATATTTGGTAGTGTATGAAAGTCCATGGGTAAACCACAATGCAATTTTAAAATTAAGAACATTGACATTGCCAGAGAAGTTTGTCTGGTGTATACCGCCACATTCTTTTAGTCTGAAGTGGAGAACAGTTGTTCCAATCACACCACATCAAGCACCGAAAAGATCCAACAAAAGAAGGTCCTCTCTTGTAACAGAGTGCAATATTTCCAAAAGGGTAGGAAAACAAAGCATTCAAAGGAAAATTCCACACTTCAATGGGTTACAGTCTTCCTTGCCTTCATCTGCAATATGAGATGCTTTTGATTACTGAAAGCCAGACAGATAAGTGCACTGTTCTGTGAACTACTTAGTGTACAAAGAAGGCTGTACACTTTGGGATCTTTATAATTACTGTAAATATGTGTGTATAATGCAGAAAGAAAATTGTACCAAAATTCGAGCTCAAAGTAGGGGGTCGCATTATACACACATTTACGGCAGCTTGAATCGGGCAGGTGAGGGGGAAGAGAGACAATAGCATGAATCGGGTGAGCGTGGGGAGGGGGTCGTATTATACACAGGGGTAAAATTTTTCTCCCTTTTCCCCCTCAAAAATGGGGGGGGGGGTCACATTTACACTCTAAATGCATTATACACGCATATTTATGGTATATTTAGTTTCCTGTCCTTGCTGCCGCACAACTTTATTCAGCTGTAAAATGCTCTGGCAGTGAGGCAAATGTCAGGGTTTAACTGAAGGCAGGCAACTAAACACATTCCTCTTTGTGCTGATGGCAGCAAATTAAAATTTGCAATAAAGTTTTCAACTTTAACAGAACATTTTTTTTGTTAAAAATCACAAGACGAGAACACTAGAGTCTTGTGCCTGCACCTTGTGTTTAGTTGTAGAGTTTGACAGGCACAGGGTGTCGGATCATTGGCTTCCATAATTGTTAACAGCTGGATGCTCTCCTGAAGAGGGAAAGGGCAAATGAGACAGTCAGTTCAGTTCAGGACACACTCACACACCTCTTGGTATCTGGCAGCAACAAATTCAACCCAGAAAATTCAGTTGTTTTTTTTTCTTTCCACTTACTGTGGAGCTGGTGTCGTTGAAACTTGGGTATATCTTAATTTTCCTTTCCCCCCCCCACCCCCGGTCCTCCCACCACATTTTGACAACATTTAACAGAACAATTTATTTGATGGGGAAATAAAATCATCAATTGACTATCAATTGAAAGATTGTTGAAAAATCTTAATCATTCTCTTTTCATGAGGAACCAGAAATGAAAATATCTCGAGTAACTTCTAAAGATTTTGGCCTGTTTATCCGGCCACTCTTCATTAGTTCTCCATATGAAATAAGTTGGTATTGACCAGATTTTGATTGATTATGTATATTTTTGGCTGAAACACCATGAAAGCGAAACATTGTAATAATGCAGAGAAGTGTTCTATGTGGTAGCCTTTCTGTGTCCTGGGTTTTTTTTTGTTTCCTTCATTTTCAGTGAAGTCGGGGAACTTTATTGCAATTCCAAAATTTCCAGTTATGCATGAAGATTCAATGGAGCATTACAGCTTACTGAGTGAAATAAATTCTCCCCATCATCTATCTTTTTCCTAATGAGGTAAAATAATGACCCCTAGTTATTGACACAATCACCAAAAAAAAACATTTTTTTACATCTACTTTGTAAAAACTTTTCCACATCTTGAAAATCTTCATTAGTGCAACTCAACCTTCACAACTCCAAGTAAACAACCCTAACCATTTTAAAGTTACCTTTGAAATGAAGTCCCTTCAGACTTCATAACATTTTTTTAGGGTATTTGACAAACCTTTTCATCTTTTTTTGAAAGTATGATGTCAAGATTATTCCAACTGAAGTCTTATAAAATCTTAACTAATCTTTCTGTTTTGATATTCTGTGCCCAAGGGTATGCACAATGAACTAGAAAGTCTTTTGCTTCATTTTGCTAATTGGTCCTGAAACCTTTAATTTGTGAATATCAATATCTTTCTACTCATTTATGCTTTTCAAAATGATCAGAATTTATTGTCATGTTGAGAAATGTGGTGTTTTCTGGCAACATTACAGTGCAAATATTGCTCTAAAATTACATTAAAAATAAATAAGTTAGTGTACAAAAAGAGAAGACGTGGTTCATTTGTCTATTCAGAAATCTGATTGGCAGAAGCCGTCTTTGTGCCACTGGGTGTTCGTCCTTGGGCTCCTGTACCTCCTTCCTGACGGTAGCAGTGTGAAGAGGGCATGGCATGGCCTGGGTTGTGGGGGTCCTTGAGGATAGAAGCTGCTTTCTTAAGACGCCACCTGATGGTGCTGGCCAAGTTTATAACTTGGCAGAGGATTTTATTTCCCCTGTCCTTTGCATTGGCACCTCTCTACCAGATGGTGATGCAACCAGTCAGAAGGCTCTCCATAGTACACCTGTTGAGTCTTCGGTGACAAATCTTTTCAAGCTCCTCATGAAGCATAGCTGCTGGCAAACCTTCTCCATAATTGCATTGACATGGAGGCCCCAGGATAGATCCTCAGAGATGTTGGCACCTCTGTCAACTGTCATCCCACTGAGTCTTCCAAAAGGGTTTCTGTTTTCCATATTTGAATGCCATTGCCAAGTTCTTTGATCATTCTGAAGTCCAGAAGAAGACTCTGTCCATTGCCAAATTTTGTATCACCAGCAAACTTTATAATGTTGCTCCCTTTACCCCAAACTGAATGATTAATTTTAAGTCGGGTTTATTGTTATCTGATTGTACAAGTACAACCCGACGAAACAGCGCTATCTGGTCCTCGGTGCAAAAACGTCCAGACACTCAACCAGACATAGCACACATACATATACAGGACAAGTATAATATCCATAAACATAAATAAATAAATATTGCTTCATGAATAGGAGAGTCTCGGAGGGTTAGTGTGAGCGGTTCCTTTGGTCGTTCAGCATTCTCATTGCTCGTGGGAAGAAGCTGTTCCTCAGCCTGGAGGTGCTGGCTCTGATCCTCCTGTATCTCTTCCCTGATGGGAGCAACTGAAAGATGCTGTGTGCAGGGTGGAAGGGGGTCCTCAAACTTTCACCAATCCGGTTCGAGATTACTATTCCTTTCTGGACTTCCTCAAATCATCTTGGTTGTTCACTCAATTATTCTTTTTTATTTTGGTCTTCATTTTCTATGTCATTCAGGATGCATTTGCTTTGGCTGCTCAATCCTTTCCCTGACTTCTTTATACTTGAGTTTCCCTCTTTGGAATAAGCATTCACAGCCTTTCACTCCTACTTTACATCAAAATTGTTTTGTCTTTGTCTTTTCCTGTCTTGTTTCTAGGAAGATCTCACAAGTTTATGCCCTCTGTTCTAAATCTTTTGTGCCTAATCTTGTGACGATGACATTTCACTCTGAATCTTTTGACTCCGAGAATCACTCAGCATTTTTTTCTCTCTTTGTTGGATGCTTTCCTTATTGCAAGCTCTTTGTGCTATATAATTAAATTCAGTAAAGGATTTCCATGGTTTAATCTTTAGCATATCTTAAAGTGAAGCCGTTCTTTTGGGCCATTGTTGTGAAAAAGAAATTAAAGCGTTGTATCTTTTTTAAGGCACATTGCCTATTGGTAGCACAGAACTCTAAGGCAGCCATCTGGCACTTGGGTTGCCAGGGAAGTCCTCTAATAGACGTGGAATGTTTTGTGCTTGGGGTTTTATAGTTTGCGTTGTATGTTTCATGTCTATTTTCTAAGCTTTCTGTCAGCCTTTATTTCTAATTGATAAAAGTACTCAGCTCGTCTAATGCCTCAGGTTGATGATTTTTAAATTCGCTTCTATGCAAACCTACATTTTGAGTGAAATGCTCTGGTTTACGTTAAGCAGATCATGACTGGAAGTACAGAATATAATCTGTAGACAGGAAACTGTTGGGCAATTTTTTTTCTCTATTGCATACTTGACCCACAATAATCTGATTTTTTTTGGATATATAAACAGCTGACCATCCTGTTGGGGCACAAGAACTCGATATAAATCCCAGACAGAGCAGCTGGCATTCTCTGAAATCAAGCCCCGTTCCCAGTGTTATTTGTTTGGGAATAAAGAGACCTTGTTAGCACTAACTAAGGAACTGCAATGGTAAAACTTCACCAGGTTATGATAAATCAAAATAAGAGTTTTTATTAAACTATCAATAACATAACATCTCTTACTTAACGCGTATGTGTAAAATTAAAGTCCATTTTTAAAACTTCAGCATCATTTTAGTCTTGCTTGAAGGTCTTAAATTCTCAGTTCGGAAATAATTATAAAGCATTTTTAATCATATCTTCAGGCCTCTTTACACAATTCTTTTAATGAGATGTCTTGAGAGATAGTCTTTAAGTAGAAGTGACCATCTTTTGAGCCACCAATGTATCGGTCATCCCAGGATCAAATCTTCTTTTTACTGAAGATTTTGGAATCTGTTTTCCAAATGAAGAATCTGCCCTCTTTTCAAAGAGACAGCTAATGTGGATATGTTTTTTTCCACGATGAATTTGCAAACCCAGACAAGGGTTTAAATGAAGTGGCCATACAAAAAATTTACCCAGTAGAATCATGTCCTTTTTTTCAAAGAGACTGTGAAGTGGTCTTCCTTACCTCAAAAGCCACTCATTCTGTTTTCCCCTTTTCCCAGGAGTAACACACAACAGCATCTATTCTGGTTACTGTAATTCAACCTTGTCTTTCACAAGGTTCCAACCCCTGGGTCACAGGGCTTTGACTTCTGTACTCTCCAAACTGAACTGATCCAAAAATGTCTGAATTTGAGAATACATCATCGATGAGTTAAGTCCCAATTCTTGGAAACCACATGACTCTGTTTTATTTACATGAAAATTATGTTCCTTTTTTCAAAACCACTCCATATCTATAACAACTTCTGACTTCATCCCTATTCAAGAGGCTTACATAGTTTTGTTTTAAACCTGACAGCTTCCTCAGCAGTTCTTCTTGAGTGCTTAAATGCTTCCATTTTTAATAAAGCAAACACTCCATTATTCTTGAATAATTAAGAACCTCTTCGGGTCCATTAGCTCTGTCTTTCCAAAATGCTGCAACTCTGAGAATGAACTCTCTTGTCTGAGTACAATAGTTCTCTGTAAATGTGTTACCTGTGTGTGAACCTGTACCAGCCCACAGCTAACTCATTGTCAGTGCATGCCTGGGATGAGGTTCACTCCACTCCCTAAACCTTTGACATGTAATCATAACCTAACAATAAAGTCATCCCTTTACATAGTCATTCCAATGGGAAGCTTCCAAGCAGAATGCATCTTTTCCCAGTAAAAATGCCATTCCTTACATATAAAGGACACTTGTGTTCACTACATCTTACCAGATAGTGGGAACATCTCCCTTATCTTTCTTCCATAATTTTATTAGATTAAATTCAACTCTATTGTCATTTGTGCCAAGTAAAACATAAACCCAATGAGATGCGATTAGCATCCAACCAGAAGTTTAAAAAAATAATGCTCTATACAAATAACTACGTGCGAATAAGAACAAGTCCATTCAGCAAGGAAACAATTATAAAAATACTGACAGTACAATGTGAGAGCAGTACCACTCAGCGCTGGGATTCAAGGTTCAGCAGGGTCACAGCCTTGGGGGGGGGGGGGGGGAAAGAGGGAGGAAGAAGCTCTTCCTGAGCCTGCTGGTTCGAGAGCGGAGGCTTCTGTAGTGCCTGCTGGATAGGAGAAGAGTAAAAAGTCCGTAGTTTGGGTGAAACGCATCCTTGATGATGCTCTCAGCCCAGCCCAGGCAGCGTTCCTGATCAGTGTTTTCAATGGGTAGGCAATTGGGTGGCAATAATCCGCTGGGCAGTTTTCACAACCCGCTGAAGTGCTTTATGGTCCCATATGCGACAGCGGCCATTCTACACTGAGATGTCATAGGTAAGTCTGCACTCAATGGTACAACGGTAAAAATCCTGGGACAGAGGTGAGCTCTCCATGCTCCGCAGGAGCACATTGCTCCTTTTTGATCAGGATGGAGGAGTTCAGGGATCAGGGGCCTATCTTTGCCTCTCCTGTCAAACATTGAACACCCAGTGGTAAAGTTGAAAACCTTGTGTTTACTGCTGATAGGATGAGGATTATTTAAAATCTGTCTAACAGTGGCTACCAACATGAAATGCACAGATTTTACTCTTTATGCGCATGAATCTGCCTCATTCTGTGGATCCATGTAACCCTATGTCTTTAACAGTATAAACTACACAAAATCAATAGTTGTACCATGGCAGCACGTTAGATGTTTGACTACATACCTTGGCACTCTGGGTTAACAAACTATGAACAAACTAGGGGATAGAAATTAATGTGTGCAATGATGGTTCTACAGGCACATCTTGGAATTCCAAGGTTTTGTATGGCAGCCAAGAAATGTGCACACATTCCCAACTAAATTCTTGGTATTGGCCAAGAATTATAATGTGCATCTCTTACCCAATCTGGAAATGACTACTGTTCCTTTTGCATTTGAAAATAATTGGTCTAACACCAGTTTGATGTGCTCCTGGCCAAGGATGGTTTGCTTTGAGCTAGTGCAGTGAAATCCATGCACCATTGTTCTGTGGGACCAACCAGTTACCTGAAAGGGGGTTAAGAGAAGCAACAGCGATTCCCTCCTCTCCAACACTGCCACTCAATTCTAACCTTACACTTGACAATTCAATTCAGGATTTATTCTCATGAACAAGTCATGAAATTTGGTGTTTGCCGCAGCGTCTTGGAGCGAATATTCATATTATAACCATGTTACTATGGAAAAATAATGGTGCTTGAAAGTGAGGCAGAGTCTTTGATTCATTAGTTATTCAGGAATCTGATGGCGGAGAGAAAGAAGCTGTCCTTGTGCCACTGAGTGCTCATCTTTAGGCTCCTGTACCTTTTCCCTGATGGTAGCAGAGTGAAGAGGGCGAGGCCTGGGTGGTGGGAGTCTTTGAGACCGCCTCATGTAGATGTCCTCGATGGAGTGAAGTTTGATGCCTGTGATGTTGCAGGCTGAGTTAACAACCCTCTGGAGTTTATTCTTGTCCTAGGAGTTGGCACCTCAATACCAGGCAGTGATGCACCCAGCCAGGATGCTCTCCACAGAACAGCTGTAGAGGTTTACAGGAGTCTTCGGTGACATACTGAATCTCCTCAGACTCCTCACAAAGTATAGCTCCTGGCGAGCCACCTTTGTGATTGCATCAACGTGGAGGCTGTAGGACAGATCCTCGGAGATGTTGACACCCAGGAATTTGAAGTTCTTTACCCTCTCCACAACTGAGCCCTCAATAAGGACTGGGCAGTGTTCCCCTGGCTTCCTCCTTAAGTCCACAATTACCTCCTTGGTTTTGCTGACGTTGAGCGCAAGGTTGTTGTCCTTGCACCATTCAACGAGCTGATCTACCTCCCTCCTGGACGCTTCCTCGATGCTATTTGTGATTCTGCCGACAACTGTGATGTCATCGGCAAACTTGTTCAGTAGATAGCATTGGAATTGTGCCTGACCCCACAGTCATTGGTGTATTGCAATTGCAAATCATCCTACCATTTCCTGTTTTAATAAAGACTGGAATAACGTTTTCAGTGAGAGCAGAATTTTATTTCCGCCTCTCAAATTTTTTGGATGTGCAGCAAGAGTGTTTTCTGTAAAATGTAATTGCAGACAGCCAGATAGTGGGTGTCTCAGTGATCGAGCACCACTTCCCCCCCCCCCCACCCCCCCAAATATCGCTGCCCACTCTCTTCTCCAGCCAGATGAGGTGTTGTGTCAAAAGGGCCATCTATCCTATTTGGGAGGTTTCTTGTCTATTCTGCCTGAGTCTGTGTGTATGTCTCAACATGTTGTGTCTCGGTCTCGTCCCTCACCTCTAGAACAGCCGTAATTCTCACAAAGAAACCTGTGCCTTAATTTAAATTTCAGACTGACAAGGAGCCAAAATTTATGATGTAACAAAATGATCATGAAGGTTGCAAGCAGCTTTGAAAATTAAAACCCTTAGCAAAAAAATGTAAGTTAGTACACCAGTGTAAATAAGAATTATGATTGGGTTGAAAGCTTGGATTTTATTTCTGGTGTCTTGGAATGGAAAAGTGAGGATAATTGTTGAGAACCATGGATTATTAAAACCTCGTATTAATATTTAATTTAATATTAAGATATTGGATTATTAAAACCTTCAAGTATTAGATTTGGTTTTCAACATGAAGTTCAGAAATGAGAATAGGTTACAGGAGAGAATGGGATGAATGGTTGTGCCCTGGGAGTTGATGCAGGCTTTGAGTGAAAAGGTGTCCTTCTCTGTTGTGAACAAAAACTAAAATTTGAGGGGGAAATCCGAATAATACCTGGATGACAGGCTCTGGGTACCGGTCCTATTATTTTGTTGCCTTGAGTTTAGAAAATTGATGGATATTTTAACTGTGGTGCTTGAAAGTGATAACTTGGGGCAAAATATTTGGTCTGGATGAGGGTGTCCAAAAAGAAAGGATGCAATGGGACTAGGCCATTTAGTAGTGAATTAATAAGGTGTGAAAGTCCAGGATCGAACTGGTCAGACTGTTGTTAAAGCTGGTCTAAATGTTGAAAATGTAAGTGATTGGGTGTATGTTAGTCTGGAGAATGGAGGGAGATTGAGGAGTGAGAGAAATGTAGTCAAGGATGGTGTAATGGAAAGATCTCTGGATTTTTTGGTATGTTGCTTTTTGTGATTTTATTTAATACCCGATTTAGATCTTCCCAAAACTTTTCCACTTTCTCACATGTCCAAATTGCATGTACTGTTGTTCCCGTTTCCTTCTTACAGCGAAAACATCTATCTGATACTGTTGGGTCCCATTTATTTAGCTTTTGGGGCATGGTGTATAGCCTGTGTAACCAATTATATTGTATCATGCGTAACCTCGTGTTTATTGTATTTCTCATTGTTCCGGAGCATAGATTTTCTCATGTTTCATTCTTTATCTTTATGTTTAGATCTTGTTCCCATTTTTACTTGGGTTTACAGCTTGTTTCCTCGCTCTCTTTCTCTTGCAGTTTGATGTTCATGTTTGTTATAAATCTTTTAATTACCATTGTGTCTGTAATCACATATTCAAAATTGCTTCCTTCTGGTAATCTCAGCCTGCTTCCCAATTTGTCCTTCAAGAAGGTTTTCAGTTGGTGGTATGAAAACATTGTACCGTGAGTTATTCCATATTTGTACTTCTTTGTTCAAAAGATAATAAATTATTTCCCAAAAAACAATTTTCTATTCTTTTGATCCCTTTTCTCTCCATTCTCTGAAGGAAAGGTTATCTATTGTGAAAGGGATTAGTTGATTTTGCGTCAATATTAGTTTTGGTAGTTGATAATTTGTTTTATTCCTTTCTATGTGAATCTTCTTCCAAATGTTGAGCAGATGGTGCAGTACTGGTGAATTCCTATATTGTACCAGCTTTTCATCCCACTTATATGTTCAGGTACCTTCTCCCCTATTTTATCTAGCTCTAATCTGGTCCAATCTGGTTTTTCCCTTGTTTGATAAAAATCTGATAGGTATCTTAATTGTGCTGCTCTATAATAATTCTTAAAGTTTGGTAGCTGTAAGCCCCCTTGTTTGTACCATTCTGTTAATTTATCTAGCGCTATCCTCATTTTCCCCCCTTTCCATAAGAATTTCCTTATTATTTTCTTTAGCTCCTTGAAGAATTTCTCTGTTAGGTGAATTGGTGACGATTGGAATAGGTATTGTATCCTTGGGAAGATATTCATTTTAATGCAGTTTACCCTTCCTATCAGTGTTGGTGGTAAATCTAAGTAATATAAGAAGTAAAGAACTTGGACTCGATTTGGATGAAGCACAAAAAAGATTTATTATGATAGCCTTAGCTGTAGCAAAAAAATGTATTATGTCAATCTGGAAATTAGAAGGTAGCCTGAGAATACAGCAATGGTACATAGAAATGAATAAATGTATTCCATTGAAAAAAATAACATATAATTTAAGAAATAACGTCACAGTATTTGAACAAATTTGGGAACTGTACATGGAACACAACAGAGAAGTCCTACAGCGGACCTCCACCAGCTAAAATGACAGAAGGAGAAGAAGACGAAATGAACTGACCCAGTGTGTAAAAGTAGATGACACAATTTTCTTGTTTATTTTCACTGTGTGATGACATTGTTTAATGTATCATATAGGTTGAACGTTGAGTGAGTGGGGAGGGGGGGTGAAGGAGGGAGGGAAGGGAGGGGGGAAAAGGGGAGAAAATGACTGTGTATATTCAAGAGGGAAATGTTTGTGTGTAGTTTGGTCAGTATGGTAAAAATAATTTTTTTAAAAAAAAGAATGGTGTAATGGAGAGGCAGTGTCCACCACCTGGTGGCGCTGCTGCACTCCTGTTCGGAGGACACACTGCTTGGCAATCAAGGTCAAAGACTCACCCAAGCCATCGAGGTGACCCTTGTGATTGGCCTACCTAAATAACCGGGTGCTGCAGTCCAGGCAGCCCACCCAGACTCAGCCCTGACCTTCACCTCAGCTGACCCCTGCTGAGCCCCTGCACTTGCCTTCAAGCCATTGGCCACAGCAGCCAATGGGGCCCATCCTGCCCAGAGTGATTGGTCCCCCAGTACTGCTATAAAGGGCCATGTGCCCCTTTGTTTTGCCTCTTGACCTCTCGTGGCACGTAATTAGCACCTTTCACACTGGGTTGGGGTGAATCCCAAGGTCAGGTAGCAAGAGCTGTGTCTGTACCGATCAAGGGGTGGGGGCATATAGTATCACCTTGATTCTGATTGTTGAATGTGTGTGTTCATGTAATTTTCCCCAGTCTTTGTCGGTTCCTCCCTCGTTATCCTGTGTATATTTACCCCTTGCGTATTGTGTGTACATGTGTAGAGGTTTGCCTAGCATATTGATCCTGTTGACCCGTTTGCATCCCTGAAATAAATGTGTGCTTTGTACCTCTGGTTCTTGACCTGTGGGACCCACACGAACCCGAACAAGAGATGGTTGTCCCTTTTTAAATTTTATATCCTTTTCATAAATATCTCCAAGTAAAAATATTCTTAGATCCTTTGGTATTTATCTTCATAATTTTCCCTAATAATAAACTCAGTTCATTCCAAAACCTTTCCACTTTTTCACAAGATCACACTAAATGCAAACCAGTCCCTATTTCTTTCGCACATTAAAAACACTTATTTGAATAATTAGGATAAAGTCCATTTAATACAATTGATGAAGACGATTATATTGAACCATTTGATATCTAACATTTACTGTGTTCATAACACTTTCATAACATAATCTTGACAAAATCTCCTCCTGAATTTGTATATTTAAATCTTTCTCCCATCAGATTTTTGATTTATATAAATCTTTTTTTTAATAGTCTCTTGTAATTTTATATACATATTAGTAATAAATTTCTTAACAACAAATGTATCCGTTATTATATCTTCAAATAGACTTTGTTTAGGGAGTCTCAAATCTACTCCAGTTTCTTTTTCAAATACATTTAAAATTTATAATATGCAAAAAATCTTAAGTCTTGCAATAGCAACTGCAAAGAAATGTCTAGCGATATCATGGAAAGATGATAGAGAAGTGTTATTAAGTAGATGGTATAACGAGATGCAAAATTGTATACCTTTGGAAAAAAATACGTTTAGTTTAAGGAATCAAGTTGGAAATGTTTATAGTATTTGGAAACCATCTATGGATTTTATGGATAATTTTCCATCCATCTATCTTATCCACTCCTCTTAATTAGTAATTTTTAATAACAAATAAGGGTGGTCTATGCTAATATTATTGTATATTAAATGGTATACTAAATGGGTAGGAGGGGGGATGGGGAGAAAAATATTAAAGTTTTTTTGTATCCATTGGCAATGGATATTTGATTAATGTTTTATTCATTTATTTCCTGTAATGATGCAAACAATTAAATATATTTTTTTAAAAGATGGTTATCCCTCATCTAGATTAACACTCAAACTAAAGAAATTGAACAGACTGCTATTGTTCCCATATTCCTTTAATAAATCAAGGCCATATTAGTGAAAAAGGTTGAAAGGCAAAAAAAAAACTGGCAGAATAGAGGCCTGGCTTTTACATCTGACTTTTACAAGATTCCTGGCCTTTTTCTTTCCACTCACACACCACTTTCTGTAATCCTATGCTATCGGGTCCTCTGTGATTGATAAGGATGACTTAAGGTGGGATGTGAGTGGGAAGGGAAGGTTGAGAATCACTGCTCTAGACCCAAATGCCACTGAAATATTTTGCTTGAGAAAAATGGTCATTGGCCCATTTCCTTTGGAGTTGTGAAATCGTGCACATAACGAGTCTTTCCACCCACATCCCACCTTAAACCATCCCTTACCAATCACAGAGCCCCGATGGCATAGGGATTACTTAAAGTGGGATGGGAGTGGAAAGAAAAAGGTTGAGAACCACTGGTTTAAACAATGCCAGACACAATCCAACATTGTATTGTCCTTTTCATTAATATTTATGAAACAATCTGTAGCTGTAGTGATTATTTAACCATCAAGGGGGAATTATAAAAGGGCAATGAAAAAGCACAACCAAAATGAAGAAAAAATTTGCAAAAATGAAAGCTTCTTTCATGTGGACGTTGGGTCATGAGAGAGAGAGTAACATCTGTGCTCTCACAAAATAAACTTTCATTACTTGGCTCTCCTGTCTCATTGATGGAATTAAAGAGTTAGATTTTTATGTCTATAATTCTCCAGCTGCGATTAAAAGAGCTGATTTAACCAATGTAAATGGGCAGGAGACCAAGGCTTTGATGGTCACAGACAAATTGGGAGGCAAATCCAATGAAATTTGTGCCTTAGAGATGAAAGCAATTAGACCCTGTGCATCACCAGGCTGTGACCCAGATCCTGGATGCACTGGGCCAGTGGTTCGCAACCTTTTACTTTCCACTCGTATCCGACTTTAAGTAATCCCTAGGCCATCAGAGCTCTGTGATTAGTAAGGGATTGCTTAAGGTGGGATGTGAGAGGGAAGGTTGATTATCACTGCTCCAGACCCAATTGTTACTGAAATATTTTGCTTGAGAAAAATTGTTATTGGCCCATTTCCTTTGGAGTTATAAAACTGTGCACATAACAAGTCAGTTAAGGACGATTGAAACAGTGGTTTTCAAACTTTTTCTTTCCACCCGCCTTCCACCTTAAGCAGTCCCTTACTAATCACAGAGCACCTCTAGCATAGGGAATACTTAAGGTAGTAGGTGAGTGGAAAGAAAGAGGTTGAGAACCCCTGCACTAGGCTATGTAGTGGGAAGGTGTTGGCCAATAGAAACGACAGCTTGAGTACAGCAATAATTATGGTGAGTTGAAGAGCATGAGACAGACTTAGGTTAATAAACAAATGTGCGAGAGAAACTCAGCCCGTCCCGTAGTGTCCATAGGAGGCAAAAATAAATAACAAAAATTTCAGGCCTGAGCCCTTTGTTAAGGTATGAGAAAAAAGCAGGCTGAAAAAATAAAGGCTGGCAGAGGAACACAGGCAAACAGCCATGGATAGGATGGCAGGTGAGAATTGGTTGAGGGAGGTGTGAATGCAGAGCTGGAATAAAAGGGACAGAGGGACCAGTAAAGAAGGGGGGGGGGAGAGGGGGAGAGAGAGAGAGAGAGAGAGAGAGAGAGAGAGCTGGAGGAGACTCAGAGTAAGGGAGAAAATGGGGGCAGGGAGGGCTAATGGGGAAGTCAATGTTAATGCCATCTGTTTGAAGGTACCCAGATGGAATATGCGGTGTTGTTCGGCTGTGGGACCTTCCGAGTTTTGCAGCACTTGTGTTTAAATTACAATCACTAAGTCTGCAGACTTTTCACTGAGAGTGACATATACTGTGAACAGCACTTTAAATGTGAAGCCTGGAATCCTGGATGTCAGTTTTACCCAAGCACAAAATATTTTCATTGGAGTGACTTACCATTTTAGCACTTTTGGTTGAAGCCACAAACCATGCAGCCTGTACACCAACTTCTCTCATTCACACCAAATCCTCTCTCTTTGCTGTAATTTCTATAAACACATCTTTTAAATCTCTATATTTTACTTGCAGTATATAAGCTGCACAATCCAATTATAATCATTGCTGATCAGAGCTTTATTGTTTTGGGTGATTATCTTTCAGATGTACTATATTGAGCTGCCTGATTTATAAATACATGGGTCTGAGCCTCAAAGCCACAATCATGGCAGAGTGGAAATCGATGAATTTGTTGTGAGATGCGTTGAGAATCTCACTTGCGAATGGACATTGGATAATGTAGATATTTC
This sequence comes from Narcine bancroftii, assembly GCF_036971445.1. Lineage (NCBI taxonomy): Eukaryota > Metazoa > Chordata > Chondrichthyes > Torpediniformes > Narcinidae > Narcine > Narcine bancroftii. The sequence goes on along the minus strand of NC_091475.1, from coordinate 6,392,674 downwards.
ACAAGCAGGTCCTGCCACTTAGACAATGCTTCGTCAAAAGTGAGCACCTTGAAACCCAAACCAAGGTAACTGAAGTATCCCAAGGATAAGCTGAGCCACGGATCTTCCAAAGATTTAATTTGAATCATAAGTAGCTTTTTTTTCTAAAATAGAAACCATTTGAAAGAGTGTGGTGGAGTTTCATTCCAAACTGTTAATGGTTCTTAAATTCTTCCCACAGAACGTAGGAGGACATTGAGTTTGTGGAAGTCTGAGAATTTTTATTCTGGCATCTGCAAGATTGATGTTAAATCCAAGAATTTGATCTCTGAATTTGGACTCTGTGATGGTACATATTCTATCACCAATATGTATCTGTACAGATGGAGGTGTAGGATGACTGTGATTGGCTGAGAGTGTAGCCACACCTAATGGTAGGTCTTAAAGGATTGCTCCTAGCCAGACCAGGTCATTCTGGACTGGTTGACTGACTTGTGATATGCTCCAGTCTTTTAGTTAATAAAAGCCTTGCCACCTACTGGCAGGTCTTAAAGGATTGCTCCCAGCCAGACCAGGTCATTCTGGACTGGTTGACCTACTTGTGATATGATCCAGTCTTTTAATTAATAAAAGCCTTGGTTTGGATCAACAAGTCTTTGGTTCTTTCGACACGCACTACAGACTCCTATAACAAGAGAACTTCAAACAAAAACCTTGTGAACAATTTAAACGAGGTCACTCAACTCACGAGAAGTCTCCAGAGAGAAAAATATCATTTTGAAGTGAGGGGCTCTTGCATTTGTTGTGATTTTCTGATCAAACCTTTATTGACAAAGGACTCTCTTTTCAGAAGGCACTTGCATTATTAACTCTTTTAAAATGGTCTGAATGGGATTTATGTTTTGCAAGCACACCAGAGGATTTAATCATACCATCGTCAGAGTACATACATACGTACAACCCTGAGATTCTTTTTAATTTCCCCCAGATTTGATCATTCTGAATACTTTAGTTTTGACTCATTTGTGGGTTAAATTGTCAAATATTAATTGTAGTGCAAAGCAGAATGAATCGCGTGTTCTGTCATATAATTTTATTGATCTGCTGGTTACTTTTTCTGTAATGAAAGTGAACTAGAATTGAATGGTGCGAGGCTGGAAACACATTGAAAGAAAATAGGAAATATGTGGTGAGAGCATCCAGGACAAAAGAATGTGTTTAAATGAAATTTGGTTAGGAGAAAAAGGGAGGTGTACAAGAGGTATAAAGAGCAGGGAGCTGAGAGTTTGAAGGAGGACTATAAGGAGTGTAGAAGGAATCTTAAGAAAGAAATTAGAAAGGCCAAAAAAAGGCACGAAAAGGCTTTGGCAGACAGAGTAAAAATAAATCCAAAGGGTTTCTAGAGGTACATTAAAAGTAAAAGATTAGTGAGGGATAAAATTGGACCCCTTGTAGATAGCGAGGGTAGGCTGAGTGAGAAGTCAGAGGAAATGGGGGAAATTTTGAATGATTTCTTTGCCTCGGTATTCACTAGGGAAAAAAATATTGAACCAGTTGAAGTCAAGAAAAATAGTGGGGAGGTCATGAAGCATATAAGGATAACCGAGGAGGTAGTGATGGCTGTGTTGAAAAAGATAAAGGTGGATAAATCTCCGGGACCGGACAAAATATTCCCAAGGACACTCAGGGAGGCTTGTGGACTGATAGTGGGGCCATTAACAGAGATATTTAGGATGTCACTGGCCACAGGGGTAGTGCCAAAGGATTGGAGGGTGGCGCATGTGGTTCCGCTGTTTAAGAAAGGGTCCAAATATAAACCTGGGAATTATAGGCCCGTGAGTGACGTCTGTGGTCGGCAAGTTGATGGAAAGTGTTCTGAGGGATGGTATTTACAAATATTTGGAGGTACAGGGATTGATAGGGAGTAATCAGCATGGTTTTGTCAGGGGTAGATCATGCTTGACAAACCTGATTGAGTTTTTTGAGGGGGTTACATCTGGAAGTAGGGGTGGAGAATTGGATAAACAAGTTTGCAGATGATACAAAGATTGGTGGTGTTGTGGACAGTGAGGAAGATTACCATAGATTAAAAGGTGATTTAGGAAGGCTGGAGGTGTGGGCTGAGAAATGGCTGATGGAATTTAATACAGATAAGTGTGAGGTGTTACATTTTGGAAAGGCAAATCTAAATAGGTCATATGCATTAAATGGTCGGCTATTGAGATGTGCAGAGCAACAAAGGGATTTAGGAGTGATGGTAAATAGTACCCTCAAGGCTGATACTCAGGTAGATGGTGTGGTGAAGAAGGCATTTGGAACGTTGGCCTTCATAAATCGGAGTATTGAATTCAAGAGTAGGGAGGTTATGATGAAATTGTACAAGGCATTGGTGAGGCCAAATTTGGAGTACTGTGTACAGTTTTGGTCACCAAATTATAGGAAAGATATAAACAAAATAGAGAGAGTGCAGAGAAGGTTCACGAGAATGTTGACAGGATTTCAAGGTTTGAGTTACAGGGAAAGGTTGTGCAGACTAGGGCTTTTTTCTCTGGAGCGTAGAAGATTGAGAGGGGACTTGATAGAGGTGTTAAAGATTTTAAAAGGGACAGACAGAGTAAACGTGGATAGGCTTTTTCAATTAAGAGTGGGGGAGATTCAAACTAGAGGGCATGGTTTAAGATTGAAGGGGGAAAATTATAAGGGGAACATGAGGGGAAATTTCTTTACGCAAAGGATGGTAGGGATGTGGAATGAGCTTCCGGCAGACGTAGTTGAGGCGGGATCATTGGTTACATTTAAGGAAAGATTGGATCATTACATGGAGAGGAGAGGACTGGAGGGGTATGGACCAGGTGCTGGTCAGTGGGACTAGGAGGGTGGGGATTTGTTACAGCATGGACTAGTAGGGCCGAACTGCCTGTTCTGTGCTGTAAGTGGTTATATGGGAAAACAGAGAAACTAAGGCTGGGGGAACCTGGATAAGATTTCGAATGTTTGACAAATTCATTCTTATTTTTTTTATCCTTTATTATCCAACAAAATTTTTAACAAAACCTAAATCTTCTGACCTGAATTATACACTACTGTGCATTTCAGTTGCAGTCAGTTTGACTCTGATGTACAGTCTCTGCCTTGTTTCAGCGTGCTTTCTTGAACAAGTTTCTGATTTACTTGGTTTGAAATGATTCTATATTCTGTTGGATGCAAATTCCAATGACGGGGGTTGGGGGGGGGATGGAGAAGAAGCTATTTTTTTTTCATATCTGTAACAGTATTCAGACATTGATTTCCTGTGTCTAGTGTGTGATTTCAATTAATCTCCCATATGCTATGGGATCATTTTCAAGAGTGTGACAGTTAAAAGGCTTGAGGGTTAGCTTCCTTGCCAATTTGTTTTGACTGTGCCAACATGTGTCCATGGACAAAGGTTTTAATCATAATTAAATAAAGCCAAATGAAACATGTTGAAGGTCAGTAAGCCAACATAACTGAACTACGGAAAAGAATTTCCGTCGAATGGATGATGTATAATTGGTGTGCTTTAACGCTGAGGGCTCAGCTACTATTTGTAATTTGTGGTGAGAGCTCAATGTTCTTAATCAACATATACAAGATCAAGCCATTGATAATAATGTACCAAAATAATATAATAGAATGTTAACAAATATATGTTGAAGCTATAAATATGGAAAATAAAAACTGAAACTAAAAGCTAAAAACTAAAGAAAATAAAAATAAAAAAAAGCTAAAACTAAATCCCCTATATCCCACCCTCCCCACCCCCCCCAAACTACTATAATCCTAGAACTAAAATCATAATATTTCATTATAAATCAATTTCAATTAATTATTTTGGATTGCACCAGTTGACAATCGGAGACCTCAAAGACATCATAAAATTATTATATCTTCAGAAACATTTTATAGTTTTAATTTCATAAATCTACCATACGGACCACAAATTTGGAAAAATAATGAATATTTGTTCCTCAAATTTTTTTTTTAATGGAATAAATCTTTGAATCTCAGCATGCCACCTCTCTAATGTTAATGAGACATCAGATTTCCAAGTTACTGCAACACATTTCCTTGCTGTTACTAAATCCAATTTAATAAATTTCAGTTGAAAATCTGACAGCGACAATTTAAGAGTGACACTTTCAAAAATTTCCTATCAAAAGTAATTCGGGATTTAAAGGAAGATTCACCCTGTTATCTGTTGCAAAAATTTTCTAATAGAAACCCAGAAAGGATGAACCTTTGGACAAGAATAAAAAAAAGTTCTGTTCCACATCTAAAACATTGATCCGATTAAAATTTGATCTCCATCTATTCAATTACTGAGGAGTAATATATAGTTGTAAAAAAATTATAATAAAGTAATCTATATCTTACATTAAATAGTATTTGTCCTAACTTCTTTGCCCAAATTTTGCAATCTTGTTCTATAGTTGTATAGTCGTTCCCATTTTTCTTTTGAATTAAACAAACCTACTTTAAGTGTCTGAGCTCTCTTGCATATATATTATTACAAGAACAATGTTTGATGTGCCATAAACAACAATATTTTTTAATCACTCTGGACTGCCACAGTGCACCACCTATTTTAGATTTGTGGTGATGTTTGTGCCTGGGAAGCCAGCATCTTTTTCATTCCCTACATACATTAAAGGAGGCAAACAACTGTATGTCACAGCTTCCTATTTACAAAACTATACTAATTCTTTCTTTCTTCTTTCTTTGGCTTGGCTTCGCGGACGAAGATTTATGGAGGGGGTAAAAGTCCACGTCAGCTGCAGGCTCGTTTGTGGCTGACAAGTCCGATGCGGGACAGGCAGACACGGTTGCAGCGGCTGCAGGGGAAAATTGGTTGGTTGGGGTTGGGTGTTGGGTTTTTCCTCCTTTGCCTTTTGTCAGTGAGGTGGGCTCTGCGGTCTTCTTCAAAGGAGGTTGCTGCCCGCCGAACTGTGAGGCTCCAAGATGCACGGTTTGAGGCGAGATCAGCCCACTGGCGGTGGTCAATGGGGCAGGCACCAAGAGATTTCTTTAGGCAGTCCTTGTCCCTCTTCTTTGGTGCACCTCTGTCACGGTGGCCAGTGGAGAGCTCGCCATAGAACACGATCTTGGGAAGGCGATGGTCCTCCATTCTGGAGACGTGACCCACCCAGCGCAGCTGGATCTAATAGCAGTGCATTAAGTGACTGGTTACATAAAAATACAAATATTTCATGGATGAAAACTGATTTGCTAACGTTGAACCAGTTTCTTTATAGTTACAGTCTTTCTTGGGTTATTAAGTTCAAACTCGAGCAATAAGATGGGCATGACTCACTCTTGCATATCTGATATGGTTTCATGGACATGGAGCCACAGGATAATGTCTTTTGTGTCTCATCGATTTTTCTGTACTTCTGTTTTGGCCCTTCTGGGTGGCAGGAGAGGAGAGGAGAGGAGAGGAGAGAGAGAACCAACCTCTGCTTTTGCTTTATCATCCTTAGCAATTTCCACCATTTCTAACAAGATTCCCCCACCACATATCCATGTCCTTCCAACAGTTTGGAGGGATTGCTCCCTGCTCTGCCCCTTCACTTAACAGCTAGTGGTGTTTTCCCATGCTATAGCTATCCTTTCCCCTCTTCCCTTCACCCTATTCAGGATCCCAAACAGTTTTTATCACCGTAAGACAAAGGAGCAGAAATAGGCTATTAGGCCCATCGAGTCTGCCCTGCCATTCAATCAGTCTCACTGCCCACCCTTTTTTTGATGCCCTAGCTAATCAAGAACCTATCAATTTCTGGCCTCCACAACAGCCCGTGGCAATAAATTCCAGAGATTTGCTACCTGTTGGCTGAAGAAATTTCCATACATCTCTGTTCTAAGTGGATGCCCTTCAATCCTGAAGTTGTGCCCTTTTGTCCTAGTCTAATGGTTCTCAACCTTTATCCACTCGCCTACCACCTTAAGTAATCCCTTCCTAACCACAGAGCACCTATGGCATCCTATGCCACAGATGCTCTGATTAGAAGATTATTTAAGGTGGTATATGAGTGGGGGTGGGTGGGGAAGGTTGAGGACCACTGTACTAGACTCTCCTACAAGGGGAAACAACGTTTCTACAGGTGGAGCATTGATTTAGAGCAGTGGTTTACAAACTGCCCCCCAATCTCCTGTTCCACTTTACGTGATCCCTATGCTCTGTGATTAGTAAGGGATTGCTTAAGGTGGGATGTGAGTGGGAAGGGAAGGTTGAGAACCACTGCACTAGACCCAATTGTTACTGAAATATTTTGCTTGAGAAAAATTGTCATTGGCCCATTTCCTTTGGAGTTATGAAACCGTGCACATAATGAGTCAATGAAGTACGATTAAAACAGTGGTTTTCAAACTTTTTCTTTCTAGCCACATACCACCTTAAGCAATCCTTACTAATCACAGAGCACCTATGGCATAGGGATTGCTTAAGGTGGAATGTGAGATTAGGGGGGCAGTTTGAAAACCACTGATTTAGATGGACAGTGCATTGCAAACAATGTTCACAATGTTGCCTCCTCTGCATTGGAGAAACAACAGCTAGATTGGGTGTTTGCTTTGTAGAGCTCATATGCTTGGACTGCAGTAGTGACCTTGAGCTTCCTGTTGCAAGCCTCTTTAATTCACTTTCCCACCCTGCCCTTCCTGTTGTGGCATCTTGCACTGTTGCATAAAGACTCAGTGCAAGTCTGAGAAACAACATTTCAACTTCCATCAAAGCTCATAGAACACGATATCAAATCATCCATCTGTAGATAACTGGCTCCTTCTTGCTGCCTGTATCAAAACTACCCATTTTGGTTCTCCTTCATTTTAGATCTGTTTCTTGTATAGTGGTTCTCAACCTTTTTCTTTCCACTCACATTCCATTTTAAGTAATCCCTAGGCCATCAGTGCTCTGTGATTAGTAAGGGACGCTTAAGGTAGGGTGTGAGTGGGAAGGGAAGATTGAGAATCACTGCTCTAGACCCAATTGTCACTGAAATATTTTGCTTGAAGAAAATTGTCATTGGCCCATTTCCTTTGGAGTAATGAAATCGTGCACATAACGAGTCAATGAGGTACGATTAAAACGGTGGTTTTCAAACTTTTTTTTTCCACCTTAAGCAATCCCTTACTAATCACAGAGTACCTCTGGCATAGGGAATACTTAGTGGTATGTGAGTGGAAAGAAAAAGGTTGAGAGCCACTGGAATAAAGGGAGCCTTTTCTGGCTAGCTGCTGGTGTTTGGCTGGGGTTGATGCAGGGTCTGCGACTTTTTGTGTTGTATGTAAATGACTTGGATGGTGGAACTGATGACGTTGTGGCCAAGTTTGGGGATGACGCGAAGATGGTTGCAGGAAGCAGGGATTCTGCAGAGAGACTTGGAGAATAGGCAAAGATGGAATACACAAGAGGGAAATACATTGTCATACACTTTGGTAGACAAGAATAAAAATATAGTTTATTTTCTAAATAGGGAGAAAATTCAGCAAGTGGAAGTCCAAAAGGATTTCGGAGTCTAAGTGCAAAATTCTCTAAAGGTTACGGTAACTTGCAGGTTGATTTGTTAGTAAGGAAGGCAAGTGCAGTAGAACTTGGAACACCACAGGCCCTTTGTCCCTCAATGTTGTGGTTATCCATGTATTCCTTAACCCTCCCTACCCTGTAACCCTTTATTTTTTTCTTCCAACCATGTGTCTGAGACTCATAAATGCTCCTAATGTTTCAGCTTCCACCACCATCCCTGGAAATGCATTCCAGGCACCCACAACTCTTTTTTTGATATATAAAGTCACCTCTGATGTCTACCCTAAATTTAACCCCCCCCCCCTACTTCACTTTGTACATATGTTCTCTGGTGTTTTCTATCCATGCCCTGGGAAACAGGTGGTGGCTGTCCACGCTACCTATGCCTCTCATTCTTCTAGGCTCCAAAGAGAAAGGTCCTAGACCTTGAGGAATGTATGGATTTGGACCTCAAAGTCCCTCTGTTCATCCACACTCCTAAGTAACTGACCATTAACCCTGGTTTGACCTTCCAAAAAGCATCACCTCACACTTATCTGGATTGAACTCCATCTGCCGCTTTTCCATCCAACTCTGCATCTTGTCTATATCCTTTTGTAACCTATGACAACCTTCAGCTCCACTCACAACTCCTCCAACCTTCATATCATCTGCAAATGTACTGACCCATGATCACGCCTCTTTGACGTGCTCATTTATAAAGATCACAAAGATCCCAGACCAAATCCTTGTGGGATTCCACTAGTCACTGATGTAAATGTGAGCATTTATTTTGGGAGGGTTCTGATATAAAGGCAACGATGCAATGTTGAGGTTTTATAAGGCATTAGTCAGACCACACTTGGGACATTGTGAATAGTTTTGGGCTCCATATCGAAGGAAGGATGTGCTGGCATTGGAGAGAGTCCATAAGAGGTTTACAAGAATGATCCCAAGATGAGAGGGTTAACGTATGGGAAGGGTTTAATGGCTCTGGGCCTGTACTCTCTGGAGTTTAAAAAGATGGGGGTGGGGGGGGAAGCTTCATTAGAATATTGAGTGGTCTAGTCTGAGTGGAGAAAATGTTTCCAGTAGTGAGAGATTCTGGGACCAGAGGGCATATCCACAGAATAAAGGGATGTGAAGAAATTTCTTAAGCCAGAGTTGTGAATATGTGGAATTTGTTGCCATGTATGGGTATGGAGACCAAGTCATTGGTGTATATACAAAGCAGATGTTGATAAGTTCTTGTTGAGTAAAGATGCCAAAGATTGGCCCAAATGGCCTAATCCTGCTCCTACCTCTTACAGTTTTGGACCACGGACCAACTGATGAAATATGCGCAAAGCAGATGCTGGTGCTCAACAAGGGTGGTTTTTGAAGCAAACACAATTATCTATGTTGATGCCTTTGCAAAAAATGCTGCCAACTGTGGCATATTTTAAAGAACAAATTTTTAAATTTATTTCGCAGAAAACTTTTTTATGTGTATCTCTTGTAATTTATGTGTAACAAAAGACCAAATAAATGTAAGAATACCTTTTTAAAAAAAAACTCTACATGGAAAATATTATTTACTTGGGCCAAGGGCCCATAGCAACATAACACAGTTCAAAAAGTTTTTAGTATTTCATGCCAGATGCAAAATCCTCTAGTTTTTGTTGAGGTGATAATTTTAGCCCATCACATAAAATAAACGGAGTGAATAAAAGGGAATGGAAACTGAAAAATATTCCTAAAACAATTATCTATTTTTTAGGCAAATGTTTACCAGGCTTTATTCAAATGTGGCCTTATTTTCCAACAGTGGAGATTTTTTTATGATAGAGTCATCAACTGGGAGATCTCTCCCTCCCAGTTACGCACAATGGAGGACCCAAACCTTATCATGACCGAGCGTCAAGGATTAGATGTTCTGAAAACTGAAGTTAAGTTTGATAAAATGTGGCACATCTTTATGGAATAAAGAATTTTTTAACGTTTAATGAAAAATACAGTAGTTTACTTATTTACATACAAGGCAATTCACCAACGTACCGTTACTGTTACCCTTTTGGTGGTTTAAGGTATCCCAGTGGCTTTTTCTTTTTAGTTTAGGGGTGATAGATTTGGGATCAGTTGTAGTCTTTTTTTCTTTTGGTTTTTTTTTTCCCTGCAGGAACAAGAGATATAACATTGAATTCTGTTTGTTTACCATTAGTTGCGATGTTCATTTTTATTCTAAAATACATTAATTACTTTGTACCTGTACAGTATATTTTCTTGTTCTTGCGTGTGTGTGTGTGTGTGTGTGTGTGTGTGTGTGTGTGTGTGTATATATATGTGTGTGTGTATATATATATATGTGTGTGTGTGTATATATATATATATATATATATATATATATGTGCATATATATAAAATTCAATAAAATAAAGTATGAGAACTCGTATGTCTGATTATAGATCGCATAACTATTCCAAGACGACAAGAAAATTGCCAAAGGTGGACTGATCTGTGCTGGCCTAACCTCAGTTTCTCTGCCAATCCCCATCACCCTCAATATCTCCATCTATTCCAGTACCTGTGAATCCACTGATTCTCCTCAAAGTCCATGTAGGTTTTCTACAGTGTTGTATCATTTAATATATTTATATTTTCAATCTCTCTCATTCGTTTATAGATAGAGAGAATTATATGTATTAAATCACAGTATATAGTTATAATCTTGCAAAGTTCTGACTATAAAATTTAATATTGTCCAGTGTCCTCTTTAATATTGGTCCGTGTAGAAACCCAAAATCATGATACCATCTTTGAACTTGATGCCAACTGTAAACTTTGAACTTTGCCATTCAGTTTGCGACTCGATTTGAAAGACTAGATTACACTGGAGAGGGTACACAGCGGATACACTAGAACAGTGATTCTCAAAGTGGGCACTGCCACCCCCCCCCCCCCCCGTGGGTGGTGGAAAGATCTAAGGGGACGGGCAGGGAAAAGGGGATGGTCCAAACCTTCCATCTTGTTATTATTCGCTCTGCTATAAAATTTAATGAAGAAGCCGATGCAGTAATTTTCTGGCCAGTCTCGGGGTGGCAGTAGCAAGCAGAATAAATGGCAACAAGGTGTTCTTGCGAGAGCTGGTCTCGGTGGCCACCATGTTGTACTGGCATCACAATCCCACGCCCCCCCCACCAGCATCTCCGCTGCCACAACCCTCAGCGTCGCCTCCCTGCTCGGAGTCATATTCCATCCTCCCTGCTCAATGCCGCCACTAACCCCCCCCCCTCCCCCATATGGGGGGGGGGGTGGCGTTGGGTAGGGCTGCTCTTGAGATGTGGCCTGGAGGCCGTCCTGAAAAAGTTTGGGAACCACTGCACTAGAATGTTGCCAGGAATTAAACATTTCAGTAACAAGGAGAGCTTGGATAGGCTGGGGTTGGGGGGAGGGGAGGGGGAGGGGGTGGGTGGAGGTTTGGAAGAGAGAAAGGGAAATTTCAAATACCATTCTAGTGGATTGTCATGAATATTTAAATTTTATTGATGTGTAGGCTGTAACACTGTGAAAAAGGATAAAATCTCAGCTCCCTTATAACAATTCTGCTCAATGGAACAATGTTCTTCAACCACGTTGCCTGCTCCAGCACCAACACTCTCTGACTGCAAGAAAGCTGGAGGTGGTAACACATTTCATGTAAATTTTAATCACAGGTCAGTGGCAAAAGTATTTCTTTCTTCCTGGTTTTGAACATTGATTTGCTATCTAACAAAGACAGAACTATTAACGTGGGAGAAAAATGCACCTCATAGAGTAATCTTTACAGGTTTTTCCTGTTATCCACGCTGCACTCAGTGGAAACACTGCACATCTAACATCAGCACGACTGCTAATTTCCCCCATAATTCAAGCAAATGAGATAATGAAGTCAGAAAAGAGAGAAACAGGCCTTTCATTTTCACCATGTCCATTTCTCTATACCAATTCCATTTATCAGCATTTGGTCCACAGCCTACTTTGACTAGGCGATTCTCGTACTGAATTTTCTTAAAAGCTGTGAGAGTACCTGCCTCCACCTACACGTCATACAATGTATTCCAGATTTTAAACCACTCTTGGTGAAAAATTCTTCCTCTGATCCCCTCTAAACCTTTGATTCTCACCTTCGATTTATATCCTCTGGTGTTAGAGAGCTCTGCCATGACAAAATGTTTCTTACTTTCAACCGTATCAATGCTTCTTACAATTTTGAATTCCTCCATCAGATCCGCCACCCCCCTCCTCTGTTCTAAGGGAGATGAACCCAGCCTATTGAAACTCTTTTCATTACTGGCCACATCCCACTGTATCTGCTGTGTACCCTCTCCAATTTAATTACACATTCCCTATAATGTGGCAACAGGAATGGCAAAGTTCAAAGTTTGTAGTTCAGATTTGTTGCCAAAGTACATGAATGACACCACATATAACCCTGAGATTCTTTTCCTGCAGGCGCAGAAGAATTACCACTTACTGATAGTGCAAAACAACAGTATTCAAGAAAAGGTATATAAACAAAAGAGAGAAATGTAAACAAAGAAAAGTGCAAACAAACTGTGAAATACTGAAAATAAATATTCAATAATAAATAACATGAAAAGTAAAGCCTTAAATGAACCTCTGAGTTTGTTGTTGAAGATTGATGGTGGAGGGGTAGCAATTGGTGGTGCGAGTCTTTCCTGAAGGCAGCAGCGAGAACAGAGCGTGTGCTGGGTGGTGTGGATCCTTGATGATTGCTGTTGCTCTCCTATGGCAACGTTGCTTGCAAATGTTCTTGATGGTGGGAAGAGTTTTGCCTGTGATGTCCTGGGCTGCGCCCATTACCTGTTGTCGGGCTTTCTCCACAATATTTCCAGCTGTGGCCTCAACACGGGTTGACAAAGCTGCTCAGAAATGTGATTCAGTTACAATGTGTTATCATTACAAGTCCGTCATTGATCTAATCTACTTTTGTCTCACCGTAAACTAATGATCTGATGGTTGATAAACAGAGCCAACTGATAAACTTACTTTCATTTCTTTTAACCATATAACCATATAACCGTTTACAGCACGGAAACAGGCCATGTCGGCCCTTCAAGTCCGTACCGGTTCACTTGAACAACTCCACGAGCTCTTCCGCAAACTCCTGAGGAAGCAGAGGCTCTCTTAGGTCGGTACTTCCTGAGATTTTCCAGGTCCTCGTAGATCGGTGCATCCTGAGACCCTCCAGGTCCTCGTAGATCAGGTAAGTTTAATTTAGATGAATAGGATTCGAAAGAACCAGTGTCCTGTTTTCCCTCAGAAGTATATAATTTTTGATAAAATGAATAAAACTGATCATAAATAGGTAACTATTGAATTCTTTTTCACCATTTCCAATCTCAATACAATTAATCATTATAATTAATACATGCTAAAGTTACAACTCACTTTTGGGAGGTCAGCATTCAACAGCAAAAATCAGTCAACGAGCCGATGAATTGTAGTAGCTTCCAAGAATCAATAATTTGTTCTATCAAGGGATATTTTGATGGAATTTAAAGATAAAAATCAGTTTACTGTGTGCTATGGAGTAGTGAAAGCTCATGTGGGTAGCAATGCTATGTCTGGAACAAGATTTTGCTGTTCCAGAATTTGAAAGATGTCCAATTTGTAAACTCTCCAATTCAACAAATTATTCTTCCAGCAGATGAATGCAATGGAAAACAAAATATGTGCTTTTGATGAGAGGGAATGTTCCTAGTTACACAGCTATCTGTCAGTGAACTGCAGCTTTATTCATTGTCCAAAATCATTTAGGAACACTGCGTGCCTTTTTAATACACTGTATTGTTTTTGGACAAAAAGCTTTTCAAGGAAAGTGATTGTGAATTATTGAACATGTTTTCTTGGATCAAAATTTATCTTTTATATGTAGATTTTGGCCATTCATTCCAATAAACACTAATCTTGTAACCAACAAAATACCCAGGATTACCTTGTGGATAACCTCAAGTTATAATCAGGTTAGTGTTTATGGGTTGCCAATATCAAACCTTTATTTTATGATTAACAGCAGTGGCTCCACTGTTTTATTCAAAATGTCAGTGCACCATACCCATCTCATTATCCAGGCAAAATCGAACAGTTTGCAGATTCACTACTGTTTTTCCCAGAGAGAAATGAATCTGTGGAATTCTCTGCCCAGAAAAGCGGTTGAAGCTACTTCATTAAACACATTTAAGCTTCAATTAGATAGATTGTTTTAAAAAAAAAACGGAATTAAGGCCTCTGGGGAAAAGGCAGGTAGGGGGAATTGAGTTGATGATTAGATCAGCCATGATCTTATTGAATGGTGGACCAGGCTCGACGGATCGGAGGGCCAAGTACTGTTCCTATTTCTTATGAAACCTGAGCAAAACACCACCATACATGATCATCAAAACTAATTACTTTTGCATCAAAATAACATTCAATACTACCTCTGCTCGTACTTGACACCACCATCACTGAATTCCTATTGGTTATGTATTACCTGTAATATTTATTATCTATCTTTTGTATTTATTGTCTCTTTTTCAATCAATTAAGTATACTAGCTTGCAGGTAGAAAGCAGAGAGTATTCTGCCTGGAGTGGAGTGGTGCAGAGATCTCTTTTGGGACCCCTGTTAAGTAGATGGCTCTGTGAACAGTGAATTCATCTCTGTAATCTTGTACTCATGCTATCAGGTACACCCTTTATCCTAACCATCTCCTTCCCATTGTTTCAGCACCTTAAAATTGAGAGGTTTTCTCTCTAATTCCAAACAAATGGGCCTTCTCCTGATCCTGTTAATTGTGTTTCTCTTTTCACAGATGCTATCTGACCTGCAGTGAGTTTCCTGCATTTTCAGGTTTTGTTACCTTGTTTTTCCACAATTCTTATTTTCTGCAAATTTGTCCCCCTTTTTCCTGCTTTTCCTCTAAACACGGGCGCATGGTTCTATGACCCTATTATTCCTTCTCAGAACTCATCCAAGTGACCTCCAGAAGCAGAATTTATTGTCATGCACAAGTCATGTTTGTTCATTACTTGATGGTTAGCCGAAACCCTAGAGAGTGCACACCTGTGGGCACACAACTGTGAATGCTGGAATCTGGTGCAAGAAATAAATTGCTGGAATTACTCGGTGGGTCCAGCAACATCTGTGAAGGGATATAAATGTTTCTGATGTAGGCTCTTGACCCAAAATGTCAACTATCCTTTTTCCTACACAGATGTTGCTGGACCCATTGAGTTCATCCAGCTGTTTATTTCTGTGGCACAGTCCCACCCCAGCCTGCATGTTGTATCTTGTAGCAAACATGACCATCTTACAACCAGGAATGGAATAGATTGCTGCTCAATATTGATCTGAGCACTGGAACCTCGGTCTCAGGACACTGGAGGCACAGAGATCAAGGGCAGATAGCTCAGCTCTCAGCGCGGGAAGAGATAGTTCTGAGGTAGGACCTTACTTACATTGAATATTGGTATCAATTATTCATTTTGAATAGCTGCAATATGGTACTGTAGTTGTTCATAATAGGAGTTTACCTATTCATTGGCTTACTATTTGAAATATATCAGCTCTTTAAAATGTCTGCAATGAACAGTATTCGAAATTAGGACCAACAATAAATACACAAAACGGGATGAAATATGTGCATGAGTACAAATGCAAACCGTCCCAAGGAGAGGTCAATAAAAACAAAGCTGCCATTTGTGGTCCCTCATTACCACATAGCTGTTTATTTCCTTTGGCCTTGAATGCCCTACATCAAACAATTGGGTTGTAAAATGCACAGACCAAAATCCCAGCAAAAGAGTATTAAAACCAACAGATCTTGCATACCGATCTGTCCACAGAGGAAGCAGACAGTACTTATTGGCTTTCCTCTGGAGTATGGAATTAATGCTGGAAATATTTATTCTGGATGTACTTTCAAGCATTAAGTAATGATGATTGCTCCGATTCTTGAAGGTGTTACTTCTAGGGAAGTAATATTATTTAACAGGGATTAAATATGTGAAATATTTTGCTTGAGAAAAATTGTCGTTGGCCCATTTCCTTTGGAGTTCTGAAACCGTGCACATATCGAGCCAATGAGGGACGATTAAAACAGTGGTTTTCAAACTTTTTCTTTCCACCCATACACCACCTTATTATATGGAGGGGAGGTGACCAGAGGTGATGGAATGGAGATGGTTTTGGAGACAGTGGCTTGATGTGTAGTGGTGGGGCCCTGTCAGAGGGGGTCAGAAGGAGAAGTGTCTGAGGGCTGTCAACCGGCCTTGGCAAGATAGAGGCCATTGTGCCAGACCACAACAGCACTGCCCTTGTCTGCGGGTTTGATGGTGAGGTTGGGATCTTTGCGGAGAGTGGAGGGCAGAGCATTCTGAGGAAGCGAGGCTGGAGTACAAGACTTGGGGGGGGGGGGGGGGGAGGGTTGTAAAGTTGAGACTGGTGATGGCTGTTGGAAATAATAAGGTCTGGAGTGGACAGTTGGCCAATTTGAGGTGTCCAGGAGGATGAAAAATGCAAAGCGGGAGAAAAGGTCTGGGGGTGGTTTGGAGGAGAGAGAGTCACGGTCATGGAAGTGGGCCCAGATGCAGCGGAAGAAGAGTTCAGCATCATGGTGTGCGCGGAACTCATTGAGGTGAGGGCAGAGGAGGAACAAAGGTGAGGCCTCTACTGAGGACTGAGCGCTCAGAGAGGGGAAGATCAGAGGGGATAGTAAAAACCAAGCAGGGGTCAGAGTGGGGATTGGTGTTGGGGGAGAGTGGTGGGATGGGGGAGGACGGGGGGTGGGGGAAATGAGGTCTGAGGGCTGGGGAGGAAGGGAGATTGGGGTTAAGTGGGGAGGGACGTGGGAGGATAGGGAAGGAGTAGTGAGGGGAATAAGTGAGTGGGATTTAGTGGCTCGATCAGGACTCTGATGGCAATCTGTGTCAGGAGCCACGTAGTCTGAGTCAGTGAGGGAGGCTCAACGACATCATCTTCGGGTCCAGCGCAGGAGCCGGCAGTTGAGGGGTCAGGAGCCCCATGGAGTGGGGGGGTTGGGGTTGGTGTTCCAGAGAGGGGCTGTGGCATCGGGAACTCAGTGGGGATTGGAGTCGGTGTTCCAGTAAGGGGCTGTGGTGATGGGAGCTCTGTGGGTTGGTGTTGCAGTGAGTGGCTGTGGCTTTGGGGGCATTAGGAAAGAGGATCCGTTGGAGCTTTTGTAAAGCACAAATTAAATAATTTGCCAGGATCAAGTTGTTCCCCTGTTCATGAAAGGGAGTAGAGATAACCCAGCAAATTATAGGCTAGTACAGTGGTTTGCAACCTTTCACTTTCCACTCACATACCATTTTGAGTAATCCCTATGCCATTGGTGCTCTGTAATTAGTAAGGGATTGCTTAAGGTGGGATGTAAGTGGGAGGGGAAGGTTGAGAATCACTGCTCTAGACCCAATTGTTGCTGAAATAATTGGCTTGAGAAAAATGGTCATTGGCCCATTTCCTTTGGAGTTAAGAAACTGTGCACATTACGAGTCAATGAGGGACGATTAAAACAGTGGTCTTCAAACATTTTTCTTTCCACCCACATCCCACTTAAGCATTCCCTTACTAATCACAGAGCACCTATGCCACAGGAAATGCTTAAAGTGACATGTGAGTGGAAAGAAAAAAGTTGAGAACCACTGGATTAGTAAATCTTACTTCAGTAATGGGCAAGCTGTTAGGGAAGTTCCTGAAAGACAGGATTTAGAGGGGCATAGCCTGATTAGGGATGGTCAGCAAGGGAAGGTCATGTCTCATGAGCCTGAATGAATTCTTTGATGACGTAACAAAGCACGTGGCTGAAGACAGTGGTGGATGGAGTACATTTGGATTTTAATAAGACATTTGATAAGGTCCTCAAGCAAAGCTCATTCAGAAAGCAAGGAGGCATGGAATCCAAGGAGGACTTACTTTGTCGCTACAGAATGGGCTTGCCCACGGAAAGCAGTTTAAGTTTACAGATGACATTAAGGTTGGTGGGTTATGGAGAGTCTGGAAAGTTGCAGAGAGACATTAAAAAGATGAAAATCTGGGCTGAAAAGTGCCAGATGGAGTTTAACCCAGAAAGGTTAAGTGGTTCTGTTTCAGGAAGTCAACACCTCTACATTTTGTGGAGATTGAGCTTCATCAAATTGTTACGGGCCCAGAGGATCTCAAAACCCAGCAGCGATAGAAATTCACCAAGACAAATGGTTACTCAAACAAAAGTTACTTTTAATTATCTTTCTATAATTTTTTATTTTTTACACGGTGAACCATATCAACCAAAATACATACAAACATTTCCTTCTTAAATATATACAGTGGCATTTTCTCCCCTTTTTTTTTTAACCCCCTACCTTCCCACCCCCCCCCTCCAAAACCAATAAACATTCAACTTATACAATAAAACCATTAAACAATGTCATCACACGATGAAAAATAAACAAGAAAAATGTGTCATCTACTTTTACACACTGGGTCAAGTCATTTTGTCTTCTTATCATTTTAGGGGGTGGAGGTCCGAGGCAAGTCCTCTCTGTTGTGTTCCATGTACGGTTCCCAAATTTGTTCAAACAATGTGACTGTATGTTTTAAATTATGTTATTTTTTCCAATGGAATACACTTATTCATTTCCATGTACCATTGCTGTACTCTCAGGCTCTCTTCAGATTTCCAAGTTGACATTATACATTTTTTTGCTACAGCTAAAGCTATCACAATAAATCTTTTTATTACCTTCTCCCCTATTTTATCTAGCTCTATCTTAGTCCAATCTGGTTTTTTCCTTGTCTGGTAAAAATCTGATAAATACCTTAATTGTGCTGCTCTATAATAATTTTTAAAGTTTTGTAACCGCAAACCACCCTGGTTATACCTCTTTGTTAATTTATCTAACGCTACCCTCAGTTTCCCCCCCCCTTTCCACAAAAAAAATCCTTATTATACTCTTCAGTTCATTAAAGAATTTCTTTGTTAAGGGAGTTGGTAATGATTGAAATAAGTATTGTATCCTTGGGAAGACATTCATTTTAATGCAATTTACCCTCCCTATCAACATTAGAGTTTCTGTCATGACCAGCTCTAATCTATTCACTTTATCTTCTGTACTTTTCATTTTTCATTTAATTTCACTAAATTCTAATGTCAACCATTCTTTTAATGCTCTCATTTATTCTCGGAAAAAAAACTTTATCTATTTGTTTTATCTTCTATTTCTCTGTGCAGATCTTGGTCTTCTTCTTCCTCTTCTTCTGTGTCTGTACCTGTGTTTGTGTCTTCTTCTCTTCCTTGATTCTGTGTCTCTTCTGACTTTCTTGTTGAGTTGCTTGTCTCACTTTGCTAGGTTTCTTCTTGCTTGGCTTCTCTCTGTTGGTCCTCTTCTTCTGGGCTACTCATCTGTTGGGCCTCCTACTGCTGCTCTTCTTTCCTTTCACTCCCTTTCCTGTCGCTTTCTTCTTCTTCCAGCTGAGAGCCCTGGTATCGGGCATCCCTCAGCTGGTTGTGTTGTGTTTGCTCGCTCCTCTGCTGGGCCCCCCTCCCGTTGGTGTTCTCCTTCTCCTTAGTAAGTGCATGCGCAGTTGCGCACTTTTGTTTGGCTCAGAGAGCCATTTTTGCAGTCCAGCGGTCGGGGGGTCGTGACTCTGTGGGGTCGTCACCAATCTCGGGGAACGGGCTCTCTTCTCCACGACGGCTCCCTGTTTCTTCATGCAGGTAAGGCCTTCTCCTTTCTCTTCCGGCATCTTTTCTTCTTTTTCCCCGTTGTTTTTACTTTTTCCTTCTTGAATTTAAATAAAGGGAATTATGATGGTATGACAAGGGAGTTGAGTAAGATTGAATGGGTGGTGTTTATGGGGGAGTTGACTGTGGATAGACAATGGAAAGCATTCACAGATCTAATGGAGAAATTTCAAAAATTGTTTATACCGGTTTGGCATAAAAATAAACCAAAAAAGGTGACTCAACCGTGGATAACAAGGGTAATTAGAGACAGCATTAGGTCCAAAGAGAGAGCATATCAATTAGCCAAAAAAAGTACCACAAACGAAGACTGGGAGCAGTTCAAGATGCACCAAAGGAGGACAAAGGGATTAATCAAGAGAGCAAAAATAAATTACGAAAGTAAGCTTGCGGCAAATATAAAAACCGACTGCAAAAGCTTTTATAAATATGTCAAGAGGAAAAGATTGGTGAAATCCAGAGTAGGTCCTTTGCAGTCAGAATCAGGGGAATATATAATGGGGAATAAAGAAATGGCAGACCAATTAAATTCTTACTTTAGTTCTGTTTTCACAAGAGAGGATACAAATAACCTCCCAAGGATGTTGGGAAACATAGAGACTAATGCAAGGGAGGAACTGAAAGAAATCAGTATCTCTAAGGACATGGTCTTGGGGAAATTGATGGGATTGAAGGCAGATAAATCCCAAGGGCCTGATAATCTACATCCTAGGGTACTTAAGGAAGTGGCCATTCAGATAGCAGATGCTTTAAGAATTATTTTCCAGAACTCGATAGACTCAGGATCAGTACCCATGGATTGGAGGGTAGCTTATGTTACCCCACTATTTAAAAAGGAGGGTAGAGAAAAAGCAGGGAATTATAGGCCAGTGAGCCTTACATCAGTAGTGGGAAAAATGATGGAATCCATTATTAAGGATGTAATAGCAGAGCATATGACTAGCAGAGAAGGGATCAGACGGAGTCAACATGGATCTACAAAAGGTAAATCGTGCTTGACAAATCTATTGGAATTCTTTGAGATGGTGACAGGTAAAATAGATGGGGGAGAGCCAGTGGATGTGGTGTACCTGGACTTCCAAAAGGCCTTCGATAAGGTCCCGCATAAACGACTGGCTTCCAAAATCAAGGCTCATGGGATTGGGGGAAAAGTATTGATGTGGATTGAGAACTGGCTGGCAGGTAGAAGACAGAGAGTTGGGATAAATGGCTCGTTTTCTGAGTGGCAGGCGGTGACCAGTGGGGTGCCACAGGGATCTGTACTGGGACCCCAGCTGTTCACAATTTACATTAATGATATGGATGAGGGGATTGGATGTAATATCTCCAAATTTGCAGATGACACTAAGCTAGGAGGGGTTGTGTGCACGGAAGAGGGGGTCAGGAAGCTCCAGTGTGATTTGGATAAATTGAGGGATTGGGCAGATACATGGCAAATGCACTACAATGTGGATCAATGTGAGGTTATCCACTTTGGTAATACAAACCGGAGGGCAGATTACTATTTGAATGGCAAGAGATTAAGAGATGGGGAAGTGCAGAGAGACCTAGGGGTACTTGTACACCAGTCTCTGAAGGCGAGCATGCAGGTACAGCAGGCGGTTAAAAAGGCAAATGGTATGTTGGCCTTCATATCAAGAGGGTTTGAGTCTAGGAACAAGGATACCTTACTGCAGCTGTACAGGGCCTTGGTGAGACCCCACCTGGAGTATTGTGTGCAGTTTTGGTCACCTTATCTAAGGAAGGATGTTCTTGCAATGGAGGGAGTGCAGAGGCGATTCACCAGGCTGATACCTGGAATGGCAGGAATGACTTAGGAGGAAAGCTTGCGCAAATTGGGATTGTACTCACTGGAGTTTAGGAGATTGAGAGGGGATCTCATAGAGACCTATAAAATTCTGGCAGGACTGACTGGACAGAATGGATGCAGATGGGATGTTTCCAAGGATGGGAAAATCCAAAACCCGGGGCCATGGTTTGAGGATAATAGGCAAACCATTTAGGACCGAGATGAGGAGGAATTTCTTGACCCAGAGGGTGGTGAATCTGTGGAATTCATTGCCACAGAGGGCAGTAGAGGCAGGTTCATTAAATCTATTGAAGAGGGAATTAGATCTATTTCTTCAGTATAAGGGTATTAAAGGTTACGGAGAGAAGGCGGGGACGGGGTACTGAACTTTAAGATCAGCCATGATCTCGTTGAATGGCGGAGCAGGCTCGAAGGGTCGAATGACTTACTCCTGCTCCTATCTTCTATGTTTCTATGGGTGCCATTTTCTTTCTTTTCTCTATAACTTTATCTTTTATTTGTTATATTTTGTATTTCTTTTCTGGAGAGGGCTGGAATTCCCCTATCGGCCACTACTCCATCACGTGACTCCTCCAACTTTTAATTATCTTTAAACATAAAAACTTTATCTTATTACTATGAATTTACTAACCTAACCTCCTTCTAATTCTAAGCGTGTGTATGTCATGTGTATACAAGTTCAGAAAGGTTCTTTCATTCACAGTCGAATCTCACTTCTCATTCCTCCAAGTTCACTCGATGCAGGCAATTTTTATACTGTGCACAGAATTTAACATTTATAAATCTTCACCAAGCTTTGGTGCTTTAAAGGTAAATGGTTACTGCTCAGGAAGGTTCTTGTTAGTTTTCAGAGAGAGATTTGTTCCTCGTTGGACACTGACATAATATCTTGTGTTTTATATTGTATATAGATATGATTTTTGGAGATAAAGTGTGGCAGGTTTTTTTTTTGAGTCACATACAAACATTTCAAAACAGATCTCATTTAAAATACTGGAGCTCTACTCAAGCCATACATTCTGGCTCTGAGAACCTTTGCAGAAACTTTGGAGAGTGCCCAAGAGACTTCACTAATGGATTGTTGTTTTGAAAAGCCACAGATGAAAGAACTCAGAGGAGTAGGTTTGGATCCACAGGCTGCCTGAGTGGAGGTTGCTGTTCTAAAGGGGTCATGTGGTTTTGCAAGCAGAGAGAGTTGGAAGGAATCAGTTTGTGTTGTTACGAGACCAGAGGACCCAAAAACCCAGCAGCAATAGATATTCACCAAGACAAATAGTTACTTCAACAAAAGTTGCTTTTAATTATCTTTATACATGAAAACAGGATCAAACTTTAACTTATTATTTATTGCTCTCAACTCAGGAAGGTTCTTGTCAGTTTTCAGAGAGAGATTTGTTGTTCCTGGACACCCACTGATCCCTTTTAATCAGCCACATCAGTGTCTTGCCAAAGAAACTTGCCCCATCAGGATTTTCCAGAGGATAACCTCTTCCAGGTCACCACAGTTCCTTTTTGTTTCTCTTATTTCAAGTGAAACATTAGGCAGCCAGTCTTCTCCTCTTGTATGGACCACAGGGCTTTGAACAGGCTGAACTAAGAACTCACAACCCGTCTTCCAAATGTCCTGTTCCAGTTCTAGCTGCTGCTGCACTGAATTGTCTCTCTCTCTCTCACCGAGAAAAGTCTCTTTTTATCTCTCTGCTTGCAAAACCACATGACCTTCCTAGAACAGCAAACTGCATTCAGACAGACTGCGGCACCGGACCTAATCTGAACTATTGCTTTCCAAGACAATAATCCATTACTCCACAGCAAGTCCAATTAACACCTACTTATGAAGTCCTTATAGTTTTTTTGCAAAGGCACTTGGAGCCTGGACTGTCTGGCTTGAGCAGAACTCCAAGATTTTAAATGAGATCTGTTTTGAAGGGTTGGTATCTGTATGTGACCTAACTTAAAAACCCCACAATCTATCTCCTTTATAACATATCTATATGGAATATAAAATGTTACATAATCCATAAAAAAAACACTCTATCCAACTTCTACAGGTGCATTTTAGAACATGCACTGACTGTTTGCATCACAGTCTGGTTTGATCATTCGAGTGTCTGGGAATGCAGAAAGCAGCAAACATAACCAGGTCAATCACAGGCTCCTATCTCAGGCAACCAACATCATGAAGGACCCCTATTACCTTGGACTCGCCTCCTTTTCACTGATACCTACAGACACCTGAAGGCTTGTATTTCTAGGATCAAGAATGAATTCTTTCCAATGTCTATCAGGCTTTTGAACCTCGCCTTATTACATTAATTATTGACCTGCTCCATCTTCAGAAAAGGAACGGACTGTTGTGACGCCATGAATCTTGTATTTACAGTATCTGAATATGAGCTAAATATCTTTTGTATTGATCACCGATTTTTAATTTAATGTGTACTATCTCTCTCCCCCCCCCCCCCCCCAACCACCCACTGAAATACCTGTTCAGCTGCAGCAAGTAAGAATTTTGGTTCACATGCACATTGTCCATGAACTCTATAATTACTATTATTTCATTCTAATTTTATTTTTTATTTAGAGATACATCACTCCAACCCATGTGTCTGTGCAACGCAATTACACCCATGTGACCAATCAACCTACTAACCTCTACATCTTTCGAACGTGGGAGGAAACTGGAGCACTTGAAGGAAACCCACGCAGATACGGCGAGAGCGTACAAACTCCCTATAGACAGCAGTGGATTAGAATCCTGGCCGCTGGCGCTGTGATAGCGTTGCGCTCGCTGCCACGCTGAAAGTGTTGCCCACATTATCATCAACTATATTCAAGAAGATCACTATTGCTTAATTGTGGAAGCAAATTATTGAAAAGGTACATTAATTTTAGTGAAAAATAATCGAAAAACATTGTCATCTGGCAGGAGACTGCACTACCGAGCAGACGGAGCATTGCTGGAATCCTGAACTGATAGATAACACCCAGCTAGGTTGCCCTTTAACAACTGGTCCAAAATCTTAAAAAGGCATGTTTTTAAAAACTCTCATTCCGATACTCTCTTTGGATGTGTGCAAATATTTCTTTTTTAAAATCACAACTGCAGATCTAAACTTGAACTAAAACCAGATAAATTAACTGGGGTAAACAAATAGACTATAAAGAGCATCTCTTCATTCAGTTTAAGTGATTGAAAAGTACCCTGCTCACTGTCTGGTGTTTAGGTGAGTTACAGAATAAATGTACCTTTTGCTGAAACTTCCCCACATATTCCATTCTCTGTCTTGAAGACGTGTTGTAAAGATGGAAGATATCGAAGGCTGCATTGATGCCATAATTGTTTGCAACCCTTTCCCTCTTGAAAAAGATGATGGTGTAGCGGGCTGAGCGACCGCACAGTTAGATGGGCCGAATAGCCCGTTGACACAAGATGGCATGGGCCCCCCCCCCCCCATTCCCTTCTCAGGAGAAGCCCACATTTGGTGACGCACGTTGCCCAGGAGATGTCGCCCTCCTTTCCTGGTTGTATGTCGCTGGGCAGGCAGTCAGTCCCTTCGACCAGCGCGCCCCGGACCGGAAGCGGGTCGTCAAACTGAAAGCAGCGCGAAGCATTCAAACACAGTTGCGGGTTCACCCTTGTGCTGTGTGGATGCGCTTCGTTTCAGTAGTGCTGCCGTGAGCAGCCGCGACAAGAGCATCTTTGTTCTCCTCATTCAGGCTGGTGTTTGTTTCACGGCTTTGATCAAATGAGCAGTGTCTGTTTAAGAGCTGTGGCAGCTGCTTTCACTAGGGCCTGCTGGTGTTGATGCTTTCACACCCATTTCCAAGGCTGACCTATCTGGCACCATTGTCACAGGAACTAACCAACTACAGAGTTCAGCAGGGAACAAATTGGAAAAGTAAAAGCAAAGTTATGAATTCCAGGTTTGGGTAAGGATTCCAAAATGTGAGATTTGCAGGAGTCAGTTCGTAATAATTGACACTGGACTGTTTACATGAACATACAACAATTTCCACACAAGAGGGTCAGCCTTTTCAGATGTCTTTTAAAGGTCACAATCATTCCCACCACTTTCACTTATTCCATATACGCACCAGCCTACGTGAAAGTGCCCTGCAAGTCCTTTTTAAATCTTTCCCCTCTCACCTGAAATGTCCTCTGGATTTGGATTCCCTGCTATTGACCTTATCTCCTCCTGATTGTGGACTGGTTTCTCATCAGCCTCCTACATTCCAGTGAGGAAAAAAGTCCCAGCCTATCCATGTAACTCAAATCCCTCCCCCAACCCCCGAAAATCTCTTCCTCAGCCTTTCCAGATTAATTGCATCTTTCTCGAACCGTTTTCTGCAGTTGATAATGAGCCCCCTTGACATGCCAAACACCATCTGCAAATTAGCTGAAGAGGGCAGCTCATTAGATCAGATAACAAGTAACCCAATGTTTCTTCTGCTGACCTTGTATTTTTATTTTATTACCAATCTGTGAAATTCTCCAAACAATGCAATTGATCTCAAATTCTCACTTTCTATCTAGATCAGTTTTTCCTTTGTCTGTCCCTTTACCTACAGTTTTGTGGAGACGAGAGGGGGAATACAACACTTAAATGGACTTGCAAAGAGATCACTGACAAACCTGGTCTGGAAGAATCCTCCAGTAACAATTTTGCAAAAGCCTTAGCTGATGCCTGGTTGGTTGAGAGCCAGTTAACCCCCTAGCCTTGCACTTGACTGAGCCATACATGAACAATCTCTCGTGAAGCCACCTGCTGTGGGTCAGAAGACTATACTGTTTATCGACAAAGCTGTGCCTTTAATTTCAAAACTGCTTGTAATTTATATTTGAAGTTTTGCTTTGAAGATTAGTTTCATTTGTGTTAATGCCTACAATCCACAGGTTTCCACAACTCTGGAAATAATCCCACCAGTTGCCCATTGGCTCCTCTCAGGGGCAGAATGTTCTGGGTGGACAACAGCAGTTGGCAGAAAGTGCATTACTTGAAATTAGGAGTTTTAATCTCTGGAGCTCTTGTTGATCTCAACAAAATTTGTCTTCATTAATCTTGACCGTGTTCCAGTAGAATTGGCTGTGTATTAGTTAGTCTGAAAATGTCCAAGAAACTGGATCTCAACCATGCAGTAACCATTCAGGTTAGAGACATTCATGTTTTAACTGGAACAGTTGATTATGAATATACCATCGAGCAGAAGTCAGCCATCCGTGATTGTTCTGCAGTTTCACAGGGTCATTGTTATCCAGATTGTAATCTTGAGCCCCAATTCCTGCTGAGCCTTGTATCTATTCACTGCCTTTCTTTATCAAGGGAGCTCTGCTGCCATTGAGGAAATTCTCTTTCAAACAGGCAACCACTTACTTTTGACTAGGGAACAGGTAATTATAAATTCTCCACACAAAAGGAAATACTCTCTCCATAACCACCCTGTCAAGTTCCCTTAAAATTTTTAATATTTGAATCAAGTTGCCTCATTGGACTAAATTCTAGTGGATACAAGCCTAGATTGTCCATCCTTTCTCATTAGATACCTTCTCTGAATAGCATCCAATACCTGTACTTAGTTCCTTTACATCATCATTCAGGTGCCTTGCTGTTGGGCGTGGGCGATCATGTCTCGATAGCTGACCCTTCAAATTGTAGTTGTTACCTCCCCTGATCTCCTTCGGTGAAGGCTCCCTCTTTGAGCTGAGTCTGTAGTTTGTGTTGAGTTCATGATTATACAAGGAATAAAATACTGAAGTGGTTTCCTGTTGCCGCCTTCAGTCGCAGTGTTCACACTGGACGAGACACCTGGCCATTGATCAGAAGATTCATCCGCCCAGCATTTTTTTAATTAGTTTTACAACCACAAATTCCAATCTGTAGAATTTGCTTGTAAAAACCATCCACTATCAGGAATCCATGGCTTCACATGACCCTGATTGGGAGGCTAAACAGGTTCTGCACCAGTGATTCTCAACCTTTTTCTTTCCACTTGCATACCACTTTAAGTAATCCCTATCCTGTCGGTGCTCTGTGATAAGTGAGGGATTGCTTAAGGTGGTATGTGAGTGGGAAGGGAAGGTTGAGAATCACTGCTCTCGACCCAATTGTTACTGAAATATTTTGCTTGAGAAAAATTGTCATTGGCCCATTTCCTTTGGAGTTATGAAACCCTGCACATAACGAGTCAATAAGGTACAATTAACAGTGGTTTTCAACCTTTTTCTTTCCACCCACATACCACCTTAAGCAATCCCTTACTAATCACAGAGCACCTACGGCATAGGGAGTACTTAGAGTGGTATGTGAATGGAAAGAAAAAGGGTGAGAGACACTGCACTACACCTTGCCCAGGGGTGACCGCTGGCTATCGGACGGAAGAAGCGCCTTACACCTCCTTTTGCTGAGCAATTGGACAGCACCGAGATATGGAGACCAATAAAATACAGCATATTCTAGACCTGGTTGAACCATTGTCCAATGTAACTGAAACATAACCTCTCTTTGTAACTTTCCTCTCCTGCATCTGAATAGCTATTTTTAAAGTCCATCCTCTACAGGTCCTCTGTTAGAGGCAGAAAGGAGATCAATCCCCACCAAGTAGGTTGAATGTTCTATCAAATTTTGTTTCACATTCACACAAACCACAAAGGTGAAGATATAAGAAAAATAATTGTGCTTTTTTAAAAAAAATGTTCGTTTCAGATTATGGCTGCACCTCTCCTTGTACAGTTTCTGATGCTGACTACCCATTTGTTCTTGGCTGGACTCGTTCACGGGGGCGGTTATTATCCGCTAAAGCAGGGGCCACAGCAGATGCCACAAATTCAAGTCCCACACATGGTACGAGTTGGCAAAGAAGGACCTCATCTTCAACACATGGGCAAGGAAGTGCCACACTTGCCTGTGTATGGAAAGGATTTACCATATGGTTCTCACTATGGGAAGGATATTCCACAAATGCATGCCTTTGGAAAAAATGTGATGCCTCAGAAAGAGGCAAAAGGTAAGACATAATAAATTAAGGATTAAAGTCAAAACTTCATTTTTGTGTGACAAGAAGTATTGGATTCAGAATCTGACATACAGGGAGTCCTGGATCATGAACGTCCGACTTACGGACAACTCGTACGTACAAACAAATTGTTCCCCAATTCATGCAGGCACATGTTACCTCATGAATGCCTCTTCTGGTATGCAAGACATCGTTGGAACGAGAGTAAGTGTTAACTTTTAATCATGATTTTTCCCCCTATCTAAACTGTTTATTCAATTTTTTTTATATATACAGTACTAAGACAAACATTTGAGTAACTGACACTAAATTAGAACTGTATGTACCCGTTCTGACTTACCTACAAATTTGACTTAAAGACAAATGTAGGAACGGATCTTGATCGTAACCCGGGTACTCCCTGTACCCAAATGATAGAGTAATGTGAATTACTCTATAAATATTCAGCAGATCAGCCAACAAATGTGGGAAGAGAAACTGAGTTGACATTTCAGGTCCGTGACCCTTCATCGGAACTGAAAAACTCAAAACAAAAAAAAAACTCAAGCACCAATCAAGTTGCAAAGGAAAGGAGAAGAAAGCAAAGGGAGTGCCAATGCTAGAAGTGAAACTAAGTGACAAAAATACTTTTGGAACAATCTCATTCAGTGGATAGAATTGTTGATAAGGGTAAATTGAGAGGGAAAAAAAAATGTTGGAGGTGAGAGTAAACACACCAGTTACTGGAAATGTGGAGAAGAAATTCCTGTGAAAGCAAAGCAAATCAGGCAGGCATCTGTAGGGTGAGAGAAACTGAAGATCAGGTGGTTGAGCATCAGAAAAGACACAAAGGAAAGAAGCTGATTATTTGAAATCGTAGAATGTACAGTGGTTCTTCCCCCCTACCCCCCATCCACGGTTTCAGTTACCCATGGTCCAAAAATATTAAATGGAAAAAATTCCAGAACAAATCATAAGTTTTAAATTGCTTGCTGTTCTGAGTAGCATGATAAAATCTTGCGCCATCCCATCCGGGACATGAATTGTCACTTTGTCCAGCGTATCTACGCTGTATATGAACCCATCCGTTAATTAGTAGCTGTCTGTTATCAGATCGACTGTTGCAATATTGCAGTGCTTGGATTCAAATGATTGTTATGATGGTTTTACCTTATTGTTAGTAGTTGTTAGTCTCTTACCGCGCCTAATTTATAAATTACACTTTAGATACGTATAGGAAAAATCATACTGTGAATATATAGGGTTCAGTACTATCCACGGGGAGCCTTGGAACATATTCTCCGCAGATAAGTTGGAGGGGGGGGGGGGGAAGAGAAACTACTGTATTATTAAAACCAAAAAGCAATGTGTATTGACAGAAATTAAGAAGCTGTTTCCTAAGCTTGCACAAGATTTCATTGGGAGAATGCAAATCGCCAAGTTAGAGAGGGAGTAGGGATGGAGAATTAATTCTGATGATTCTAATCAGAATTACCAATGTTCATCTGTTAAAACCTCAGAAACTCTTGGACATGTGTATGTGCTGCCAAATGTGGAAGTCCAGGGTCCACTGAGCTACTTGGTAAGCCATAGCTGTTTGTTCTGTGATGTCCAGCACCAGGGTCTCGCATCTTTTCCCACACCTGTAGACGTGTGGAGATTGTAGGACATGGCAGTTAAATGGTGTTTTGTTATTTAAATAAGAAATTTTACCTGTGCATTAAAGCTACTTCAATTTTAGTCTTTTTTTTTAAAGAAGTGTTCTAGTAAATATTCCCTCGAAATAAGCTCTTTACTCCAGTCCACAATTTGGAAACCGTAATATCTGTGCCCTTATTTTTATAACCCACATCTCTTTAAGGCGGCTCGTGTCGCCCTTGCTATTGTAAACAACTTTTTCAATTTCCTTGTTCACCTTCTACCTTTCGCCTCCTTCTTGGCTCCTGCACCTCCACAAAAAATGTGTTTTTAAAAAAAATATATTACGCCCTTTTGTCAATTGCTGAAATATGTAGGAGTGCTGTTGCCTTCACCTGAATCTATCCACTTTATTTACTACTTTAAGATTTATTATCTGCAGATTTCATCTTGCTCAGCATCCATGACATCTTATCAGCATATTTTAAAGAGACCTCTGCAATAATGCTGGACGATTCCCCGCTACTACTTTACTATTACTGCCTTGTGTCCTTCAGCTAATTTTGATTCTGTGCTGCTACTGCACTTCTATCATATCTCTGTCGTCACACACCAGAACCAGCGACAGCTGGAATCTCCTATTCCCCTTGCTGACATGTCTGCCAGACTGAGACCACCTGAAAATCCTTTGAGATCACCAGTTATGCCATAGACTAGCAGCAATAAAAATTCACCAAGACAATATTTTTTTATGAATAACTTTTAATAATAATTTCTTAACTCTAAACTTAGCCCCAACTCTGAGTGGGTGGGTGTGTGAATTACTCAAACCATTATAGCTTAGGCCCAATCTGAAGAGTCAAATTCAAAGTTCAGTCTTAGAAATCTTGTGTTGAAACTCAGAACTTTAAAAAACTGTTGTTCAGAAGTAATTATGTAGTTGAGATACCGAGTCATCAGACTTCTGAAAACTCACAAATTCTTGTTGAGTTGATTTCAGAGAAATGTTCCTTCATATGAATGATTTGTCACAGCTCCCTTGTTTCTCGCGTAAGGGTTACGAGACTTGTGGCACCCATGATGCTTTCAGAGACTCTGGTAAGGGTTTTATTCGAAGTAACAATTAAATTGGTCATGAACCAGAAACAAGATTGATCTTGCTTTCTTTTACCCATATATAGGTCAGTTAGAAGTAACTATTACAATGGCCACAGTATTACTGCTCTCTCTTGACAAAGAAAAACAACAGGAGTGACCATCTTCTTTCCATGTCACTTTAATTCTACTTCAAATGACCCTGATTTGATGCTAAAGGCTGTTTTATCCAGCGACTTAATTGAGCAATGCATGATTTTTAGGTTTCATTTTCCCCAATCCATGAATCATTATGGCAAATGGCCTCCAGTTTGACCAGATGTCTTTCTGTTTAAACAGGTGTCCTTCTTAGCAAACATTCATTGCTTCAGGCTTTCAATGGAGAACAATAGCACTGGTTATGACCCTGAACGGAGGTACCTTTGCACCTGGATTTCAAAATGTATGTCTTTCCCCTGTTTCCAAGCCACAAAGTAACCCACTATAGAATATAAAAACAAAGAATTTTAAAAAAATACAAGTCTATCACACACCTCATCTTCCAGATGGAATTAATATAGACTTCTCTGGTTTCTGTCAAATGCCCCTTCCTCCCCCCACCCCCACTTTTTTCCCTTTTCCCTTGGTCTCCTCTCACAGAACCAAAAATCAATTTTCACCTCTCATCGTATCCAATTAATTCCTGTTGTTGTTCTGGGCTCCTCCCCGGCCTTTATTCTGATATCTTCCTGTTCTTTGCTCAGGGTCGGAACATCCTATGGATGCTGCAAGAGTGGCTGAGTTCCTCCAGCATTTCTGTGTTTTTATTCCAATCAGAGTGGCTGCAGACTTGTTTTTTTTTTTTTAAACACTGCTTGGCATCAGGCAAACTATATTCAAAAGAGAGGAAAGTAAAGAGAAGGGAAGAATCTGAGAATGAAGGTGCATACTGTTTTTGTTCCTAACGCAGGGATTAGGAGGATTTAAACCTGACAGTTTCTGGAGGGGACAGTCCACTACCTGACCTTGCCATCACACTCATCCTTTGGCTTTGTCATCCCTGCTGCTCTCAAGCTCTACAACCATGTACTCACCCAGACTCGATTCCACAGAAACTCTCTCCACCTAGCGTAGACTCCTCCCCACCCAACTCCTTCAGTGTTTCTCCCCCCACCTCCAGCTATCATCTCTCACCTTCACCAATCCCCCCTCCCCCCTTTTGTTCAGACACCTCTCATGTCCCCTCACACCTTGATGAAGGGCTCAAGCTCGAAACATTGGGGATTTACCTTTACCTTTTCTAGATAAAGGCACTGTTTGACCTGCTAAGTTTCTCCAGCATTTGTGTGTGTGCTTTTTTAAAATCCTTTGGCAATGCTTTCCTGCTGCAACAACCATGTCCAGCTTTATGTGGATTTCTCACACTGAATCTAAGAGCAGATCAGAATCTCAAAACCAGGTATGAGGAATACACCAGGGCAATGTTGAGAAGAAAGTTCTTCAGTCAGAATGTAGTGAATATTTAAGAAAGAGATCAACAGATTTATTTTACATGTTAAAGGAAGTGAGATTGTGCACGAGAGTGCGATTGAGGGAAAAGGCCAGGTGTACCTTTACTGGGTGGCAAGGATTATCAAATGGTCACCTCTTTCTTCCAAGAATTGGAATGTGCTGAGCAGTAATGGACTGGCAGCTGGTGATGGCTCCCTTTTGAAATGAAGGATACTGCCCAACAGAGAGGAATTCAACCATTTCCAACAGAGGTGTACTTTTTGGGAAGAGAGAATCAGAATCTGCCCACATTTGTGGAACTCAATCACGACTTAAGCAATTGACAACACCTAGAACATAATACAGTGACAGGCCTTCCTTTTGTCAGACACAATGCCCAAACTAAGCTAAAACTCTGCTGCTTACATTCTAGATCCATCCTTCTAGTCCCCAAATATGCACATGTCCACTACTCCTGGTACTACTCTCTGTGGTGGGGGGGGGGGGGGGGGAAATACTATGCACTTCTCCTTTAAACCCCTCACCCCACCCAACATGCATGTTCTTTAGTGTTTTTTTTAAATCCTGGAAGAAGATTCGACTGTCTAACTTATCAATGCCTCCATCAGGTCACCCTTCAATCTTTGCTCCAGAGAAAACAACCTCTCCCTTATAGCTCATATCCTATAATCCAGGCAGTATCTTTGTAAATCTCTTCTGTGCCATTCCCAAAGCCTCCACATCATGTAATAGGGCAACCAGAATTGCACACAGTATTCCCAGGGTGACCTAACCAAAGTCATGTACAGCTGCAACTCTACTTCCTTACTTTTATATTCAATACCCAGACTAATGAAGACAAGTCTGCCATATGCTCACCTACTTGCGTGGACACTTTCAAGGATGTGTCCACCTGAACCCCATGCTTTTAAGTCCTGCTATTAATTGCATATTTTCCTCCTTGCATTTGACCTCTCAAGTGCAATACCTCACCTGTCTGCCATTTCTCTGTCCACACGTGTAACTGATCTACATCTTTTTAAATTCTTTGATAGCCCTTCATCCACAACTTCAGTTATTGTGTTATCTGCACACTTGCCAATCCACCCACCAATTGAACTAATCAATCCATGTTAAAAACACTACTGCCCCCCCCCCCCCCCCCCCCCCCCCCAACCATGGGTCTCTGCCAATTCAGAATCCAAATTTCACTGTGGACCTTCTGGATCAGCCTATAATAGCTTGTCAAATGCCCGTACTAAAGTCAACATCCACTGCACTACCTTTACCACCTCTTCATGAACCTCAGGTTTATAAGACACAACCTGCCCTGCACATAGCCCTGCTGACTGTCCCCAATCTGACCACGTGTGTAAATCTTATGCCCAAATATCCTCTCCAATAGATTCCCTAGCTCTGATATGAAATACATTGGCCTATAATTTCCTACCTTCTTGAAAGAAAGTACATTGACTACTTTTCAGTCGTGAGGATACAAATATTTTCAGGGCTCCAGCAATGTCTTCTCTTGTCTGTTTCAAGAAGTGGGATACATTCCATCAGACCCTGGAGACTTATCCATCTTTATGCTCTTCAAACTACTCATTTAGAGTATCACTTCAGATTCCACATTGTCCTTTATCCTTGTGTTTTCAATGCAAGTATAAACTGCCATTGGATTCTCTTTAATCCTACACACCAAAATCAGATTTTCATGAACACATCACGAAAACATTTCTATAAACCACTTTAAATAAAAACAGTGTAAATAAAATAAACAGTTAAAGTAAGGCAGTGTATGTGGTTCATTATTCATTCCGGAATCTGATGGCAGAGGGTACGAGGCCGCCCTTGTACTGCTGACAGCTTGTCTTCCGGCTCCTCTACCTTTTTCTCCCCCGATGGTAGCAGAGTGAAGAGGGTATGGCCTGGGTGGTGGGGATCCTTGAGAACAGAGACTGTTTTCTTAAGACACCGCCTCTTGTAGATGTCCTTGATGGAGTGAAGTCTGGTGCCCGTGATGTCACAGGCCAAGTTCACAACCACCTGGAGTTTTTTTTTCCTTGTCCTGAGCATTGGTACCTCTGTACCAGACAGTGATGCAACCAGTCAGAATGCTCTCCACGTAGAAGTTGAGCATCTTCAGTGACACACCAAATCTCTTCCAACTCCTTGCAAAGTATAGCCGCTGGCGAACCTTATTTGTGATTGCATTCCATGGCTCCTTTTGACTTTCCTAATGTCCTCCCTGCAATCCTTATATTCTTCCAGGGCCATGTATGGGTTTAGCTTTCTAAACCTTACATATACCTTCTTTTGCTTTTTGACTATATTCACAGTCTATCTCGACTCTTAGCGTGCTATGCCCGTCCTTCTTCCTTCCTGGGTCATCACTGAATTACATCAGTATTTTGACTACAAATCTTATTCCATACACACCCAATATATCCATAGCTGTGTATTAACGTTCAGTTGGTGTTGAAATAGTAAACATATGAAACAGCAAAATATTTATGGACAAATCATGCACATTTGAACCTACAGCTTAACAAACTGTGGATTAGGAGGTCATCTATACTCAAGCAGCAAATGAATGGAGAAAAAAAAAAGAAAAAATGTATGGGCTTTTGTCAGTTATTAAAATAAATAGAGGATCTGCCAATATAAATACTGTACAATATCAGCATCAGGCTCATAAATCAACAGAATGGGATACCTGGACTTTTATTTGTTAGTCAAAGGATATGACGAGGTTCAGAGAACAAGTGGTCTATTAAAGTACAAAGTTAAATAAATATTTGACAAAATATCTTTAAAGTGCTTGGCGCCAACTCTCAGGACAAAAAGGGTTGTTAACTCGGCCTGCAACGTCACAGGCACCGGACTTCACTCCGTCGAGGACATCGACATGAGGTGTTAATAAAGCAGCCTCTGTCCTCAAAGACCCAGGCCACGCCCTCCACACTCCACTACCACCAGGGAAAAGATACAGGAGCCTGAAGATGAGCACTCAGTGGCACAAGGACAGCTTCTATCCTGCTGCCATCAGATTCCTGAAAGATCAAGCCTTACTTCTTGTGCACTATTATTTTTTTTTAATTTATAGTAATGTTGTAAGATGGTTGTAATATGAATGTTTGCTCTATGACGCTGCAGCAAAACACTGCATTTCATGACAAAGTCTGATTCTGATGAGGACCATCATCCCCAAGGCAGGCAAGTACATTCTATATTTAGGAGTCGCACACCAGTATCACTCGATTGCCAGGAGGAGGAGGGGCAGGTAGTATTGAAGAAGCACTGAATCTGCTTGAGTTCTTCTGCAGATTAGAAGATCGGGCACAACTATAGAGAAGTTTAGGATGAAGTACTTTGGTGGAAGGAATAAAGGCAGCGATTGAGTTCTGAACTAGCTGCCTGTTTAGAAAATAGAGTCCTTGTGAAGATCCCCTAAAGGTCAACTTGCATGTCGAGTCAGTGGTATGGAAGGCAAATGCAATGCCAGCATTCAGTTTGAGAGGAAGGACGTGTGAGCAGTTTTGGGCTCCTTATCTTGACAACAGAGAAGGTGCAAAGGAGATGCACGAGAATGATCCCTAGAATCAAAGGATGATCACACGAGGAGTGTTTGATGGCTCTAGGACTGTACTCACTGGAGGTCCTCATTGAAGCCTATGTACTAGAGTCTTGCAGGCAGCGGCGGATTCGAACCCGGATTGGCGGTGCTATGGTGTCCACAGTGCCAGATTTTTGAGCCAGACTCCAGCGTCGGCTCTTTCCTGTGCCTCACTACACTTAAAGGGCATAACAGACAAGGCAGCTGATGTGAATGAAAGTCTCACAAACCACAAATATTGCGATAGTACCGATTCTATCACCAATGTGTATCTGTACAGATGGTCGTGTAGGATGACCGTGATTGGCTGAGAGCATAGCCACGCCTACTGGCAGGTCTTAAAGGATTGCTCCCAGCCAGACCAGGTCATTCTGGACTGGTTGACCTACTTGTGATAGGCTCCAGTCTTTTAGTTAATAAAAGCCTTGCCACCTATTGGCAGGTCTTAAAGGATTGCTCCTAGCCAGACCAGGTCATTCTGGACTGGTCGACCTACTTGTGATATGCTCCAGTCTTTTAGTTAATAAAAGCCTTGCCACCTATTGGCAGGTCTTAAAGGATTGCTCCTAGCCAGACCAGGTCATTCTGGACTGGTCGACCTACTTGTGATATGCTCCAGTCTTTTAGTTAATAAAAGCCTTGCCACCTATTGGCAGGTCTTAAAGGATTGCTCCTAGCCAGACCAGGTCATTCTGGACTGGTCAACCTACTTGTGATATGCTCCAGTCTTTTAGTTAATAAAAGCCTTGCCACCTATTGGCAGGTCTTAAAGGATTGCTCCTAGCCAGACCAGGTCATTCTGGACTGGTCGACCTACTTGTGATATGCTCCAGTCTTTTAGTTAATAAAAGCCTTGCCACCTATTGGCAGGTCTTAAAGGATTGCTCCTAGCCAGACCAGGTCATTCTGGACTGGTCGACCTACTTGTGATATGCTCCAGTCTTTTAGTTAATAAAAGCCTTGCCACCTACTGGCAGGTCTTAAAGGATTGCTCCTAGCCAGACCAGGTCATTCTGGACTGGTCAACCTACTTGTGATATGCTCCAGTCTTTTAGTTAATAAAAGCCTTGCCACCTATTGACAGGTCTTAAAGGATTGCTCCTAGCCAGACCAGGTCATTCTGGACTGGTCAACCTACATATGACATGCTCCAGTCTTTTAGTTAATAAAAGCCTTGGTTTGGATCAACAAGTCTTTGGTTCTTTTGACGCACTCTACAAATATGCTCTCAGTTCATGTCCAAATTGGTTCAGCTGAATACTTGCTTGGACACTGGGAAAATTCCAAACTATTCATTGGGAAGTGCATCTTGATCTTTTAACCTTCATATAGGCATTGTAGAATTAATTGACAGAGTACCTTAATTCAAATGATTGGAACTCACCAGAACAAGTAGACTACATCACAGTTTAAAGTCTTATTTTGAACGATGTCATCTCAGAAAATGACAGCCTGAATTATAAACATAGGAATGGGATTTCTAATCACAATCTGTTGATCAAACATAGAACGATAGAGCACAGCACAGACCCTTCAGGCCACAATGTTGTGCAAACCTACTCCACACAATCTAATTTTTCCCTCTCTCGGATGCATAACCCTGTATCTTACATGCACGAGCCTATTCAAGAATCTTTTGAATGGCACTATTGTTCCAGCTTCCACCACCGCCCCTAGCAATTTGTCCCAGACCCCACCACCTGGAGTAAAAAAATAAAATCACCTCCCTAAACTTTCATCCAGTCACCTTAAACAGATGTCATTTAATACTGGCCAATATTCTTAGTTTCTTTCTGCTATTTCAAACATTGCCATCTCCATTCAACTGGTGGCCTCCATCACGTTTTGTTGCGGAATTGTCCCTCTTCATGGAGCAGGTCTGAGTGGATGCCACATCAGAGGGTTTGATCAGTCACTTCCAGCATCACGTTTTCAAACGTGTCAATCCTCTTCCTCTAGCAAAAAAGCTACAAATGCAAATTGCATTTATTTAGTATCAAAGCAGATTTCATTTTGAAATTTCCCAAATGTTTTCCCTGAACTTGCATTGAGAGCAAGGTGAATATTTTCTTTTGTTCTTTTTCAGTCCCTTCATTAATCATACTAGGTTTAAATAATACATGAGAATAGGATACATATTCAAGAATGGAAAAATATCACTATATGACATCAAATGATTTAACACATTTTATTACACCCAGGGGTGCAGTGCTAAATATTTTTTAGGTGCTGGAGCTCACCAAAAACAGCGATAAAGAGGTGCTCAGAGCTAGCCCCGCACCCCTGATTAAATCACAATTAATGAATATATTCTCATCTCCTCAAACTGAAATCGTCAAAGCAAAAAAAATAAATAAATTACAATAAAACCCCATCTAATCTTAAAAAAAAGAGAGACTGGGCAGCCTTTCCCGAGAATATATTAATTAAAAATAAGCTGTCTAGTCTTCACCAAAAAAAAAGAAATAAAATATAGTCCGGAAAGGAAAATAATTCTACTAACCAAGTCATGTGGAAATAATTTATAAAAGGATGCCAAGTCTCTTCATATTTAACAGAAGTATCAAATATATGACTCCCAACTTTCTCTAAACTTAAACGTGACATAATTTGAGAGAACCAAGAGGTCAAAGTAGGGGGATTAGATGCTTTTCATTTAAATATGATCACTCTTCTAGCCAACCATGTAGAAAAGGCTGTAACTGAATGTGTGAAATTGGGAACCCGTCCCACTTCTGGAACTCTAATTCCAAAAGGTCCAGTCAATGCATTAGGGTGCAAATTGATATCTAGTATAGTTGACAAGGTCTTATAAATATCTATCCAATACCTCTCCAACAGAGGGTATGACCAAAACATAGGAGTTAGAGAAGCCACTTCTGATTTACATCTATCACAAATAGAACTAACATTAGAAAAAATACGGGTGAATATCAGTGAATAGTTTCAATCTATTGGTTGACAGAGGTAAATGCATTTTAACTGTTTTCATCATTGTTTTTCCATAGAACTGATACCAACATTTCCAAGTGCAATGAAAGGGGAGAGAGGCCCGGCAGGAGAGCCTGGGGCAAGAGGCCCACCTGGACCGCCAGGGTTACCGGGTCGGGGGCTTCAGGGAGCTGCAGGAGCACCAGGTCTTCCAGGCCAACCTGGTCTTCCGAGTGTGGGGAAGCCTGGTCTTCCGGGAATAGCAGGTAAACCAGGAAGAATGGGATTACCAGGCTACAAGGGTGACATGGGACCCAAGGGAGAGCGCGGACCCATGGGACAGCCAGGACCCCAAGGGGCACGAGGGCCTCCGGGTCTTCCTGGATTAGGAAAGCCAGGTCGACCAGGATTCCCAGGAAAGCAAGGACTGAGAGGGCAGCCAGGACAGAGGGGATTGCCCGGTATTCCAGGCCCGACTGGGCCCAAAGGGCAACAAGGAATTAGTGTGCCAGGTTTGCCAGGATTGAAGGGCCCACCCGGGTTACCTGGGCAGCCTGGACTGGCAGGACTTCCAGGGGTCACAAAATTGGGGTTAAATGGCCTCCCCGGAGCTCCAGGAGCCCCCGGTAAAAGAGGGTTCCCAGGTGAGATGGGGCCTCAAGGCTTTCCAGGACCACAGGGTGTTCAAGGACCCCCTGGAAAACCAGGTGTGGGAAAGCCAGGCCTAGATGGGATTCCTGGTCAACATGGATTTCCAGGGGCCAAAGGTGACAAAGGACTGGCAGGTTTACCAGGTTCCCCAGGCATGCCAGGGGTAGCAAAACCAGGGATCCCTGGGGCAAAAGGTGAACGGGGTCACAGTGGACCTCCAGGGATACAGGGAGCAAAAGGTGAAGCAGGAGCTGTTGGGGCACCTGGAATTCCTGGGCTGCAGGGTGAACAAGGGCTACCTGGGCTTCCAGGGCCAGTTGGACCACCAGGAGGTGTAGGTTTCCCGGGGCTGAAGGGAGAATATGGGCCGAGTGGTCCTCAGGGTCCTCAGGGTTTGAAAGGGGAAACTGGCATGCAGGGGATGCCAGGCACACCAGGTTATCCTGGTGAAGGAGGGCAGCCAGGGCAGAGGGGTTTGCCTGGCCCCATTGGTCCAAAGGGAGAGCAAGGACACGTAGGCCCAACGGGTTTACCCGGGCTGCAAGGGGCACCAGGATTAAAAGGAGAACCTGGCTTTCACGGGGAGAAAGGCATCCAAGGTCCTATGGGAATTCCTGGGATGGCTGGCCCAGGGGGCCCCATAGGTGCTCCAGGGGCTCCAGGACCAAAGGGTGACAGAGGAGTACGGGGGCCTCCCGGGTTACCCGGGATAGGAAAACCCGGGGTCCCAGGGCGCACCGGACCCACCGGAAAACCAGGCCCAGAGGGTCGTCATGGAGCAAT
This sequence comes from Narcine bancroftii, assembly GCF_036971445.1. Classification (NCBI taxonomy): domain Eukaryota; kingdom Metazoa; phylum Chordata; class Chondrichthyes; order Torpediniformes; family Narcinidae; genus Narcine; species Narcine bancroftii. The sequence goes on along the minus strand of NC_091475.1, from coordinate 6,352,422 downwards.
GGGTGCACCCGGTCCTCCAGGGCCCCCTGGTCCTCCAGGGCCTCCGGCCATTCAACCAGAGATACGGGAGTTCCAACTCCCAGATATGGGTTCAGCAATCAATGGGATAAGAACACCACAAGGATACATAGGCAAACCAAGTGAAAAAGGGAAACCTATAGGACTGAAACCAGAGATGCCTGCATTCACAGCCAAACTTACAATACCTTTCCCGCCAGTAGGATCACCTGTCAAGTTCGATAAAATCCTGTACAATGGCAGGCAAAGTTACAGTCCACAAACTGGTGTTTTTACATGTGAAATACCAGGAATTTATTACTTCTCCTATCACGTTCATTGTAAAGGTGCTAATGTATGGGTAGCTCTGTACAAAAATAATGAACCACAAATGTATACTTATGATGAATATAAGAAAGGGATTCTTGATCAGGCTTCTGGGAGCTCAGTTCTTCAGCTAACACATGGAGACAGAGTTTGGATGCAACTCCCATCTGAACAAGCAGCAGGACTCTATTCAGGCCCATATGTGCATTCTTCTTTCTCTGGATTTCTACTATATCCAATGTAAAAAAAAACATTTAAAATACAACTTTTGTTACCTTACGGAAGCTACACTTTTTTACCACAAAAGGGCGGTGCCTGAAACTTGCTGAATGATTAACTGTCTTTCTTCTTTTAAACTGGAAGGTGACTGTTGGTATTTCCAAGGAAGTGTAGACCATGTCTGTTTTATATGTTACTATTGCACATTAAAAAGGGACTGGAGAAGATAATAGTACCCTGAGAACCAGTAGTCATCTCCAAAAAAAATGTTCGTGTTCTTAAAGCTTATAAAAAGTCAAAGTGGGAGATTCCAAGAACTTCTACATGGGTCTCAATGGACCATATTTCTAAGATTGCGGCCTTGCTCAATTCAAATTAATTTTCCCCCAATCAAAATTTGCAAAAGAAAAAGCAGAAAGACTGCAAGGAGTAAGCTCTGACTACGACACAAGCCACCTGGCCAAAGTCAAAACTTGGGGATTGTTCTGATTAATGCCAGGCAACACACCAATGGTATCATGAAGAAAGCCTCTACTTCCTCAGGAGTTTGCAGAGGAGCTAGTGGAGTTGTTCAAGTGAACTGGTACGGACTTGAAGGGCCGACATGGCCTGTTTCCGTGGTGTAAACGGTTATATGGTTCTATGGTTATGGAATGTGCTTTGCATTTGTTGTATGTTGTACCTGAGCCAGGTGTACTGAGCACAACATGGAAGTGTTCAATTCCCGAGCAACTCTATAAGAGGAAATTCACACAAAAAAGAAATGTGCTTGAATAATGTAATCCTCCCCGTTTGTGAAAAAGGGAGCAAGAGATTATTTCGGATTAACAAAAACATGAACCAATTATGGTGCTATCTACTTCACCTCAAGGAGAGTGGCAATTTAATTGGAGCCAGCCAGATACTGAATGGTCAGTTTGTTTCATAATTCAGGTTAAAAAAGAGCAACCAGCGTGACTGAGATGCTTTTAAAAATAATAGTTTAATATCAAATACCATGAACTTTTCTCTGAGGAGCAGGAAGATAAATGGATTACATAATTTCTTGTAGTTTTAAACTTTCTGCACATTCACCCATGCAGATATTAATTCTTTTATGTAACGGTTGGGCAAGTGCACATTTCTTTGTCTCAACAGTGCAGAAAAAGTCACTTTGGTACACGGTGTTTGCGCTAACGTGTTGCCATAGTAATCCCCAATCAATCCAAATCCCTTTCCCATGAACCTCATGGCCTCCTAGCTGTGTGGTTTATCCTTTTTAGCTTCAGAAGACCACTTGGGGAAAAAAAAGGGCTTTTCCTCCTCTGTGAAGACTACATTGTTATAGTGTACCTGCATAGATATTTGAAAAGATACCAGCACACACGTCATATAATGGACTTCATTCAAACAAACTTCAATACTGCATACATAAAACAGGCAATACCACGATTTTTAAAGGTGGTATAAAATAAACAAACTGGCAATACTTCAAGGTGTTAAAAGATCTCATCACATGAACAATCTTTTTAAATTTTAATCATGATTTCCTGAACTTATCACAAAAGTCAAGATTAAATAACCACATTAACTAGTGATTAATGATAAAACTTTCTGCTCATTAATATTCCATTTTACTGTTCATAGTCCAAATTGCATCACAATAGGAAATAAAACAAAATCTATTTGAAAACTATTTGTTCACTTTGAAATAAGAATTCTACAACTCCCATGCAAATATTCAGATAGCTTAGTGTTGCTCGATTAGTTTCCAATTAAATTTTCCGTAAAGGCCTGGGAGCATTTAAACATTACTGAGATTAAGGTACAATTTGTCAACCATGACTTGTTTTATTGTCCTTACTTCCTAGCAACAGCTTGCAATCTTCAGTAAACAAGTGGACCATATTCTATTTATTCAGTTGGAACTGACAGTTTTATTTCAACAAGCCTTTCACTCCAACCATAATGCAGAGTTGGAAATGCTTCTACCTTCAGAAGCCCTTTGGTGTTTTTCATTAATTATTTTGCAGCAAGCTGTTTTGGCAGATTGTAATTTTTCTTTACACTATCAGCTCGGGGCGGGGGGGGGGGGGTGGGAAAGATATTTAATGAGGTGAAATTAGTCACCTCTCAACATAACCAGGATCCACTTACCTACCTTTCCCTGGTCAAGGGGATCTTCAGAAAAATTGAGGGGGTGGGGGGTGGGGAAGGACAAGGCATGGAGCAATAACGGAGCAATGTTTAGAAAAAAAAAGCATTAGTTGGAGATATCAGGTGAATTGTCAATCACAACTTCTGGTTTCAATTGCATTAAGGATCTGAAATGTAATGGAATAAACTTCTATCTCCATAACTAATGCTTGTTCTGTATTATCAAAATGATTTTGTACCAAATTAGGAATTATTATATTAAATAAAAATATTTTCTGCTTCATTTGAGAAGATTTTTTTTCAAGCAAGGTTATTTTGAAGTGCAACTAAAGATTTTTCCCACAAATGTTACACCTTTCATCTGGCATACTTAATTTAAAAAAATCCACTTAAAATGAAAATTATCCAAGCACATTCTCAGTTTCCACAAACATCAATAAGATGGGATCTTCCATTAACCAAGATCACTGACCACCCACATGTTGGTGTCTTCCTGAATGGTGCCAGCCTTGTTCTTACATGGAAGACTAGGTCCCAGTACATCAGTGGGACACAGAGCAGTAAAATCGTGCTGTGCCTCAAGCCCCCAGCTGTATTGTAGAATAGTTTTTGACATTCACAAAGGTCACATCCCTTGGCTTGGTGGCTTTCAAAGCTGTCTCACATTCATGAAAAGCCATGAACCATTAAAAATACTTTTGAAAAATACTAAACACTATTAAGTGTTAAATACTAAATACTAAAGTAGATTTAGACTGGAATAATTCAAATAGAAAATGTCAACTTACTGTTTTCTCTCACAACTGGTTCTTTCCAATGATTTATGAGGCCATTGTATTTGCGACATCCTGGTGCAGCCTCGGAGTAGATTTCCCAGCACATTCATGCTGCCCCATTCAATACCATGGGGAAATCCGTGCATGGAGTGTGTAGCAGAAGTCATCGCCACTGATTTAAACACACATCAGTAATGGAGTAAGCAAATATTACAAAGAAAGAATCAGTCCAGTCTGGAAGGTCTGCAGAATCTGTGATGTTAAAATGCACAGAAATGCAGAAACGGTGCACCTGACCATGGCTTGAGAACCTGAAAAATGAAAGTTTCTGATTTTTGAACAACTATACATTAATTTCCAATATCTGATTTGCTTTCAGTTAACTATTTTGTCTCAAGACAAACAAACATGCTTCCAGGTTGAAAATTAACCTGCTGATTATTTCAAATCATCATGGTTTTTGCCACTCCTCTTTCAAAAATCCTTATTCTCTATTCCTTCCATGACCTTTTTGATATTGTTCAGGCTAAAGAGTTGGAAGTAATGCACACTGTATTCATGATAAACCTAATTTTAAGCACAGTGTATATGGATGATTTTGTTTAGTCCTTCCTAAAATGGACTTTAACCCAGAAAAATCTTTGTATCCATTATAGAAGCAAGGTAACACAGTGATGTTTGTTTCTATTGTTAGTTCTTGCCCCCAGTTACAAATGGTCACTAACCTTACCTTAATAGAGTTAAACAGAGACACCTGCAGATGCTGGGGTCAAGTGCAATACATAAAAGTGCCAGAGAAACTCAGGAAGTTTATGCTCACTTTCACAAGATGACAAATTAGTTTTATGAACAAAACTGACTTTTTGTGGCAAAATACCATTTACAGTGCCAGTGTGTAATTAATGTTTTATTCCTCAGGGAATTCCATGCAAATATAACAATACATTTGAGGTATTTGATGGTTAGGTCAAGTAAATATACAAACAATGTATTACTGATTAAGCAATGAATCAGTAACAACAATTTTGAATCCCTTCAACATGCATCAGTACTTTAATGGAGTTCGATTCTATTATCACATATTGAAAAGATGAATGGCACTAATGGAATTCTTCAATCAGGTACTGGCCTCCTCCAGTTATAATTAGAACAGATTAACATGAGCTGGACTGCAGAGTAAAATTTAAAAAGAGGTGAAGTGACCTTGCAAGTTGCAAGAGAACAAAGTGTTTCTTGGGAAAGGTAGGAACATGTTATGGTACTTTGCAGCTATCCATCAAAAAATCCAGCTCCCAGAGTGCAGGTTATCAGGCTCAGGACAAAGGCCTGATTGCAAAATATAGATCTGCACTGTATAACCTTGAGAGCGAGCTGCACGTTAAAACATTTCAAAGGTGCTGTTTAACTGTGGTCATCATGTTGATGTTAACCCATTTCACCATTTGAAGATCAGGGAGGATTTTCCCTGAGGTTCCAGCCCAAGAGTCACCTTCACCAAATATAGCTGCAGCTATATCTTAACATAACATAACAATTACAGCACGGAAACAGGCCATTAGGCCCCTCTATCCGCACCGAACCAAACACCCCTCTCTAGTCCCACCTCCCTGCACAATGCCCATAACCCTCCATCTTCTTCTCATCCATATACCAGTCCAACCTTTTCTTAAATAATACAATTGACTCCACCGCCACTATTTCTCCCGGAAGCTCATTCCACATGACTACCACTCTCTGAGTAAAGAAGTTCCCCCTCATGTTACCTCTAAACCTCTGCCCCTTAATTCTTAACTCATGTCCTCTTGTTTTAATCTTTCCTCCTCTTAACAGAAATAGTCTATCCACATCCACTCTGTCTATCCCTTTCATAATCTTAAATACTTCTATCAAATCCCCTCTCAACCTTCTACGCTCCAAAGAATAAAGACCTAATCTGTCCAATCTCTCCCTATACTCTAGATGCTTAAACCCAGGTGACATTCTGGTCAACCTTCTCTGCACTCTCTCCACTCTGTTTATATCCTTCCTATAATTAGGCGACCAGAACTGCACACAGAACTCCAAATTAGGCCGCACCAACGTCTTATACAATCTCAACATCACCTCCCAACTCCTATATTCCATGCAATGATTGATAAAGGCCAGCATACTAAAAGCCTTCTTCACCACCCTATTCACGTGAGTTTCTACCTTCAGGGAACGATGTACCGTCACTCCTAAATCTTTCTGCTCTTCTGTATTCCTCAATGCTCTCCCATTTACCACATATGTCCTATTCTGATTCTTCTTACCAAAATGAAGCACCTCACACTTATCAGCATTAAATTCCATCTGCCATTTTTCAGCCCACTTTTCTAAGCAGCCCAAATCCCTCTGCAATCCTTGAAAACCTTCTTCATTATCCACTATTCCACCTATCTTAGTATCGTCTGCATATTTACTATTACTAATCCATTTCTGTGGAGTCTGACTGCCATAATTGCCCACATTACAATAATGCTAGGAGTTCAAAAAACAATTCATCGTTTGTAAAATACTCTGGGATGCAAGAATATGAAGTCATGCAAATGCTAATTTGCCAAATTAGAAATTTACATATTGGTAAGATTTATAGGAAATTTTTCCCGTTTTCATTTTTAAAAAAAAACTTCTTGAACAAAACTGTCCTTGTACCATATTTTTCACATCATTGGATCTTTATTTCATTGGACTTGCATGGTCCAGATTCACTTCTTGCTTAGAACCTTGTAAAGAGTGTCTCCCAAAACAACGTGGCATAGATCACTCAAGTGAGAGGTTTGTTTTTCTGAAGTGAACTTTAATCTCAGAGCACAGAATAAATGTCCAGTTAAACAAATTAAGAAAACAAAGATGTGATGTAATTGAAAAGGAAGTTTTTAAAAAGATATTTGGATTCAACAATCTGATGAAGTTGAACATTTGCATCAGGTATGTGAACATACATTTGGCAATGTCTCGAGATAATTTGTACTTTCAGAAATTTTGAAATGGTTCTCGAGGGAACTCGAGTTATTAGGACCGGAAGATAATAGTTTGTGAGGTAGTGTGCAGTTCTACTACTGATGCAGGGTTTTTGCATGCTCCGATTGTATGACCTTGAGGTTCTTTATCATCTTTCTCCAGCTCACTTGATAGTTGTCAGGAGCCAGAGTTTTCTTGCAGTTCTGAGCAAATCCTTGGATCTTTCTTCAATCATCGAGAGATATTTTTGGACTTGTTTGCTGGGAGTATGAATGACTCAGAACAACCACCAAGTCCTTCACCATTTACAAAAGGTGTCCTCCAACTCCGCACCTTTGTGGAAACAGCTTTGGTACAAATGAACGAGTGGACTAGCATTTCTAATTTAAAAGACCAGATATGGTGAAAAATACGAGGTCAAGCTACAAATTTTGGTCCTTATAACAATTAATAAACAAGTTAGAGAATTATGCAAAAAGTGGAAAAAAATGCATCTTATGGACAGCTTAAAACATTAAATTTGAGCAAACTGCACCTCCCTCAGCCTTGCAAGGCTAAATGTAAATTACCAAGAGTTGACGTCAGTTCAGAAAATTTCATACATTATTTGAAGAAAAATTTATCACAAAAATCTTACAATTGTATTTACATTAGCTACAAGTATCACCACTGAAGTATCATCCAAAGCAAAATGCTTGACCTTAGAAGGACCCAACAGCACTTCAGTAGAAAATGCAAACTCACTGTCATGTTGGATAGTGATGGAATGAAAATCAGCAATCGAACAAAAAGATTTCTTTCATTTTCAGAAACAGAGAGGGGATCATAGTCCAATTGATTTTTAAAAACAGATGTAATCGTTATAAATCCTGTTTGAACCATGACAATTCTGGTGAGTGGAAAAAAAAACCTTCCAATGTTTATTGTTGCCAAGTCCTACCTAGATGGCAGCCCTCAATACCTTTGAGTCCTTGTAGCTCCCACTTCTCCATATGGGACTGGTCTAAACTCCTGTGCCAACAATTCTGAGTGGTCCAAAAAGATAGGCGGTGCTCTGGTACAGGCTAAGGAAGCTCAGACAAACGAGGAGCTGTGGTCCATCAGGATTGATGCCATGATGTTTTTGTAGAGATCCCAAGTCAAAGCCCATTTCAAAAATTTTCAGTCAAATCAAAAATTGTTTTAGATGATTTCAACTTGGTCAAAAGTGCTTGTTCAGCAGTAATGTTATGATACAGCATCTGCAAATTCAACAATCCAATTAATACACATTTTAGCACACTAAATTTAAATGCATTTTTTCAATAACATCGCCTTTTAAAAAGTATTAAATTTGATCAAACTACATCTTTGGACCAAAAAAAATCACCTTACTCCTTGACAGCGAGTCAGACTGAACACTAAACTTCGGAAATTAAGTACCAGTAGTAGTAAAGCAGTGACAGGGAGAGTAGTTCTAATGACCAAGATCGATTGCGCATTTTCCTCAGGTATGACCAAAGATCAGTGCTCTTTCACATGGGCAAACCCCGTTGCACCAAAATGCCCTCACAGTTTGTAAAGGACAGCTACAACTTCCCAACTTTGTACAGAAGATACTTCCAACAAAATAATCCAATTCACGGCTTCCATTTCACCCAGCACCAAGTTAAAATGGGCACGTTCTACCACAACATCACGTCCACTTACCAACTCAATGCCACTTGAAGCTTTTAGATGAGATCATTTCCAATTTTTTGGTAGCGTTCCATCACTTTCACACCGAAAGATTTTAAATGTGATCAAGGTGAAATTCTTGCTAAATCATACACAGAATGGTAGGGTTTTTTTTGCAATACCTTCCATTTTGAGCCAAATGTCCCACAAAACTGTACAATTTCAGCCTTGCCAGATCAATGGAAAGTTGCAAGTGCTCAGCGAAGAAATTATTCATCCACAAGAGATTAAACAGCCCACACCAATCTGATTTTCCATCCCTTATTATAAAGCAGCAAAAGGAAAAGTAGAAAAATCTTGCAAGTTTGAGCAGTTTTTCATTGGAATAAAACCTCATGCTAACGTTATTTCTTATGAAAACTACACTCAGCTCCCACAATCAGGATCAAACATTTGGTCCCTGGAGTTGCAAGTTACAATCAGCAACACAAAGGATTTGATGTTCACTCCTGTGTATTCTACTTCAACTCATTTCAAGTGCAAAGTCACTTTGAGATCACAAGTATGGGCTTGCCTTTGCTTTTTAGTTACCCATCAACAAGACGGGAGAGCAGGCAGTTGGCAATAGTTCCATTAACTGAATAGCATTTGCACTTCCAATTCAAAAGGTTGTGAGTGCCAGGTCTGCAAATAACCAAGTTCTCTTAGGGCAGTGGTTCACAACCTTTCTTCCCCACCCCCCCCCCCCCCCACCCCACACCACCTTAAGTAATCCCCTACTAACCGGAGAACATCTATGGCATAGGATGCCATAGGTGCTCTGTGGTTAGTAAGGGATAACTTAAGGTTGTGAGTGGGAAAGTGTTTGAGAACCACTAGTCTTAGGGAGATGTTATTGTTAGTGATGCTTCCATTTCACTGGTCCAGGCAGATGTTTGTAATCCTAATGTTCCCATGGGATCCAATTCCTCCTCAAACCCCTTCCCCCCCAAAAAAAATTAAAAGATTCTCATCTCATTCAGATTTTAGGGGAGGAAAATTATGTGAGGTGGTGCATGTTTCTAAAGGATAGGATACGGAAGAGAGTGGGCAGGGAATCAAGGGATACCGACAGAAGAGATTAGTTTAAATTGGCATCTTTGGTGGGCATAGGCATCAGGCTGGGTTTTTTTTGAGTTCTAAAATTGCTTTTGTTTCTGCCTCTTCCAAACCATCCCCCTCCAAAAAAAAGCAAATATTGCAGAATTATTCCACACACTGATGCAATTTTGAAGCTGAAGCCACTGCTAAATGGATCTTTTATTAAAAATAGCAATCCCTTGTGACTGACATGTCCTGTCATTCTTGGCAGGAATGACTGAGGTTGAAATGCAGAATGCAAAGGCTAGTTGGTTGAAATATGAGGACATGAGGAATCTAATCCCTGTTCCCTATTTGAGGGAGGGAAGGTCCAAAGGGAGCTCCAAGACCAGGAGGAAATGATAGAGATGGCTCTATTAACCACAGTTGAGTGGAAGCAAGAAAAAAGGCCATTTCAGATTTTGCCAGTAATACTCGTCCAACCTCTTGAGTTGCTGCAGAAGCAGAAAATATTCTGTTTCCATGGTCTCCCACGATAAAGGAATACGTACTTGGATCTTTTTGCTTAATGTTGCCAAGAACCATAATAAAAACATGTTTTATTGGAAACCTACCTTTTTCATGGCTTTCATGGTTTCATTCCCATAATAATGCAGAGTGCTATTTGGATTCTTTGCGTCGTATTTGAAGCCAGCTATGTGGATTTTATCACACATGGTAAGTGCCATCGATATTGCAATTATTCCAGTTGTTGGATATTGAGGTGGCTGTTGGAAAGCAAATACAAATATCATTGTACAAGTGCTTAAAAGAAATAGAGCTTCGCAGAATTAATAGAATGCCCAAGGCTCACCGAAATGACGCTTCGTCCAGTTATTTTCAAAAACATGTTTGAACAAGATGCAACCAAAGCTCAGAAGTCAAGCAGAAAGCACAGCCATTGTAATACTTGCAACAGGGGGTGAGTTTCTAGGCAAAAACTAAAACTCCATACTTCAAAATTCAATGAACAAGGTGAAACCAATTTTTGATTCATTTCTCTACTAATGGATTATCATAAATCCAAACAAACCTTTTATAGTGACTTATTATGGTTCCCTCTTAGGAGTCCATAAAGTTGGATTAATTGACCAACATGCCTTAGATTGCAAGGACCATTCTGTTGGTTTAATGAAAGAGATTTGCTGTTATGCACCTCTTAGAAGGTGTCATAGTTAAAGGGAACAGTTCCTGAAGCCCATTCATGTGGCTTGTTGAACATAGATCCAACGTAAAAATTACTCCCTTTTTTAACACAAAGCATTTTATATTACCTATGGAGTTCTGAGTGCAGCAAATCTTAAGTCAGTGCTGAGAGCTTTAGTTCAAATAATTTGTGGAAATAAATGAGGACCTGGTGCCATGCAAATGTGCCTCTAAGTAGCAGAGCTCTTGTGAACACACATTGAAAGCATGCAGTATTTCTGGAAATAGACGCCATTTCCTTTGAATTAGTATTCTTGCTACAAGAGGCAGTGCCAGATAAATAGCTTGTGATGGTGTATGCTGCTGTGTTTACCCATCCTCGTTTCCAATCATGAAATCAAAACCAGAAAGAACCAATCTGTTTTCACACAGCCACAGTGTGGGGGAAAATCAGAAAAAATGGATGATTTTCTTGTCAATGCTTTGTACAGCAAATTGGAGCACCACATCAAATTACAATGAAGTTTGAATTGGGTTCACATTTAACATTTCCCAGATTCTGTGGTGTAGGAGAGTTCCAGCATATTTGGATGAAGCAGAATACAAGTAAAGAGAACAACTCTTTAGGCCTTCATTTTAAAATAGACAGTGGAGGGCTGGGACAAGCCACCAACATTGAAACTAAAGGTACTAAAAGATTACCACCATTAATTGGTTTTTAAAAATCTTCATCAAAAAGGAATCAATGACCAACTTTCACAATTTACAAGCATTCTGGACTCCATTTACCCCATGACTTTGTACAAGCATAAATGAAGATAGCACAAAGCTTACCTTAGGCCATGTAACAACTTTTGGAAGTTTCAGCAAGTGGAAAGCTGCTTTCTGGACAATAGATGGATTTAATATCCTAATTTGAGAATTCTTGTAAATGAGCTCCATGGGCGTTTTTTTCCAGAAGCCACGCAAGGACTACAATTATAAATTAAAAAACAAAAATCAATGGTGTTTGCAGGCTTGAAAAATGAACTTTACTCTGCATACCAGTTTTGTGGACTTTCATCTTAACAAGTGATAAGGTCAACCCTTCTACAGCAACATCCAGAGTTGGATCAAATACACTTATTATCCATCAAACCACATTTTTAATAAATAACCTCAAAAGTTCAGGTTGGTACTCAACGGACACAGTTTCCATATGTTTGACAGTAATTTATAATTTGTGGTTCCATGGCAATAAAATTCATAATTTGTAACTATTTTCTGTGAGTCCAATAAAAATTAATGACCTCAGAGAGATGATAAGGGGCTGGAAGACACAGTTTACAAACAGCTTTGGATCCTATCCAAGGACAGCCAACCAGTAAACGATAAAACATGTAATGCAACAATAGAAACAAGTGCAGTGTTAAATGGAAAAGTACAGTTCAACAGTGCAAGGCATCAACTCTTACTAATGGGAGGGTCATTCAGATAACAGCAGGAAACTTCTTTAATCAACAGCTGCAAATTTCAAACTCTTGCACCTTCCGCCCGATGGAGAGGAAGAAGAAATGAGAGGTCTGGGGAGGGGCACATCCTTGAACAAGTTGGTCGCTTTTCCCTGAGCAGCAGGAGGTGAAGATGGGGTGGAGGTTGATTCATGAGCAAAGTTTTGCATGCTGTGAATCCAGCCAGAGTGTATTTCACAAGCCCGGTCTCAAGTGATGGAGGCATGGACGTGCATTCCAGCAGCAGGTGTGCATAGATGACCAGCGTGGAAGGAGGCTATTCGTGATGGAGCAGTTTCAAGGTCAGCGTGAGGTGAACCAGCGCGTCACAGCTAAAACCAATTTTATTTGGTCGCAGCTCAAGCTAATATTTATCCCTCTCCCTCGTACTTGGCAAAGGGAAATCATTGATCATCCGAGACTGATGTCAACACAGAGGATGGGTCAAGGAAGATGTGGAGAGATGAAACTGGGGGTTTAGTAAACAAGCAGAATCTGACCTAAGGGATATCGATGAAAGGAAGCAAATCCCAACTCAAAGTACTACAAGATCCCAGAGAAGGAGTGGAAAATAACAGCATTGCCAATATTCATAAAATGGATTACCACTTCAGGAAAGAGATATAGCAGGGAACTGGAGGCCAGTTCAACTCGCGCTTTACCCATTATTTTGAGGATTTAATATTCAGACATTTAGAAATGCACGAGACAATCAAAGGAGTTGCTGGGTTTTTTTTAAGTGAAAGGAAAATTAAAATTGAAAAGTTTACTAAATTATTTGGATGTAACAAAAAAATTGTATAGCAATTTGACAAGATGAGACATGAAGAGGTCGCTGCAGAAGACATGCACAGTAGATAATTAACGTAAATGATTCATTTCCAGTATCTAGTAGGTGGCAACAGATGCCATTGCTGGGACCTCAAATGTTTCTTTATACTAATGACGTATGAGGAAAAAAATGTATTAGTGTGAAAGAAGTTGGAACACAGAGCAGAATTGAGAAAATTTGAATGTTTTTCGAAAAATCATAAAGTTGATAACCAAACATGAGACTAAAATGTTGTGATACAAAAGATATCTCGAGCTCTTAATAAACATTAAATGCAAGCATTCAGTGACAGCAAATAATTTGGAAGTACAGCGGAAGGTTGGCCTTTATTGGAAGGGTCCAAAATCCAAAAGTGGGAAAGCTCTGTGCAACTTTACAGGGTGGTGGTTAGGCCAGAAAAGGAATATTGCCGAGCCTGTGTTCATGTTTAAGAACAGCTGCACTTGGATGGGAAGTAAAGCAGAGAAGATTAATCATGAGATGAATGAGTTCACAAATAAAGATTGAGCAAGTTGGGAATATAGAAAATGCAGTAATGCAATTAAAAAAAAACTCATGGGAAGTTATGGAGTGGATATTGAATGGATATTTTCCATACTTTTCGTATGCAAAGTGCAAATCTTTAGAACTCGCTATCCCAGAGAACCGTAGAAGTGGAGCCTTTGAATGTGACCAAGCCAAAGACCACCAGAGATCCAATTAAAAAAAG